>NC_134661.1:3035091-3665737 GCF_030463565.1 Pelecanus crispus | reverse complement strand
CTTAGGACAAAACAAACCCGAGGCCCCAGCTCTCTCCTCAATGCTAACTACATTGTAAGACCAGGGCAGGGGCAGCACAGTCCACGGCAGCCGCCACTCCAACTCGCTAGCTCTGTGCTGCAGAAATACAAGGACACAGTCCCGGGGCTTCAAAGAAGTGACGCTAGGAAGGAAGCAATGAATAAAGCAGCCCTTGGGAAAGGGCATCAAAAGTTTTAGTGACACCCTGCATTGGAAAACTCTGGCTTCATTTGGACATAGATCCAACACTGTTTCGTTAGCTCCTCTCCTAAGCTTCATAGGGATGCTGCTGTTTCGATCCTAAACATTTAAACATCGAAGCAATTCGTCTGGGAAGTGTTTGGGAATCCTGTAGGAGGGGTCCGGCTCAGCCACAGCTGTTATCCCGGTAACCAGAGACCGTGCTCGGCGACCAGAAGATGCCTTCCACGGCGGGGTAGCCCAGCCTTACGAACGGGCCCGGGCAGCCCCGCCTGCCTCCCCAGGGAAGCTTTCGCAGCCTCCCGCCGAGTCTCGGCAAGCACTCCATTTTGAGAAACGCCGAAGATCTGGCAAAGGCAGAGGGCAGGGGACGGAGCTTCTCCTCGCAGGTGGGCGCCGTCCGAGGACGGGGTCACCTCGCCGCCGCGGGGCCAGCAGGCCCGGCTCCCCGACCCGCACCCGGGGCCGCCTCCCTCCTTCCCCCCCGCCTGCGGCAGCCGTGGCGGGGGCCCCGCCGCCGAGCCTTACGGTCGATGCAGGAGGCGATCGCCCGCCGCGGCGGCAGCAGGCGGGCCGCGGCGCGCAGCACGGCCGGCCGAGCCATGGCGGCTCCGCGGGCGGCGGGGCGGGCTGGGAGCTGTGGTCCTGCCCCCGGCGCGGTGGCTGCGGGGAAGGAGGCGAGCCGGCAGGCCGAGCCGTGGGCTTTTGCATAACGGGCAGCACTTCCGACCGCAGTCGGGCGTGGGGCGGCGTTTCCTCCTCCTGCGCCCAGGCGAGAGCATCCTTCTCCCCGCGCCGAGGCGAGGGGGCTGCTGCGGCCGGAGCCGGTGAGGGGGAGCTCGGGGGCAGGGGCGGGAGGGGAGCAGCTTGGCATGGGAAGCGGAAAAGTTGATGCGACCCGCTCAGGCCAGCTCGGAGCCGAGGAACTTGTAACGGGCCGCTGGCAGGAGGGGGCAGGGGTTGAGCCGGCCAGCTCGCCTCCCCCCCCCGAAGGAACTCTGCACGCACAATCTCTGCGAGCGGCAAGCGGAGCCGGCCCCCCTTGGGGCGAGGCCGGCCCGAGCTGCGGAGGAAAGGCTGCTCTCCCGTTTCCAAAAGCACAGCTCCTCTTGAGAGGGGCCAGCCGTAGGCCAAGCGCCTTCGGGGCTTCTCTCCAGCAGCTGCGCCACTGTGGGGAAAAGCAGCCCTCCTGCTGATGTCCATCAGAGCAGAGCCTGCCTCCAGCCTGCCAGGGGTGTGGTCCTCAACCAGTGCCAGCATTTGCGCCGATAGAGGAAACGGCTGAGCTCGGGAAGGAAAGTTATTTACTCTCCACTTACTGTACAGCTTTGACAGTTCTCTGTCTCAGATAGCGCTACTTTTTTCAGCTTGCCTCAATAAGCAGTAACTCTTCCTCCTTCTCTCCTTCAGCAGGTGCTTCGCAGTGAGGAGAGGCTAACCCAAAGAGAGCAGAGATGCCTTGGCCGAGCAGGAAGAGAGACAAAGGAGCAGTAGCAGGTCTGTGCTGCCATCCTAACTAATTTACCATCTCTCCAAGCTATAGTGAAACTCCAGACAGTCATCTTAACTGTCTTTCAAAGCCACATGTCTTACAGACAGCACTTCCTCTGTAAAAATGGGCTGAGCATCCATGTGTGACTGAAAAAAGTCTGCTAGATACACGATAGGGACAATTCTCAGCACAAGGTGATTAAGAAATGTAACTCATGCCCATTTATGAAGAACTTTCAGGTCCTACGCATTAGAGATGGTCAGTCAAAGTATACCCAGTATAGTGGCAAGAAGCTGATGTGGTACCATCTGAAAAAAAAAACCAATAAGCGAAAACCATGCACTTGAGGCAACATTATGTGGTGTTTTAGGTGCAAGATGAAAAAATTACGCAGTTGGCTCATCTGTGCCACTCATCTGCTTAATCGGCTCCAGCAAATAACCACCTTTAATCACTTCTTACTGTTTTTTGCTGTCTGGGTCCTGGACAAACAAGGATATAGACCCCCTCTGACCAAGTAGCACAGTGGAGGCTTAATCTAAGGTTTCCAGCTACTGCAGTAATTGAAATAGCTTACTTTGCTGCTGAATTTTCCTGTTATTCACCAGACTCACCTAAATCAACTTTGTTGCCTGCAGTTGATTTCTCAGTGATTAATTAAAAAAAAATTACTACACTTCATGTGAGCAACATGGTCTATCCTCAGTTTTTTTTATGGTTAACTATGACTATTAAACTATGTTTGTGCACACCACACCAAAACCAAAAAAAAACCCTTATTTCAGATGCAAACTAGAAATACTCAGAAACACTGGTGCGTAATGCTGCCATGGGTTGACAGTTAGACTGATGACCTTAGAGATCCTTTCCAACCTTGATGATTCCTAGTTTTTACTTTCATTAAAAATAATCCAGCCACCAAGCCAGGAAACATGAAATTATTACTCTACCCTTAATTGGTTCAGTGGCGGACTTGGTAGTGTTAGGTTAGTGGTTGGACTAGATGGTCTTCGAGGTCTTTTCCAACCTAAATGATTCTATGATTCTGTACCTTACACATAGCATCTGGGGTGCGCCAAACTTCTGCTGCGGTCAAATATCAGTATGTGAAACTAGTTTGGATGACCAAAAAATGTTTCAGCACCAGTCCTTATCAGAAACAAAATGTGTTTTATCTGAATGGTCTTTTTTTGTTGTTTCTTTTAAGATAAAAAGGAGCCTGATGCTAAAATTGCCAAAACGGAGGAGGAGACTCCGGACAAGGAGGAAGAGGAGAAGTCCACAAAACCTCCAGCTGGGAGTTCCAAGTCAGGATGGAAGAACTGGAAGAAGACAAAAGAATCCGACTCCGGTGGGGAGGAAAGCAAGATAACGTATTGTCACTGGCTTCTGAAATCAGAACCAGAGAGCAGGCTCGAGAAAGGAGTGGATGTGAAAGTAAGCACCGACACCCATTCTTACTCAGCAAAGTATAGAAGCAGTTTCACTACTATCCAGAGCACTAGTGCCTGAATGCTGAGTTACAGGCTCAGACAATTCAAATTGTTTGCAGTATTAACACTATTGCGTCTTTACGTCTTTACCCATTTGTCTTCCTGGAAGTGGAAGGACATAATCTTGTTCTCTTCCACGGTGACAACCTTGGGGTTTGATACTTGTAATAAAAGAGGAAATCAGGTCCTCAGGGTGCTGAGCTGTTGATAGCAGGGGCAGCATCTATTTCAGACTCTGCCTTCACACTGCTGCAGTGTTCCTCCTTTGTGAAGGCTTTTCTTTAGCCCTGTGGGAACCAAAAAAACTGCGTCACGTTTGTACTGTAATTGAAGGAGCTACTAGGAACAAATGTTTAGGCACAATGTAGGCAATGACACAACAAAGATCAGACTACCTCCTGAACTTAACCTGTATTTTCATTCCATTTGGCAGTTCAGCATTGATGACTTGAAAGCTCAGCCCAATCAGACAACCTTTTGGGATGGAGTAAGAAACTACCAGGTAAGGAGCACATTTCAAAGACAGAGTCACAGACAGACTCTTCCCACAGATAACTTGCTCCCTTTGCCTGAAGGATTTCTTTTTGTGGTGCTCTGCCTGTTTTTACAGTTGCATTTTGTCAGGAGTCAAAACTCCTGCTTAATTGCCTCTAGGTCAAAGGTAGATTCAGGCTGCGTAATACTCTGTCAAATCGTCCAGTTTTTCTTTAGCTTGGTCTTTAGCTTAGACCAGCCTTTAGTTCCCTTTGACGCCTTTTAGCAAGTCTCTACTTACCCAAATACTGTGCCTTGTCAGTGTACAGCTTGTTGTTCCAGGCCTCTCTGCAAAGGAAATTCACGTGTGCTTCCCCTACTATATATGATCCCCCTACTATATATGCTTCCCCCTATACATGATCTGCTCTGCTGCTTGTTTGCTGGCAGCTAACTTAAGTCTTCTGCTCTCTCTGAACGAGGGTGGCTGAGCTGTTGAATTCCCACATACTTTCTAACCAACAGGATCTTGCTCTTTAGCCTTGTTGTTACTTCATTTCATTGCAGCACAAAACATCTGTACAACTGTAGGAAACCTTGTCTGAGTAGCTCTAGTTCTTGGTCCTAGCTGCTTATAATGAAACCCTGAGGGCTTGATACAAGGAGCTCAAAGTCTCTCATTTGTACCTGACAGGCAAGGAATTTCCTGAGAGCCATGAAACTTGGGCAACAGGCCTTCTTCTACCACAGTAACTGTAAAGAGCCTGGCATTGTTGCCATTGTTAAGGTGAGTGCCTCTTTCTGGTTCTGTGTTTCAGGGTGGGGGGAAGAGTAATAATTGGTGGGTTATCAAACAGTTCATTAGCCCTACTTCTATCTCAGCACCAAAGGAGTGCAAAAGTTGTCCGATCAGAGCAGCGAATGAGCCTAGGGCATCTAGGCTCAACGGTACCTATCACAGAAGGGCTGATTCTGGGCATCTTGCCCCAGAAAAATGGAACCACACTGCTGTTATCCTGCTGACATTTCAGAGTGCTTCCAGCCAAGTCAAGTATTGCTCCACACTGATTAAAATCCGATTCACTAAATTCTAGTCAGCTGAGCCTGCAAGGCAGTAGTGTAAAACCTAGGGCACAGAAAAGCTTTTTCTTTAAGAGGAGAACTCATCACAAAGACTATCATCATCTACCCAGTTTTCCTCTGTTGAGTGTGCTCCTTCCACGTTGCTCTCCAAAGAGGCGATGATGCTTCATTGACAGCTGTACTGTTCTGCAGTGCTTCGACCCAAGAAATGTAAAGGAAGGAAATATATCACACTGTTAGAATGGAGTTCAGGGAAAGCAAGGCTGATTTTTGCACCAGGATTATTCCTTATGTCTAGTCAGAGCTTTCTCAAGGCATTTCATACCCTTTGCTGACAATAGTTTTTAACTGATGGGAACTTGTCTCACATTCTTCTCCCCTTCTGCTTCAGATCGTAAAGGAGGCATACCCTGATCACACACAGTTTGATCAGAAGGATCCTCATTATGATTCCTCCAGCAGAAAAGAGAACCCCAAATGGTCCATGGTAATGTGGGAAACTAAATACAGCTGTTTGAAGCCCTGTGTGCAAGCTGAGTGAAGTTGGAAGCCTCTTATCATCATATTGCATATCTGCTTAAGCTTCTGTCCTGGCCTAGCTACCTTTTTCTCTCTCAATAGAAAACCCAGTCCTGATTGTTTTCTCTACATTTTCCCCTATCTCTTCCAGAAGGCTGCCAAAATGTATCATCCCTAAATTTTCAAGTCTTGCTTGGATGCAGAGCTGACCTCCATGCGTGGCAGAATTCTGGGTTAGGAAAGAGAAGGAACATCTTTAAGTACCGCTCTCAGTCTACAGCAAACAAAGCTGTAGTTCTGAGGCACGCTAAATTATAGGGAAGTGACTGTTCACAGGCTGGCTACATCCCGCATCTTAATTGCCTGTGACAGCATGTTGCTAGTGCACAGTGCTAAGATTCATGTAAAGAGATTGCCTGCCAGAAGTATCTGAAAGTTATTTTAGCCTTGAGCAAGGAAAAGCTTCCATACCATTTTAAGTCATTTGCTTCAGTTTAAAATCTTCATCCCCCCCAAAGATCTTATGTGACATCTGGAGGCTATATCTTTCTCCAACCATGCTCCTTTGCTGCCCATCGCTTCCCAGGTGGATGTCCAGTTTGTGCGGATGACAAAACGTTTCATCCCCCTTTCTGAAATCAAGGCTCACCACCTGGCACATAAAGCAGATGGAGGCCCCCTGAAGAACATGATGCTCTTCACAAGACAACGTCTTTCCATCCAGCCACTGACACAAGGTAAGAACCTTCTTCTCTGGACTCCTGGTGCCATTCCCTCTGAGAGGCAGCCCTCAGTCAGAGAACCTGGAAGTTCCACTGACAGCTTTTTCTTCCTTACCTTTTCAACGCAGAGGAATTTGATTTTGTCTTGAGCCTGGAAGAGGAAAAGCCACATTAAGAAACTGACAGCAGCACAGCTTCTACCCAGCCCGCTGATGCCACCTCCTAAACCAGCATAATTCTCAAGTTTACTTGCTCAATCGCAGCAACAAGAATGTGCCCGCACATGATTCGCAGCTACACGTCCCGTGTTCTGACACAGTTATTTTTGCTTATTTTTAAATAAAGCCTTTTAGAATCAATTGCAGCTACTCAATTTTTAATAGTGGAAAAACCTGCAATTTATCTCCTGAAGGATGAAACAGGCACATCGTCCTTGATGTTTACTACAGGGTCCAGTGCAGTTCCACGTACTGCAGCTGAACATTTTTCTGCAGAAAGGTATCGCTAAGCTTCTGTCTAGAACAAGAAAACTTAGATGTATAAACTCATCCAGCCCGACTGCTGCAAAGCAGATCACAGTCAACTTCCCACAGGTACAAAACTTCCTGTGTTATTTTAGTACTGATATCAGAGAAATAGAAGAAAATAAAGCTATCTTGCTAATTTTTAAGCTACGTGGGTCCTCCACCAGCACAGCTTCTAAGCAGTGACATAGCTTAAGGAAAGGCCGAGAATTTATAAAGATAACAAAGCACAAACTCCTCGAGCATGTTTGGAGGGCTGCACAGTATAGCACTAAAGAAAAATGTCTTAATACCATAAAAAAACCCAAACAAAACCAGACCAGGGCCAGGCAATATAAACCATATCAGACAAACTCGTGCACAGCATTTGACAGCCAGGGTTGGCTTTTTTTAATTGGAGAGACAAAAAACCCAAGTTTTAAAATACAGCCATTGAAAAGACGACGAATTAAGAAACATGTAAACACAGCAGAGGCTTAATTACAGGTTGCACTGCTTGGTTTAGTATTTGCACACTCCCCCCTGCCTGACTCTGCCTGGGAGAGAGGGAGTGACCCAGGTACTGAACAGAACCACCCAGCTCAGGGGGACACGACGGCTGGAGTAGTGTCTGCCCCGTACCGTGCTAATGAAATGCTTTTCTCGAGTACCTTGTCTTGGAGTGACCTTATGCTTCAACTTCTCTGTAAAGATGCTCAGCACATCTGCTCCACCCCAGACAAACAGAGCGCCTAGTGGGTAACAGGTTGAATGGTCCATTTAGATTAAGTAAAAATGGGGATCGTCTCTAAATTCTGGTTCCACAAGTAGGGACACATGGGAGAGGGGCACAAAGTAGGAAAAAAAAACCCCAAACCAACCCAATGTATAGGCTCATGCACCTTTTCCAAGTAATCCCCCCAGAAGCGATGAACAGATGTTTAATAGAAGTCTCCTTACAGTGCATTGTCTTGTCAGACCATTATCTTACATCCAGTACTGATGCTGTTCGGCCAGTAAACAAAACACTCCTGGAATGCAGAGACATCATCCATGGGGTTTCTTTAATGCCACATGGCCTACAATCAAGAGGAATAGGCAAGGAAAAAAAAAATCGTAGGCGGGATGGGAGTTGAGGGAAAGCTAGAGGGCGGTTAGGGTGCTGCTGTGCTCAGCTTAGCCATGGAAAGATAAGTCTGCTATCCCCAGAGGCTCCCAACGGGAGCTTCACTTGTCTCTAAAAGATTGTGTATTGCCACAGCACAGGTGGTTCCCCCTACACAGAGCGGGGAGTAGAGTGAGCCTCAAAAGTAACATCCAGATTCCCTTGCCACGAGAGACCTGCAGCAGGTTATCGCCCCTTGCCCTGGCATAGCAAGGTAGTTGTCTAAAGTAAGCTTTTGCTTCAGTCTTAGGAAGACACGGCTCCAGCCCATGGCACAGACTTCTCATGTAAAGAAAAGCAAGCCACGTCTTCACTATTACAGAGCAGAAATATGGTGTGACACGAGCATTCAGCAGAGATGAGATCATTAGTGTCCTCTACAACAGAGCGAGACTGTCCAGCTCTACTAAAAACCACAACCTTACACGTGGTGAGTAAAAGATAACTTACTTTGGCAAGCAGAAACACACATTTATCACTGAAATACAGTAGCTGTCTTAGTACATAAAAAGCTCCCCTTCCCACCCAGGCCCCATTCCCTCCACCAGCACTGTTTCACTAAACAAAGCAGAAGATACTTTCATTTCCCAGCTGCAAGACAACTGTTCTACATTCAGCTGTAGGACAGAGGCAGAGGAGATTCATTCCAGAGTCAAAAGGAAGCTGGACAAAACCCTAGCGAGCCACAAACTCACAGGGAAATCCAGACAAATCCCACTTGCTAGAGCTCATATCCCAGCATTTAGCGCAGGCTTGTCTCTCCATCTGGTAGGAGGTCTGACCACCTGCTTTCTTGAGGGGCATCTAAACAGGATGGATATTCTCCAGACTCAGTCAATCACGTCTACAAAGCCACATCTAATTTTTAATGGAGGACTGATTCCCTTCTGGGGAACAGTTCTCATGATTCTACTTAGCTGGAGACTAAAAGAAGCTTATTTTAGAAAAGAAAAAAACCCACATTCAGGTTTGCAGTTCATGGCATACCCTCAGACCTCACTGGTGATTTCAGCTCAGGCCTCAAGAATGTGTCTCTGGAATCAGAGAGCTTTGCCATCCTTCCAGCTGCTGCTTGGCTTCATCTGGCAGCACACACAGGCCGTGAGCTTCTTAAAACGATTGCATCTGCTTTCTGTCTTTATGATCCTCATCCTGCAGGCGCGAGGGAGCAAACAAAACAATACACACGTGTTTCTATACTGCCGTCTGTCCCTACTACAAAGCCTGCTCTGTCACAAGGACACAGACATGAGCAGGGCACTGTGTACAGCGTAAGCCCGCTCCCAAGAGAGCCCCCGTTTATTTCTCACATTCCAAAACTGTTCCGTAGACCTCTCAAGGCTGGTCTGCCCCTGCTCTACAGCAGCAACTGGGACCTGTATGAGTGCAGCAACCAGAGAGACTGAATCTCAGGGGCGCTCGGGCAGCTGCTAGGACAAGACTAGGAAGGCACTGCTCTTGGCCAGGAGCCTTCCTGCCCACCCAGCAGCACTCAGACCTTCACTGCTCTGCCCAACCTGTGCCACCTCCTACTGCATTCGCATGCCTCGCTCCCTCCTACCAGCCACGGCTCCCCCTCGACGCGACACGGCAGTCAGGAGCTCCACAGCAAGGACACAAGAGCACGCCTGCTGCCCCTGCTCCGCGCGGCTGCGCGGCAGTCCCAGGGCTGACTCCACTACACTATCTAACTGTTTGTGACAAGGAGTCCAACGCCAGCATGAAGAGGAAGGGGAGGCAGCAAGGGGATAACGCTAAGCAATTTCAAGTAGGCTGCACCCCAGTCTCTGACTCCCTCCTCTACCTTCCAGCTAGTCACCGTGTCATTTTCCCTCGTGAAGATTTCAGAAAGGCAAGAAAAATATCCATCCTACACAGCCCCAAAGCAACCTCCACACTGCTGGGAAGAAGCAGCAGATTTGGCCTTTGCTTGCTCTCCCACTCCCCGCTGCCACACTGAAAGGGTCCCGGGGCAAAGAGGAGATCGGGCAGCTCCGCAGCCTCCAGACACATGCCTCAAAGCAGCCGACCCCAGAGGAATGTAGTTGATCGGGAAGCACTGAGGTACCTTCAACTCCGCACCGCCAGTGCTCCAGCTTGCCTTGCCCTCCCATCCCCTTCCCACCCTACGAGTCCTTTGAAGAAAGGAATTAAGTCAAAAATGGATATTTATTTTCATGAAGTCTCTGAAGTGTTTTTTCTTCCTCCTTGCTGCTGTCCCCACTGGCTCCACAGCAGCCTTCCTCTGCGTGGCCTCTCACTGCCGGCAGTTGTTGTCTGCAGGCTGGCTGGGGGTCTTGGCCTCGGTGTGTGAGGATGTCCCCTCAAACCGCTGCGAGGCGATGGCTGCTTGGTGGGACATGCTCTTCCTCACTATGTCTCCTTTCCGCCAAAGCACCACCTCCTGTAGTAACACAGCCAGCACGGCTTGTCAGGGCTTGTGAGACCTTCTCCTGGCCCCACCCAGACCCGAAGGCTGAACCAAGCTGCCAGGCGAGCAGCTTGCACCCAGTGAGAACTCGGCCCATGCTGGCATGTTCCACCCACAGCCATGCACATGAGGCCACTTGCAGTGGCAAGCAGAGGCCTCGCAATGTAGCCTTCCTGAAAATTTGGGTAGAGCGCTCCTCCCCAGGATCTGAGCAGGCAGAGGCAACCTGCTGGATGTCTAGGGCAGCTCTGTCCTATTGCCGTTGGCTACCACATTGGAATTGGCAAGGTGAAGCACAGAAGCTCCACCACAGGGCAACAGAGAGGAAAATAAGTCCCAGGTGGGCACCTTTCTACATGCATCCCTACCACCGTACACATCTGGCCTGCGTGGACCATTCCTTTTAGGCCCCCTTTGCACACTCTAATTTGTCTAGTCCTTACAGATATTCAGTCAAGAACATCGTATCCCAAGCGACAGTCTACAGGTCCAAGAAGAACTTAACAGCTCTGGTTCTCACCTGTTGTTTAAAGTAGCGTCTCTCTTCCTCATCGATCAGCACCAGATTGAGGTAATAACGTACCGAGAACTTCTTATTGATGTCCCTCATCGTTGGAGTCAGCTCGTAGCCAGCCAGAAAGAGTCTGATGGGAATGGACTCCCCTACAAAGTGCACAGAACCGTCAGCACAGACAGAATGCACAGATACAAACTAGGAGAGCACCAGCAAAACAAAATCTCACTAGGCCACAAACTTTGTGACCATTTCCACAAGTGGAGTAAGACGAGCTAAAAGACATCGACTCCCTTCAAAAATCAGCATTCATGGTCCATAGCCAGATCCTGCCCTTGCCGACAGCTATTCCATCTCTGCTTTAACAGCATAGGACTCATTTGTGACCTGTATCAAGACAGCACCACAGGAAAAAATGAGTAAGGTGACACTTTTCTCTGGCAGGTGACTCTGCTGGGCAATGGAACTGGAAAACAAGTGGCACAGGAGATTGGCACAGAGCTAGAACACCGTCTTTCTGCTCCAAGTTGCAGCAATGCCAGCTGGTGGCCCATGCCAACGGCGAATTTACGTCTATTCCTGGTCCTGCCACTGCTTCAACAAAAGAATTAAGTCTTTGGAACTCATTATGCCTCAATTCTTCCTCATCATACCAGAGAAGGAAGGGGATCGTATTTTATCACCTACGTAAACTGCTGTGAGTGCACCAGTGAAATAGGATGCATACTACTACTTAGCACACAGATGCAGCCGAAGATACGGCAGGGCTCTTATTCCCACCCCAAAAGACTTCAGAAGAGGCATTTTGAAGTGTTCGTCTGCCTTCTCACCTCTCACAGGTGCCCCATCCATGATCTCATATTTAGCTATTGTGTCATTCTCATGATATACATTGGGTCCGGTCCCTGTTGTTTCTCTCTTGATGATATCTATCTCCATGTGTTTGATCTTGATTCGCACCAGCAGGAAGTAGATCTTTCCGACAATCACATCTTTTAAATGATACCTAGCACATGAAGGAAGAAAGCACCACAATCAGACACTGCGCAGCAGACCAGGACTCAGACTTGAATAGCGGGAACTTGCTTGTCAGGCACTTTGCTCTTATCCGTGGCCCCAGCTGTAAGTTTCAGATAGTGTATCAACCATCTCCACTAGGCTGCTGTAAACAGCACTTCATCTTTCATCCTCCGGTCTTTTGGAAATCGAAAAGAACATTTAGCATGATCAGATAAATTAAAACCAGAATTTCAGGCTGAATATCTGCAAGAAACCCCTGCAACAGCAAAGCCTCCAAAACCAATTCTTTTAGGTCAATTAAAACTAACCCAAATGTTACACTGCAGGGAGATTTGCTAGCATCAGCTGGGAAAGATGATTAAAAGTAGTTTAAACAAGTTGTTTCCAACTTCTGTGCCTGAATTAAGGTCCCACTTCAGCCATATTGTCTGGTAAAGAGCAGATGTTGTACTTTGAAGACACTTGGAAACACCGATCTTGCCGAGGATACAGGGAGCGCAAAATTACTGCAACAGCCTCGCGCTATGCTCCAAGCTCAGTAAGCCACAGCCATTGCTTCCCACTCCTTGGTCCAGAGAACCCATCTGTGGGCAAGGAGAGGAACCCAAAGATCCTCAACCAGGATCTGAACCGTCTGCCGGCCTCGCTGGAGCACGTGAACAAAGAATCCTGTTGAGGATCACATGCAAGACACATGCCTCGGGCTCCCAAACCAAGCTGTCTCTTGTGGCAGACAGTTCCCTGCAGCCACTGGCTGCTTTTGAGACACTTACTTGGACTTGTTATACTCGAACTCAATGTGCAGGCAATCCTCGATCCCCACCTCCATCTTAATAGAGGAGTTGAGCTCTGGGTAGGTGCTCAGAGTGTGCACAACTATGTCCATCTCCTTCACCACATCGTTCAGTCTGCGGCTGACAGTCGCTCGGAGGAAATACCTGCAAGGAGAGTCCCCCTCCTATTAGGGTTGTACAGGTAGCAACAGAGACGAAGCAGGGAGGGACATGGGGCTGAATGGATTGCACTGGGCTATCCAAGCAGTCTTACTGGTACCCTGGCTTCTGAAGCAGCCAATACCCCATGCTGGAAAAGACGGAAGGGAATTTTCCAATGGAACAGCAGACTCTTCTAAGGCTTCTCTAAGCTTTCATGCATTTGTGAGCCTGAGTTACTTAAGCACCATTTTGGGAATCTGAGTAACAGCTTGCACATGTTAAAACCACTGCCCTTTTGCAAGAGATGAGATCACACTGGTCTCCACAGACACACCTATTTCTGCAGACCTCAGAATTCTCCAACCTCCCCCCTCTGAAGCCAGTGACTGAGTTTCAAGTCAACTGGAGTGCCTAGATATGAAATACAGTTTGCAACACGTGAACAAGATACAAGCTAGGCATCTGTTTGCATATAGAGCACAATTAAAGTCGACAAGACTGATTACAAGACAGCGAAAATGGCCCCATTGGAGACTAAAACAAACAATTTCATTTGGTTTTTGAATTACCAAATAAATTAGAAAGTATTTGGTTGATTCAGAAGGGGCTGGTTTCTCCTGTCATTTAAATGGTGCAAAACAAGTTCCATAAAGCCTGGTGCATGCTTATAAAAGTAGAGCCCTCAAAGGCAGCCTTTTACAACTCGGCCCACCAAAATTCATTTTGAGTTACATTATAAGCTTGCAAGGATGTCTGGGAAGGGATGCTGCACTCCAGTATCATCACAGTAAATATCAGGACTTGCACGCTGCACAGAACCAAGAACTGGGGTCAGCAAGGGGAAGAGACTCACCGTAACTTCACATTCTGCCCCGTGTAGGACTCGTAAGGTTTTTCCACATGTGTGAATTCAAAGTCAAATGTCTGCGACTGAGTGAATTCACCAGGACGGGCCAGGTCTTTCACCAGAGACACGAACTCATGGTGGTTTCCTCGGTCATAGTAGAGTTCTAGGAAGACATAAGTCCAGGTTAAGCAGTGATGCTTAATCCCACATGATGCAGTGAGGAAAGGCAGGAGATTTTACAGCTACAACCAACTCTCTTGTCCAGACCGCTACTTCCTTCACCACTATTCAGAGAACCTACCAGGGGAGCCTGTGGCTGCAACACACTGCACTCCTTCACTGCTCTCCATCAGAGCCAGATGCAGGCCAGAACTTTCCTCCCTGAAACAGGATGGAAGAGGTCCGGACAGCCTCACCTACTGCAACGGATCAGGAACTCGGCTTGCCTTAGAGTGACATGGCTCACTTATTATCAATATTAACTAGTTCAGACCGTTTGAGAAGAGGAGCCAGCAGCTCACACGATCCCTTCCAATAATTTTCTACACAATATTCCAGGCCAAAGGCATTGCCGTTGTAAAGAGAGGAAAAAACATCACTGCTTCTCTGGAACAGCAAACCACGGCAGAGCCAGAATGAAGGGCTAGGAGGCTTCCAACTGTTCCTGCTTATCCTTTGACAACAAAGAGTTTGAGTGGTCTTGATTCGCACTGAGGAAGAAGTAACAGTGCAGATCCTCACCGATTCTGCAGAAAGCCAGCGTTCAGTGCATGACTACCAAGTGTGCGGGGAGGCAGAGTCAGCTGTTCCACCAGCCCCTGGATAACACATTAATGGCCACGTGAACACCGATGAGGGAAGAGCATTCACCTTTGGAAGCGCTGTTCAAACCAGGTCAGGTAACCAACATGGTCACATTGCTTCAGTGGCCCCCACAACCTTCTTGCGTCAGCAGGAAATGAGTACAGGTTTCCTCACTTAATGAAAGCGATCCTCTCTACGCTTCCACAAAGTTTTCTCCCTTAGGTCAAAGCAACAGAAACTCAAACTCTGCAAATTGCATTAATAGCTCTGTATTACGCATAACCATCAATGAAATCTGCCCTGCCCAACCCTGCGTGTGAGCTGTGTGACTACAGGGCATCCACACAGTCCTTCTAAAAGGCAAAGCCTTAGCCAATCTGATACGTTTAGATGAAGAAACAAAAACCTAAGTCATCAGACAACCATATACACACAAGTTCACTGTCAGCACTAAACTGTGCAGAGGAGGCTTCTGAGAGGTATCAGCTGAGTTCAGGAACTGCAGCGAGACTCAGTTCTCTGCTCCTTGAGATGCACAGTGAGATTTCAGCCTTTAAGTAATGCCTGTTTCTTACACCCCTTTGCTCACCTTATCTCTATAATGGAAATATTGGCACTAGAACACCCCTCACTTACGCAGAACAGCGAGTGCCATCAAGCCCGTTAGGCTGGGCAGGCAGGTGACATAAATAAACCAACTCTCTCTGCACTGAATACATGTCCGTGGAGAGGAAAGTGCTTGTCGATGTGACAGGGAGAAGCCACGTGCCACGTAAAGAGAGGAATGTATCATCTTCCCACACGATGCAGAAGGCAACGATCGAATTTAAAGCAAGGGGAGGCAAATGTCAGTGTACTAAGTTCTCTGCTACCTCAGAAGGGCACAGATTGGCACTTGGCAGCCTTAGCAAGAGGAGGGATTGATGTTTCCCACACTGTAGAAGACATTAGCATGTCAAACGGGTATAAGCTGTAATTTCAGGTTTTCAGAACTACAAGGTTTCCAGATTAAAAAAAAAACAAAAAACCAAAACCAAAACCTGCCAACGTTTTGGCGACATGCTCAGGACACAGTAACTGCAGGCGAAACATCTTAAATGGGTTCTGTGCTCACCGGAGACCACGCAGGACACGGTGTTCACAGTCTGGACTCTGGTACCGGGTCTGGAACAGCCATCTTCCCGGTGACACATCACTCCTTTACGTCTCAGTCTCCCTACTTGTTAAATTGTCTCATATAGCTACTGGCCTCATGGCAGTGGGAAGTCAGAATATAAGGCAAGCTGTTTTGAGATGGAAAGCGTTAAGTGCCATCAGCAATGCAAACTTCAGCGCTTTATTAAAGTGGCGTGATGGGCAAAGAGAAAAGACTGACATGCAGCCGCAGCAGCTCCTAACACACCCTGCTTGGGCAATAACGTGAATTCAGAGCGGTTATTCTAAATACGTATGGCTCAAAAGTCTTTCAAAATGGGGAATCAGAAGCAGGCAAGGCAGCAGAGAGGAGACAGAGTGGAGCAGGAAGCGAAGTTCATGCTTAATTTCCATTGACGATCATAATCAAATAGCAGGAGGTCATAAGCTAGCTCCTGATGAATGGGCTCACTTACACTCCACCATTTACAAGCTCTCTCTGCTTGTCCTCCCCTTTCTTTCCAAAGGCAGCGTTATGCGCAAGCGAGACCAGCAAAAATATTAAACAGCAGTATCGGGGTTGGGTGGGAAAACCTCTAGTTCGCTTTCCTACACCGCATGATTTGCAATGCAAAGGTTGCAGGCCCACAGCTCGTGCGGTGATTTTGAGGGTTAAACCCAAGTACAGAGAGCCACGGACGTGAGGCATCGCACATGCCGAGCACAGTCGCATCACTGGTCTTGAACTTATTTTGGCTTGTGGGTCTCAGGCCCGTCCGTGAAACACGGACATCTCCGCTCCGATCGAAGAGTGGGCGTGGCAGTTACCTTTCCTCTAAGAAAGCAGGAAATATTAAATCTAAATTGGTTACACGCACAGATAACCACGAGTTTTGAGCAACTTGAAGTCACCCAACTAATCGTGCAGGGATGCGCGGTCACCCACTCAAAGGATAAGAGAGTAAAGGGTGGAATTGGCCGAGCTGAGCCCGCAGGCCTCAAGAAAGCCGATCTACCCGGGCAAAACGCGTCGCAGGGCAGGGACTGGGGAGGTGCCGGTGGTGATTTGAGACGTACGGGCAAAACCCACCCGATTCACCGTCCTCGGCAGAGCTGTTGCTTCCCTAACTGAATCAATAGGCACACGAGAAATGCAAACAGACGGCTCGTAGAGCTGCGAATAAAGACAGCCTGGAGAATACCGCCCGACAGCTGGCGTTGCTAGGATGTCCAGGCTCAGACCTGCATCTGCAGGATGGAAACCGAATTTTACCCTGCCTCCGAGGGTGTGCGTTTCGGAGATCGGTAACTGAGCAGGAGCGAGAAAACAGGACGGGGAACAATGACCTGGAAAAGGACGGGAGTTCCCTCCCTGCTGCCGGGGCTGGAGCCCAGAGAACCGACCGGGCTGCCCAGCTCGAACGGAGGGCGGAATGATTTCAGGCGGCCGTGGGAATTCTCCGCGCGGCAAGGCGCTGCTGGGGAGCGAGCGTAACCTACTTCGCGCCAGCGAGGATTCCCGTACCGTGGGGCGCAGCCGCGCTCCCAGGGCTCACGCTCAGAGCCCGCGTGCCAACCGGCAAGCGCTGCGAAGGCGACAGGAGCGTGCCGGCCTCCGCGCAACGCGACCGAGACGGGAGGCAGCCAGGCGGGGATGGCGGGGCCCGGCCGGCCGCCCCCGGGGAGCAGCCGCCCCGCAGCAGGCCTGCGCCCCGCGCCCCTCTCACCGATCTGCCCGATGAACTCCACTTTGATGCCCTGGTGCTCCAGCCGCTTGTTGGGGTGCTTGAGCGTGAGGACCACCCGCCCGGAGACGGTCTCCCCGTCGTAGAAGAGGAAGTATTTCTCCTTCTTGCCTTCCTCCGTCTTGTGCTCCACCCGCCGCCGGCTCTCGGCGTCGCTCAGCACCAGCTCCAGCTCCGCGCTCTGCCCGAACCCGAAGAAGCTCATGGCACCGGCAGCGGGGCGCGGCCCCCGCGGCCCCGCCGGGAGAGCTCGGCCGGCGGCTGCCGCCCTGCCCGCAAGCACCACGGACAGAGCTCGGCGGGGACGGGCAGCGCCGCCGGATCGCCGCCGAACGAGCGGGGAGCGGCGCGGCGGGGACGGCGGCCCGGGGCGGGGGCCGGGCCCGGGGCGGGGGCCCGCAATGCGGCAGGGGATGCCGGCCGGCGGGGGGTGGGGGGGGACGGGACACACGGGGACCCGGCGCCTCCCCGGCTGCCGCGGCAAGGGAGACCGGGGCGGGCGGGCGCGCGCGGCCCCGCTGCCCCCCCCGCGCGCGCGATGCCCCCGCCTCGCCGCCCGAGCGCCGCGCGCCGTCCCGGGCCGGGGCCGCGGCACCGCGCATGCGCCGCCGGGGGAGAGGGGGGGCCGGGGCGGTGTCGCAGCTCCCCCGCCCGCCCCCTCCCATTGGGCGCCGCCGCGCAGGCGCGTTGGGAGCGGCGGCCCCGCCGCTTCCGGGAGGCCGGCGGGCGGGGATTGGCGGCGGCGGCGGCGGCAGCGCGCGATTGGCGGGTTCGAAGGGCTCGCTGGCGGCATGGCGGCGGCGGGGCAGCTGCCGCGCGCCCTGGAGGGCTGGCGGCTGCGCGACCTCGGCGGAGGTGCGGGGCGGCGGGCGCTGAGGGCGGCGGCGGGCGGCGGGGCGGGCAGCCGGGGCTGAAGCTGCCGGGGCTGAAGCTGCCGGCCGTCGTCCCTCGGGCCCGGCGTTTCTGCCGTCATGGCTCCGCTCCTTGAGCGCCAGGCGTTGTTCGGAGCGCCCGCCTGGAGGAGCAGCGGCGGCCCGTGCCTGTCAACCCCGTTGTTTGGCTTTTCCCCCCTCGCAGCCTGGGCGAACGCCGTCTGGGATCTGGACTTCACGGAGGCGGAGCCGCTGGATCCCGGGATAGCAGAGGAGATCGCGGGAGACGGGCTGGATGCTTTCACCTGGCTCTACCGGTGCCTGTCGCCGTTTGCCGGGGAGGACCGGGAGAGCGGAGAGGTGGGGCCGCTTGCACCGGGCCCTGCCGCTGGGCAAGGACGCGGGCCCGGTGCTGGGGGGCTCCGCAGGGCTGCCCTGCCTCGGCGGTCACAGGATGGGCCGAGAGCGCACCAGAGAGCTCCTGTGTGCTGGCCTGCTTCGGGCGGAGCTGTTCCCAAGTTTTGGAAAAAATCTTTTAATTTAATATAGCATAATAATAATGTAGTGTAATAATAATATAATGCAATCATAACAATACAATGCAATATTAACATAATATAATGCAATCATAATATAACAACGTAATGCAATATTAACGTAATACAATCATAATATAACAACATAATGCAATATTAACGTAATACAATCATAATATAACAACATAATGCATTAATATAATACAATCAAAATATAATATAACAACATAATGCATTAATATAATACAATCAAAATATATGATACAATAATATAATAATACAATACAACATAAAATAGATACAGCATTATATATTATAACATTACTATTAAAACATATTTTAAAAAAAAATATCATATACAGAGGGGGTTGGTTGCAGTGACAACTGTTGAAGTGTGAATCGTAGCTGCTGGTGGACAGCTAAGTTGTTACGGGATTTCTCACAATTACTCGCCTGTTTTTGCCTCAGAATATCTGGACCTTGTTTGCTGAAAACAACTTCTCTCCTAATGCTCTCGTGGCTGTGTTGCATCACTTTGTCCAAGCGGGCCAGCACAAAAGAGCGAATGCACAGCAGAGGGTTTACGCTCTTCACGCGGCCGGCTTGTACTTCTTACTGCTGGAAATCCCAGGTGAGCGAAGGGCTGTGCCTCTTTGTTGTTGGATAAAACACTGCTCAGGCAAAATCAGCTTTTTCTCGTTTATAAGAATTCCAGGTGGAACAAGTGATGGCTTTTCAACTGTTCGCTTGATCTCCCTGAAATCCTTGGGGATCAAACTGAGCCACGCTGTGGAACGCTGCAGAGCTGTTGTGGTCTGATAGCTGCTTGGTCTCCTGTCGTAAAGCGGCTTGATGGTCTCGGCCCGGGTCTGCGTTGCCGTGCATCTTCTTACTAGACCCATGAGAAGGTCGACAGAGGAGTCTGCGCGGCACACAGAGCTGGAACTACACGCATCCCTCTGGTTTGACGATAATACGCAGTGAAGGCAGAAGCTTATTCCTCTTCCTGCTCTGTACCTAGAGAGCATTTCACTGTGCGGTGCTTTTGGACAGGTTCATTTGTGAAAACAAAAGTATTCATTTAAAATAACCAGCAGCTGGAGTTTTCTAGGTTGATTCACAGCAGTATCTTTTGGTATCCAAGGTTAACTTGTACTCTACTTAAATTTTGCTATCTTTGTTGTGCAGCACGTTACCAGCTGGAAGGGTTCAATCAGCTGGTGATCCTACCGGAGAATGTCATCACTGATGACATGTCATCCTGATGCAGTTTGGCTTTGTTCAAACAATTCTTTCTTCTTCTCCTGAACTTTCTTAGGCTCCCAGGACAATGCCTTTGTTTTGGCCGTCTATTTGGCTGCCAAAGCAAATGGAGAGATGGCCAGGTGATTTGATGCTCTCTCTGTATTTTGTCTGGAAGATGGCTGATGTTGTCTTTTCTGTGCAGGCAGCGTGGCTAACCAGCTGTTCCATCAAGTGATGTTTGATAAATGTCTTCACACCCTGACAAAAAGTTGGCCTCAGGAACTGGATCTGATGAGGAAAAGAAAGAAGATACACGCTCAAAGCTCTCAGACTAATGCAAGAAGAAATAGAAAGAAAGGAAAACCGTGCAGGAATGGCAATGTAAGATGTTTGTTTTATCTTCAGATATAAATCTCTATTAATAAGCAAATTGTTAGCAAGCTATTTTACTTCTAGGTCAGTGTCATATTCTTCCTCTTTTTCACCCCTTTTTTAATTCTTAACCTTTTATTCAGCAGTTCAGTTCTGCTCTTGATCCTCTACCTATTATTAGGAATTTCAGCGGTCTGATGATTCAACATTAGCTGCAATTTCCTGGCCGCTGACTAATAGAAAAAATATAGCTTATTTCTCTGTGGCATATTGTTAGAAAGCTCAGTCGCAGAGGGAGAAACTAATTTATATCAGCTTCTTCAGGAGACCTTCAAGTTAGTATGTGACCAGCTTGCGGATGACATTTGAGTTTCCTTACCAACTTACTGATGGGAAGTTAAGGACTAAATCATAGAATCATAGACTGGTTTGAGTTGGAAGGGACCTTTAAAGGTCAGCTAGTCCAACCCCCCTGCAGTGAGCAGGGACACCTTCTGCTAGATCAGGTCACTTAGAGCCCCATCCAACCTGGCCTTGAATGTTTCCAGGGATGGGGCATCTACCACCTCTCTGGGAAACCTGTGCCAGTGTTTCACCACCATCATCTTAAATTTCTTCTTTATATCCAGTCTAAATCTATCCTCTTTCAGTTTAAAACCATTACTCCTTGCCCTGTCGCATCAGGCCCTGCTAAAACGTTTATCCCCATCTTTCGTATAAGCCCCCTTTAAGTACTGAAAGGCCACAATAAGGAGCCTTCTCTTCTCCAGGCCGAACAACCCCAGCTCCCTCAGTCTTTCCTCACAGGAGAGATGCTCCAGCCCGCCAATTGTTTTTGTGTCCCTTCCCTGGACCTGCTCCAGCAGGTCCATGTCTTTCCTGTGCTGAGGGCCCAGAGCTGGACTCCAGGTGAGGTCTCACCAGAGCAGAGTAGAGGGGCAGAATCACCTCCCTTGACCTGCTGGCCACACTTCTTTTGATGCAGCCCAGGATGGAGTTGGCTTTCTGGGCTGCAAGCGCACATTGCCGGCTCATGTCCAGCTTTTCATCCGCCAGTACCCCCAAGTCCTCGGCAGGGCTGCTCTCAATCCCTTCATCCCCCAGCCAGTATTGATACCGGAGGTTGTCCCGACCCACGTGCAGGACCTTGCACTTGGCCTTGTTGAACCTCATAAGGTTTGCACGGGCCCACTTCTCGAGCTTGTCCAGGTCCCTTTGGATGCCATCCCATCCCTCAGGCATGTCAAACACACCACTCAGCTCGGTGTTGTCTGCGAACTTGCTGAGGGTGCACTCGATGCCACTGTCTGTCATTGATGAAGATATTAAACAGCACTGGTCCCAGGGGCTCCTATTGACTGACTCCTTGAACAGCTGGAAGTTTGCTTTCCTAAAAGTCAGGCTCCTGACTTTACTCTTCACCTGACCCATATCCCTCAGGACTGCGAACCACACCAGTGCACGATCACTGTGGCCCAGGCTGCCTCCAGTTTTGATGTCACCGATTAGCTTACTTGCATTGGTGACCATCAGGTCCAGTGTCGCATCCCCTCTGGTAGGGCTGTCTATTACCTGGCTTAAGAAGTTATCCTCCGTGCGCTCCAGGAGTCTCCTGGATTGCCTACAGCTTGCTGTGCTACTTTTCCAGCAGATATTGGGATGATTGAAGTTCCCCGGCAGGAACTGCTCGTGGCTGTTCTTCAGAGACAGCTCTTCACACTCTATACATTTCTTTATGTAGAGGGCAATGCCTCCACCCCTCCTTCCTCACCTGTCCCTTCTGAACAGCCTGTAGCCATCGATAGCTGCACTCCAAATGCTTTGGTTAGCTGTACTCAGCTGCTCGTTCTAACATTTATATGTTTTGGGTTTTTTTAATGGAACTGAGGATTACGCATCAGCAATCCTGAGAGCACATCGGTGTCGTAGGGTCATGACAAGCAAGGGAAGAAGGGCATAGGCACAACGGGAATTACTTGAGATGAATCTCCAAGTGTCAGATCAGAATTCAGATAATTGTCTTCAGTTCTGATGGACTTTCTCCTTTAAAACAAGAATAGACTGTGTTGGAGCTTTCTTTTTTTTGTACCAAACTTTCCCCTTTCTGTCTGTTGTTTGGTATTTTTGCCGCTGCTAAGTGTGTTAATTAATCTGGAAGAAAAGTTTAGAAGTGTGGATGTGAAATCAGGTAGGACCTAGCCTGAGAACTCTATGAAGCACCGAAATGTGCAAAAGAGATCAGCCAGTGCTGTGGGACAGGATGGTGCTCTTTCTCTTTTCTACCGATATAGATGGAAGAAATACTGGAAGAGGAGGAGGAGGAGGAAGAGGATTGTGAAAATGTTTACTTTTCAACGGACGATCTTCTTCAAGTTCGCAACTCAATCTTCCTTCTTTTGAAAAACTTCTTAAGACTTCTACCTAAGTTCTCCCTAAAAGAAAAACCTCAGTGTGTGCAGAACTGCCTGCAGGTAATAAGATTCAACTCAAGGAACCTTACGTCCCCTAACTCAAACTTTTGGTGGATGCAGAGCACTCCGTAGCTGTGGGAGTGATGGCAGCCCTGCCTTTCATAAACTGGTCCCCTGATTAGACTGTCCTCAGTGTAAATCTTGGAGCGGGGTGCCAGCTCCATGTTACAGAGCTTCCTTATCCTTAGCGCTTGCTGGCTAGTGCCAGCCAGGCAGTTCGTGTTTTGTTCTGAGGTGCTTACCCCTCGCCGTACCCGTGGGGAAGTCGCGTGGTATTGAGCCTTGGGACTTTGGGGTCTGCGTATGCTCTGTTTCAAGGGAGGTACTGTGGTTCGAAAGTTAGACTCAAGTTCTCTGTGGTCTGACATCCAAGCAAACCTGCACGTCTTCCCTTCGTCTGAATTAGCTAAGCTTGTCTATGTTTCTTTGCAGATCTTCGTTGAAATGACAAACTTTGAGCCAGCGGTACACGAGTTCGAGTTTTCAGCAGCAATGTGAGCAAATAATTCTTAATGTTTATACGACGCTTTGAACAAGTAAAGCGCTCAATGCTTGTGATGCTATTATCATGTTTATACGAAAATGAAAGCAGCGATTTCTTTCGCTGAAGATAATTAGAACATGTTCCACCTAGCTAACAGTAAACAACATCTAGTGAATATTGAATGTTTTCCAGTCAATGAGCATGTTTAGTTGTAATAGTTGTGGTAAATGTTTCTCTGATGAGAGATGAAGACACCTCTTTGCCTTCTTTTGCTTAGGAATGTTAACGAAGCCAAGTACATTCCTGAGCTGGCCTATCATGGCCTGCGATTACTGTGTTCCCCGCTACATGGGACAGAAGAAAAGGTAAAAATTGGACAAAATCTTTAAAATTCCCACTGCTGTATTGAAAAAGAGTAGTTTCTTTCCTTCTCAGCATGTCATTTTTGCTTGCATGTTTTTTACTTATTACATCAGGGGTTTTTTTGTGTGTGTGCATGCCTTTGCTGGCTCAGAGGCAAGATGCTTTCTTCCACCCCAGTCCTTATTTACTTTGACTTGTATGATGATGCATTTCGTGATCGTTGAATTCTGTGCTCTAGTGATTCTTGTGGCAAGTGAATTGAAAAAAAGAGGATAGCTACAGTGGCATTAGATCTCTGCATCTTAAAAGAGAATTCCAGGTTACTGCCTTTGCCTGGAATTTTCTTGCTTCCTGCTAGGTGGAGCTCCAGCACTGCTTGGCAGCATGCTGTGGCATTGGGTTGTGCAGCAGTGAAGCATGATGGGGAAGCGTTACGCGCAGATGATGATAAGCAGGGCTGATTCTCATTCAGAGAATATTCTGTCATCATGGAACATCCAGTTCTACCAGAAATGTGTCTGCAGCTTTACATTTTTATTTTGTTAAATTATCAAGCACACTGTGTCATCTCCCACTTATCTGTGTGCTGCTCCTGTGCATGGGGCTTTTGAACTTTGGGTGTGCCTGCGCTGCTGTGTCTGCGAGTCTCTGTAAGCCCATCTGAACTAGTTCTGAGCTTGCACACCAGGGCATTAGCGGCTGTCTAGTCAGGAAAGCCTGGAGCTTAGTACACGCTAACCTGACATCTACCTGAGTGTCTGCCCAGCTTTGGCAGCCTTAGACCTGTGTGTTTCATCCTTCTTTGTTTCTCAGTGCAGCACAGGCTTTTCAGAATTGTTGACATTTGTGGTATCAAGAAGATGTAGTAGCTCCCCTTCTTAGACCCGCCTTTTTCCCTGCCTCTCCTGTTTGACTGCTCAGTGAATGTCAGGGTAGCGAGGCATGCCGTGGTCCCAAAAGTGTGGCGAGGAGGAAGCTCCAAAAGTTGAGGTGCACAAGGCAATAGAAATGTGCGTTTAGTTTAAGATGTCTTCTGTGCAAAAACCAATTAATTTCCTCATATTCCAAATGTCTGGTGAATTGAAGTCCGCTGCTTTGGAGGGGATCTGTTGATGTTGTCAGGAAGCCCTTAGGCCTTACTGGACTTGTATGAGAACACGACAGCTAGGAAGGATGTTGTGTGTATTAATGGGTTGTCTGTGAATTATTCTGCTAGGAGTCATATTTTGACAGGTGCTAGTATTTGGATCTAAGTTTATTTGGTTCAGAATTGTTTCATAAACCTGGTCAGAATGCTTGTCAGCCGCTACTGAAATGAACCTGAAAACTAACCTTCTCTTTCCAGATTCTTCGTTGTGTCTTCCAGCGAATCCTCAATGTCATTCTTATGCTGGAAAGTGGTGCGGGTTCCAGATGCCCAGTCCTTGCAATCACATCAGCTGTGATCAGTGCCAGGAATCAGGCTATAAAATTCATCAGGTGAAGTACAGAGCTCTGGCACTACCCTTCCTGGGTATGTCTGCTCTTTCTTCTGGCATGCCTTCGCTTTACTCTTTAGTTGATAAAGGGATGAGACAAACTGGCACTGACTTTGAAGTCATTTGTGCAAATGAAGTTTAATTAAAATGTCTGTAATGGGAATTTACTGAACTTGCTGGTGGAGGGGAAAGAAGGCTGTTTGACAGAAAAGCAGCAGCCAGTGGAAGGGACCTACCTTCTCTATTTTGCTTTGTGTCAGTTTCTCAGGTTTTGTAGTTTGCTACAAAATATTGTGAAGAAGATAAAAGATTAATATGGAGCTCACTTCTCTTTGGTTCTTTGCTTTCTCCTGCTTAAAGATACATTTTGCCTATGTTTATTATTCCCTGGGTCTGGGGATCCATGTTGTTGGAAAGTGTGGTTTGTGCAGAGATCCCCAGACAACATATACTAAGTAGACTGAGGATGAAGAAGCTTTTCATATTGTCCTTCTACTTGTAGAAAGGTATTGGAAGAAACGTTTTCTGCCTGCAAAGCCAGGTTAATGTAGAAAGCAAGTAGGTCTGCTCCCTGACCATATCCTGTTGCGCTAGTGCTCGTGATTCCAGAACACGCGCTTTTCTTGACTTTTGAAATGCATTCCAAAAGGAATGTCCTTGACTTGATTTTTGCTCTCTTATAAAACCAGCTTTATTAAAATTTGCTTCTTTTTCTTCTGTGCAGTTCTGTAGTAGATGAGCTGAAAGAAGTTGTTTTTCCTGTTCTTCGAATATTACTGCAACATATCTGTACCAAGGTATGCTAAGCTTTGTCGCATCTTAAGCTGAAGAACTCAAGTGTGGATACATTGCAGTATCTGTAATAGTTAGGAAATCTATTTTCACAGTGTTTTGTAAGGCATGAAAAGATTTTAATCATTTGCAAATTTCTCGACAGCCTGATTGCATTTTGTGTTGATCTTTATTGGAGTTTTCAGACATCTTAAAAATAGTATCGTGCTCTAGGAGAATACTGCGGGTGAACACTTCCCCCTTCATTCACAATTGATTCTACCCTACTGTTGACTTTTCCAAAATTTGCAGTTGCTTTTACCACAGTTTTGGTAGATAGAGGAAAATGAGGATTATGACAGCTCTTTGCCTAGCTAACTGTCTGAAGACTGCCATATAGAAATACTGCCTCTGGATTTAATCTAAGCTCGCCTTTGCCTAGGGGAATTTGCTGTGTGACTGCGGGTGAGTGCTGAAGGAGTGACCAAGGAAGCTGTGATTGTTCTCCCAGTCGTTGCTGAATGTGGCCGTATCACCTCGTTAAATAAAAAATATTTATCTTAAGCCCTAAAATGCCATTCTGGCTTGTAGAGCGGAGCATTGAAATATCATGCCATGTGATTGCCCTTGTTTTTCAGGTCCCAGATAAGGCTGATTATCGCACATATGCTGCAGAAGCCTTGGTGAATTTGCTGAATAAACTCCCTTGTATAGAGTTTGCCGACTTCATCGCTTGGCTTTATAAATACTCACACCACGCTAAAGTAAGTACATCTCCTTGATGTTCAGATACAGCAGTATTTTGAAGAATGAAGGGTCCAGTATCGGTACTGAATAGCGCTGTTGTTATTGCTGGTACCTAAAAGCGAGTAAACGGAGTAGGCAATGCTTGTGTCTTTGCTTATGTTAACAGAGCGCCTTGTGTGCTTTTTCTCCCGAACAGGTTGCTTACAGAGTGTTTGCTCTTGATGTAGCATTAGCTTTGTTGGATGTGCCGGAGAGGAACTTGGACAGCTCCTTGTCCCTGGATCATCAGAAGTTTCTAAAGCATAAGTTTTTAGTACAGGACATGGTGTTTGGCCGGTGTTCGGACAAAGCACCTGTGGTCCGTAGCAAAGCTTTAAGCAGCTTTGCGCACTGTCTCGAAATGAAAGCTGCTGCTACCTTGGAGAGTATACAGGACTTATTACAAAGCTGTAAGTATTATAGATAAATTAGTGAAAATATTTCTTGAACGTTCTGGGGAATAATTACTGGGAGATAAGAGAACTAGTTGTCAGGAACTGAAAAATCTGTACATAGCGTCCTTGTGTATTGTGTCATAACGAGAAGTAATAGATGAGTCTTGTTACTCATGAAGCCTTATATTTGGAAGGGATTTATTCTCGTATATTGGTCCTAAATAGATTCCTCCATGAGATACCTTTGAAGGATATTTACAGATGACTGAAATTGCTCATTGGGGGGAAAAAAAGAAATTGATTCCTGCCTGACAGCTGATTAAGTCTTGAGTTGCCTTTTGCTTCTGCTGAGTTGTTTTGTTCGTCATTGGCATTCTGAACTCCCTCAGGTGTGGTAAAGGCCAGATGGCACAAGTCAGAAGTATGCACATAGCATCCTACAGTTAGATTACTTGCCTGAAAAAATTTGGAATGACAGAATATCCAGAATTAGAATACTTCATTTCATTTCCTTTTTTTATTTCTTTTTGGCAGCCTCTGACCATACAGTTTTGGAAGCAAACACAAACTCTGCGAGTCTGATAGTCAGTGCAGAAGGTATAGAGTCATTCTCTTATAGTAAGTCTCAGGCTTTTCTTGGCATGCCATTTTCTAAAAATATGTGTATCTGTAAAACCTAGGGCATGCATGAGGCTTTCTGTTTAACAGTGAACCATCTTGCTGCGTGAACATATGCCTTTTTTGTTCTTAAACTTTTAACTTTTCTTTCAGCTGTGTCCAACCACCCACTGAAGACCTTACCGACTTTCAAAACTATTGAGTTGACGGACAGCAGCGATACTGCTGTGCTTGATGGTACGTCAAAATTATACTAGCCTTTTCAGATAACTTTTCAAAACCTTAATTGAAATTAGACTTTCTGAAGTGTATTCGTTGTCCATTTTTCAAGGAAGCAGAGAGAGCTTTCCGTGCAACCATTAAAAAACACTTATGGGTGATGAAAAGGGTGGAAGTGCCAGCCATGAAGGAATACTACTTCCACTCAAGTCTGAAAAATACATTTAATCTTGAAATACTGATGTTCGTTTGTACTAATGTGGTGGCAACACTTGTTGAAAAGCAGGTGATTTATTCTTTCCAAAAAGGATGGTAATCGATGTGGGATATAATACTTGTAACTCCATAAATTTAAGGGTAATTAAATCCCTTGCTCCAGTGCACAAAGAACTAATATATTTTTCCTACATAAAATGCAGCACCTTTGACTAGCACTGTTACGTAGGGAAGAATTCACTTCTCTGCAGCATCAAGTATTGGCTGGAGTTGAAAGCAAAGTGTGAGGTTAAATGGACTGATGCAGAATGGCAAGCAGCTAGTTCTAATTTGTTGATAGCATGAAATCAGCATGTAAGTTGGCTTTTGTGGCCACGATGTTCCTTCTTTGAATCTCGTCCTTTCTTTTCCTCTTCCTTCTAAAAGCTTTTCTTCCTAACCTTTAGGCCTCTGCCAGTATCTTTGCTCTCAGTTCTTGCTGTTCACCTCTCTTGAACTGCTGACAATTCAATTCGCCGCTTAGTTCACATCCTGCGTTTGTGTCTTTGTTACATGTCTCATGCTGCTCTTCATGTGGGATCTCTCTCCCTATCTCCATGAGCCAGGCTCCAATCTTCTCCATTGAAAGCTTTCTTTTAAAACATTTCGCTGATAAATGTCATTAATCTGCTCTCTCAGATAGAAATGTCCTCCAGGCCACTTAAGGTATTGTGTATTCCCTGTTTAGTTGCAGACTCCTTGTGGCAGAGGATGCCCGGTTTTGTATCTGATACCCAGCTGAGCGTACACTTGGCAAAACAAATTAAGAAAAGGGCTGGATAAAAAAGGACTGTCTGGAGCTCAAGAGGATAGCTGAAATACAGGGCTCTCCAAGTCAGTCAAGGTGCATTAGTAGAGCTGTCTGGCACGCACTTGTGTTTGGCTTACGCCTGTGCTAATTTTGCACTTCTGTGAAGACCAAACAGCTCATATTTTAGAAGCGAAATAAATCTTAGCTGAGGATGGTCAGAGCATGCTAAATGCACAAGGACAAAGATAAGAAGGGTAGGGATAATCTGTACGGTGAAGTATGCACTGCAGAATTACCACTGCCCAACGGTATACAGACAATATGTTCCCTTGATATTTCTCAGCCTTTTAGAACTCGGGTTTTTTGTTTGGTTGGTCGTTTGTTTTGGGGTTTTTTTGGTCTCTTTTCTGTGTCACTGTGAGTAAAATCAATGTCAGCTGGCAAAGTGTGCTTATTTTAGCAGATTTGGTCACCTTCACAAGAGCTGGACTATTTTAATGGCAAAATCTTGCAATAAAATGGTTCTGTGCTTTTTCTGTCAAGCTGTTCTCAGGAGGAAGATGCAATTGAAGTTAGCTGCCCATTAAGAAAGCACAGATCAAAGTCCCTTTGCTTCCTTTGGTAAAAATTTGTTTTCAAACTGCTTTTGATTAGTTCCCTGTGACTAATCCTATTTCTTAATGGCAACAGAGTGGATCTCCACATGAATCTCTCTAAGTAGCAGGTCTTCGAATTTGGCATATATTTGGGAAATCTTACTTAATGCTGTAAGAAATCTAACAAACAGCACTAAATAGAAACCTTAAAAGCAATGGTAAAATGCTTGAAATCAGCATTGCCAGCTTGTCAATAGCCCCTTTGAATGATTCAAAAGGTGAGAAATTATTGATTGTGGCTCTGTGTATTCAGTTGTGTGTCATTTAGTAAACTATCATCTCAGTTATGTGTTTTTCCTGAGAACGTGCGGAAGTGAGTATGAATATGGCTAGGAAAAAGAAAATTTGAGGCCTGACGTGACATTGAGGGAGGGGAGATGTGTTCTGGTTTCCTTGTAGGCTCTTGGGTTCATCTTTGTAGCTGCCATTCTGCAGCCTCCAGGAATTCAGTCAGTTCATATGTGGAGTAATTTCTCCTCTGTAAAACGCAGCAGTTCGTATATTAATACTTTGTGCTGTGTGGAGCTCTGAGGCATAACTCACAAAAGGTTGTAGGCATTTTAAGCTCTCAGCATTCAAGTCTGGTAACCTGTCTTGGGTCTGCGTTGGATTCGTTTGTCTGTGCTCTGCCCTCAACATGCTTTTTCCCACAGATGGCAGGGTTACCTGTGCTACAGGCTTTTGTTAGAACTGTGCATGATTCATCGGATGAACTTTCAAACTGTGAAGTTAGCCTAACATCTTTTATGTAGAAAAATAAATAGGTTGGAAATTACAGATTTTTTTTTTTTCTTTTGCTGCATGTATCATATGATTTGGTATATCATTTTCTTTTGTGGTATGTCCTAAGATGTATTTTCAAATGAAAGAACTTGGGAAAAATGGTTGGTTTGGGGTTCTTTTCCCCTCTGGCTTATACCTCATTCAGAATTATTTTGAGTGGCTTTTTTGTTATGCTTTGTTCAGTCCTCCTCTCTTGCCCTCTGAAGGTCTCGGGCAACAAATTGTTGCTTGGTTGAGTTCAGAGCTGTATTCCACCTTGCTGCTGCACAGTGTTCAATGTGTTAGTGCTGCTCAGTGGTGCTGTGGGTAATTTCTTTTTATCACGGTTTTGAATAGGAAAAGAGGTCATGGCCATGCTGAGACTGAGAGCTGGCGATGAGAAAACCAATGTGAGGAAATCTGCTCTCCAGGTACGGTGTTTTTCGCATGCTTCCCGGTTCTCGGTGATTACCCAGAATGCCGTTAAAATAAATAATTAGGCCATAGTACTGTAGCAAACTATATAACTTTGCCCACCTGTAGCTTCTTGCTATTCCTGCAGGGTGCCTACAGGCCTTAAAAAGGTCTTGTTTACTAGTTCCTGATAAGTAAATAATGCAAGCATGATGATGGAAAATTTTTCTAGTACTCTTGCTGGCATTCTCTTATTCCATCATTTAGAAAGAGAGGCTCTTTTCAAATGTCAATAGGCATTTCAATTAAGCAACTTCCGTATAAACTGAAGCATGTTAGCTGCTTAGTTTGTTTTGACCTTGTTAACAAAGAGATTAGGTTATATCCAGCCTCTTTTTGAGGTATGCATTGCTTTGCTTCTTGCTCACTTTTTTTAATGAAGTCATTAGCTTTTAAAGAGATATGCTTCAATGAAAATTTCATCATTTTAAAAAATACGCTTCTGCTGTTGACTGCCTTCCGCTGTTAGTCCTCTTCACCCCAACTCTTCCCCCTCAGTTCACACACTGATTTGAGCTTCTCAAGTTAAGGCTTTACAATTGTTTTGATGCTTTTTGGTTTTTTTTTTTTAAAAAAAAAATCCCCTCTTCCTTATTACCAGGTAAAAAACTTGGTTCATACAAGAAACACGTTATTTTCAGGGGGAAATTGTGACATTGACTCTATTCCAATGCTGTTATAGAATTGGAATGACTGAAAAGATGCTTTCTGTTTCATTCTACATCTCTGTTTGTGCCCAGTACTCATAAATTGTTAATGTGATATTTCACTCTCGGTGAGATAAATTAATCTCTAGTTAAAGTTGGTAGGGGGTAGATTGATTTTTGATTTGCTACCCAATGCGCGTGGCCTGTATTCCCAACAAAGTAATGCTGGTATTTGGCTTCTAGGTTTTTGTGAACATCCTGAAGCACAAAGTAGTCCCTTGTACTGAAGAAGATCTGTCCGCTCTTCAAGATCGTTGCCGGGACCCCGCTGTTTCTGTGCGGAAGCAGGCCTTGCAGTCTATAACAGAGCTCCTTGTGGTGAGAAAAAAATATCGTGAATTCTTATGCAGACCTTAGATGAGTGAACTGTGGGTTAAAAGGAGGAGGAAACAGACAAATCTGGTACATGTCAATTGTTCATTCAGTGAATTTCATTTCAAGACTGTGTTTTAATTTTTTTTATTACCTTTTGACTTGGAAGTCATGACTCATTCTTATACATACTTGTGATTTATGTAGGATGCTTCCAACTGTTGGAAACATTTATTTTCCTGGCTGTTGATTTATGTGTCATGGAGAAAATGTTTATGTTGCTGGCCTTCTCAAGTTAAAAAAAAATCTGATTCACTTTACTAAGATGTAATGTGTAGATGATAGCACTGCAATATTTTCCTTTCTTTTCTATTTATTCACAAAGGGTTAGTAACTTAGGCTTGGGGCATAGGGTTTATATTAAGCAAAGCTTTTTCTTTTTTTTTTTAGTGTTAAATCATCTGCTGTACAGCTTTATTGTGATACTGTTATAATTATTTATAGGGTTTCAAAACAAACTATTGCAGTACTTTAGCAGAGCACCAGGTTGCTTGATCATAGATATGATCAAATACCTTGTGGTGTCAAGGAGATACAAGTTCCCTTGTCCCATATGCTGCCACACTGCAGTGCTAGTTGAGCAGTATGCTGGGGTTTATTAAAACTTATTTTCAAAGTTAGTAGCTGAATCTGGAGGTTACTAGGCCTTTGCTGATCTTACCCATGCGTATAGGATCCTATAATGATTTTAAAATGTTTCTAATACAACGTGTCTTTCTCAGTCTCAGCACAATAATGTTCTAGTGCAGAAGGCCTGGTTAAACGGAGTGGTGCCTGTTGTGATGGACACTGAAAGTTCTGTCCAAGAAAAGGCCTTGGATTGCCTTGATCAGCTCTTGTTGCAACATATAAAATATTATAATAAATTCAGGAGTGAAGATGGAAAGCAGGCTCTAGCGTGGGATCTCCTTACGCTCTTGACTTCAGAAAGCCAGGAGCTGAAGTAAGTGCATTTTTCCCTTGATTGTGGGCTCTGATGGCTTTTCCGTAACATCCCTTTGTCCGATGCGTTGAATGTTTTTATTGCCTTTACTATGTTAGCATTCATGGACAAAACCCAGAATTTTTTTTACTTTTAATCCTGTTAGAATATGCGACTTTTCCTTTACAGAAGGAAATTGCATTTTGACTGAAGGACTAAGATAAGAGTATGAGTTTATACTCTCAGTGCTCTCACTCACTGTGTGGCCACAGACCATTAGGTATCATCGTTTACATATTGTTTAAGTGCATGTGCCATCTTATTGTGCAAGGACAAGAAATTAAATTTATTGGGGTGGTTTTTTTTTTTTAAAGCTATTTGAATTCCTTGCTTGAAACAGTAGTATAAGTGCATAGTACTGCTAGAGATGGAAACTATCATGTTGCAAGGTGTTTGTGTTGCTCTGCCAGTTCCTGGGACAGAGGAGCTGTCGAGCGTGGACAAGCTGGCAGTTGGCAAGAAGAGTGCAGTTTTCCTTTGTGTCAAGTATTTTCACTTGCTGCTCTTGTTACCTGTGCTCTCTCCCTGAGCTCAAGTGTTCATATACAGGAGTGTTGCATGCTGTTCTTGATGTGTTGATAGCAGCATGAATATTTAAGTCAAATGGAGGTGTTCTGATGACAGAAGTAAGAAAGGATATATAAAGAAAGGAGAACATCGTCTTTTATTAATTCTGATGTACAATATGTTACTTGTCTTATGACAAACAGAATTATTCTGCAAAAGGCAGAATGCTGTGGGAAGAAGCAGAAGAAATGGGATGACACACAGTATGACAAGGACACAACATTGATTAAAGACAGCTGTATGTTTATTAGTCAACAGGGCATAATAGCTCAGAATTAGAAAATGAGATACTGGTTGTGCTGCCTTGCCAATCTGTGAAAGTGTCAATGTTCCAATTTGGGCTGTTTTATAACATAGTTTGCAGATTCATGGTGCCGCCTTCTTCATGACCTTAGAGTACCTTGCAGCTTGGTAAATCTCAGAACTCTTTCAACGTGACGTAGGTAACTAGGGTTAAATAGAAAAATGAGCAGGTTATGGTGCCTTAACATCAGTGTATCCTGTCCCATTATGGGTATTAAATAACAACTGCTAGAAAGTCTTTGTTACAGATTGCTGAAATTACATTTTCCTGATGTGTCATGGTATCAGTTGGACCTTCTGTCTTACTGACACAGAGCGCTACATCTATGCTTGTATGCCAGGTCCGTAGTGCGTCAGGATTATGAACTGAAAGACTGAAAATATTGCTGGTAAAAGATGTAGTAGAAATCCCTACGTATTCTGAGTAGTGGGAATGCCAAGCGATAGCAGCTTTGTTGCGTTGCCCAGCGTATCCTGGACAGGGATGCTGGATTTTACTGCCAGTGTCTAAGACCAAGTGTTTTGTTTACTCCCCCTTTAACTTAGTTTTCTTTTCTTTCTTCCTTGTAGCCGTTACTTGAACAAAGCTTTTCATATGTGGTCCAGACAGAAGAAGTTCACCTCCACTTTCATTAATAATGTCATGTCTCACGTGGAAACGGAGCACGCTGTACCGGCTTGGATGTTGCTCGCTAAGGTGGCAGGATCTTCACCCAAGCTGGATTATTCCAAGATCATTGAATCCTGGGACAATGTCAGCAGGTATATGTGTGCTTTGAACTCCGTCCTCTGTTCTGCAGGAAAGAGATGGGGTTGAAGAGGAGGAACAAAGCAAATGAGCACTTTCTGTCCTTCCAGAGGCAGATTGCTGTTTAGCTGCTTAGATCACAGTTCTTTATTCAGGCAGTTGGTTCTGCAGCTAGGAGGCAAGCAACAGCCTGCAGATTTGTGCAGTAACCAGCTCTTACCTTAAGCTTTTTGAGTTTTCATTTGCTTTGACAGGTCTGCCTTAATAATGCATATCCCAGATGAAAGGATTTTTCAGCTGTGATTTGTTGTTGGTCCTTAGTGTGTCTGCTCTACTGTTTTTCAGGCAGCAGAACACGAGCGCTGGTACTACAGGACATATACTGTGTGTCATCGGTCATGTTGCAAAGCACCTCCCTAAAAGCACCTGCGAGAGGCTGATTGGTGAGTGGCTCTGAGAAACTGCAGAGGGGAAGGCAGTGTTCATACCTCCCGTCTTAACAGTTATTTCTTCTCCATAAGCAGTTGATAAGCTTAGAAAATGCTTATTTTATGTGTGTGATCTCATTTTCAGATAATATCAAGTGCTGGCTGAGGGAGTCTCAGTGCCCCTTGGAGGTGATTAGCCCAGCTGTAGAAACTCTGCAGAAGCTCTGCCATGCATATGCAGATGTGCTGGAGGAGGCACAGGTGTGACTTAAAATGTGTCTTTTAAAATAGCTTGTTTCACACTTAGGAGGGCTGCCTCTTGAAGGCAGCTTCTGTCTCCAGCCTGTTGGTTGATTAGCTCTCTAAACAAAGAGGATCTGACTCCAGCAACTTGAGTCTGTTCTGCTCAGCTCTCTTAATTGCTTTACTGCAGTTGCGCCGGACAGCATCCTGTAGCTAAGGATGGACTTGTAAGAAATCTTCTTTCTTCAGGAAGATTTTCCCCCACCCCAACCTGAAATACCTTGCATTTGCCTTCTGTCAAAGCTTACAGAATTGCTAAAGGAGACCTATTGCTGTGCCTTTATGATATCAGCGATTTCTCAGGCTTGGTCTAGTTTGAAGCTATAAGCTTACAGAATAATCAGAGCTTATAGTATATCAGAGGTGCTGTAGATACACATATTTTCAGACCTCTTTCATGGGAGCAAACAGGGAGTGAATAACACATCATTTGCACATTTCTCTTTTCTGTCCCCATTTGTTTTATGCCATAGCTTTGTTCCGCTCCTGTAGTGAGAAGGTAGGCTATCTTTTGCTGGTAAAATACAGATCTCAGCCTGAGCACAGTCACAAAGAAGCTGAAACTGATGCAGGTCTCTCCTGCTAATGATTTCTCTTTGTGTATGTGTTATATCTCTCTTTGAATATTGATGACAGCTGTTTTATAATAGGCATCCCAATAAAGTTTAGTAAATAGTGTGCAAAACTGCACACTCTGTGCTTCAGAAGCCAGGGTGGATCAACGGTTTCTGGCTTTTTAAATTGACAGTCAGAAAATCCTCCCTTGTAGGTATAGTCATCACAGTATGTTGGCTTACAACCAAATGCAGATGTTCTTGTACATTGGTCACTTCAGCAGTTCTAACAGCTTAGCTGCCATACATATATGTATTTGGTTTCTTGTGTTACCAGTTTTAGATGGTAGAAAAAGAGAAATGATGCTTTATTTTCATCACAATCTGGTAGATGATTAGCTTTTTCTGTTTCCCCTCCACTCCTTGGAATTCACATCGTGTTTTCATTTGAATGGAACTGCATTTTCCAAACAACGTTTAAAAATTCACGCAGACAACCTCAAATGTGTTGGATATGCATGAAACGGTCGCCTAAATCCTTTTTGTTTAAATCTGTGATTTCTATAATGAAGTAAACTTAGGCCTGTGGATCATTAAAAGCCAGATTCTCCAAGGGCTTTTGACACTTGCATACATCCTTTGATGTGCAGGAGAATTTTAAAGCTCTAATGCACTGTCTGATTGATTTCAATAGGACGTAGATTATTAAAAGCATATAAGGACTTTCAGATTAGGGATTCATGTGTGGACAGATATAACAGCTACGTTTTGTTTAATTAATAAAGTGCTGAATTAATTTTGTTTAATTATGGAACAGGAGCTGCTCAACCAGGTGTGTGGAGATTTAGTATCCACCTGTGAAAGCTATATTTCGAATATAGTCCTTAAAGAGGATGGAGCAGAGCAGCTGCAAGAAGATCTCTTGGTAAGTTTGGTTCCCCTTCAGAGACTGGTCAAAGGATGTAGGTGAACTTGAAATTGGTGCTCCTGAAAGTTCATGCCAATAACTCTGTTACGTAGAAAAATACTGATGTGCATGCCTTGTGTGTAAGCTTGTAATGAAATGTGGTATTTATGGGCCTGGGAGCACCCAATAGTTTTATGCATCAGCAGTTTCTTTAAGGATACGATACCCCATGTATTTTTAATAAAATTACATGTTTTTTCTTTGCTTTTCCACTCATACCTCTTAGATGAGCTGTTTGGGAAATAAGTCTGTAAAACTCATAGAATGCTTTCAGGAGTACTTCAATATTACTAGTAGATGCATGGGAGTTGTAGCGTATTAAATACACACACACACCATTTCTGTTTCAAAGCTTCACCTTCTGTGTCTTCTTGAAAGCACGGAGGGAATGTTAAGTTGGTTTTGGAGAAGTACCATACCGACTCCTGCTGACTTAATTTGCGGCTCAGCCATTGCCTTTTGACTGCAGTGTTGCTTTATCTCTGTAGGTGAGGCACCTCTTCATCTTGGGTGAGGCTGCGCAGCTGTGTCCAGCCAAAGTGGAGAAACGCATCTTTCTTTTGATTCAGTCCATTCTGGCTTCTGTCAACGAGGACCAATGTGAGGCGCTCTCCTTTCTGCCTTTAGTTTTGCATTTACAGACACCACTGTTTACCAGAAAAGCATGTTTTCATTCCTGACCTGTTCTTTCCTAGTGTCTAGTTCTCGAGACAGTGAGGAAATTCCAGCCTCTCAGCCGCTGTCCCAATTCAGAGGATCATTCATGTCTCCAGTGGTCAGAGCTCATGCATTCATTACTCTAGGTAAGTGCCATCCCGCAGTAAAAGCGTGCCCTCGTGTATCCAATTCTCAGCCTTTCTGGATAAAGTTCTGCTCAAAAGCTGTGTCAGTTGTAACTGATAGCCACAGTACTCAATGTTTGCATTGCCTCAGCTCATAGCTTTTAGCAATGCAAAGATCCATGGTAACAAGTTGCACAAACCATAAAGATACTGCCAGCTATGTGACTGCTTCTCAAGGCGGTTAATGCATTAATAGTGATTAATAATTAGCAACGTCCTTCAGAATTGTACTGTCCTTGTACTTGAAGTTGATTGCTGTCTGGCTGAAGGATCATCTTACATGTAGTAAGGTGCTCAACAGAGGATGAAGAAAACTTGGTGCTTCTGGTGCAGTTTAGAGCAGAATGACTGCGTAGAGTTACTTGTTCTCCTCAGCATGAACAAAGAGCTGCTTTGTGATAGAAGCCTGGTCAAATCTACATCTCCAGTATTATGGAGAGTACTGAGTGAAAGTTGTGGTTTTGTAGTACCTCTGTGGTTAGGAACAAGTCTCTTCTCTTGCAGAGAGGTAGTATTATTCGTTCCTTAACTGCTTTGCGAAGCTTAGTACTTCTGTACAGAGCTTAGAAACAGTTAGGGAGAAATAATGTTAGAATGCAGGCTATTTTATATTAAGTTGGTTTAGTGATGCTCTTAGAGGTGGGTGTCTCCCTGCTATGCCTATGACAGCTGGGGCTGTTCGTTTTAGCTGCTTTGAATAATACCCTGTACACATAAATAGTTCTCTGTGAAGGAGGGAGTTTGGCATAGAGACCCACACTATAGGTCTAAGAGGAGTTTGGAAGAACTCCTTGAAGTATCATTTCTTTGAGAGATCGTGCAGATTGCTCATTAAGTTTCAGCATGTGTTTCTTGTTTGTTCCCCTGTTTACTTCCAGATTCCTTTCTTGGCTCATACTGGACTCAAAGGAGGCAGTAAGCTGGGCTGTGGTGGTTAGGAAGAAGAATATATTCACAGCACTGACAGTCTCATCTCTGTTTCACAGGTAAATTGTGTTTACAGCATGAGGATCTGGCAAAGAAATGCATTGCAGCTCTAGCTCGAGAACTGGAGGTGTCGCATGATGTGGCTGTTCGCAATAACGTTGTCATCGTTATGTGTGATCTATGTATCCGCTACACATCCATGGTGGACAGATACATTCCCAACATTTCGTTGTGTCTGAAGGACCCAAATCCCTTCATCCGTAAGCAGACGCTGATTCTGCTTACCAACCTTCTGCAGGTAAATAGAGGTCCTAAGCATGTATCTGACAGCCTGCTTCAAGTCCCTTTGTTGTGCTGAATACTGGCAAGCTGACCGGTGGGTGTATTGCTTGTACCTTGATTAATCTACACTTAATCAAGAAGACTTTAAACTGTGTATTTTGTTACTGCTTTTTTTTTGCTAGCTAGGCAGAAATCATATCAAGGACACTTAACGCAGTTGGATAATGAGATTATTTTTAGTCAATGGTTGTCTCTTTTCTTGTCTTCTCTTTTGTTTCTTTGAATGCCCTTCAATTTCACTTTTATATGAATGAATATAACAAGCATCACAGCACCTTTTTCTCCTACTGTCTCTGCTTATTGTTCTGAAGGTGTAAATGTTGAGAGGCTCAAGATGTTTACCCTCCCAATGTTCATATGAAGCCAGCCAAGGCTGATTTGGAGTGCATTTGGCTCTAAGAACAGTGTTGAAGAGCATGTGTGCCTTGGGATGGGAGAACAGATTTTTCATGTTTCTACTTTTTTATTGATAGCTGTGGTAAACCTAGAGGCTTGCCGCTGTGGCATTTATGCTGTTTAAAGCATACTCCAAAACATTGTTGACTTGGGGTTTATTTTGTGTGCCTCCAGCTGAAGCTGTAGAGCTTGTTCATTTGCCTGATGTACATTCTGCTAGCCTCCATCAGATATTGTCCTGACTACAGTCTGAAGGTTCACACTAGGATTTTTCCTGATTCAGGTTGATAATTTATTGTCCGCCGTTTTCTTACAGGAGGAGTTTGTGAAATGGAAAGACTGTCTCTTCTTCCGTTTTGTCAGTGTCTTGGTGGATCCAAATCCAGATATTGCCAGGTAAAATACTCACCTGTAAAATAATGAGAGAGTTGAAGATCAGAGAGGTACTCAAAATCAGTCTCAGTCTCGCACCTTCAGCATGCAAAGAAAAATTTCAGTGACAGAGCAGATGATTTATCCCGTTAACCTTTTTCACTTCTACAGTTGTTCATGCTTTAGGGTCTGCAATGGTAGCAAAGGAGTAGTGAACCTCTTTCCAAGTCATTTGAAGTCCCAAAGTAGCAAGCTGTGTGTTCTTGGCTGTCTTCAAAACATGCATCTCTGCTCTGTTTTTGACTCGCAGTTACCCAGAAAAAAAGGATTTTTTGAAACAAGCCTTTATGAAATCTTCCTCGTGGTTTTCTAATAGGCTCTGTCTTGAGTGCTAGTTTTGTTTTAGGAATAGGGTTAAATACTCTCTTTTTTCCTATATGCATGCCTTGTCTTTTTGAGCCTTCTACCACATGTTGTAATACTTTGACATGTAAGAGGATTTATGCACACTGGTTTTACATGCATGTTTATGAAGTTTTTGTAGGCTTCAAAGTCTCAAGCTGCTCTGTTACATGAGAAGCGAGAGCGTGGCAGATTTTTCTAAGGATGGTAGATCATGCAGGGATGCTGGATGCAGAGGAGGGTTGGACACCTTGCTACTTGTTTCTACCTGGAACAATCAATCTAAAGATTGGTGTTTCCAGGGCCATCAGCCTATCATTGCTTACTAGTGCATATTCACACTTTCTTTTCTCCTCAGTGAGTTTTTAGTATGTAAAAATGTCTTTCCAGTAGATGGTGACATTGCAACATCATGTTCCTAGAGCTTTAGCTGAGGAACACGGTGCTATTTCTTTGGGAACCTTTTTCTTTGCATCTGCATTCAGTGACTGCATCCAGACAAAAACATGTTCTTCAAGTCTGGGATTGACTTGCACCTTTTGCAGGACTTTTGGTGATTAACTTTTTGCAAAGTACTGTAAGTGTCTCAGGCACAATGGAACTTAAGTTATTTAAATAATGGAAGTGTTGTGCCTGGATTCAAGTTCAAATTTATTTCTGTCTCTCTTTACTTTAATGGCAAAAAAAATGAAGTAGTACTGTGGATGCTGAAAATGTCTGTCTCTCTGGATGGAAAAAGGCTTGATGTGAACGAGCTGATACCCTTGTCCAAGCCCAGATGGAGCTGGGCAAGAATTAAATGTGGTATTGAGGGAGACTTGGCAGAGGAAAACCATCTCCCTGCTTTATGGCTTGTGAACCCTGCACTGTGTTTCAGGGGTGGCTTTTAGAAGCTACCTGATGGTAAGTTCGTTCTTTTCCTCCTTTCCAGGTTTGGAGAGTTCTGCCTGGTGCATCTCTTACTGAAGAGGAATCCAGTAATGTTCTCCCAACACTTCATTGAGTGCATCTTCCATTTCAATAGCTATGAGAAACATGAGAAGTACAACAGGTTCCCCCAGAGCGTGCGGTCAGTTGAGCACATTTGTATCTCCTTTTTGCTAAATGATTTTTGCTAAATGATGGGCTGTCTGGCTACACAGCTTTTGGTCATGGCAAAGCACTCATGACTCTTTATAATTACGTATGCAGCAGGGTGAAAAGAGCTAGGGGAAACAGTGTTAAATTAAGAGTGTCCTGCCTTCCCCGTGACACTTCTGAAAGGACTTCTGCATGTAATTTGTGGGAGACTCTGGTATCCTAACAGGTTTATGGGTCTTGAAAGTGACATTCAAATATTCCTTGCTGATTTAAAGTCTTATTTCTGTGAGTTCGCATAATGTGACTTGGCCCTTGTAAAATGTCTTGCTCTACCGCAGGGCGAAGAATCTCTTTTCTCTGAAGGGAAAAGATAACAAAGAAAAAAGGATGCGTATCTACAGGTTCCTGCTAGACCACTTTACAGATGAGCAGAGGTTCAGCATTACGACAAAGATCAGCCACAGCATTCTAGGTAGGGGTCTGTCTTTAAAAACCTGACAAATAAAGAACTGATGTCTATATAAAACCATTAGGCACTCAGTCCAGCTGTGTTATCTTCCTGTCTTTACTGGCACTGCTGTTTCCAGTAAAATAGTTCTTACTTCTTCCCTGTGTGTTCCAGCATGCTTTGTGGATAAGGTCCTTCCATTGGACCTGGAAGCCAGTGAGCTGCTCTCGGATACATTTGCAGTCCTTAGCTGCAAAGAAATCAAGCTATCAACTATGAGATCAAAATCTGATGAAGACATTCAGCCTGATGAAGATGAAATGGCAATGGCCAATGCTGTCATGCAGGCGGCACAAAAAAAGCTCATCTCGCAGGTGAGTGGCACTTGATCTGGTGTGGGAAGAGGGGGAATTTTACCTTTCTGCAACAGAAACTTGCCAAAAATTATCCAAGTAACATAGCGATGCCAATGCCATGCTGTGCCTGTAGGCTGTTACTCAGGCTCTGTCTGTAGGTCCACTCTGATCTGAGGGCACCTGTGGAAGCACTGTGTGTTGTAAAAACAAAGCATTAAGGCTAAATTTGTGAAGAATTCTTGTACTTGAGGCGTCAGTTGGAGTGATCAGAAACGCATTTCCTCTGAAGTCAGCGAAGCTATGCTAGGCTCCATTTGTTCCACAGATCTCTTGCTGTTAAAACATTTGAGCGTAACAATGTTTTTTGGTGCACCTTTTGGCAGTTTGCCATCAGTGTGAGAACTGACTGAATTGGTGATGTATCTTAAAAGTCTCCATTTAGGTTAAAAGCCTGTGTACGTACGTGCGGCATAAGAGCAGGCTTAATTGCCGTAATTCCCTTGCTGTGGAGCGATAACTCTTCTCACCTAGGCTATTCATCTAACCACAGAGTGGCTTCTCCTTTATTGCATCATGTAACTGTTCATGCCTTGTTCAAACAAAGGTTCAAAAGAAGAACTTCATAGAAAATATCATCCCAATAATCACATCACTCAAGTCTTTGATGGAGCAGAAGAGGATCCCAGCTCTTAGGGACCTTATGAACTACCTACGGGTAAGGGGAAGTGTTTTCTTGTTGGTTTTTTTTTTTTTGCCTCTTGAGTTAATGTGTTAGATGTGCAACCAGTAATGGAACGAACAGCCTTCTTAGAAGGAAATTTAGAACGCATATGATGTTGTGACACTGCCACTGTGTTAAATAATGTGGGAGGTGGAGGGGGTTTAGATAAGGATCTCACAGTGTGTTACGTGTGAGCCTCCTCAGTGGAACGTGGGCAGAAAGCTTGAACGCTGGAAAGCTTTTTCATGTTCTGAAGTACAAATTGGAATTGAAACTCTTAGTCTGTTAAAAACACCTCTGCTCTACCAACTGGTATTTCCTTTTGCACTTAAGCAGCTGTGATCTGAATGGAGACATGAATCAGTAGTCAAGAGAGATTTCTGAAAGAGTTTAAACATTCCTTATTGCTCCAGGAAATGATGCAAGATTACCGAAATGAAATCAAAGATTTCTTTGCTGTGGACAAGCAGCTGGCAGCCGAGCTGGAGTACGATATGAAGAAATATGAAGAGCAGCTGGCCAGGGAGAAGGAGTCAGACCAAGAGCAGGTCTCAGCAGCGCAGGCAGAGGTGGTTGGTGCCATTAACTCTGTACATGTGCTCTCTCCTCTGCTAAAGTTTGTGTACACATAAGACCCGGACTCTGTATGTCTGTGCACCTTGTTACAGCACTTTTAACAGAATGGTTATGGTTCTCATACTTCTTCACATTTGCTGACAGAAGCTTTGGTTTCAGAGTCGTTTGATACCCTTAGAACCACAACAAACACCACACATTAGGCAAAGAGGAGCAGCAAACAATTAATGTAAAAAGAATTAAATTTAAACAGAAAACCAAGTCTGATTTGCCACTGGCTGTGTTTACATGTTGTATTGCTCTCTGTTCCCAGAGTGCTGAAGATGATAAACAGGCCAAAAAGAAAAGGGTTCATTTTGTCTGACTTTAGGTGTATACAGAGTGGAAACTTACATCCGTCCTAGTCATGCAGATCATCTTTTAAAGTCAATGTAAAGAAATAAGTATGTCCTTGGGTCAATTGTCCTGAACTATTTTAGATACCTACCTTAACATGAGATGACTTCTACCCTGGAAGTACCTTTCTCTCTCTGCTGACTTTAAAAGAGCACCTATATATAGACCTCTAAACTAGGACATATGTATCCCATGAAAACTTCCTATTCGCTTCTTGTTAAAATCTTGGCCAATAAGTTCTTTCTCCCTAGCACCCCTTTACGTCCATCACACAAAGGGCATTTCTTAACCATAGGTTAACCTAGCACGTAGGTCTAAGTGTCTTGTGTCTAGGGTTTTCTACACTTGTATCTGTTAGACATATGATCTTTTCTGTTTTCTGTAGCAACCTCCATCTCTGGAGACAGCTGTACCTTCTGGTGGCTGGAATAATAATGCTCAGTCTCCTGTAAGTGGGAGACAGTCCTTGCCACCTGGATCAAGTCCTTCCTCTGTGCCTTCTGAGTTTACTACACCTAGTGCTGATGTTCTGAAACAGCCGTTACTCAGTCGCAGGTATGGGTTTCTGTTTACATTACTGGTTGTCATACTCTGCAGGGCTATTGCTTTGCTTATCCACTCCTTATTTAGTGGTATGAAAGCCACCAGTGTTGCAGAATAATGTTCCCCATTACATTTGGTGTTTAAGATCATAAGGGATTGGGAGGGGACAGGTCTCCTCATTACACATATCTCATCCGTGCTTGCAGACGGAAATCACTTCACTGTTTCTGTCATGTTTTTTGCCCTGTAGGCCAGTGTCCTTGAGCACATTTGCCATCCTGAACTCTGCCAGGAAAGCAATGGAAGCCAGAAGCAAGCAACGCAGCAAGAGTGTTGGAGGAAGTTTAGCAGCCGTGTTGCTTCCATCAAGCGCAGCTAGCAGCAAGCAAGGTAGGAAGCTGGCTTCAAACTGATCTGGCATTGGACTAGATCTGGTTGACACAGCCTGATTGTTAGACCCTTGAGGTCTCTGAGTGAATACATTTCTATTCTTAATTATTTCCTTGTTATTTCTAGTATCCTTTCAAAGCCTGAATCAACAGTCTTCTGGAGAAAATGTTTCTGTGGGGGGCCGTGCAATCAGCACACCAGAACGTAAGTATAACCCAAAGAAGCCTTTTCCAAATTGGACTGAGCACTCATTCTCTGAGAGAGGTAGCAATGCATGGCTCCCCTAAAGAGCAGAGAAAATTAGTTGTTGATGGCTATAGATTATTTATCTAAATCGTTGTAGTAAATAAGAACCGTTCTGAAATTGAAGGTCTCATGATGTACAAGGGAAAGGACAGTCCAATACAGTCTCCATTTACATTTCACAGGGTATTACAGTATTGAGTTAGTGCAGGAGAGCTTTTATTTTGGGCTGCTGAAGGAACAGAGCTACTGCCCCTTCTTCCTTCATCAGCTCTGGGGTGCCAAGGAGGCATGTTGCCGTGGTTCCTTAATAGCATGCATTGCCCAAAGTGTGCAGGATTCTGTTGCATTGAGACATTTGCTCTCCTTAACTCTGGAAGCATAGCTTAGCATTTTTAGACTGAATTACAGAGCCCTACTGGGGAGGAGAATACTCAAGGTCTGGTCCTTTTCAGCTCTAAGATAGAGGCTTCCTGTTGTCCAAAGAAAGGATCTCAGGTGAGCTACGACCTGCTTCTAGAGCAGGCAGTGACCTGTGACAATTGCAAGAGAACACAGAGATCTGCTCAAGTGGGATTAATAACCTGCACAGTCATTTCTGAGTGTGTGTGTTTTCTACCCTAAGAATTGAACTGAGCACTGGAGAAGGAATCATTTGGTTTTGGTTTTTTTTTTTTTTACTCTGCTGTGGAAGTTAAAGTAAAAATAGACAGAGAGGAATCTCTAATCCACAAACTGTGAAAGTCTGCTGTGCTTATGTCCACTGCAGCTGATTTGCCATCTCGCAAAACCAAACCTTCAAAAGTTAGGTTTTATTGGAATGCTTTCTGACAGCCCCACAGCATTCTGCAGTGTCACTTTCTGCAAGCACAAGAGGCAGTTACAGTAAAACATAAATGGAGCTGTGAGTTCCAGCAGTAGATTCCCTTCCTTTATGTCAATATGCTGCTGAACTCCTTTAGGGCATCTCTGTTGTAGTGTGAATTGTGAGTGTGATGAACGCCCTTGTGCACTCTGGAGAGGGCTGCGGTTAAGCTGGGAGTATAGGTGAGTGTCTGACAGGTCGTCTCTCATTAGGCAGTTGTGAATTGTTGCAGGGAGGGGTCGATGTTCCAGAAGCACAGGTATCTGACTGCATTCTTTGCCTGTCTGTATCTGTGCAAACACCTGACCTGCACGCACGCAGGAGAGCAAACGACGTGTAGCCAATAAAGCAGTCAGCTGTGCGGCAGTCTGCAAATACCTGACATCCGCGAGCAGGCAGGAGCAAACCAGCAGCAGTGATGTGCATCCACTGGAAAATCTGACCCTTCTCTTCCCTGTATTCTCCACTGTTTGGCTAGATTTGTCTGCCTCAATGTTTCTCTTTGCTGCCTGAGCAACAAGCAATGATCTTTGTGCAAAAAAAATTGGGGGCATGTTTTTAGAGAGCAGAAATTTTTAAGCACCATATCTCTGTCTGGAAGCTTGCACGGCTGTTTCTCTTAAGCACCATATGGTGAAAAAGGAGGAAGAATGTTGATCTGCAGTGGTACTAGGGCTGAATTCCTACTTTGCTTCGAGGCAGCATGTGTCCTTCAGCAGGGAGACAAACTGTACAGAGCAGTATCATCACTTCAGTTAGCGTGTGTTGAGCCATCTGCATGGTGGCGCTGGGTCTTGCAGGCTGATAGGCAGTCAAAATAAAACATTTTTATTTCTCTGGTGTATCATTCTAAACTATTGAGATGCAGTTCTTTGTAAACCATTTTGTACTTGAGAAGTTAAGAACAGCTGTCTCTTCTCTTTACCTTATTCGACTGTTCTGGCTGTCACGCTCTCTCCCCTGCTGTCTTTGGGTCTCCTCAACTCCTTGTTACTTTGAGAATGGCTAAGGGGGTCTGGGGGGCGCAGATTGCTTCGCTGTGGTACACGAACACGTTGTGAACATACCACCTTTGACTGCATGGGAAGCCCTACTTGGTGACAGTTTTCTACCGTCTCCTTCCTCCCTTCCTTCCCTTCACATAAACTTCTCATTAACCAAGATAACTTGCTAAGGCACACGCTGCACAGAGTCAGCACACTTGCAGGTCAGTCTTGAGAGATGCGGAGGCCAACTAAGGCAGATAGATAGATCAAGGTGGATTTCCACTACAACCTTCGGTGATTCCCTTCCAGGACAGGGAAGTAGTTAAAGAGCAAACCCAGTTAGTCTGTAGAGAGAAGTCCTTTGAGCAGAGTTTCCAACTCCTGCCCTATAAAGCACTGTCTACCTTAATTCCTTGTGAAAGATTCTGGGAAACATGAGCATAAAACAGAGCGTTGAGTAAAGTAAAATCTGAATATTGTGACATATCTCCTGAGATAAATGACGGGAAAGAGACAGCTGACAACTATGGCCTATTCAGGCAAGGCAAATTCTACCTAGCTTCCTTGTCAAGCGATTCCTCTTTTCTGGCTGCAGGCAGTTCCTTACGGCAGGGCTGTTCAGGTTCTTTATCAATCTTCAGGGGCCCTGTATTCTGCCTTGACTAGGCAAAGCAACTGGTCTGAATCTAACATGCTGTTGGGAAAGATGGCAAAGTTTCAGTGGAGGTGTGGCTCTCCCACCTAGGCAGGACAAGGAGGTGCATGACTGAGGTCCCATATTTAAATTCATTTCCTCCACATAACAAGGAAGGCTGTAAGTCTGGAGCATAAAGCTGATGTGCACAGATGGCCCATCAGACTCAGCACGTAGTTTTGAAGCTGGATGGGAGACACTGAGATCTGCTAGGCTGGAAAAGAGAGATATGTATGTGCTTGCAATTAACTGGATATACTTACTCTGTGACACTTAAGTGTTCTACTACAGCATGCCTTGCCTTCTGGCTATGTCACAAGCTGACTGCCAATATGTGCTTTTTCTTTCAGAGACCATTAATGACTTGACTTTTGGTGCTGGGGTCAGTTACATCAGCTTGACGCACACACCCGGTTCAGCTCCAGGCAAGTTCTCTTCGTGACTCTAACTTGAGGGGGGGAAAAAACCCAAATGATCAAATCTGTGGCATTTTTTAAAATATGAAAATATATGCATTATTTGCAGAGAAGAAAGAGGCTGAGGATGAGCTGAGAGATATTATCTGTTTGACATCACCAGAGAAACCGTAAGTTCAATGCAGGTCTGAAACAGCAATCACAGTGAGAAAGACTGGTAAATTGCTTTAAAATAAATGGTCATTCTGCTTTCTTCTTTTAGCCCGTCCCTGCCACGGGAGTGGAAAGTAAAATCCCCAGCAAGGAAAAAAAGCAGCCGTGTCCCTCTGAGACGGTCCCAGCGGAGAACTCCACTGAAACCAGACAACTGATCATTACATTGAACTTTTGTACAGAATCATCATGTTGCCTGAAATCTATCCTTTTCCTCTGTAATTATAAATCATTGTGGGCACACGTCCTTCCTTATCTATCCTTATTTGGTTTTTACATGAAACTGTCTAGAATATGGGCGTACAAAGCCCGCATTAATGCGTGTATGTATTATAAGCTGCTGCTGTTGACAGAGCTCACTGGAGTGGTAGAAAGCTGCAGTATAAAGGGAGGCTTGCTCTTCACTCACAGGATGTATAATTTGTCCATTTGGAAAAGTAAGAGCGTAATGTTGCCACAAGCTTAGCAATAACTGCATTTATCAGAGCTTGCAGGGAAGTGAGTGGCTTAGCTTATTCACTCGATCCCTCATTGTCCCTCTTGGTTATATATTAGAGTTGCTTTAATTTGAACAAAGGTAAAACAGCTTGTCACTGCCACACCCCTAAATCTGGTAATTGCACGCTACATCACCTCTTATTTGTTGTGCAAACTCCTGTGTGTATGAACAGCCTGAATGTTCTTTTATATGGAATATTTCCATTCTTGAACTATGTTATTTCCAACTATTAAAATTTTATGAAAATAAATGGTTACAGAATTAATTCCACCCACAGCTTCTCTCCTCTTCTTGATCTGACAGAGAAATTATTTTTTTCTATAGATTTCTACAGCCTCAAAGTCTCTTCTGCTATGTCGCTGGTGTCTTAGGCGCTCAGTTCAATTAATGTTGGACCCAGCAGCTTTTAAATATAGACTCTTATGCGACTGCAAGCAGGATATGAGTAACTCACTAAAATCAAGGTTGGTAAGTCATATGCATAGCTTTGTGCTCTGCGCAGCTAACTTACCATAAATGCACTGTGTAAATGCTGGAATCTGACCATTCCCAAGTCTCTCTGATGCTGTGTTGACCTACCTGAAGTTTTTCTGCTGTTAACTTCTATTACAGACCTCTTCCCCTAGATTTCATTGAAACTTGAAAATGGAATCTATTGTATTCATGCTGGTTTGTCTTATTCAGGCATGAACAACAGAAATGGAGTATGCTTTTCTGTACAAGTGGAAACAAAGAGGCTGAGCGTGCTTTTGCCACAGCCCTTCCAGAAGCACTTACCTCCTACACTGGAATCCTGTATTTTGCCCTCACTTTCCCTGTTCTGTTTTGAAGATCAGAGAAACCCTGAAGTGAGGTTAAACTTTATTTTCAAAATCAAAGTCAAAACCTGGGAACAGGGGACGTATGGAATGGCTTTGGCTTAAGCGATTGTCAGTTATGGCCACATCCATGCACCTACTCTCCTACCTTAAAATATTATTTAGCCACTTTGAATGGCATGTTGGAATAGTTTATTTCCTAGTTTGTGCTTTTCTGGTTTTTGTTCTGTCCTCGAGCAGCATTGAGATGAGCCCTGTGAACATTAATCTGCCTTCTCTAGAGAAGAACCTGGGATAGACAAATGTCCAAGAATAAACTGATAAACAGCAACATACCTTGGACTTTCTGTAACCTTCAGCTGTAATAGAAGTAAATGAATGCTCTGACAGAAGAGACTTTCCCTTATCCCACTGAATTGAACACAGAAGCTTCCAATAACATGGCTGTTTAAAACCAAAACCAAACAAAAAACCCTACAAGAACGCTTTATAGCTTGGTATTTATGTAAAACATTCTTGGCAAAGTTAAACGTAATACATTAGTACAAACCTGAATATTATTCACAATGATACAATGAATTCAATCAGTCAGATCTCATGAGCTGTATCAGGGGGATCATCTCCCCTTCTCTCGTTAGAGATGCCACTGTCACATTTCAGAACTGAAAAATAAGTCTTGCTTCTTAGCTTGCTCGCTTTTCACATGAAGGCTGCCTTTGGCTCATGGTGAGACTGTAGATTGTGCTCCCATAGTGCCCAGAGCTACCCTGATTCAAACCTTTTCTTTCTCTCCCTTACTACAGGTATCCTAAAAGCAGCATAGAAAAGGAGTAGTGGATATACAGAAGGTGCAAAGGAATGTTACGCTCGCTACTGTCATAATGATTAGAGGCAGCGTGCAGCCAGCGAACGGTACCGTGTGGCTTGGTTGAAAAGCATGTCTTGAGAAGGTAACCACAATGTAGTTGCAAGATAGCAGTGGTAATGTCCAAGTTACACAGAGAACATATGGCTATTGCTGCCCCATCCTTATTTTTACTTTCATTAGCAAAAGGAGAAGTGACAACACTTTGTTTAGGCAAAACAAATGCAGCAATGTTGTTTAGGCAAAACAAATGCAGCAATGGCATGTCCAGCGAGGCCCCTAGGAAACAAAGCAGATTAATGCAGAGCACTAAAAAAATAACACTGACAGTCCAAATCGTCAAGTATCCAAAATACTGTATACAGGAAAAGTTAAGACAACTCAATTCATATTGGAAACACAAGAACACTAAATTATGCTACATTAAAAAAAAATTCTTAAACCACAGCACAGTTCTAGTGTTGCATCCACATCTTGCAGTCTTATAGTACCCAATGCTGTTCAACACTGCCAACATATATGTTTCTGGGAAACATGTGTTTCCAATTATTCTCTCTAAAGGCAAGAGAACTAGATTTCTTTTCTTTTTTTTTTTTTTTTTCTTTTACCATCTAGAGAAAAGTTGCAACTGACACTACAAAAGTGCTTTTGTATTGAGCTTTTGCTTTCCCAACTCCAGAAACAGTCGCCTTGGCTATGCAGTTTAAACCTGTAAAGTTGCCATAGCTGTCACGCTGTGTTAGTGCTTTAGGGAACTTGCAGAGGGGTAGCAGACATTGAAGTCACTCTGTCACCTTGTTGGAACTGAATCCAAAAGCCATCCCTGGATATTTCTTGCAACAAGAAAAACAAAGTGTTGGTCACTGGCAAGAAAAGTAAGTTTTATATATAAAAAAGTTGATAGCTCCTGCCATAAATTTACAAAAACTATCCCTGAGTGACTCTGTTCTGTGTCTGGTAAGACCTCTTGTGACAAGGAAATTGCTGAAGCTAGATTCAGAGGAGAGAGATGCTGTTCTACCTGCAGTTTTTTATTACGCTTTGCAACAATACTGATCTGCTCTGACAGTGCCATACTATAGCGACATTTGAGCTCCTCTCTGTAGCTTAAAAAGTAAAAAAATAGCTACGTTACTTAAACACTGCTGGCATCATGTATTTACACTTTAAATAGAAATGTTACCTTTTCTGAAGTAATCAAAATATATCTTTGCAAAAAATTTAGAATGTGGGATTTTACAAAATAAATGGAGAAGGTAAAAAAGCTTGAAGACATCTCAGTACCTTTTATGGGAATCTTAGCCCCTGAAAGTATTTGGCTTTAATTTTCCTGAAAGGGATGTCTTAGCACTAGGTTCTCTGCCTCCACTATAAGCCTCTTTAAAACACCAAAAGACGCAAGAGGCAAGCCTGCTTGGTGCAGATTAGAATGAGGGGTTACCTGCGTGCAACGGGTTTTCTATAAAGCAGTGAACAGAAGCAATCCTCCTGGCCTGATGCTGCCCATGTTTCATGTTAAATGGAGTAAAGAGAATTCAGTAAGTTTACGAAAGGGCTGAGAACGTTAGTTGCATTTACTGTATTGGGATCTGTCACTGTAGCCTATTCAGATACCCCGCTCTGCACCTGAGCAGTGAGAGTCAAAAGCGCAAGACAATCACAAATGTGTAAAAAGTCACCGGCCAGGCCTGGGCAACAAGCTGCTGAGAGGAAGACTCCCCCTTGCACGGATAAATCTTATTCTTTGAAGTCCATCTATTGCCATATCAGCACCTTTTTTGTCTACTAGTAATTTGTACTAGTAATGTCTACTACACGTTTACCTAACGCTGTTCCCCTGGTTGGTTTGCACGTTGTGGCTGTGTCCCTGCAGCACAAATAGAAGGCAATGCCACAAACTTCCACAGCCCAGTCTCTTGGGAAGTATTAAAACGCTTCCTTCGTCCAAGGACAGGTTTAGGTGATCCTGTTGGTATCTCCGGAGGCAGGGGAGACGCAAGTTGGGCAGTGAGGAGTTACTTTAAACTTTGGCAAAGAAAAAAAAGATATACAGATAGCTAGCTATCAAGTCCTTGTGTGTTCCAAACTCTTCCAAGCGCACTTAATTCATCTTTTGCTCTTGCTTTGAGTTCCTGGAGGAGGTATTTTCACACTTGCTTTTGCTGGTTTGCAATATTCGTTTGGTGTCTTATATGACAAATGAAGACTTGTGTCTGAAGTCACCCTGCAACAAAACAGTTCTGGAGGTAGGAAGGGTCTAGTGGCTTTTCCGCGCACCTCTTTGTTCCTGCTGCCCCCAACTGCAACATGCCCGTGAAAGGTAGATCCAATCTGTCTAACTTCGAGCATTCGGTCTAGGTAGCACCCCCTTCCAGCTGGTAAGGGGAGGGAGACACTAGGCATACTGGCCAGGTGCTCCTTCTCCTCCTGTCCTCCTCACATACCACGGCATGGTGGGGGACCTTCTCATTCCCTCTTCAGTATCTCTGCTAATAGAGAGAGGCTTTTTCTGATCTTAAGCTTAGTGATCTACTCAAATCCCAAAATGTAAATTCTCTTGTAAAAGCATCATGGCCTGCCCACTTAATCCAATGAAACTCATCCTAAGGGGGTCAAGCCAGAAGATAACTGAGACAGAGCAGAGCTGCATTTGATAGCTCTTGGCATCAGTCACTTAAGGCAACTTAAACTGTTCATCGTTTCTAAGGAAATGACTCAGCCTTCACCCTTCTGTTTTCTCTCTGTTCTACAGGCTTGCTTCTGAGTGGTGCCCACTCTGAGAACGCCTGTAGGCCCTAAAAAAGCTAGTAGTCCTCTGCCCACCCTCTTCCTCTCCTAAACAGAGAGATGTTAAATGCAAATAATTTGTTACCTCATCATCTGTCCGGATATAGTTAACACCATCAGGTTTTGCTGGAGTCTTGTAGCTGAAATAAAGGAAAAGATCTCATTTCTGGGACAAGGAGACTGCAGGATTTTGGAGGGGAGGTGCTGAGAAAGATGAAAATGAGGAAGAGCAGCCGAATGAAAAGCAAGCAGAGATAAACCCAGCTCATTGCTCAAATGATAGATCTGTGCTTATTTCGTCATTCGTCATGACTGGGATTTTTTCTAAATTCCCCTTCAGCACAGGGTAAAAAGATTGCTGTGCGCTTCCACAAGACTAACTGCAAAGAGATTAACTGATTCTTTCCTGGGCTCTCCTGCTCTGGTCCCCATGCGCTACCTTTCTGTGTGCCTCCTGCATTGTTTCCTGTGGCAACTATAAAGTTCATTTTAAACCTTTGCTGCCAGATGCCTTCAGCGTTTTCCTTAGTTATAAGGAAGCGCCACTTGTTTGCAATCCCATAAGAATTCAGAATTTATATACGACTGTCAAGTCCGGTGTATGCCAGCCCTCAGCTGCATTTAAATAGGATATTTGGAGCTGCTTCTGAAAAACAAACCAAACCAAACAAAAAAACCCCAGGACTTGTGTTGAAAAGCAACATCTAACATGGAACAAAGCTATCCGGTGAGAATCTTAGTTTTACATACATTATCTCTTCTACAGATTCTGTAAGGATATCAAGGCTTGTTTCTGATGTTAATGCTGTTGGTTTTAACATTTTAACGTGCATTCTAAAATGGTTGGTTTTAATCCCAAATTTAGGTTCTCACAACTAGTGAGATTTCCTGCAGAGAGCCTACTCTTATGCATATATTTTCTGTGCATGTCCTGATGCTTTAAACTAATTGTGCAGTGAGCTCTGCTCATTAAATTGTAGACCTCATCTTGCCAACAGCACATAACCTATTGGACAAACACCTGTAGGCACTTAATTGTGCTGGTCTCCCCTTCCTGTGCAAAGTATGAGGATATTAGAGCACAGCTTTCACTCTTCTCTCTGGTCTTGGTAGCAAGCACAAGAGGAGCCATACCAAAATTCTCCCTTAGGCAAATAAACCTTTGGCATGGTGCAGGGTTTGCAGTGGGGAATCGGATACTTCAAGAACTGGGCTGGCCTGTAGTTTTTGGTAGGGAACTAGAAGAAATGTGTCCAAGTCAGGCACTGAAATACACTTCAGTGTATTCTGGCACCCTTCAGACTACTTCAGCTAGCTGTGGGCACAAGGACTTGTGTAAGAACACTTTGAATCCCAGCTTACCTTTCCCCACTCTCTTTGCTATTTGCAAAGTAACCCCTTCTGTAGGCGCAGCAGATACCAAGAGTGATGAGGACCAAAACTGCTAGGACCACCAGGACTCCACCAATTATCCCACCAATATTGAGGTCATCTGGCAAAGAGAGAAGCCATCATCCAGTATTTCTTCAAGGTAGTAGCAATATTCTAGCTTTACATACACTAAAATGACATCTCTTGAATATTTTAAGCAAACCCCAATAATTCAGAGGGAACTAGTGAGTCCCTGATTCCAAGACTAAAACTGTTCATGAATGCTTCCCTGAATTTTTACTTTTTTTTTTTTTTTTTTTCTTCCTGTGTCTGGGGCTATGAGAAAGCAGGAAAGACTTAATGCTCTAGGATGTCCCCCTTCTTTCCCTATGGTGATGACAATTTATTTATGGTGATATAGGAATCAGCATTGATGACAAGTACGTAGAGCCACTCACAGACTTCCATCTCCTGCTCCTCACACTTGGCAAAGCCAGCATCGTTTGTTGCTATGCACGAGTAACGGCCTGTGTCTCCTTTGTGCACGGCATGGAAAACCTGGTGAGGAGAAAAGGCAGGGAGCAGGATGTGAGAGACAGAAGACACTGTGATGGTATAAACATGTATAAGCAACTCTCCCTTGCCCAGGCTTCACAGCGGGCTGTGAGACATCTTCCTTCTCTCTTTCTGAAAAGGCAAGTGGTACTGGCAGCGATCAAAACCGAACAGTTAGGGTAATATCTTCTTTCATCATTAATCTTCCCTTTCCCAAGTCATCCAGCTCCTAGAACACCTAACCTTCTTCAAATCATACCTTCCTTGAAAGCCATGCAATGACTTTTTTCTTTTACAAGTGACCTTAAAAATAACCTGTCCAGCAAAACAAGTCTTGATTATGTTGTAGGGGCATTACCAGAGTGCCTGTGGTGGGATTCAAGGTGTAGGAGGAATTCTGAAATTTGGAATTTGATTTCGTGTCTGGTGATAAAGGTTCACTGTTGCGGTACCAGCTGTAAGTGGACTTTGGGTAACCTTCATTCTCGTGGCAGTGAAGAGAGGCTGTCTTGCCAACAGGTACAGCTTTAGGCACAGTGCATCTAGGAGTCATAGGTTTCACTGCGGGAAAGACACAAACCATGTGAATGGCACTGCTGAGTTGAACTAAATCATTTCTGACATACTTCCTAAGATGGCTGTGCTACAAAGGCATCAAAACTTTCCACTATTTCCACCTGGTTTTAAATGACAAATTCCAGAGCCTGCTGAGTGCCACTGTTTCAACTCTGGAAAGCCTCACAGCCTCTTCTGTTAGCTAGCAGCACTTGCAGAGGTATCTGGGTTTAAAGTAATACCTTGGACTGTAAGCTGGATATTAATCTCATCTATGGTTTTAGTATCAGAAGGTGCTGCCACTTCGCAGCGGTATGTGGCAGTGTCCATCCGGGTGGTGTTTTTAATCATCAGCGATGTCCGGCTCAGAATTTCTGCACGAGTTGCAAAGTCTCCTGATACAGAGGAAAAAGAGAGAAAAATTTCAGGGTAGTCACGCAGACTAACTTTAGGCATCTGCATTAAGTGGTTGATCTTGGACTCTATCTGGAGTCAAGAGAACCACCTGAAAGGAACTCGATGCTCTAAAATTAAGAGCCTTTCTCTCACCAGCGACCACAAAGGAAACCAACGCTGCTAACCATATGAGAGGATAAACTGGAAAGCACCACCCCAAATTTCAAAAATTGTGGCAAAATTGGACTTCCGAGACACCCTCAGGTCTTGTCTCCTTTGGAAGATTCATTTGATTGTGGGTGTTGGTCCCATCTAAAGCGCTGGAGTCATTCCAGACGGAGTCAAGCCCTACTGGCAGTCCTGTGTTTGAGTTTCACCATCAAGCCAAAGAGTCTGCTTCTAATCATGTGCTCCCAGGATGCTGCAAAGCACTGTGCTACCTTGGTGGTAAGCACTGACAGCTCAAGACAGAGATCCCTTCTGAAGTGCAGGTGGAGCCCTCAGATTTCATATGGAAAGACAGGAGGGGTCAGTGCCTGGTCCTGAGAGCTCAGACACCCAGTGACCTCCAGCAAGGACCAACAGGTGCTGGAGAAGGCAAGCTGCAGCATTTGCTTTCTTACCCAAGAAGTACCTCCTACACAGGATCTCAGTGCAGCTCTTTGTGGTTCCCTACTGTGAACTGTCAATAATGGGGGCAGAGAGCAAAGAACATCCTGCTCTCTCTCCATCTTGCACTTCGACTGCTGAACTCTAGTTCCAGAAGAAAGCAGCAAGACAGCCAGAGGTCCTGCCTTTTACGGACTTGTTTGTTCTCGATTGTATTGTTTCTGAGGCTGGTTTGGAAGTCTAAGAACAATGAATCTTCATACCCTGCATTTTATTGTCAAAAAATACATAAGAGGTTTCGCCATCTCGGATTTTCTTCCACTCGATTCTGGGATCTGGTGTTACAGTGGATTTAATGATGCAGGACAGCTCAACACCTAGCAGGAGAAATAAAGGAAATACAGATTAATAGGAAGCAGCTGTATTTTTGCTCTGCTTTAAGCAGTCTTGCGCAGTGTTTTATTAGGAGATGCTGCCCACAAAGCAAAGCCTTCTCTTTCATCTGCGTCACAAACAGAAACACTGCTGGGTTCCAGGAGCTATTGGGGAAGACGGACTTTGGCCAGCAAAAATAATAGCCGAACAGATATCAACTACGGAGAGAAATGAACACACTGTTCTCTACAGGCTCTAACTTACGGCAAACAAGACCTTATGACAGGGTGAGTCCACAGCACTGTCTTGCTGCTAATCAGAGCCTACAACGTGAGTCAGGGATGCAGAATCTCCCTGAAAATCTCCCAAGAAAAAAAATGTACTGAGGACCATGGTGCCTGGGGATAAATTCAGCAAACCCACTCCCCTTTGAAGTAGGCACTGTCATCTCCGTCTCCTCTGCAGAAGAAGGCATCGCAGCAGGGCTGAGAGGTGCCTTACCCAATATCGCATTGCACGTCTGCAGTAGGGCCAAGATAAAATATAAATTTCCCGACCCGCTTTTCAGTATATTAATTGCAAGGCAACCGCCTTTCCTCCTTTTGGGATCCACTTCAAAAAAGCACTTAGGCAGATACTTTGCAGTGCCAATGGCTTGCAGGGAACTTCAAAAAACCGTTTCAATCAAGTGCTTTGCTAAGCAGGGGGAGATACAGGCATATTCTTAAGCGCTTTTCTGAATCTCAGGCTCTTGGTTGTCCTGCCTCCCCCAAGAAACCAGATACCATGAGCAATAAGCAAAATTTTTCTCAATTGTTTGGACCGATGCAAATCCCCAGGCAGAGGGCAGTGCAGCCATCGCGTCAGGCAGCCAGCAGGCCCCCGCAGCACTCACTCTGGAATTCCTGCACCACAGGCTTGGTGTTGCTGGATGTCAGTTCCACAGCCAAGAGTCTGCAGCCTGGAAAAACAAACAGAAGGTAATAAGAAATAGCACAGCTCATAAGTCACCCAGCTAGAAACACACTGCCTGCTGAGAAATCTTCTCAGCCAGCTACAAGGACTAACTTCCCCAGATAAAACCTATTCCTGGCTACTAATGCCGGTCCAGCAGGCCTAAGTTTATTTAGGAGTTGTGGTGTAAATACAGGAAAATATACTTGTTAGAAGTAGCAATTAAAGAGGAGGATTAACATAATGCACAAAACCAATGCCAGCACAAGCCATTTCCTTGTGCCTTATGCTTATTTAGTTGGTAAAGGAACTCTTAACTCTGACAATGCAAGAGTGAATGTATTATTTTGCAAATTAATTTGATAATCGGGAAAAGACAGGAAGCAGACCAACCTCAAGAGTTCCGGTCAGTTCCTAGAAGATTAAATGTGCCAGGCCTCTAATGTACACTGATTACATCTTCAAGTATTTTAAGACTCAGCGTGGTAGTGTAAAATGCAAGCTAGTAAATCATGAAAGGACTGCGATTCAGGAGAAAACAGAGGAGTTCAGCTCTTTGGGTAGAGTCCCAGCCAGGCTGACACTGGGACAAAAGCTCAATCATGCAATGCTGCAAGGCATCCTTATACCACAAGCTATTTCCCTTTACTGTACTTCTTGCTCTGAGCACCAAAATGTTTCCAATTAATACGGTAATTTTCCATCTATTATTTTCTTTTGAAAAATCTGTCTTCCATGTCTTTTCTGCTGTGCACTTCACTGGAGCAGGTACAACAACATTCACGCACTACTGGACAGCCACACTCACAAAGAGCTCTCCCAAGGGAGAAGGAACCAAGCAGGCAGTTTCCAGCACGGCGCAGTAGGAAGAAAGCAAATCAGACAGCAGAGGCAAGCCGTGCCTTCATCATAGAGGATATTTTGGAGCCGTGTGTTCTGGCTGTTGCAAAGCCCATCACCTCTCAGTCAGACTATAGTATTCTGCAAAACACAGGCTGCTCCAAAGCCCTGTCTTACAGGAGGAGGTTACGTACTATAATTGTTGCCAGATAATCAGCTACAGGGGGATGCCATGGCCCCATATGCAACTTTGCTGTTACAAATCCAGTCACAAGTTTGTTGAAATCTAGGGGAGGATGCCGACTGACTCCACTGGGCATTCGATCAAACAGCAAGTTGAAGATGATGGAAACCAGTGCCTCAGTGACATCAGAAGAGATGTATCTAAAGGTTAAGACTGTTTTACTCTGAGTAAAAAAGTCATAACAAACCTGAATAGAGAGCAGAAAAGGCAGCTGAAGGGAGATGTGGAGAAAGAAAGGATCTGCAGCATCATGACAGACAGTTGGAAATTCCTGTGTGCTGGCCTTCAGAGTGGAAAGCTTTTGGACAGAGAGAATCTGACAATGCAGGGGCAAAATTCCTCTGGTGGAGTGGATCAGAGAGCGTAACAGAGCAAGGCAGCAGTCTGAGAAATGCCCAAGAGCTGCGAAGGCCCTCCCACTGAAAGCTGAAGGTACTTGAACACCTAAAATCCTTCCAGCATTTTTGAAATGTTCCCTGCCAATTCTTATCCCTCATTGTTCATTAAATGCTGATGCCTTCCTCGGTGCCTTGGCTCTCGGTGCTCATACCCCAAAGGCCACTGGGGAGAGCTGGAGTTTGGCAAAGTTTGGAAGCTGCCTTTGTCTACAACATAATTGTTACTTACATAAAAGCCACTGGCTGATGCAAACTAATAGCTGGCCCAGCCAAAACTGCTCTTAGCAGAACCTTTCCACCCTTCCCCCTTCTGCACTTGAGACATTCATGCAGCATTTGGGAGAAATCCAATATTGAACTAAGATGACAGTGCTCTGGACTATAATGTAGCTATTCGGGAAAAGTCTCATGTATCAGAGCTGCAGTGAGTAACAGGGCAGCGTGGTGAGCACTTTGCTTTCAGTCTGCTTATGCTTTACTTCGGAGAGCCAGGAGAATGCCATTTGCAGAGCTGGTTCTCAGCAGGTCGAAGGAAGTCTTGCGTTGTTTCAGTCAGGAGGTGGTCTAAGCAACCACAAGTAACTTGTTCAAGTCTGCTACGAAGCAGAGTCCATTTCATCAGGACTGGTGCTTCCAGACCTACCCCTTGAAAAAAAGTAATTACACCCCCAGATGCTGGCACCTTCCTTTCCCTCTGTTCGTCCTTCGATCCTGTCAGGTGTTCTGTCTGGGGTTGTGATCCTTGCTTTGCTCCCTCATGAGCATAAACAGATTCCACTGATCCCAGAGCGTTAGAAGTAGCTAGACACCAGAAGACAAGGAACAATCTTGGGAAAATCCTTTTGAAATCTTCAGACGCATTTTCAACAGTACTGTAGGGCACTTCATACAAACAAGGCATTTGATTGCTTCTGCTGTGAGATTCCTGCTGCTGGAACCAAGAGAGCTCTTCTGGAGGGCCCAGGCCTGAGCACTCAGATTAACTGTGGAGATCCTGGTTGGCTTCCTGCTTGGGACAGGTGGCTCTGATAATGCGTTTGGCTCAGTTTTCAAAAGGGGAGAAGTTGTAGGTTCTGCCTTCTTCAGAGACAGCACCCTCCTTCACTGGGGAACTGTATTACAAAGATGCTTTCTTCTGAGACCTGAAGTAGCAGATGACTACAGAGAGTTGCACTGCACCTGAAGAGCTGAAGAAGTCAGCTTCCACAGCGTCTATCTGGTCTGTGCTATCCTATAAATCTTCCTTTTGGAAATGTTAGAGAAAGATGGGGGGGAAAGGCACATGGCAAAGGTTCCCTGTTCCTTAAAGGAAACTTGATGTACTAGTTTGTTTTTTTGTTATATATTCCTGTTTACACAAGGGGGGTTTTTTTCAGAAAAATTGTGTCTCATCAAGTAGATAGCATGGTAACAGTCCTACTGAAGTGTATCTACTGTAGCTACCATACGAGTTCAGTTGAAGGCGGAGATAGTAATACCATAATATTGTGTTACTCTGAAGGAGTTATGACTCTAGAAGTATTCACTCCAAGACAGTGGGACTCCATCAAACTCCAGCCTCATCTCATTTCTGGGAAATTGTTCACAGCAGGCTTCTTCCCACCCACTAAACACAAGAGATTTAGGTCTATCCCTCAGGCACAAAGCAGGATGACAACGAATTTTAGACAGAAGCTGAGTCCTTGGAGACTGTGTGAGAGGTTCTGACATTATTACGTGTATTGACTGGGCAGAGATCAATCTGGCTGCTTAAATCACCGCTAAGACAGATTTATTCCGTGTGTGGCAGAAGAATACTGCAAGTAGCATGTTCTAAATAACAAGAAGGCTACAGCTATGCAGGGAGCAAAACAAAAACCCCAGGAGACCATGCAGATTGCAAAGCCAGAGCAGAGCACTGTTACCAGCTCTTCTTAGCATTACTTTGGGGTATCCCTTGTTCACCGGTCTCCGTGGGGCTGGAGGAATCTGCACCAAGCCAGTGCTTCCCAGCTGTTAGCACTCTCCTGTAGAAGGAGCCTGGGCATCCGTGCTATGTCACATCTCCTTGCTCTTGGCAAGTGTTGTCTCTCTGGCGACCGCACTTAATGGGTTGCTTTGTTTTGCGTGTTAAATCATCATTAGTGGTGACTGTCACCTTTTAAAAAGAGCATTCCAAGGATGTTCCTTTAAGACCTCTTTCAGCCTAGTGCAAATAAGCAGCAAAGGTTTTGTGTTACGTAAATCTCCTCCAAAGGCCTCAGCACCCAGGATGTGGAGAACAGCCGGGCATCGACATGCATTCCTTTCCAGAGCAGCATGCATGCCACAACAGACGCACCTACCAGATCTGTATGTGCTACATCTCCGAATACCTACCAGATCTGTATGTGCTACAGACTCAGCCAGACATATGGTTGAATCCCAAATGCCATCAGTTCTCCAAAATAGAATCCAGGACAAGGCAGTGAAGTCCTTAGCATATTCTTATGGCACTTCTTTCAGCTAAGAGATCCAGCCCATGCTTGTCACTGTGACTCATGTTATCTGAATCATTTTAAAATGCTACACCGAAACTATAGTTTCAGGAAAAAAAACCTAGCAGCTTTAGACACAACTAGTTAAATTTCCCCTCTCTCTACTGGGTTTAAGGTAAAGCCTGACCTTCCATCTCCTTCCATCCCAACCTCTTCTCTGTTTAAAAACTCTAGGCAGAAATTTGAAAAGGAGGTGCAGTATTCCTAAAGTGTTATAGGCAAGGTAAAAAGGATGACCAGGGATCAAATAAGTTGCCGCCAACAGTCTGTGCTTCAGTATCGTTCAATGCTTCTTTGCTGATATTGAGGTTATCTGATATGGTAATTTTAGTTAATGCACTGTCAGGCACAAGCAGTACAAAAACATGCAGCTGTATTTAAACACCTGCCCACTAAAGCAACAAAAATATGCCTTGCTTGAGGTGTCCGTCATCACTAAGCCGTTGCTTGATTTGCAATTCAAAATACATCTAAGCCATGTGGGAACGCTGCTATAAACCACATGCCTTGTTAAGCATCTTCACTTTCTGGATGGTTACTCTGTGTAGCAGGAGTGCTACTGAGTGAGAGTGAGTGATATATTGTTAGGTGTTAGAAATATGTTAGCCGAACCATCTGCATGTCAGCACATTTGTGACTGCCAGTTTGGAGATGCCCCCTAGAGCAGCCACCCTCAATGCTGTGAGCTGCAGTGAAAGAAACGGTGACGAGGACGACAGAGCAGAGATGATCAGAGCAGCAGGCAGGAGCAAACGTTGTTGAGGGCAGCCCAGCTGACCCCAGGACTGTCCCTGCCTTAGAAGTGTTGTGTGCATGCGGTAGGGAGGAAGCTAACTGTTAAATGTGTGAGAAACCTCCAGAGGAAGAGCAGAGGAAGCCACACAGTGCTGGACTGGATAAGACAAGGAAGAGGGAGGCCAGGTTTCTGCCCTCAACTTATTCTGAGGATATCACCGTAAGCTCTAACTTTCAGAAACATCCGACCATCTGCACCTTGAAATATCCATCCCTTTGTCTCTCAGCACTTCAGGCTCATCGTCTTTCCTCCTCTCTATCCCCAGTGCATCTCGCTGCGACTCCACAATGCAACTTGTGCCAGTGTAGACTAGGTGGTGTAGCATAGGCAACCCAGCATGGTGTAGGAATGAGATACCAAAAAATGCCTAACCCACTCTGGCAAGTTTTCAGGGTTTTTTGTCCAACTGTCCCTTGGCTGGGGTTTTGGGAATAGCTTAAGGGACTTAAATGCGTTTGTGATATATAAAGCCTGGATTTATAAAGGGTGCATAAATGTGTGGGCAGGGAATGAATGGCATACCTCATTCTTATTGCATTTCAGTGGGAATCAGGCATCCTATTGATCCTCATTTACGTTTTTAGGTGTCTCGCTACCTTTCTAAGTGACAGTTCATATTGGTCCGTTTGAAAAACCCAGCCTATGCCCTTAGATGCAGTCAGGAGGATTTTGTGTTGGAGTACTCAGTCTTAACTTTCAACCCTTGCCTCCAGTCCAAGGAGCTGGCTGTATGTTTGCTCTGGCATCCAAGTTGCAGGTTAAAAGCCCCTTCAAGCTGATACGAGGGAGCAGGCAGGTGGAACATGCTGGTCAAGTGACCAGACATTGCTGCGTGCCTTTCTTTTATTCCAGTTTTCCATGGTGCCTCCCTGAGATCCGCAAGCCAAGCCTGGCTCATGGGTGGGCTGCCCTGCTCGAGAACAATGGGGACGTGCAGCGAGAGATTAGCGAACAAAAGCTTAGGAGTGTCTCCGTTCAAATTAAGTAACAGATGGACCTGGTCTGTGTGGGAGCTGATAACAGTTATAAAAAGGCCATCACCAGACTGTGGCCAGCCCACCCTGGAAAAAACCCACTCAGTCGTAAATCCTCTGTGCTGTTATAGCTGCTTGTGCTAGTAAGGCTTTATTTTTACCAGCTATCATAAAACAGCATGACTTATTTTAGATGCATGGCTTGTACCGCTCACTTAAAAGGGTGCCAACTCTCCGATAGACACCTACAAACAGAGGAGATGTGCCCGCCTGGGCAGGGAACATGAAGCATAATTAACCTAGAGAAGGCAAATGCAATGTTACAGAGCAGTGTTTGCCACTCCACATGGTTCTGGCTTTTGCTTTTCTCCTCTTTTAGGTACCTAGCTGATAGCAGTCATTTCTTCTGAAATGCTGATGATAACGGAGTCTCCAGTGGTCTCAGCAGGACCAGGACCCCACAGGACAAAGTTGCGTGCAAGACCATTGAGTATTTGCATTCATCTGAAGATGTGAAGATTCTGGATTTTGCTCTTAATTCACTCTCTTACTGCTCACCACTAGAGAAGGCAAGGAGATGCCTGTCTGCAAACAGAGTACGTACAGTTCTGGAACAAAACCTTAACCTGTTTAAATCTCCCGATTTAAACCAGCACCTTGAAGACCTGACTGCATTTGCTGCAGAGAAGGCCCATTAGCACCCAGGCCACGCACACAATCTTTTTCCCTTCTTTTTTTTTTTCTTTTTTTTTTCTTCCTCTTTTTTTCTTTTCTTTTTTTCCCCTTTTGGACAGGAGGATTTACTGTTCTACCTCCTAATCAGACAGCAAAGCCATTGGTATACACACAGCCTACACACCCACACTCAGTAGTGAAACAGGTTGCTATCAAGGAGATACAGAGCCCTCTTAAGACAAAAACCTCTCTGCAAAGCAGTCTCCTTCCGCAGCAAACATTCCTCCTCTCTCCCATGCAGGGCAGGAAGTGTAGGTGTTGCCTGGTGAAGACTGCACAGTGCTTTCTGATGGCTTCCCAAAGTTTGGTTTTGTCACATGGGGATGCAGCTGCAGAGACACTGCCTCAAATATCCATCTGACAAGGGCTTCTGGAGGTAAGAATTTCACAATCTTTGGTTGCCATTTTGCTCATGGCCTTGCAGTGTGTTTAGAGATGAGATATTAAGGCCCTGCATATCTGCACCTTCACAAAAATGAGACAGCCTATGCTCGAGGTCAGTTTTGCACACCACCCACTTTGCAAATCCTTACGCCTGTGCTAGGAGGAGGCATCACGAGCCATGCTCCAGAGCTGTCTGAACAGGAAGAGTTCAAGCTTACTCACAGTCTTAGCATAAGCCTGAGCTCTTGGCTGGACATGTTGAGCTTGGACCCAGTCCACCAGTAGGTTCTCATGCTCTGCTCTCCCTAAGGGAGCACAGATACTTTAGAGAGCCAGCGCCAAGCCGATGGCTGGCAACCTGAGGAGAAAGGGCCTAGCACACTTAGCCCATTTTATTGAAATAGATTTTCACCCATCAGAACAGAGGTGGCTCGAGAGACCAAGAGCCAGCTCTGCAAAGGTATTTAAATGCTGTTGACATCAAGGGGAAGATGGGCATTTAATACTTTGCAGATGTGGCTGTACGTGCCTTGCCCAACATCTTAATCTGTGCGTGATCTGGTCCTACCTCTCCTGTTTTCCCAAGCTCGTACTCTGGTTTCTGGCTTTTCTCCTGGAAAGGACTGAATGTACGTGCAAGACGGGAAGGAAGCAATACTTGGGTGGATGACTAATACTTAAAAGAGATTAAGATGGAAGCAGCAAGGGCTAGAGAGTTTCCAGCATGTCAGATTGCATCTCCTTCTGTAATACAATTTCGGGCCATCTTCAACTCAAAGATAAGCTGGAAAGAGTTAGAATTTGCCCCTCAAAACCTGGGATGAAGGGTAATGGAAAGGGAACAGAAAGAAAACATGAATAGGAAAGCTGTGCATAGAAGAGGCTGTTACTACCAGCCCTTGTGCTCCTGCATGGCTTCTCCCTTCCCAGGAAAGAAATGTGAGGCTGAACGGAAAGTCTCATTTTCCTTGGGTAAGCAACAGGGAATAGGGTACTTAGCTTCTGTGTTGCATTAGATGCCACTAACCAGGGGATTAAGTCCTTCCCAGATCATTTATTTTGCCTTGCTACTGGCCTCTGAGGTCAAGCCCCTTACACAGATGCTTTGGGCTTGCGATGTTATGCCGACTCTCCAGGAGGAAAAAACGGGGGCAGGTGGCCTTGCTGTGTGGCACTGAGGGAAGGCCATTAGGCAGGAGAGCTTCTAATTATGGCACCAAGTCTTTGGCAAAAGCCAGAAGAGAAATAAGGCAAAAAGAAAACAATTACAGATCACTTGGCTAGGAGCGTATCAAAACAGCCACATTGTACTGAGCGCCGTTCTTGCCATTTTCATTAACAAATGGACAGCATAATTACATCTTCAAACTGGTCTGGCTCACAGCCAGTACGGACCACGGAAATTAGTGCATTCACAGAAAATGGGACATGAGGGGATCTCAGGAGGTCAGCTCATCCCCACCTCTGCTTTAGGGCATGAAAACCCAAGGAATACAACTGTCTGGGCCCCTGGATGCCTGCTGAGGTTCTCGCATGCCGTGTTTCCCCACGATCATTTTCATCTGTTAAAAGTGCTGTACATCTACCAGTTAAGCCTCAGTCCCTTCAAATTCAGTGTCCCCTGCAAGTCAGTAAGGATGTACAGTTCCAGTTCACTGGAGGAAAACACTGAGGAATGGGAAGTCACAGGAGGAGTAAGGAACACGCTATCTCAGCTGGCAGTGGATATACCATTCTGTGATCTGCTCACCAGATGAGAGTGCCTTAAAACAGCAAAAGCAAAGGCCAGGAACAAAAATGGTGAGCACTGAAGACAAGTGGGAATATTTGCACAGGGCAGATTTGAAACCAACCCTTCCTGCCTATTCCCACTTGCCTTCCATTGTTTCCCTAGCCAGCCCCAAGAATTGCCATACAGGCACATCCTACGTTATTTCTCACTTCAGCAAGTCCCTTTCCTCCCAAAAGTGGCAGATGCTGCTACCAAATTAGTGCAAAGTGGGAGGGAACCAGCAGATAACTGTGATAAGAGCCAGGAGCAATGGTCTTCCTCCTGTCCTCTCCCTTCCTCCCAGCAGGGCTCTCGTTGCAGCACACAGATGCTAAGGAAAGTCTCCAGGGCAGAGTCAGGTCAGCAGGACGTGGCAGGGATCTATGGCCAGGATCAGGGAGACAGAATGAACAGTAACGGGAAAGGGGGCAAGTTCCTTTATTTTTGTCTTGTGTGGGAATTTGACTCAAGGATTGCTGAGAATCTCATAAGCCAAAGTGACGTTTTCCAGGCTGAGTGCCAGCCAGCGCACAGACTTGATCTCAGCAGGTATTTTGACTTCGACAGGAGCTCGGATGCTCGGTACCTGCCTGACCCTGGCTTTTGATGAGGACACATATATCAAAAGCTGCCTGAAATGCAAAGACAGGAAATAAGTGGATATGCTATCAGCACCAGGCTTTGCAATACTCTTTAGTGTCTGGCTGTGTCCCAACCATCAATACAGAGACTCACAGGGTTTTAGCCTATAATCCTCTATTCCTCTGTCTGTGACTCTAATCTCTTGATCCTCCGTTCTCCTCCAGCCTACAGCTTGACCAACAAAACACAGATCTGAAGTTCTGCTTATCAGAGACCAACCACGTCATCTTCCTCTGGAAAATGGGAGTTGGGAAGAGAGTAGTAGTCATCAGAGCCAAGAGCTGAGAGTAGGCTAGAGAAGGGAACAGGAGAGGGCGTGAGCAAGCACACAGAGAAATCATTTATGACAAGACTGAAAACAGCTCTCTTTTTAAGAACATTTTTTCCGATTTTACAGCATCATTTTTGTCTTTTGTGTGTGTATAATTCTAGCCTCGGGTATAAAACAGAATTGTCTAGCTAATGCGTTGCACAAAACATGTACAAATGAACGTTGCAAGAGACTGACTGCAGGCACCAAGGGAACATTCACATCTGCCTATGAGCGTGCGACCAAGAGACTGTGAAACTACTGCCGTCATTCCATGCTGGAGAGGTGGGGCCGTCTTCTGTAAGGCAGCTTTGAAGCTTTGCGGTGAATCTGTCAGAACAAAGGATGCAGATCTACAAGGGAGAAAGGCATTCACTAGAAAGCTGCACGAGCCATGTGCAGGCCTGAAGACATGTGAGTTGGGGGAATATTGTCCTAGGGGCAGCCCTGAATCCTGCCAACAGATCTGAAAAGACTTACCTTGTTGACATCAGCCTGAGCATAGGCTGCAAACCTGCAGAGGGAGTTGCGCTGCAGGGTTCAGTAGAGAATTATTTTCTTAGGAAGTACACTGGGAATTAAAGGGAGCCCAAATGAAGGCACAGACAGACAAAGATGAAAATCTTGACATAGAACGCTATTAGGAATATGCTGGCATAAACGAGCAGGGGAAGAGGGAGGAAAGTAATGCCGCGTCAGAGGACGTGTGTGAGGACGAAAGCCATTCTGGCTCATCCCAACCTGGATTCCTGACCAAGGCAAGCTTGTTTAACAGAGCAGGAACAAGCCTTGGCATGGAGGGGTTAAAAGATAACTTGTCCTGGGGGAGTTCAATTAGCCACATATCTGGGAACTAACTTCTCCCAGACTTGTTTTTCTCCTTAAACATCTCCTGCTGCTATTTTTAGCAGAGAATTTTCTCAGCTGAATGCTCCCAGTTGAGTCCTGGTCAGAGGCCCTTTTCCCAGAGAGACACAGGCCCAGCAGCAGGAGGGCTGCTGCTCTGCATGCAAGAGCATTCCTGGCTATGCGCTGGTCCCCAGCTCAGCTTAGCTCTGTTTCATTGTCCTGCCGGCTTTGGGGTTTGCATGTCGTGCTGCCAGGTCTCTCCTCAGGCATGGGGGACAATCCTCCCACCAGTCTGGTGCAGGCATATTAAATGCTCTCACAGACCCTAAAAACCAGGGGAGGCTGCAATCTGGTCTGCAATTTCAGAGGCAGCTAGAGAAGAGGGTGGACTGGACTTGATAACCGCCTGTAGGCTTTTTAGGAGCATGAATGGCAAAAAAGGTGGGCAGGAGATATAAAGAAATGATTAGTCTGACATTAATAAGAGGATCTGCTTCTCAGCACTAAAATCTATTTGGATTCATTCCAGTTCCTCCAAGAGAAACCATGGAAGCCTTTATTGTTCATAAAAGTTGCAGCTAAAATCGGACTGGATAAAGCTTAAGGATATACCTCTCAGAGGACAACCCTGCTTTGGCTGCTGGAAACAAATGAGGTAACTCCCTTCCTCTTCTCCGGTTCTCTTGGGGCCCTTGTTTCCTCCTTAGCCAAGATGCTAACCTGTCCATTAGTCCATCACTCCCTTCCCCTGGCTCCTCGCTGCTCAGCCTCCAGCACACAGTGAGCTATCTGCCTGCTCAGGCTGTCTGCCTGTGTGCAATTAGCAATGTGTCAGCGAAGGTGTGGGGCAGTTCACAGGGAAGCAATGCTTGTGACTTCTTTTATCTACAGCTTGATTTAATACCTGCCTGCCAGAGATGGGCATGTAAATCAAAAGGCCAGATCAGGGCACAGAGATGGACAAATTGAGTAAAACAGGAATGAACCCCTGGCTTGTCTGTGCTAATGCGCAGTTAAAGCTGGGGCACCCGGGAGGATCGAGCGCTCTGGATCCTGCGAATGAAGCATGGGGGAGGCTGCAGTCCAGCGCTGGAGAGCAGCAGCGGTCGGCTGGTTACAGCAGAGCCACAGTCAAGAAGGTCCCTCTAACAATGGCCCCTTCTTGGTCAGTGTATCTGTTGCCTGTGTGTCTTGGAGTCACGTCAGTGAAGCAAACAGATTTGGAACATATTTGTACTCCCCACAGCAGTACAGAAGCCAACCCAGACAGAGGAGAGCAAGCTGGGCTCTTTTCTGCTCCTTGCCTCAGTGCCAAGTTTCCAGCTCTGCTTGAAACCTGTGGCCGAGCCCTGCTTTGGCAGGGGTGAAGGGACAGGACAGGCAGGGTCAGGAAATACTCTGCTTTCAGCTCATGCTTGCAGAAGTTGGCAGCTGGCTACAGGAGAGGGGAGCCAGACTGAGCTCAACTGCGCACCTCTGAAGGTCCCCATGAGAGAGTAAATCTGGCACGGTGTGGCTTTGCCCTTCTCCCCAGCTATGCTTAAACAAATGGGCCCCGAGAACAGCAGTCACCTGGACAGCCCGCAGATGCTGCACAAGGTTTGTCCCAGTGGCAAAAGCTACCTTCAAAAAGCTTCCCCGAGCCCAGCAGGAACCCCAGGAGCTCAGGATTTCTCTCTTGACCTTCATGTACGCATTCCAACACATGGGCACTTAACCTTTGAGGCTCCTTTGAAAATCCCAGCGACGGCGTTTTTACGGATGAGTATGTTTCCCCTAACATCTGCCCCCTGTATCAGATGCTGCCAGAGCCTCTCTCTCCTGGCTCTGCTCCCAGCTGAAGGACAGACAATAGGCATTTGAACGCAGTCTCCACCTCCCCTCCCCAACAGCCTGGGGGAGATGGCACATCAGAGCCAGGACAGCGCTGAGACAGCAGCTTGCCAGCCAGCGACAAGTCTCTAGATCATGGCCTGCCTTTTCTTTCCCTCCCAGCGTAGCTGAACCGCTGGCTACAGTTGTTACGGGGCATGCAGGCCAGCTCTGCTGGGCAAATCCTGGCAGGATCCAGCTAGCCAGACTGAGAAAGTCTTTTCTCAGGATCCTACTGCTGGAGCCAGCCTGATCCCTCTCCGAATGCTGCCGAAACCAACTGACCTCCTGGATTCCCAACCCTGCCGGCCAGAGCACTGGTTAATGGACCTCTCCTGGACCTCTCTGCCATGCCAGCTCACCTGGAAGCACACCGGCCACCTCTCGGACTTCCCCTTGCTCACTCTTAATAGCATCTAGCTGCAATTAACTGATCCAGGCAGTGCGTGGGGCACAGAGGAGCAGTTCCACCTGCTGGAGGTTCGACAAGGGTTCACTGAGAGCTGGCTGGGATTCTCCTGAAGAACAATTGTTCCATCTTTCTAGAAATAGCTCTGCTTCTCACATCCTGGAGCCGTTCAGCCTGTTTGGCACCATTTCTGCTGTTTCAGAGACAACAACAGAGAGTGAGAAAAACCTGTCTAGACACCGTTTACCTTCCATTGACTCCCATTGCCACATCAAAGCACCACTTCAAACAAACCTGCAAACTGGCCCAGTAATAATCCCCAGCTCTCCTGTGCCTGCTCCAGCCAGAGGCAGTCAGGCCCATCCCATCATGCTTCAGAGTTCATCTTTAATCCAGGCCCTTCTGACAACAGGAAGAGAGGTAGGATGAAAAATCTCATTACAGGAACATCAATAGAAGTTACCTGGCCTCAGACTACTCAAGTGGGGGCTCTGTCCTCTCTGCTTGGCATCTAGGTACAAGCAGAAATCTCACCTGCCTCCTCTCGGCCATCTGCAAACCTCCAGCTCCTTTGAAAAGCAGCCATACAAGGCAGTCCTACCAGCAATCCCACTTGTCCCACCTGCTCAGATGCTGGATCCCTTACCTTTCCAAAGCCATGCGCATGAGTGCTGAGCAAGCTTTGCTACAACCCAGAGATCAGAGAGTGTCTTCCTATCGCACCCAAGGACATGAGGGTCACCGAGAGCTACAAGCAGCTTGTCCACAGTGAGGCAGCAAGTCACTCCAGAGCAGGACAAAGTCACGGGAGCTCGGGTAAATACTCAAAATACCTTGAAACCAAGGGAGCTGGTGTGGTTTTTAGGTCACTTGAGCACAAGTTACTTGAAGTCACCGCTTTGGGGAAGTGCCTGGCACTAGCATCAAGCACTGACCCTATGCAGCCACCACAAGAGCAACATCTAGCTCATTATTTTAATAAGGGTCCTTTGAAATACCTTCTGTGTGAGAGACAGCTAAGAAAATCCAGCCTGGCTTTATTCTGTCTCAGGCAGAAACAGCCTTTATTTAGCAAACTGCTGCTAACAGCTCTGTCTCATTAGTCAGTGTTTAGGGAACCAGGCTGCAATTGTTCTGAAGTCTGGCATTGCAGAAAGAGCCTTGATAATGAGGTCTACAGGAGACGATTCCTCCTGACAGGCCCACAATGACCTAGAAATCCTACTTAATTCCCTGTCAGTGAAAAGTGCTGAGTAACAGCGAGGTGCAGAGGCACTGGGGGCTGATTTGAGAGGGACGGAGGCTGCAGCCTCTGTTCACACTTTGGGCTGTGATGCAGGAGCTCTAGGGTGGAAAAGCCAGCACCACTCAGCTATGCAGCAGCTCCCCAGATAAAGCAGAAGGGAGGCTTGCCAGGCAGATAGACAGGGGTTTGCTATGGGAAGGTTTGTAGCCTCATCTGTAAAAGACTTGCCATCACGTAGAGCATGCAGAATGCTGGGAGCAGAAGCCTGTTTAACGCAGCAGTAGACACAGGAGCAGGCGCTTGGAAACAGCCTGGCGCTAGCTAGGGCTCCTTTGAAGCCCCCTCAACAGCAGCACCTGGCTGCGGTCTTCTCAGTGCAGTAGGCATTGTCTCCTCTGGATCGTGCTTGCTTGCAAACTGTGCCGAAACCCTGCCAAAGGCTTTAACTCCCTGACTCAGCTCAACTTTCACCTATGTTCCCAGGCCTAGCCTGCCCGGCAGTTCACCAACTTGATCTGGACAGCTACCGTTGCTACCACAGAGACTGCGGTACGTACCACCATGGAGGCAGCCTCTCCTGCCACGCGGGTGCTGTCTCCTCTCCCATGGACGTGGGATGAGCAGCAGCTCTCTGCCGCACCAGGCAGCGTGCGCGCCCCGGAGGCACCGTCGAGCTTTTGACACATTCTGCCCCAACCACTTTCCCTGTTTCCTTGGAGAAGAAGGCAGCAGGCTGGCACAGGCTTGGGCCAGAGACACACTACTTTCAAGTGGTTTGTTTTTGACAAACAGCATGTGTACTGTCATTAGGAACCTCTGGGCTGGATGGCCCAGAGCCAGCTAGGCCAGAAGATGAGGTAGAGGGACTCAGCTGGAATGTGGGCTGGACACAGCTGACCTTGAAGACCACCCCCAATAAAGAGCCTTGCAGGCATGTGCTTGCCACCTGTTTCAGCCAGCAGACAAGGGACTAAACCAGGAATTCTGGAACTGAATGCACAGTCTGTTAAAGAGTGGTCTGAAGACTCCCACCCACGTGAAGCTGTCGCTGATGTGTGCTCTCTCACAGATCCGTGCAGAGGAATGCATCTTTGCCCATCATGTGCAAGACTGCTACTCCCATACTGCAAATGCAGCCCTGTTTAAAATACAGCTCAAATCTGCAAAGGACTGCTGTAAAAAAAGAAATGTGGAAATGAAATCACCAGCCGAAACAGTGTCTAGAGACAACTCAAGCCAAGTCCCTCGAATGTCAGCACCAGAAGGAGGGCTCTGAAATGGAGAACCTAGCTCACTCCGCACCAGCCCTGCTGGCACAGACAGAGGATCTGCCTCAGAGACATGAGGAAAAGACATATGCTGAGAAAGGAAGGACCAGCTTTATTTTACCAGCCTGTGTTCCCACTAGAGATGTGCTTTAAAGACTGCCTTGCAAAGTAGGAATTAAATCCAAAGGTGCCTATGCATCTTCCTTCCTGTCATCCCCTTATCAGTTATCTCCAGCCTGCTCTGAGCCAGAAGATGAAAGGATCGTAACACCACTTATCTTCCCACTTAAGAACATGCTTAACAGCTTGCTGTTAAAGAGGAGGACACTCAAGCCTTGGGAAGCAGCTGTAAATTCTGCAAATGGGCTCCCTCGCATTTCTTTGAAGGAGCTACTGCTTCTCAATGAGGGACGTGGATACAAAGAGGAAACCAGGGAGGGAGGAAAAGAGGGAAGGCTTTGTGGCAAAGAAAGACTTTGCCTCACGTCCAGAATGTGAAGCTGAGTGACAGATGTGAGACGTATGACAACACGTGTGTCTCAGAAATGACCGAGGATGAGCCAGAAATTGAAAAGTTCTTGGGAAATACTTAAGCAGCCAGAATTATGGCATGTTTGTCACTAGAGCACAACAAGCTCCAAAAACACGCTCTCCTCAAGACTGTGCAGCGTTACAGCCAAGAAGGTTAGGGATCCTCTTACATGCTGCAGGCAGAACTGCTGCATGCAACCCAGCTCCGGCTCTAAACAGTTGAGGCCGGGTCACTGCCCATCCTCTGTGCTTCTCCCACAGAGCATGTTTCCTCATCTCTGAATCTGACCCTCATCTCCCCTCTTCGCAGAGCTACTTATTATCATGGCGAACCTGAGTCCAGCTTGCCTTTGTCATTTAATAGCTGAGTCAAACTGTCAAAAGGGACAAACAGGATCTGTTCCAAATATTTGCAGAAAGAGGAGGATCAAGGAGCCTGCAGCAGAACACCAGGAGCCTTCCCCAGGCGAGGAGAACAATCGCTATTGTTGACCAACAGCAGCGGGCGACGAGCCCGCCTCGGCGCAACGTCGGGAAAAAGCCCCCGAGCCCTCCCATGCTGACAGAGCACTGCAAATGAACTGGAATCTGGAGTCTCCTCTGTCCCCTGGAAAAGCCCCAGCGACCCAGCACTGCAGACTCATCGGCTCTGATCGTGGCTCAGCTGTTGACTTGGAGAACTCAAGGCGCAGTTGGCAACTGGGAGAGGGGGGCACCCGAGTGCCTTAGAAGTTGCTGCCAGCCCAAACGCAGACTTCAAAGGGCTTATCTTGCCCTGTTGTGTGGGAGAGCACGCAGTGCCTGTGGGTGAGGACAGCTGTGTGTTGGCCAGGCCCACCAGAGGATTTTTGATGGAAGAAGAAAGAAGTTAGTACCTGGTTTAACCTCCCCTCCAGCACGCACAAGGCAGCTTTGGCAGGCAGAGCTCTGCACTGCCCTGTTATTTATGGGATGCTGAAAACTGGCCAAAATGAAGGGAAAGCACCAGATACATAAGGATGCTTACCAACTCAAATAGCCGGTTCTGCTTGAGGGGGAACCCATGAGACTCAGGAGGCGATTAGAAGGCACTCTGCCTTTCATCTCCAGATCGCCAGTTCAAAGGCAACTCCGTCAGCACCAACCAAGCTGTAGCCAACTAATAGCTATTTGCTCATGCACAAGAAATGAGATAAGCCATTGCCGCCTTGCTCCCTGAGAAATCAGACTAGAAATCCCATCGATGTACACTATGTGCGATCTCAGCAGAGTAGCTAAGACCAAAAAGGGAAACAAACCAGCACCTCCTCTGCTGCAGAAGCTACTAGATCAACAAGGAGATCCACGGTGGTTGAAGCTAACCTGCTTCACAGCATGTGTATCCAGTCCCGTCGGCAAAGCACAGATCATTCACGCTAATAGGGAGTTGTGTATTGTGTTACTCCTTCCACCTTGGTTGTTGGTATCTAAACACCTCAATGAAAACAACCCCCTCTTCCAAGGATGGGGGGCTCCCACCGGCTGGGGAAGCCAGGGCTGGTCCAGAGGTGCAAGCAGCTGTTGTGCACAAAGCTGGGACTTCCCCTTCTAAGGTATCTTACTGATGCAGAGGACCTCACTACTACAGAGCGGATGTTTTCCAGGCTCTAAAAATAACTAACTCCAAACAACATGGTGGGTATAAAGAAATATTTAACTTTGGGCTTTTGCAGAGATCAATGCAGAAGAAAAAGATTAAAGCATACATTAAAGTGTGTATTAAAAATAGCTGTTGATAAGATCCTTTGAGGGGATAAAAGCTATTTTACAGAAGCAGCAAGAACTGCAGGACTTTGCAACACCTTCCCTGCCGTTAACTGTGTAAGCTCCCGGAAATCATTCAAGAGTGTTAGCAGCCAGAGCGCCTCAGGAGGAAGTCCATTAGCAGGCAGCAATCTCCTTAATGGATCCTTGGGGTATGTGGTAGATGCTGCCTTGCCTATGGACACTCAGTTCTTTCCACTGCTGTGATTCAAGGGCTGCTCATGCAGCCATTATCATCCAATAGTCTAAGGAATGCTCCTCATCTTTATGGCAGCCCAATAGTGTGATGAGTTAGTCTTTTGGGTAGCTTCTTTCATTAAGTGAGGACATGAATGGGTATAGTGATTTTTTTTTTCTTCCTTTTTTTTTTTTTTTTTTTTTGGACAGCACCTAGCAAAGACATTGATCCGTGAACGGAAGCCATACGTGCTACTGTAATGCAGGTAAAAGCAGTAACATCTATCACAGCCTTTGTTTTCCAAGGATAGCATCCTAGCAAAACAAAAATAGTCTCCATAGCTGATCTTGGCCTAAAAGATTAAGCAGAGCCTTGTACATTTATGTGCAGATAAAATCGTTAAGTCCTCAGCTGTGCAACCGACTCACTTGAGCACACCTGCGAGAGCACACAGCCACCCCAGAGAGATGTAAAGAGGCAGAAACCTTTCCACTGGGAATGAAAAGCAGGACTGCTGTGCGGAGCACTGCTGGCCCTGTTAAAAGGTAAGCCTGGTTGCTCAAAACAGCTCTCTTTCACGGCTTCGTTTACCAGTCTTATTCCTTATTGCTAATGAAAACAAAAGTTCTGACTTACTTTGGATATGTAGAATATTACGGGTTCCTTCAGCAACCATTGAAGGACTTCACGGTTATACATCTTGAGACATACTGGACAAGACTGTCAAAAATGGCAAGCGAATCGGGTGTCTCCGGTGGGGGAGTGAGCAGGGAAGTTGGATGCTTTCAATGGACCTGAATTTTTAGAAGTATTGTATTTCTACCTTCCAAAACAGAGCCTAAAACAAAATGCCCTGATTTACATCCTACCTGTAACATGCTGGCCACTTATATAAGGAATTGCCCCAAAGTTTATTAAAGTGGGGATTTTCAGAAGAGGCCATGAGCCTTAGAAACACAGCCTAGTAATGGGAACAAATCCCCTTAGGTTTCAGTGGATTTCTCAAGCTCAGCAGAAAACCTTACCTAGGCAACCAAAATATATATTTAATAGTGCGATTAAAAATCTTGAAATACTGCTGAATACTATCAACTGCTACCTTTTTAGCCACATGCCACAGATATACTAAGTCTCTGGCACACTGCAGTTGTAAAGCTCAGTGTCTTCAGATGAGCCAGCTGTGCCCAAATGAATTAAGAGGACTCTTAAAAACCTGCTGATCTTACATTTGTGTTGTAATAATCAGGTACATGGATGGGAGTAGGTTAGAGTGTGTTCTGGCTTTAACTCTGAAATCCCTGGGATTTATGACTTTAAACAAAAAAAAAAAAAAAAGAAAACCTTGAGCATTATCCGAACACAATTTAATTTCATCTACTTTGTCTGTTGCTGCGCTGAAACCTTCATTTCCCCTTGTAACTGACTCTGTGTTAAGCCCTGTGCTCCATCCCACAAGGGGCACTGCATAACCCAATACACTATATTACTTATACTGACAAGTGATTCTTGCATGACAGAACAATTGCCATTAATTTTTTGAGCTTATCTCAAGTACCTGTAGGCTGTCAGGTTGCAGCACGTATGTGGCTCGTTTTCCATTTAATTAGTTAATGCTGGCCCAGTGTTGACTGGACTCCCAGGTGACTGCTCTCAGCAGTCTGCAGGTGAGCTCATGGGAATCCTACCCAACTGTGCTCTCAGGAGCAGAGGAAACTGCAGAGGTGATGATTTTTCTTTTTTTTTTTTTCTTTTTTTCTTTTTTTTTTTTTTTCCCAACTCCCATTTATAAATTTTGCTTCTGCGTCTGCTGCTCTTTTCTCTGCCAATTGTCTGGTTTGGAACGTGCACCAAAAGCAATTTCCTTCAATACCCAACGCAGCAGAGAAGGAGCTTTGACAACACACGTAAGAACTGCAGAGGAACACCCTCTCTGGACCTCGTTTCTTGCATGTTAGTGTTTTTTCTAACAAATTTGAAGGCCTGGCTTAGGATGCTGCTCTAATAAGAACTGGGCACCAGGTCAGTTACGCAGCTGTCTTGGTTTTGCGCTTCTGAGCTGTGTGTTAGACAGCTGAACTTCTGCACAGGAGGCACACAAAGCTTTCTTACAGTATGAGATGCAGCAAGGCAATCAAAGTTAGTGACTGCTGCCACTTCCTCAGAAGAAGTGGCAGCAGAACCTCAGCTGGCCATTCTTGTGCAGGAAACATCTTTAATATACACCTCCCTCACCATTTATCCCCAGAGGAAGCCTGCTTGACCTCCACTTATCTAAAATGAGAAGCAAAAGTTTGTGAGGAGTTGGTTATCCTGGAGACCAATGTCCTGGTGAAGTCCATGGAGTGCCTTGCTGTCCTGTTCTCTTTTTGCTGGTAAGTCTCTAGAAAAAGAATTAAATTCTCCAAACAATACCTCTCAAGTTAATACTGAGGGTGTTAGCACCCTAAAGGGTCGTAAGCAAACAGAGACCTGAGCTTTCCAGCCAAAAAAAAGTCCAGTTTTTATGTTATTGTTTATTTTTCTGAAACTGAAAACTCTCATTTCCAACATGGGAGTTTGAGAACTGCAACCCAGCAGGTATTTCCCCTGCCCCGAGCGCAGCTGTTGACAGAACTGTACCCAAACAGCAATCCAGCCCCTTTGGGTGAAAATTAAGACTGCGTCCAGAACATTCATTAGTGCAATTAAAGCCATTAACTGGTTCTTAGGCCATGTCCTGACTCAGCAAAGGAATGGGTTTTTGTACACGCCCTTACTCCTCCACTACATGGAACTGACGTTTAGTAGTTAATTTGGTTTTGATCCTGTCTCATAAAAACATGATACGCCCTAGGGGCTCAGAGGGAAGGCAAACAGCCCTTATCAATTGGAAAAAGATGGTGCAGTTCATATTGCAGTTGATCGAGAAGGCAGATTGAGAATGTAATTATCCTAATTAATTTTATATCTTGAATTCATCTCCTTTTATATAAACAGCCGTTTCAAAGCGGGCCACCAGCTTTTACACACAGAGCAGTTGTTTTATCTTGTTGAGGGGCACGTTAGCAATTACACGCTCTTGTTTTGCAGAGAAGGACTCTTGAGGACTCAGGATCCTGTTGGTCTGTGGAAATCTTTCCCCTTGCTAACTCCCTCCCACCACTTCAGGCTTGCTCTGGAAGGAGTTCACGAACCTTCTCCGGATCATCAGGGCTTGATGCAATCAACTGTGAAGCATTAGCTCTAAATATACAACTGGGAGGCCAGTTCTGCTTGAACACACAAACACTCATTGCAAAGGATGATAAAGCAGCGACGCAATTTGCAAGAGAAACTTAAATAATAATCCAAGTAAGCTGCAAGGAAAGCAGGAGCGCGTCGGGGCTAACCAATGTTTTACCCTTCGGAGATGGCTACAGCTAGGGGCACACTGGCAGGAGGCTCAGAAAGGAGCCCACCCACAGCTGTTATGTAGAGCAGCTTTTGCCCTTATTTGTGAAGCTAAATACAGAAGCTCATTCCGCTTTATTTACTTGTTTAGGTGATTTTTGGCAGCTCAACGTGTGTTCCTGGTGCAAATCCCGAGCGCGTGGACAGATAATTGAAAAACAGCTGCAGCGGGCCAAGAGACCCAGAATTCAACTTGCACAAAGAAAATAAACAGGTCAGTGAAAGAACCTAAGTTCACGATCAGAGCAACATCTCAGTCCACAGCTCTTTCTCCTCACTAAAAAACCCACATTTTACTCTTTGAATCTACTTGTGCTTCAGTAACCAAGTAATTCTCAGAAGTATTCAGAGCAAGAGGGAATGTGCTGGTATCACGTTCTTTGTCAACAGCTGTAAAGTAGATGCGCATCCAACTACTCTTTGGTGGTGATGCCAGATACTGCTTACCCGAATAGGAACACCAAGCCCTTCCTAAGAATTTTTTTGAAGATGTTATTAAGAGTCTGATTTTGGCATCGCTCTCAAAGCTGTTTGTCCCAATTTTTTACTGCCTGTTGAAAAGAAAGCAATACTGCAAATACTTCCCATCAGAAAATACCAACAAGCAACTTATCATAACTGCAATAGAACTAACAACATTTCTACTGAGTGGTTTTTGGCACTGACAGCTGACTCAGAACAGTTGTTGGTGGCTGGGACAGATGGACTTCATATATTAAAAAAAAAAAAAAAAAAGGAAATGAGAACTTCTACTCTGTAGATTTTGAAAAGCCCTTTACAAAATCCAACATATTACCAAAACCTCAGAATTAAATCAAAGGGAGATTTGAATACACTGGGCTTTAAAACTGAAATGTGCCAGGGACTCGCTGGATCTCCCCATCAAGGACTATAAGGTGTCAATGTGTTTTATTTTCAACAGGAAATACTTCAGAGTTTTGGGAAGGGCTCCACAGCTCTGCCCTCGGTCCAGCATGTGAAATCCTCAAAATCCAAATGTTTCTTTCCATGGGGAAGCTTGCAACAGAGACCTCAAGGTAGGACATAACATTGAAGTCAGTTGTAAGCCCCACTTTCCATCGCTGATGCCAATAACTTCCGCTAGTATAATTATGCCCATGGCATTTCCCTGATGTGCAGAATCTTTAGATGCTTTTAGTGCCTAGAGCTGGGTATGCACTGAATACTCCATGCTTCACTGGCTCCTGTTTCGTGGCAGCGTTTTAAGGCCGTGATCAAGAGCAGGATCCATTCTGACAATAACACTGCAGGAGGAGGCAGTCCCTGCTCCGCAGCACACAGAGTCCAAGCAGCACCTTACGGTCTAAAGCATACAAGTCCGAGTTTTGCAGCTTGAGATCTCAGCATCTTGTTAGCTTTGTCAGCTTCCTTTTTTTTTTCTTTTTTTTTTTTTTTAAGTAGTCAGTTGGCATCAAACCCATCCTTATGGTCTCACTCCTATCCCACTATCCAGCACCAGCCCTGCAGACTTCAGTACGTGTTTAATTTTATGTACTGCTGTCAGCGTAACCTTAACTTAGTGGGATGCCGCCCAGTGCGTAAAGTCAAGTGTGGGGGAACAAACTTTTTTATTCTCCGCCTCGCTTCTGCCCACTATTCTGGGCTTATGACCCCAAATTTGAAAACAGCTGGAAACCAGTGCAGGATTTGGCCAGAACCCATTGTATTTAAACAGAGAGCAAACCCTGTTACCACTTGATTTACTCACCAGATAAACGTTCTCAGGCAGAGGTGTGAAACTAGTGGTGTTTGGCTCTCTTCAGCAACTTTTGTCTGTCTAAAGAAATGTGGAGGTACCTGTAGTTCATTTCCAGTCTTGCTACCTTTTAGGCCAGATTCAACAGGACACTTAGGCACTGCTCACATAACAGAGGAAGGGATTGGGGTACCTTTCTACCTTGCAGCCCAGCTGTAAGGAAAAGTGGTGTTAAGTCTGTCACTTTACTCATTCAAAGGGAGCATCCGAATCCCGAGTTAGCACCTGGAAGACGATGCGATGCTCCAGGATTAGGCACTCCCAGTTTCTCCTGCTGAAACTGTTTCTGCTACAAACCACAGTAAAGCAAGTGAACAACAGACCCTGGAGCGCGTGACAACCATCTCCTCATCGCGGATGTGTGTCAGAGTCATCTTCTCACCCCTCTGCTCACCTTTTTGGTAAATAGTGCCCAAATCTCCCTGTATTTGAGGCCCAAGAGGCTCCGCAAGTTATTTGGAGTCATTGGAGAATTGTTTTGTCCTTGGACGCAACTGTTTGAAATATTTCAATACACTTCAGTCTTGGGTTGACCCAAAACAGTTATTTGTGTGTCTGTACACATGTGAATGCACGCACAGCCCCGGGTATTTTAGTCATCAGTTGCCGGTTGTCACCCTAACCCCACTCCATCCCATTTTCTCCTTCTGCCGTCTGGGCAGATTGGGGGAGGGCAATGCGAGCCCACCGGCTGCTGTCCCCCTCCTCATCCCCCCCCACTATTAATAGCCAGACAACAAATGAGCCCAAATTCATTCCTGAGCGGAATTAGCAAATGTTTTTGCAATTAAAACTGCAAACATTCATGCGGGGCCCCCGGAACAATAGGCGCCTGTGCCTGGTCTTGAATAGGCACTAGTGTGCGCCCTGCCTGCCTGCCGAGGCTGCACATTCCTGGCACCCTCATCCCTGGACCCGCTCCTTGCTGAGCTGGGGTTTTTGGGCCGGTTCCCCCCCCCCTTCCCCGTCCCTCCCTGAAGCACCATGCTCCTGCCGGGAGAGCCCTCGCTGCGCCCGCCGGGGCTGGCCCTGGTCCCCTCGTCCCTTCCCCTCCCTAGGACAAGGGTCGGGGCAGCGCATCCCTTCCCGGTATCCCCCCGGGACCGGGGCAGTGCTTCCCTTCGCCTCCCCGGGACCGGGACCGGGGCAGCGCATCCCTTCCCCGGACCGGGACCGGGACCAGGGCAGCGAATCCCTTCCCCGGACCGGGACCAGGACCGGGGCAGCGCTTCCCTTCCCCGGACCGGGACCAGGACCGGGGCAGCGCATCCCATCCCCGGACCGGGGCAAGGGTCGGGGCAGCGCATCCCATCCCCTCCCCGGGACCGGGACCAGGGCAGCGCATCCCATCCCCTCCCCGGGACCGGGGCAAGGGTCGGGGCAGCGCATCCCATCCCCTCCCCGGGACCGGGACCAGGGCAGCGCATCCCATCCCCTCCCTGGGACCGGGGCAGCGCATCCCTTCCCTGGACCGGGACAAGGGTCGGGGCAGCGCATCCCATCCCCGGGACCGGGACCGGGGCAGCGCATTCCTTCCCGGTATCCCCCCGGGACGGGGGCAGCGCTTCCCATCCCCTCCCCACGACCGGGACCGGGGCAGCGCATCCCCTCCCGGTATCCCCTCGGGACCGGGGCAGCGCTTCCCTTCTCCTCCCCGGGACCGGGACCGGGGTCGGGACCGGGGCAGCGCATCCCCTCCCGGTGTCCCCTCGGGACCGGGGCAGCGCTTCCCTTCGCCTCCCCAGGGCCGGGGTCGGGGCATCCCGTCCCCTCCCCGCATCCCCCCGGTCCCGGGGCAGCGCACCCCGGCCCCCACCCCGCTACGGAGCCGCGGCAGCGCATCCCCCCCCGCTTCCCCGGGACGGCGACGGGGGGCAGCGCATCCCCCCCGCTCCGGGGCCGGGACTCACCGAGCAGGGGCAGGAGCAGCAGCAGGAGGCCGGCCGGCCGCCGCAGCGCCATGATGGGGTGTGCGGAGCCCAGCCCGCCGAGCCTGCGCACTGCCCGGGCCGGCGGCGGGGGCGGCCCGGGGGCGGGGGTGCCGCCGTCCCGTTGCCGCGGGGAGCGGGCGGGGAGGCGCGGATCCCGGCGCCTGGCACGGCGGGGGGCGAGGCCCCGGGGCGGGCAGGGCCGGCGTGGGGAGGGGGCACCCCCCGCGGCCCCGTCCCGGGGCTCCGGCTGCTGCTGCCCGTGAAAGCTTGGCCCCGCGGGTGGGAAAAGCGCTGCCGTCTGCGGGAGGGAAATCCCCCGGGAGTGAGGAGCTGGGAAGAGCCGGAAGGCTCCTGAGCCAGCAAAAGCTGGAAACGGGCTTGAAGGCAACGCTTTGCCTACCAAAACCCAGCCAGGTTTTGCTCTAGAGCGGGGCGCTTCCCCCCTGTGCTTAATAAGAACCCCTAAAAAGAGGATCGTCTTCCTAAGAATTTTCCCTAAAACGCTATTTCATGTTGAACCGTGTGTTTCGCTGCAAACTCTTGGCCAACTTGAAGCAAGAAACGCAACCGAGCAGTTGGGGGGAGAGTGCTGCTCCTGAGGAGCTTCCCCGAGTCCCCGTGCTGCACCAAATTGTTCCTGACACGGCCACGGGCTAAATTTAATGATTCTGCCCTGAAAAGTGGCAGGCTTTCGCCACAGACAGCATCCCGAGCTGCTGTGCGTCCTCAAAAGTGTCCCGGAACCTTTTTTCTTTGATTAGCAGAGAGAAACAAAAAATATCAGCACCGGACACTCGCCCCGAAATCAGCGAGTCAGCCTGGGTTAATGCCGGTTCGTGCGTCACCGACGGTCAGTAGCGTGTGATGGGGATGTAATTAAGATGCTGTCGAAGATCAAGCAGCTGGAATGAAAGCCGAGCTCTCCTCATTCTGTAAACCGGCTCGGCAGAGCTGGTAGAAATTAAGGGATGTAAAAATGTATTTAACTTGATAACGTAGCAGATCTAACTCAAGATGCTAATGAATAGATTTAAAGGGCTGATCTGAGCCTGGTGAAATTAATACAGAGATTCTCATCAATTCTAATGGCCAGCTGGGACGTTTCACTGAGGATGAAGGGTAAGGAATTGCCTAATAAGACTATACGGGTTAAAACCCGACTCTAGCAATCTTTGGGTTGGGTCCCCGTTGAGTAAGAAGTCATTTTAACACAGTCTGTTTGGACCAAAATGAGAGGAGACGTAAAATATGATGACATGGAGTATAACCAGCGATAAAGTGTAATCGCTGAGGTGTCAGGTTCCTCTTTAACTTCCCGCAGCAGCTCGATCAGGGACGAGCGGAGCTGAGAAAGAGGAAACAAAAAAGGATGGGAGGGTTTCTTATGCGCTCCTTCTGGCCTTCAAAGTTGTGGTTATGCGGCCAGGTGAAACGTGGAGCTGCAAGCAGTCTGCAGCATCCCTGCGCTGCGGGTTTTCCATCTACCCCCGGCCACGGGCCCCGCTGGAAAGCAGGCTCAGGCTGTCCGTGCCAGCCTGGGGAATCGCCGCGCCGGGAGCGCGGCGCGTAGACGGTGCTGCGGCGTGCTGGCTTCCCCGGGCCATGTGGGCCACGTGAAGGGGAGCTGGACCAGTGCTAAGGGGCTCCTCTAAGCCTTGATTCCCCTCTCCAGGCTGCTGGAGCTTAGCCCGGGCATGCATTGAGAGCACGTCAGTGAAAAATAATCAATGGAGACAGAGGCTGGGTTTGGAGTCAACAGGCAAAGCAGATAGAATCATAGAATCATCGAATCATAGAATCGTTTAGGTTGGAAAAGACCTTTAAGATCATCCAGTCCAACCATTAACCTACACTACCAAGTCTACTCTAAGCCAATCAAGGGTAGACCAGACTAAACCATGTCCCGAAGTGCCACATCTACCCATTTTTTGAACACTTCCAGGGATGGGGACTCCCCCACCTCTCTGGGCAGCCTGTTCCAATTCTTGACCACCCTTTCCGTAAAGAAATTTTTCCTAATTTCCAACCTAAACCTCCCCTGGCGCAGCTTAAGCCCATACAACCTTAGCGGGCAACACCAGGGCAGGAAACCTTGACCACCCCCTCGTCTATACATCCTCGCGCAGGACATACGTGCCAGTCGCCCATCTCGGGCAGGTAGGACTAGTGCCGGCTCTTCTCTTTATGCTGCCTCCACGGTTTTATTACAGCAAGGTTCTGCCTTTTAATCTGCCATTGCCACTGAGGAGCCATTTGAAACATGAAACTCAACAAGCAAAAGGAGGCACAATAAATATTTTACAAGAACCGTAGCGCCCGTCAAACCAGGGCGGCAAAGCGCCGCAGTGTAAAACATTGATTTTCACACACAAACGGAGCTCCCATTTCATTATTTAACGTTGAAACAAGTAACTAGAATAAAATATGCGCTAAGAGCGGCCCTGCGTAGTGCAGGGATGCATTCAGGCACGATGAGGAGCAGCATAAACCTGCCTCTTCCTATGATTTCTTTGAAGAGCTTCTCATCCGCGCTCAAAACAAGGAGAGGAATCCGCGGGATGAGAGGGAAGGGAGCACGTGCCTGGCAGGGAGCCCTCCCGAGCTGCAGCAAAGGCCTGGGGGGGGGGCGATGGAGAAGAAAGCACTGCGTGATCCAGCCCAAGCACGAGCAGCGGTGGCGGAGGGGTGCAGGATAAGGCAGTCGGGCCTCGCTCCTGGCGCTTGTGAGAGCAAAGGTGACCGAGGAGTAAACTGGGAAAAAGAAAAAAAACACCTTAGGGATTTCTAAAGGTTGTTCGGAGCGTGTTGTACACACGGTGCCTGGGATCTGAAAGCAGCTGAAGGCGACTCCGGGCAAATGGATATCCTTTTGATGCTTGCAGTGCCTGGAGGCCCTACTGAGGTTCAAGCCCTGCTGGGAAGAAGCTGCTCCAACCTGTAATGACAGGCTGCGCCTGTCACGATGAGTTTTCAATGGCAATGCACACGGCAGACAGCAATGTCATTATCCGAGGCACCGGGGCTCCGAGGACTCTGCCAGCGAGCTGTGACATCCCTTGAGCAGCCTGTCTGAGTCCTCAGGGCTGTCCATCTGGAGCCGTCCCAACCATTGGGTTTGCTCCAGACCTCTTTAACTTTGAAGCTGTGATTCCGGCAGGCTGCTCTGCTGTCCTGCAGAAGGAGGAGGTCCTGGCAGACACCGCAGCCAGCGCGGGAGTTTGGCTGCTCGCAGAGGTGGGAGCTGGCGGTGCTGCCCCGGCGGGAGGACAGCAGCCCCGGAGGCAACCCGCTTCGTTCAGCGTCGGGGAGAAACAACTTCACGCGTAGGAGGGGGGCTGTGGGCCACCGCCTTTGCTCAGGGGGCAAACGCCAGCGGGCAGGGTTTTGTTAGATGATCTGAAGCGTCTCCGGAGCCATCTTTGCGTGTGACGGAGGGAAGGTCATAGGTGACGTAGGTAATAGTGACAGAATCAGCCGTCAGAGAGAGAAAGTCTCTCCAGAGCTGCTGTGGGGCGAGCAGGAGGCCAGGGCGGCCATGCGGAGCTGTGTCCCCGCGCTGGCTGAGCGGGGCTGTGTCCCCTCGGTAGGGGCCGGACGGGGCCGCTCCGTCTAACTGGGGACGACGTTTGGGAGCCAAGCCCTGCCTCGTCTTGAAGAGTTTCTAGAGTGACTTCAGGCTCTGCAGATAAAAGGATACTCTCCTATTTGGGAAAGCCGGGTTAGCTCAGTTGGTTAGAGCATAGTGCTAATAACGCCAAGCTCACAGGTTCAATCCCTGCTCACTGCAGGGGGGGGTGGGCTCGATGATCTCTCAAGGTCCCTTCCAACCCAAAGCATTCTATGATTCTAAGACTTATTTATACCTATCGCTTCTGATCTGAGGATCTCAAAGCGCTTTGCAGATACGCCATTTACCCAAGGCCATTCTCAGCAGCTCTGGGAATAGATGCAGGTATGCGGCCGGCGTCCCTCCCTCTTCCGCGCTGCTTCTGCTGCGAGGGCAGCTTTCCACGGATGCGCTCACGCCGCGGTGCCTCTCGCTCCTAGCTTAAGACAGCATCTCTTTTTTTGTCTGCTGTAGTCTAGACAAGTTGTTGATTCCCTGGTGTCACAGACCGTGACCCCCCTCCTACACCAGTCCCATCATTTTTCCCGAGTTCATTGCTCAGGCATATGCTCGGCTATTTTGAATCATTTGTATGTGCGAGGTTGAGTCGCTCCTAATCTCGGCTCTCTCCCGGGGCGTCAGTCACGCTGGCATGTGCCTTTTCCCTGTCTGCCTCCCTGTGTTTATGGACGATGGGTATTTTTAACTCCACCCTCTAATTAGAGGTAGTTTTCTCTGGGTATTTTGCGCGCAAGGGCTCTCACGTCTGTGGTCAGCGGGGCAGGCGGTAATCGCTGGGGACTGGCCGCGCGTAGAAACCTTCCTGCTAAATAAATACGCTGCCCTTCACCTCCCCGCAGCACATTTCCAGAGAGACCGGGATGGGGGGAAGGCTTGCATTCCTCGGGGGTCTGCCCGCAGCAGCGCGGGGGGATATCAGCTATATAGAGGAGCCAGCCCGCACCCCCGAGGGATGGACACAGCTGCCTTCCCGTCCTGCGGCCCGCTGCCGATGGCTGCTGGCGGCTCCGTGCAGCTGTCTCCAAGCTGTACAGTTAGTGCTCACGGCCTGGAGCAGCCTGCGTCGCTGGGGATCATAGAATCATAGAATGCTTTGGGTTGGAAGGGATCCCCGAGTCCAGCTTACTTACCCTCTGCTGGTCCAGGGACGGAGGAGGGCGCGATAGTAATTAGAGATGGCCTTGAACCAGTGTCCTGGTTTCGGCTGGGATAGAGTTAATTTTCTTCCTAGTAGCAGGCACAGTGCTGTGGTTTGGATTTAGGAGAAGAATGTTGATAACACGCTGATGGTTTAGTTGTTGCTCAGTACTGCTTATGCCAGTCAAGGGCTTTTCAGCTTCCCATGCTCTGCCAGGCGCACAAGAAACTGGGAGGGGGCACAGCCAGAATAGTTGACCCAAACTGCCCCAAGGGCTATTCCATACCATACGGCGTCATGGGCAGTATATAAACTGGGGGGGTTGGCCGGGGAGCAGCGATCGCTGCTCGGGAACTGGCTGGGCATCGGTCGGCGGGTGGTGAGCAATTGCATTGTGCATCGCTTGCTTTGGATATTATTATTACTGTTATTATTATATTGTTATTATCATTACCATTTTACTTTATTTCAATTCTTAAACTGTTCTTATCTCAACCCAGGAGTGTTTCTCACTCCTCCGATTCTCTCCCCCATCCCATCGGGGCAGGGGCAGTGAGCGATGGCTGCGTGGTGCTGAGCTGCTGCCTGGGGCTGAACCACGACAACCAGGTTTCCCAACTAGGAACCCGCTCCCCCCGGCTTCCCAGCACCGCGCTGCCCAAGCGTCACCGTCCAGCCGGCTCGCAGCGTCCCGCTAAGCCGCAGGCAGGAGGGAAGCTGTGATCCCAGCAGCAGCCCCAGCGCAGCACAGAGGCGCGAGGGAGCCGTCGCGTGTGGCTGGTGCGTGCAGCTCTTTTCTCTCCTTGACGAACAGAGCATCTGGCTGACCCGTTAGGCAGCGAGCACCCCTCGGGCTGCCTGCGTCGTGCTGCACATTTCCTTTAGCTCGCTTCACAGCCAAGTCCTCTCTCCCCTGCCCCATCCCCCCGCAAAGCGGAGCTGCAGATGACAAGGCCAGCTGGTCATTATCACGTTACGCTGCGCTCGTCCCTTGCCAAGGCGAGCCCGGGAGATGGCACCAACTCGCAGAGCGGCAGGTTGGGCGCGCGGGCTGGTCACCCAGCCCAGGTCTTAACGCTACCGCTTGCTATTGCCAGCGCCGCTTCCCCCGGGCTGGGGCTGCATGGAGGAGGTCGATACCGCTCCCCTTGCCTCTGCCTGGGGTGCGGAACCAAGGTTTGACTGTCAGGGGGACGGGGATGCTTCCTCTCCCTCCTGATCCCACCTAGACGCCGGTTCACAAATGCGCTGATACCTGCTAGAGCTAACGCTCTGTTGAATTTATCTCTGTTCTTGAAGGAAGCCAAGGGATAAAGAGGGGAGGACATTTGCTTAAGGAGAGTGAGGATGTCCTGCAAAGCTCGGGGCTCCCGCAGTCCTGATCTTACACGTTGGCTGCTGGTACCCGGGGGCTGCAGGAGCCGCTCTGGTTCCTCAGCATCATGGCAGGAGGGCAGTGGGGTCTTCAAATTCATACTGCGCAGGTAAGAACAGCCTGCTTGTGCAGTGCCTCTCACTGCCTCCCGACGAACCTATCCCCCTGCGATCACCTTTGCTCATTCTCTTCCTGAGTCACTGTTTATTCTGGCTCCGAGGGCTCATGCTGATGCGGTGGAGCAGTCCCGTCTGCGAGCTGAATTTTCCAAACTCTCCAAGATTGTTTTGACATGCTTGACTAGGAGTCGAAGTGTCAGCCAAGGGTCTCCCACCACCCAAGCGGCACCTTGCTTGCCAAACACCACAGGCCCCGGGGTGAGCAGTTAGCCATGCAAACACCCCCCATGCACGCACATGCCTATCGCACTGCTTTATTGTTTAATAAGCGCCTTGGCTTTCACCATCCCGGCTCTTCCCTGCGCGTCTCCAGCAGACAGTGCTAGGAGCCGGTTTTAATGGCTCTCGCTGACTCCAGTGGAAATCAGTACGGCGTCGGGCTCTGGGTTGGCAACCGCAGTAGGTTGCTTGGGAAGGAGTCAGGAATTCGGTTCTTGATCTCTCAGGCACCTGTTAGTGCTATTTCTTTATCCCCATCTACCTGACGAGCTAGCCAGGTGATGGGCGTCCCATGCCCCGAGATGTGAAGCGGTCAGAGAGGAGGGCTTGTCGCCCGTGTGAGCTGCCCGCCTTCCCTTGGCGGCGAGTAGGAGCAGGGGTTTCTTGGTCTCAGGTCTGGCTGCGTTAGAGCTTTGGCTTTCTGGAGGCCTGTGAGGACAGGGGGGACTTGCTTCGCGTCACCGAGTGCCATCCTTCGTACCCGCCCTCCCTGCTGTCCTTGAGCAGCCAGGTACAGAACACTCTCCTCCTGCCTTGCAGCGAAGCGCGGTGCTTGGTTCGGAGGAGGAGCAGGGCCTTAATCTCTGCCAGTTGAGTTGCGCTTGCAAAGACGATTAGACATATGCCAGCTAATTCGTAGCAAACAGGATGGAGGGAGAATTTGCCACTTACAAATGGCAGATGAGCAAGCCCATCATTCCTGTCACTCTCGCGTAATACATGCTGACATAAGCCCGGTTTAGCTGCGAGTTTATCGTTGCTAATCCTGCAGGTCCATGCCTCTGTTCTCCATCCTCCTGGCATCTTGCTTCCCCTGCTTTGCCTTTCTCTCCCTCGCTCCCGGTACTAGCATCTCTGGCCTTTTGGGGCAGGCAGATTCCCCAGCATCCCCCACACTTTTCCCAGTACATTAGTGTTAGTTTGTCTTCCAAGGAACGTCTTTCCTTCTGAAAGTGTCCCTGTGCAGATTAAAGCCAGAGGGAAATCTTGTCATCCCAGGGTTTTGGATAGACAACTTCCCAGCCCCGCTGTAGCTCCCGTCACCTCTATCTGCCCTCCTCGGTGCTGCTGCTCCACGTGATGAAGCATTGCCCGGGTCCCTTCCAGGCGTGCTTGGTGCCCTGTCACCGACGTGCCGGCGCCCCAGGTGAGGGCTGGGGAGCTCAGCAGCCCACGAGTGGGGGGACCCTGCAGGTGCCGAGCTGCTGGCCCAGGTTGTGGTCAGCTGTGCTCAGCTCTGGAGCCTGCCCAGCCTGGAGTTTATTCGATACTTTTACCTAAACAGACACTCCCATGGGCTTCTTGCTAACAGCACCACGGGGAGCATTAGCCTGGAACCGCCCCGTTGTTTGCAGAGCCACACAGCCAACCTAAATACCGTGATCTTCTGCACGGGGGTTGGAGCCTTCAGGGAGGTGAGGATGCATGTCCGTGGGTGAGAGCGATGGCCGCAAAGCTCGACCTGGCTCCCCGGGGATATAAAGCTGAATGGCAGGGCTGGAGACCGGTGCTCAGCCCCGGTGGCTCTTATCTCTGCCCCACCAAAGGACCCCGGGCTCCCTCCCGAGTGCTGCAAGTTCTGCCGGGATGCAAAGCCTGCTCCCGATACGCCTGTGTGGGTGCTACAGGAAGGCAACCGGAGCTAGGCCAGCTGCATTTTTCCTGGAAATCCTGTTGGCTTTCCTTCACCGTGATGATACGAGTGTCCCGGCTGTCCTTGCTTGACTGATCCACCCACGCAGAATATGTGGCTTTTTCTTGTGGTGCGATCAGATGCCTAAGAAACCTTGCCCTGCTACGCTCCCTCCTTCGGCTAAGCTCTCCCCCGCATCCCGAGCGCGAGTCGCGTGTCCTGCCTGACCCTCGTCGCTTGGATCGCATCAGCTGGGGAAAGGAGGTCAGAGACAGGAATCCCATGAACCAAAAAACCGGGTCAGGGCACGCATCCACGGGGCCACACCGCCCCTGGGGCAAAGGAGAGCTGTGGAGCGACGGGAGGTGCCTGCAGGTAATTTGGGGCAGGAGAAGGGGTCAAAGGCCACTTGCTAGCGAGGTGAGTGAGGGGACAGCATCCTCTGGAAAGCATCCTCTGGAAAGAGGGGCTGTGGGTGCAAAGCTGTGAAGCAGCTCTAGGAAGAATTTCTCCAGCCCAGGGGTTCCCTCTTGTGGCAAGACGCTCCTGGCTGGCTGCCCCGCTGCCTTCAGCACCAATGCAGCAGGGCTGGCCATGCAGCTGTCCGCAGGGCTGCAGCGGGCTGGGTTTGGTGTCCAGGCGGCCGCAGGGATGCCTGGCTGGGCTCAGCAGAGCTCTGCATCTCCCCCAGCTCGCCTCCTGCCCCGCAGCGGGCGATGAGCCCACTTCGGCTGCCCGGCACCGGGTGCCGCTGCGCCCCATCCCTGCGGGCAGCTCCATCTGAAGGCCCCACGTCCCCCTGCTTTGTGCCTGTGCAGGGATGCCCTGGCGCAGAGCTGCCCCGCGGCACGGCTGGGCTACGGACAGCCAGCTTGTGGCGGGGAACCCCGACATTCACACGGGCATGGGGGGGCTGCGGCAGGGCCACGCAGCGCAGCGAGGGCCTGAGAGCAGGACAGCCGTGAAGAACCTGGCATCTCCATGAAGACTCTGACATGTCCGTGAAGACCCTGGCATCTCTGTGAAGACCCTGACATGTCTGTGAAGTCCCTGGCATCTCCATGAAGACCCTGCCATGTCCGTGACAACCCTGACATGTCCGTGAAGACCCTGGCATCTCTGTGAAGACCCTGACATGTCTGTGAAGACCCTGGCGTCTCCATGAAGACCCTGACGTGTCCGTGAAGACCCTGACATGTCTGTGAAGTCCCTGGCATCTCCATGAAGACCCTGCCATGTCCGTGACAACCCTGACATGTCTGTGAAGACCCTGGCATCTCCGTGAAGACCCTGATGTTTCCATGAAGACCCTGGCATCTCCGTGAAGACCTGGACATATCCGTGAAGACCCTGACATGTCTGTGAAGTCCCTCGCATCTCCATGAAGACCCTGTCATGTCTGTGAAGACCCTGACATGTCTGTGAAGACCCTGGCATCTCCATGAAGACCCTGACATGTCTGTGAAGTCCCTGGCATCTCCATGAAGATGCTGTCATGTCCATGACGACCCTGACATGTCTGTGAAGATGCTGGCATCTCTGTGGAGACCCTGATGTGTCCGTGAAGACCCTGGTATCTCTGCGAAGACCCTGGCATCTCTGTGAAGACCCTGTCATGTCCGTGACGACCCTGATGTGTCTGTGAAGACCCTGGTATCTCCGCAAAGACCCTAGCATCTCTGCAAAGACCCTGGCATCTCCACAAAAACCCTGACATGTCTGTGAAGACCCTGACATGTTCCTGAAGACCCTGACATGTCTGTGAAGACCCTGGCATCTCCGTACCCAACTGTGGGCGGATGAGCTGGGGGACGGACTGGGCTTCCCTCTTATGTAGAAAACCAGATGCTTTGCAGCTGCCTAATGATGTTTGTTGCTGCTGCAGCAGGCAGGCACGAAGAGGGGGCCTCCGCGGGCTCCCCTGCGCCGGGCCGGAGGTCTGCGCAGCCTCTCTGAGCCCCGGCCCCGCTTGGCTGGCGGGGGGAGAGGCTGGAGCCGAGGGGAGCTGGTTCCCTGCGAGCCGTGATGAGTCAGCACCTCGCTGCGATGCTGAGCGGTGCTCCGCACGGCGCGGAGGCGAGCGGCACCCGGGCGGCATCGATGGTTGTTAATGACTGTATTGGGGATGCTGTTTAGTCACGGCTCCCACGGAGCCTGAGAGGCAGCCGCGGGGTGGGAGGCTCCTCCGCTGTCCTCGGGAGATGGCTGAGGCACCCCGGCACCCGCTCCGCTTAGCGCACTTGCGACCAGGTGCCGGTGAGAGGCCTCGGCGATGCCGCCGCCGCCGCTTCCTCCCGATGCTGCCGCGCTGCCTGCCGCCTTCGCTCGCTGCCTCCCCTCCCAGCAGAGCGGCAGGGCGATCCCTGCTCAAGAGATGGGGGAAACTGAGGCACGGCATGTGCTGAGGGGTGACGGCAGGACACGGCCCCGCCACGCTGATCTCCTAATGGCCGGCGACGCAGCGGGCTGTGCTCGCTGCCTGCATCTGGTGCATCGGGGGGGATTTATTAGTAGGAGAATGCTGCAGATTTAGCTAGGAAGAACGTGAGCAAAGCGATTAGAGGATGGGAGCGGGCAGCCGGCCCTTAAAGTGCTGGGCAGCGTCGGGGGGTGCTCTGGGTGGGCAGCAGGGCCGGTGGCTGGCCGGCACAGCCCTCCCTGGTGAGGAACGCGTTTAAGGGCCAGATGCTGTTATTAAACTCTCCGACGGGCGTTTTCCCGCTCCGCCATCTGCAGAGCCATGAAACTTGCATGAGGTTTGAGATGAAAAGTCTATTTCTTTGAATGAAGTTTTAATAACATCAAATCGGAAAAAGAAAACAGTAACTCTTCTCTCTCCCCTCCTGCCCTCCCCCCTCCCCGATTCCTATCGGATTTAGTCTTCCGGAGGCAAAAATCTTTGCAAACTGGTGGTGCCCCCCGGCAGGCTGGCACTGAGCCCCCGCTGGGTGCGCCTGGGGGGGCTCTGCATGGATGGGGCCGAACTCGAGGGCCATCAAAGCAGTGCGGTGCGGTGCGGTCCGCAGCTTTGCAGCACTCGCCGTGTTGCAGCGGAGGGGGCTGTCCTCAGCTGGGGGTGCTGGGGGCTTCACAGCCCAAAGCAGGGTGCACACTGACACGGGGTGCAGCGAACGGGGGGGCCCAGCCCCTCGTCCTTGGTGCATGGGGTCCCTTAGGGTGCTGGGAAGCACCCAGGTGCAAAAGCCTTAATTAAACCTCTCTCTGAAATATGATTTGAATGTGCTTAAACTGAGTCTCTGCTGGATGGAGACGGGGCGGAGGGGGGGAACGCTGCTGGCTTGCACCCCGCCGGTGCTCTGGAGCTTTGGGCAGGGCAGAGGAGGGCGGCTGGGGGCAGGAGGGGCCCGAGGGATGCTGCTGATGGGGTATCCCATCCTTGCCCGGGCTGCAGGGTGCTCCGGGGGCTCCAGGCACGGGGCTGGGACATGCTCCAGGGCACAGGGCAGAGTCCTCAGTGTGATGTGAGAGACCTGCCCTGCCCCAGACCCCCCGAGCGCCCGGGACCCCGTGTCAGCCCAGAAATACGGCTAATGTGGCAGGTCCGGCAGTGGGGCCCCGGAGGGATGCAACGGGGAGCCCAGCTAGGTGGGAAGGGCTGATCTTTGGCCAAGGAGGAGCCCGAGAGCCCGAGGGCAGATGCGTGGCCCGGTTTGTTCTGCAATAGCCACAAAGCCCAGCTGGCATCTCCTAATTGCCTGGGTAATGGCTGTGCAGCACATGGCTGCACCCCACGTGCTGGCAGCGAGCGGCAGCGTGGCGTCATTTTGCTCTCGATGCACAGCTTGGCTGGACTGGGGCACAACACCCTCACGGGGGGCTGCGAGCTGGAGCCAAAACCCGCAGGAGCCGGCCCTTCGCCGCCTCTGCAACGACAAGTCCCAGGGTTTGCAATGTCTGACAGCAAGGGGAAACTGAGGCGCATCCTGGCACATGTGCTGAGCATGCCTAGGGGAAAAAAAAAGCAGGTTGCACCCCAGCGTGGCTTGCCTGTAGGTGCCAGCCTGAGGAGCAGGACCTTCAGGCAACTGTGCCCAGGTGTGCTGTTAGCTGTGGGTCAGTGTCCATGGCATGGCAGCCACGCAGGAGAGTCCACGGAGTTTCGCAGCAGCCCCCGGCCACAAAGCCGCCTTCTCCCAGCAGGTCCCCTTGGCCATATCCGCTGGGAACCAGCTTGTCCCTCCAGCGTGCAGGCCCCGACACGCCGCTGCCCGGCTGCTGCCTCATCAGCGCATTAATAAACCATCTCTTGCCGGCCTTCCTCGCCGCTGCCAACTTCTCTTTCGATGCCAGAGCGGTAGCGCTGCCCCAGCTGGGAAGGGAGCGGAGTGGTACCTCCAGCATCGCCGCTTCCATGAGCTGCTGAGAGGTGAGAAGCTGCCTGGTGCTCGGGGAGTCTGTTAGCAGGAGCGGCAGCCCTGAGAAAGCAGGCACGGATTCAATTCACTCAGCAGCGTGGGCTGGATCCTGCTGCTGGATCCTCCAGCGTGGATCCCGAGCAGTGTCCATGGAGGTGGTGCTGCAGGGGCTGCGCTGCACCCGGCGCCCGCTATTTCGCCCCAGCTGCTCGGTGGCATCGTCCCTAAGCGGCGGGTGGCTGGGGACCGGTGTGGTCCCGAGGAACGGGCTGGGGGTGCGATGCAGAGGGCTGAAAAGCTGGGGGAGATTGGGAGGTGTCCCTGAGACCCCGGGTGAGGGCTCGGCGGGGCAGAGCAGGGTGATGGCCAGGCAGCCGTGTGTGCACCCGCGTCCGAGCACCGTGGGCATGGCTGGCCTCACCTTTCCCTGCCCACCCGCGTGGCTCCAGCGGGTTCCCCTTCTCCATATGGCTGTGGATGTCTGTAGATGCGTTTTAAACCCTTGGCTGGGTAATAAATAGAAGCAGGCCCGCTGCCTTTTGTTTTGATTGATTCCGTTTGTTCTGCATAAGCAGCTCCTTCCCCTTGCCAAGGCTTGGCTCCCGGGGAAGTAAGATGCTGTGAGCTGGAGGGGCCCAGCCGGGCTGGGGAGGGTCCCTGGTGCTCCCAAGGCTGAACTCTGACACGGGGGAAACTGAGGCACCCGGCAGCGCCAGGTCTGCCAGCGCCGGGCCAGCCAAGGGTGATCCAGTGGCATCGGCCACTCCGCCGGTGACTGGCGCTGCTCTGCTACGGGCACGCAGGGGAAAATGACTTTATAAATGAACTTGGGATGAAGATGAACGCGGGAGCCGAGGCTCGTGGCTTCCCTCGCCGGCTCTGTCGCAAACAGCAGCCTCGGGCAAGCCTGCTGTCTCCCTGCCTCAGTTTCCCCAGGCAGGGGAGGCTGTTCCCTGTCGGGAGCTGGGGAAGCGGCAGGGCTGGCAGCGGGAGGAGCCCTGCAGATGAAAGGCGCTGCTCAAAGCCAGGGCGGCCGGTCCGGGGGGTTCCTGCGGGGTGGCACAGCGGCGAGAACCCGGGCGGTGGGCAGCGGCCGGGGGCCCCGGAGGCATCATCCCAAATGCAGCCCCACTTCCCTCACCCCTCCTCGCCCGGGGACCCCCATCCCCGGCAGGAGGAGGGATGGATGTACCCGGGGGGAGGCTAAAATTATCCCCCCCGCCCCGGTGCTGCCGTGCCCCCCGGGTGAGTCAGAGCGGCCGGGGGCGCGTGTGCCCGCACCCCAGCTGTGCTGCTGCGTAAGGGGGGAGCGGGTGTAGGCCCGAAGGACGCAGCTGCCTCCCCGCCACGTCCGCTCGCCGCTCCTCTCCTCCTTCTGATCTGCCTCATTATCTCCTGAGTCATCGCTCCCACCTCCGCCGCAGCCACCGCCGCCCGCAGCCGCCGCTGCGCAGGGGCTGCTTCCCCGCTGGGGCTGGGGGCCGCCGAAAAGGCGAGGGAAGCCGGTGGGCTCCTGCCTTGCGACCTCTTGGCCTTCCAAAGGTGGCCTGGTGATTCGGGGCAGGGGGGCGGCGCGGGTGGGCAGCGCCGCAGAGCATCCCCCCGGCACGTGCCGCTGGACGGACGGACGGGATTGCGGCTGCTCCTGGGAGAGATCCCTGGGCACGGGAAGCTGCGGTGCTTTGGCTTGCAGCGATGCTCTTGGGCCGGCAGTCAGGCTTCAGCGTGCCGGGCAAGGCTGCAAGCTGCTTTGCGAGCCCTGCGTGGGGTAGGAGCCGGCGGTAGAGCTGGTCTGCTCGCTGCGGACGAGCCGCTCCCCGAATAGGTCAGGATCCGGCTGCTGGCATCGCTGAACGGACGTTGGCGGGGTGCGGAGCCTGGGTTTGGCATGTGCAGGCTGCGGCAGGTCCGGGGCACAGCTGTGCCCCCCAGGGAACCCGGGGAAGCTGCAGAAATTTCTCTCTGAAGGTGCTGGGTAAACCAGGGCCAGGGTTGGCTCTCGTTTTGCTGCTGGGACGGGAGACACGGCTCTGCGCTGAGCAGAGGAGGTGCCTCTCTCTCCCCGTGCCCCTTGGCAGCCTCTTCCCAGCGTTAATCCCTCTCGCCGCTAACAATTTGTGCCTTATTAATTCTAATTTGAGCTTGCCTGGTTTTCCCTCCCAGCCATTGCTCCTCGCGCTGCCTTTCCCCGGCAGACTGAAGCGCCCGCAGCGGGCAGCACCGCTCCCGGGGGTGCTGCAGCCCCCACATCTCCGCTCGGCTGCGTGGGTGCAGCAGTTTAAGTCTCTTGTCAGAAGGTGTTTTCTCCCGGCTCTTGAAATGTCGCCGTGGCTCTTTGCCGGCTCGGCATGACCGACGGCAGGACGAGCTGCGGCAGCTCAGAGCCAGGATCCGTCTCGCGGACTGTTTCGGAAGCTCCCCGACCCTGGGTTAACTTGTCCGTCACCTGTTTATTTCTGCATCTCTGGGCCTGGGCTCTTCCCCCATCCGCTTCGTGCTTTACCTCTCCGGCTAATAACTAGGTCAGGAATCCTGGAGACCGGAGAGCAGCAGCCCGGCGGGCGGTCATCCCCCATCTGCTTTCACTCCCTTTTCTCTTTTTCCTCCTGCTTTTCTGGCTGGTGGGGCGGGGAGACCCTCCGGCCCCCTCCCCTTCTGCTGGGACGCGGAGGGGCAGGAGCCACCGTGTCCACGGGACGGTCAGGACTGCCTTTCCGCACAGGGAGGTATTTGCACGCAGTAAATGGATTACGGCCCCAGCAGCCGGGGTGTTGCTGTAGGGAGGCTGTAGCCAGGATGCGCAGTGGAGCCAGCGGCTGCGGGGAGCCTGTCCCGCTGCGAGCATCCCTTGGGTGCAGCCCTCCCTGGCAGACGTTCCCAGACCCCAGCACCGATGTGGTACCGGGGGGGATGCTGCTGGGCATGCAGAGATGGTGGTGGCAGTGGCCTGCAAAGGACGTCGCAAGCAGGAGGATGCTGCAAAGAAAGCGGCTCTGGGGGATGCTGAATCGGCGTGAAGGTAGCGAGCGGCTGAGCGACAGCTACGAGCGCCCGAGGGCCAGCAGCACACTGCTGAAGGGCCTGGAAGCCAAAGGCTTGGAGGATGTCTGCAGGCGCGGAGCAGAAACGCTGCTCCTGGGAGGAAGGTCTCGGATGGAGATGTGAAGGCCTCCTGCTTGCAACGCCCCGTGCCAGCGAGGACTCCGGCTGACATTGAAAAAGCTCCCAGCAAAGCAGCCGTGTCCCTCGAGGCGCTTGCCCCCCCGCTGCCTCAGTTTCCCCCGCAAGGGGATAGCGATGCCCCGAAAGGCGCAGCCCCGGGGAGCGAGGCACGGGGCATCCGGTCGTGCTGGTGGGGGCCGGGAAGGCGTTCGCATCCCGCCGGGGAGCGCGGCTGCCTCCGAACAGGCTTCCCCTTGTGCGGCGAGGAGGGCCGGCAGCCCTGACCCTCCGCCGGGGAGCGGGGAACAAGGGCGGCTGTGTGCGCCCATCGCGCTGGCTGGCCCGCCGCCCCGACACGCATTCCTGCAACGGGCAGGGCTTTCCGGGCTGCCGGCGCTGGGATGCAAAGGGGGATGTGCTTGGCTACTGTGGGGGGCTTGTTGTGGGTTTGAGCGTTTTGGTTTTTTTTTTTTTTTCTCCTTTTTTTCTTTTGTTAGCAGTCTTTGGGTGTCTTTTCGAGCAATTAATCTGGGTCATGACATTCACCGAGCAGATCGGAGAGCCTGGGGCTCATTAGCACCCGGCCGAACGTCGCTGGAGAGATGCTCTCGGCAGCTCCGTGTCTCTGCCTGCTTGTTATTCTGGGCGAGTTGGGGGCTGCAGCAGCGGGAGTGTCCCCGCGGCCGAGACCCCCGCTGCTCTGCTGTGGGCAGCGGGGGCAAGGTGGGGTGGCCGGGGTCCCCGTCCTGCCATGGCAGCGTGGCCGGAGCAGCCAGCGCCGCCGCGCTGGCCCTGGGGTACCCGGCGATCAGCAGGCAGCGCTGTGCTGCAGGGCTCAAGGACTTTTGAGGGTGTCAGCCTCCCTGCTTCAGCTTCGACTTGACTTTGTTCCCTTTCCCATCAGCTGCTCGAGTCCTCAGCGGTGACCTGCAGCTGCCGCTGCGCCGGCACCGGGAACGGCACTCGGTCCGTGCCGCCGGGGCCCTGCCAGTCCTTCGCACGGGGTGATGCTGCCGCCCTGGCAGGGGAAACTGAGGCAGGAGACCTCACCTGGCCCCAATCCAGCCGCCTGCCCTGCCCTGCCCCTGCCCCTGCCAGCTGGGGGGGAAATCCACCCCAGCTTCCGCAGGGAATCACTCCGTGATTCCCCAGCCGAGTCCCGTCCATCTCACGGATGTTTCTTCTGTGTGTTCGGCCAGCTTTTGCTTCTGGCTTCCACAACGCCCCATGGCCGTGAGCTGCACCCAAGCCTCTTGTCCTGCCCGCTCCGGGCCGCGCTCCCGCTTCTCTGCCACAAGCCCCGGCTTCAACCCCCCTGGGGTTTTTGCCCAAGCCTCGAGCCTTCGCCCCTCTCCTTCCTCCGATCTCCCCGCATGGCTCAGGCCCCTCTGCGGGGACGGGGACCGGGGACGGCAAGGAACCTCCCTGCGCCTGGCTGGCTGTGGCGCAGCATATGTGCTGGGATCTGCTCCCTGCCTGCTGTTTATCCGCTTCCTTCGAGTTAACTTATGTTTCCATCGCTGCCCATCTGTCTCCTTCTCTTCCTCTCTTCCCTCCCCTCCTTGCGCACTGGCAGGCGCCGGCGGAGCGCGGGGTCCCCGTCCCCGGTGGCTCCAGGTGACCCCGGGGGGGTGGCAGGCATTTCGCCTCCCTCCGCTGCTCCCGCATGGCTGCATGCTTGCTGGGGCACTTTTTGTGGGGATCCTGGTTTGGCTGCACCCGAGGCTGAGATGTGTTGAGCTCCGGCAGTTCCCTCCATCCACCATTGACTCCGGTAGCAAATTTTGGCCGGAGGCTCCCCGCTCTCCCGTTAAACCTGAAGCCGCTGGGGCTGCGTTGCTGCCGGCAGCCCCCTTGCAGCCTTTGATTCCCCTCCATTCCTTCCTCTTCCTCGGCTCCCTCCGCTCCCCGGGCTCAGCGACGCTCGCATCCATTCTGCACAGTATTTGCTCTTCAGACGCCCGTGCCTTCCCAGCGACGCGAGAGGGAAGCCCAGCCTCGCTCCCCATCGGCGCGGCGCTCCCACCCGGAGCCCGGCTATTAGGGATACCCGGGCTTCTTTGGGAAACACAAAGGCATCGAGTGCCGGAGCCAACGTGCAACTGCTTTTCTTGCTGCTTCAGAAAGCCCTTGTGGCTGCTGCCTCCCACTTCTCCAGCTTTTATTTATAGTCTGTCTTGCTTGCGCTGGGGTTTTTATTTTTTTTCTTTCTTTTTCTTTCCCCGGCGCAGCTGAGCGGCTGAACTCCTAACACCGCGGAGAGGCTTCTCCCTCAGCTTGGCTGCCCTGGGCCACGGCAAAGGGAGCAGAAGAGAAACCGGATCCCCGCAGGAACGGCCCAGAGCTTCGTCACCGCGCTCTTCATTAGCGCCAATCGCCCGCGGCGGGTGGCTGGGGGGGGCTGTGCATCAGGTCGCTGCTCGCGGCCGTGACCCACATTCGGGACCTCGTTAGGTGCTGTGGGCACGAGGGGCATCTGTCCTCGCTGCGGCGCTGGCGTCTCGGGGACCCTGCGAAGGACAGAGCAGGCCCTGGGGAGGGACATCCCTCCGGCTGGCCATGCTGCTTGTCACATCAGTTTGGTGGCACCGGTCATTTGCCTGCTGGGAACCCGGCTGAGACCCAGCAGACTCATGCCGCTGGTGGCTGGCAGTGGCTGGGCAGGTGTTGGTCTCTTCGCCAGCGCTCCCGAGACCTGTCCCCTCACCGGGGCACTGCATGTCCCCATGCCCAGGTCTGACATGCAGAAGAGGAGCGTGTGGACCTCAGCCGGGGGACACCAGCATCACCCGCTCCGGCCGGCAGCGGTGTCGGTGCCGTGGGAAGCTCTGGAGCTGGGTGCACCAGCCAGTGCTGTCCCGTGTCGGACACTGCCAGCCTGCGACGTCCCAAAGGGAAGCCACCAAGGGCTGCAGGGAGGCACCGAAAGCTCCTCTCCCTCCTGCAAAAAGCTGCTGCTCACCACAGCCGCCCTCTCCTCTCCTCCCGGGAGGAGGTGGCAAGGGGACACGGCAGGGGGAAGGGAGGGAGAGGGGGCCGCGGACCAAAATAACAGCCAAAAATAAAATAAAAAATCAAATCGCAAGGCGAGAGGCTTGCCATCTGCCGTGTGGGTGCCGGAGCAGGAACCGCCCGCCAGCCCCGCGCTGCCACTGCAGCCTGGGTACCGCCAAAGTGACTCAGCACCGCGGAGGGAGGGAAGGATGCTCTGGGATCCCTGGGTGCTTGGCCCGGCGCACCCCGAGACGTGCCCCGGGAGGGACAGCCCGGGGAGAAACCCCTTCCCGGGGAGAAACCCCTTCCCGGGGGCAAACCCCTTCCCGGGGGCAGCTGCAGGCAGGAGCTGCGGGCAGCCCATCGTGGCTGGGGTCAAACCCTTCACACCTCCGGTGTTTCCTCGGGAAGAAGGAAAAACCAGGTAGAAAAGGAGACTTTTTTTCTTCCACAGGAGCCGCGTTTCCATGGCACCCAGCCGGGAGCTGCTTCTCCACGGACTTAGTGGGGTCAGGCAGCGTGGCAAGGGGACCCCGGGGTGCCCCTCCGCCGTGGGCACGCCGACCCGGGGCACCCGCAGCTGGAGGGAGCCTGGATGGAGGATGCTTCCCAAATGTCCCCCGGATGTCCCCAGATGGGCACGGCTTGCCACGACGCCACGGGCAGAGGTGGCACCGCGTGGCGTGAAACCACCGTGTGTCACCCCCGAGGCGTCACCTCCGGGACGACGCCCCGGGTCCCATCCTGCCGGGTCCCATCCTGCCGGGTCCCGTGCGGGGCAGGGGGCTGAGGCGGCCGCGGGGGTCGCGTCGGGAGCGCCGTGTCCCTGGCTAACACCGTGCCGGCGAGGAAGACAAAAGCGCGATTACTCACTGCCGGGGAGGAGCGGCTCAGCGCATTACTCAGCCCCGCCAGCAAATGGATGTGTTCTTCGCACATCAACCTGGGGGACAGGGGAGGAGGAGGAGGGCAGGGGGACGTGGGGGGCTCATTTTCCCATCGAGTGGTGACAGCCCACCTCCTCTTCCCAGCCACCTTCTCCTCCCCCCTGCGTCACTGCCACCCTGGGGGGGACACCGGCCCGGGGGGGGGGAAGCTGGGGCAGGGGGCTGTGCCGGTGCCGGGGGGATGCTGGTGCCTCCGGTTCTCCCCGTGCCGCTTCGCCGGGGCTGTTTGGAGGTGATTAATCCAAGGAGGAGATGCAGCAGGGCTGTGGTTTGGGGGGGCTCAGGTGGCTGTGGGTCGTGGCCCCCCGCTCCGCAGCACCGTCCCCTGGGGCGGCAGACCCCGGCTTTCGCCCCTGCCCGCTCCCAGGGCTGCCGGCGTGCGCTTTTCCCGCAAGCCCGAGCCGCAGGGAGGGATTTCAGCGATGCTGATGAGCTTTGCCGAGTCCCTGGGGAGGTGGTCTGCGGGGCGAGCGGCCGCGGCTAGGCACGGCTGCCCGTGGACGGGTGTGCAGCCTCCTGCAGCCCTCTCCCTCGCCCCAGCTATCTCCAGGTGGCTCTGCAAAGGGCGTCCCCAAGCCCCCCTCCCCGCCGTGTGCCCGAGATGGCACGGCGGTTCTCAGAGCACAACCGGGGCTGTGGGTTTTGGTGGAGTCCGGCGGACACGGGCATGCCTCCGTGCAGGTGCCAGCATCACGCCGGTGCGGGTTTTCCAGTGGGCTGGGTGCATGTGTCCCCCCCTGAGATTTGCTCCTGGCTTAGGGGTCTCCTAAGGAGCTCTTGGCCAGGCTAATGCCGGGATGGATGGAGACGCTAACGGAAGGGCGCCGGAGAGGGGAGGCAGGGGCAAGGGATGAGGGGTGAGGTTTGCCACCACGGACGCTGCTTCTTAATGGAGCAAAATAATCAGTGTGGGTTCAGTGGGGTTTTAAGTGGGGGAGCACGTCGCTGCCCCGATTCAGGAGCACGCGGGGTCCCGTGGGTGAGGGGGATGAAGGGGGACAGCGTTCCTGAGGGGACACCCACGAGCAGGAGGGGGATGCGGGGTTGGAAGGATGCAGGAGCGACAACAGCCCTGACAGGGAGCACCTGGAGCCTCCCAAACCCCGTGAGGGCCGCAGCTGCGGAGCATGAAGCTTTAAATAGGGGAGCAGGGCCCCTCCCCAGCTCTCTACTGCTCTGCCCTGGCTCCTGCCCGGTTCGGTGACCCCGTGGATCTGCTGGCCAGGTACTGGGAGCACGGCCGGGCTGCGTGACGGGGCGGTGCGCTCGCCGTGTTTGCGGGGTGCCGGGGGTGCTGGCTGCAATGGGGTTGTCACCTCCCCTGGGGAACAGGTCTCGGTGCGTGCTTTGGGGTAGGGAGAGCGGGCAGAGCGGGTCCTTCCTGCAGCAGCAGCCGGCTTTCCAAGGTGTCTGCGTGGTGCGAAGTGGTTTGGGTGGGGAGTCTGCCTTGAGCTCCGGGGGATGTGGCTCAGGGGGATCTGGGCATGGGGTGGCTGCTCAGGTCTGTTTAGGGGAGTCCTGTTTGCTGACGGCATTGGTTATGGGCAGAAAAAACGTGCTGGTGTTGCTCAGAATGCAACATGAAGGGTAATTTTGGGCTGGACCAGACCTTCCTCTGGCTGGTTTGGTATTGCAGCTCCTGCTAGTGCCTCTCTGCAGGGTGCGTGCGGTGCCCTTGCAGCCGTGCCTCTCCACGTGCCTTTGCAGGCACTAACAAACGTACCCGTGCTGCGCTCCCGCCTCCTGGGGAGGAAAACCTCGTTATCCGGAGAGATGCACTGGCGTGTTCCCAGGCGCCCCGTGGCAGAGCCAGGCACTAGGTTCGGATGCCTGGCTGCGGTGCCCTGGGTTACAGCAGTGGCTGGGGAGATGATTTTGCTGAGAAGCAAGCAGTGAATTTGGGTGACCCGGGTCCCAGCACCCTGCTGCAGCGCTGGTGGGGGGGGTTTCCTTACTCGCCGCCCTTGGCGCATCCCTAATATTGCTCCTGTTAATGCACCCGCAGCCCCTACAAAGCAATTAAAACTGCAGCTACCCATAAAAATTCAGTGCGCCGTGCAATGCTGCTCTCTTGCCGATGAGCTTGTCCCCGCCTGGCCCGGGCTGGGGGGGACCCCATCCGTTTCGGAACCCCTCCGAGGGGAGGGCTTGGGTACCTCTGCAGCCGGTTGCCCCAGCAACTGTCACTCTCGCGCAGCATCCATCGCGCCAAACATTTCGGAGCCATTATCATGCCTTCAGTACAGCGAGGCTGCAGTGATGGAGCGCTGCTGGGGGATAAGCATCACCCACGTCACCTTGCTATTTATCTCGCAGCAGTCATAAATATTGGCTGGCATCTGCGTGTCCCACTGCTCTAATCCCCTGACGGTGCTGCTCATGTGAAGAGTTACCTGAGCTGAGACCCGTGTCCATAGGCGATTCACAAGAAAACCAATTACGATTTTCCGAAGCGAAGTGCTGTTAATTGGCTCTATCCTTGCAAATTAATAAAGCATCAACGCTATTGTTTAACTCTGCGTGTGCGTGCATGGCTTCAGGTGGAGCCTGCGAATATTTGAAGGGGTCTGAGTGGTGAGCAGGGAGGTGGGAAGGGTTGTGGGGTGATGGAGGGGGCTGTGCCGCCCCAACATGAAATGGGGGTCACAGAGCAAAGAGCACGGGCTGTCCCCAGAGCTGATCTGCATGTGTGGGGTGTCTGCAGGGTGCAGGGCTGCTTCCTCGAGGGGTTTCTGATGGGTCACAGCTGTGCCCCACAGCAGGCTGCAGCCCTCCTGCGCTCGGCTGCTCAGCTTGCAGCAAGCCGTGGAGGGCTTGAATTATTATCTTCTTTGAGCTCTGCCAAACAGGGTTGAAATTATGCATGCTCTGCCTCAGGTCCTTGCTCCTGCTCCCGCTGGGCAGCCTTGAGGTGCGATTGCCATCGCCCGGGAAGGAGCCCTGCTGCGCTGCGCCATGTCCCGCGCCGAAGCTCCGGCTGCTCTTTCCGAGGGTGGCTGTGCTGAGAGCACGGCCCTACGTGCTTAGGAAGCAAGGCGCAGGCACACATTAATAGCTAATAACAGCTATTAAATATAAAAGCGTCCCTGCCCCAGCCCCGAGGGGTTTGCCGGTAGGGTGTGATGCCAGCTGAGGTCCCATCGCCCCGGCCCTGCCCCGAGGACAGGCGGCACGGGGAGGTGGTTTTCCCAGACCTGGCTGCGGTCGGAGGCAGGACGAGGTGCTGGTTGCCCTGGTTTGGGCTGCCCTGCCCTGCCTGTCCCTTGGGGGCATCCCCTTCTGTCTGAGTCCTCCCGCTCTCATTTTGGCATCCTCCATGCGAATGCACCATCTCCGAGGATGGCTCGTGGGTGCCTGGCTGCTCTGCCAGCTCCTCGCCCAGCATCTCTATTAAGGCAGAAAGTGGGCTGAAAGCTGTCCTGACTTTTTCCCCTCTTCAGGATTTTTTTTTATTTTACTGCCTTTATTCTGCTTTCCCTCTCCCCTAGCATCTAACCTGGCTTGTGTTGGGGGATTCCTGCTCCTTTTCCGAGTCTGCACCACTCCTGATCCAGCACTTTGCATCTGTTAAGGACTTAACAATATATTTTTGCACTTAATTTTAAAATAGACTTGACTTTTTTGGTGCTGCCTAAAAATAAGCAGGCTCTGAGGGTTGGAGCAGCAGGTGTCTGGGGCTGGGCTGATTTATTGCAGGGGGGCTTGATCCTCCTTAATTAAGTTGTAAGGCCTTCTCTTGTGTTTTTACAAAAAAAAATACATGGTTTTGGCTCGCAGCATCCCTCCCGAAGGGAAGCCCAGCATGGCGCACTGTGGAAGACACCAGCTCAGCTTTGAGTTTTGTCCTCATCCAAGGTTTTGCAGGGGATGCCTGGAAAAAGCGTGAATCAGCCATTCTCCGAGCACAAAGCGGAGCGAGCTCCCGGAGTCCCCCCCGCTGCCGTGGGTTGGCTGGGATGGCTCCCTGCCTGCTGCAGGCAGCTTTCCTGCTGCCTGCAGGGTTATTATATATTAAATTAACCCTGGGGGTTAATTTCTTCAGAGCCCCTCAGGCAATCAGCCGGGACTCTCCGGTCCTCTGGTTGCCATGCCTGTGCAGGTAATTTGGGAGCACCATCTCATGTGCAGGTGATAAAATGCAGGTAATGTGGACTTTTTAAGGGAGGAAAGGCGTGTGGGGCAGTGCCGCTGCAGGGAGGGGATTGCTCTGCCTTCCCCTCTTCCCAAAGGATGCTCAGTTCTGGGGGTTTCCAAACTGACTGAGGATATGGGGGTCATTTCACTGCCATGGCTTGCTCTCCGGTGGGATGGGCCCTGGGGACCAGAAAGGCGCTGGTGGGTCCCCACGGGTGTTTTCCTGCAGCCCAGCCTGCCTTGGCCTTTTTTTGCAGGGCTGCTCCGGTCATGCCTGGTGCTGCATCGCTCCGGTCCGCCTCTGGCTTTGCAGCACCGACGGGGAGACGTCTGTATGTTCAAATGGCTTTGCAGCTCTGCAAGGGTTCAGGGAGCTAGGGCTGTACATTTGTTTCCATTAAAAAAAAAAAAAAAATCATCTGCTGTGATTCTTTCCTCCCTTTTTGCTGATGAGGAGTCAGGCCCCGGTGGTGAGAGGAAAAATGCAAATGCTGGTGGAGGAATGACCACATGGGGATGGGAAGATCAGCTGAGGGTTTCTCGCCTCCGAACCACGGCACGGGCAGCACCCGGCCGCCTCGGCGAGGCCGTGGCATGTTGAGCTTGGTGCAGTCGGCAGAGCAAGAGCAGGCAGGACCGAGGGGACGGAACGATGTCCCTGCAGAGGCTGTGCTGTCTGCACAAAGCCTCGTGCAAGGCCACCGTGTCCTTGTCAGCCGGGGGTGACGCAGGTACGGGTGGCTGCGGCTCCCGGCTGTTTTACCCGTGGCTCGGAGCTTCCGCTCGCCTTCCCCGCCGCCCTGCAGCGGTGCTGGGAGCCGTGGCTGCTGTGCAAGCCCCGGCGCGGTGACCAGAGTGCTGGCGGAGCTGCAGCACAGCAGGGAAACGGCATTTATTTGCTGCGACAGCTTTGCAACAGATTCTTTGGCGGAGCTGACTGCAAACTGCAATCCTAAACTGTCGGACGGCTCCTTTTTCCAGCCTGGGAGTGTGAGAAACAAATTTGTTTGGGTTATAAAAACATATTAAAAAGCAACACATTTTGTTTTGCAATATACATAGTTCTTCATGCCAATTTTTTTTTTAATGAGTGCCATTCTAATCCCTTCCAGACAAAGATGTTTCTTAATAACTTTTTGTGGAGGTAATTGCTGGGGAGATGTTTTTGAAGCGCTAGGCAGGGAGCTGTCAGTCACACAGCTGCCGGTGATGGCTCTGCATCACTCGGGTACGGGGGGAGAAAGGCTGAAAAGCCCTTGGGTGCCTCTAGCCCCAAAAAGGATCCAGCCCTGGGGACCCGATGCCCGACACCAGCAGTGCAGGAACTGGGATGTCTGGAACAACGCAGGAAAGGGGCTTTTTGCTCATCAGATGTGCCCAGATAGTTGACGCCTTGATGCACATGTCTTGATGTCTATAGTTCTCTAGCATTTTACTGACTGCTGCCCAGCTCTGCCCCAGATCTGAGCTATGAGACGCTTTGAGGAGCATCTTCTGGGTACCAGCACCTTCCTTCACCCCTGGGCTGGGGGACAGCCACCTCCTGCTGACCTGCTTGGAGCCCAGGGGACAGTCAGGACCTCTGGCGATGGGTTTCCCTGGGAGGAACAACGGGGTGAGGGACCCCCAGGAGCTGCAGGGGCATTTGACTCCATGCCTCCTGGTCTCTGCTCCTCTAAACATCCACCCGACATGCGGGGCTGAAGGGGGAATGCAGCAGCTCTTCACCCAACATTTTGGGAATTACCATATTCCACCCGCCCTATTTCAACGCCGATACAGACGGCATCGCTGCTTGATGGAAAGCCATCCCACCAGGCTAAGCGGGCACTGCCATCAAGTATCCATCTATTTTCCAAGCAATGCATCTCCTCCCAGCTTCCTCAGTACCGTGGGCTAAGAGGGGAGGTTGGCATCACTTCTGCCCTTCAGCTCTTCATTTTCTTTAGGGAGCTGCTTTTCCCCGTTGTCTCTGTGCCCATCTCTCCTGGTTCCCGCTGTGCTTGTGGCCTGTCCCGGGGTGTCTCTGAATCTGCTTTGGTGCCATTGCAAACCAGTGGGTCCAAACTTGGTTTTCCAAGTTGGTGTCAGCTGCTCTTCAAATCAAGGAAAATGCCTGTGGGTTATTTTTTTTTTTTAAATGGCACTAACTTTGATTTGTAATTAAAACACTCCATTTAATTAGGCAGGTACCACAGAACCTTTAGAAACATGACTATTTTTATATATTTACTCCCCTTCCTTGTGTTTTCCTTTGTGACTGGAGTTCCAATTAAAACAACCTCCTTATTAAACTGTTGGCTCTTAAATAAAACCAGGAGCTAAAAATACAGCAAGGCTACTGGGCTGCCCTCCCTGTCCCCACACCTCTCCCTTGGACCGCCGGCTCTGCACTGGTTTTCTCCCCATCTTGAGGCACTTGACGGAGCCGGTGCAATCCTGGTGCTTGACTCTTTGGCTTCGCTCAATCAAGAATTCTCCTGCCTTGTGCAAAAAAACCTCACCAGCTTCAGGCTCAAATGTACCCAGAACAGCTCGATGGGGATGGAGGGATGGGTTTACTGGAGGGCTAGGCTGGGTTGCTGCAGCTTGTTTTCTCCCGCCCCACAATTTGGGGAGCCTTTGGAGGTGGCTTTACTCTGAAAAGCCCATCTTGATGTGCCTCAAGCTGTGGTATGGCGCTTGCCGTTGCTGTAGCGGGACTGGGGGGAACAGTTTGCTTTCGCTCAAAACATTTCTGTGTGATACATGCATTTGCAATATAGGAACAATAGCCGTCCTGCCAAGCTAAACACGAGCTGTTCCCGAAGTTGGCATTTTGCTTTTTGCCAAGGGTCTAGAGAGGAGGCGGGTAAACAGCCATTAACTCTGAGCTGCAGCAAAAAGGTGGCTTGTTCCCGTGTTGTGGGAGCAAGCAGGTCCGGAGGAGGGAGCTTGGGGCTGGAGGAAATCCCCCTCCGAGCATCCAGGCTGCAGCAACATCAGCAGCCATGGCTGCTGCATTTGCCCTGGGAGCCAAGAGGACTTTTTGCTTGGGGAAACTGAGGCGCGGGGCTTCAGTTTCCATGCACAAATGTGTGCATTGGGCATCCTGAGGAGTATCCTTCTGTCCTGGTTTGCCCCGGCAAGGCCACATCCTGCCTGGTGCTGGCTTTGCCCAGGGAGCCGGGCTGCTGTGCTCGCCCCCCAGGCACCGTGCTTGCTGCGAGCTCCGTTTAATGGGGAGGTAATTTCCCAGAGGTGCCTGAAGTTGCCTTAATGCGAGCTATCAAAATGATGTACAATTGCGCCGGGCTCCCTCGCTCCCCCTGCGTCTCCCGTGACAATTTTGTCAAAGCTCGTTTTTGAGAAGCTGTTTTGACGGGGTGCTGATGGCTCCTTCCTCATCAGGCAATTGCGAGCGCGGATGTCCCCAAACGTGCCGAGCGGAAGCTGTTTCTTTCTGTGATAATTAAGAAAAATTAAAATAACGGGTTTAAAGGAAAGCAAGCGGGGGTCGATGCAGCTGGGTACGTCCGCAGCTCGCATGCCCCTGGGGATGCTGACAGCCTGCAAAAGCCAGAGGTAGCATCTCCGCTGTGGGCTGGTGTCAACCAGCTTTTTGGGAGCATTTGGTTTCATCAGGGCATCGCATGGTGCACCGCCGAGGGTTTGCTGGGTGTGCAGGGCTGGGGCTGCCCCTGCAAGCAGGGAGCTGCCTTGGCTCATCTTAATAAAATGAGAGGTTAAAAATAAAAATCAATAAATGCCAGATTATTGAAATGGGATTAATATCAATTTTAAACACCACTCCCCACCCACAACATAAATAACAACCCAGCGTAGCCCAGCTAATAAGATTGTGAGTCTCAGCAATCAAGGCAGAGGATTAAAGATGATCGGAATAAATCCCAAATGATGAGGGACATTGCCAAAGTCTATCCTTGGAAGACCCCACTGGCACGGACCTGGCCTTGGGGGATGCTCGGGGCTCGCTCTGCCCTGCCCCGGGGCTGCGTGTTCCGACCTGGCTGCGGGTTTGGGCACGGGCTGCAGCGCTTGGGTGCCTGCTTGGGCATCGGAGCTCAAAACCCTGTGGCACCTCACTTTTGCACACCGTGGTCAAATGCCACCTATTCCCACAGCATCTCGAGGGTTCCCACCTCCATCCCTGACACCTTGGGCTCCAAGGCTGGATCAGGGCACTGGGGACGCTCAGACATTGCCTCAAGCCTGTTTACCCACAGCCCTTGGGCTGCCCCAAGCATCTTCTCCGGCGGCCACCCGTGGTCTCCAGCTGTGCTCTCCCTTCCCAGTTCCCAGCTTAATCCCCGTGTGTGTTTTTAATGCCTCTGCATGTCTCTAAGCTCTTCTGTACCCAGAAGCCAAATGCTCCTTGTAGGATTCAAACGTCTCCCCTGTGGATTAGATGGGATGGCTGCAAATTCCGTATAATTTCCTCATGCGGGGTCTATTATCCGCTCCTGGGAGGTGCGGGAGGAGGGGGCTGCAGGGGCAGCCCCCCTGGTTCCCATCTGTGTAACGCTGGGCCAGGGGCAGGTTTAGCCAGCGATCCCTTGTCGGGGCTCCGATTCAATTATTCCCCGCTGCAGCCTTGCCTGCAGCTTTTGGGAAGCACGGCCCCGGGCTGGGGTTTGGTTCTTCGCGTGGTGTGATGGAGAAGGACAGCTCGTCCCCGTGCCGGGGGCAGGAGAGGACCACAGCCTCCCTGTCCTGTGCAAGGCGGACCGCTGCCCGGGTGAGCTCTCCCCCTTCCCAGGTTAGCTGGTTCATCGGCTGCCTGTGCTATTAAATATCATCGCTGCTTAATTCAGGTGGCTGGGATGCAGTCCTGGTTACAGGCTGGATTTGCTGATTCAGCAGGTTAAGAGAAAAATCCTTTGCCTTACGGATGAGAGCTGGAGCTGGGCAGAGTGGGAGGAGGTTTTGGGAGGGAAGTCCTTCAGTGCTGGGAATTTCTGGCTGGTCGGGGCTGTGTGGTCCCGGAGCTTGGTCCCTGCTGCCGATTGTCTTGCACCCAGTGGTCAGAGAACAGATGAGCTGGTGCTTTCAGGTCCCCAAAGGCGTTTTCCGTATCCCTATGGCTCTAGGGATGGAGAGCATCAAACAAAGGCAGCCCCGTGCATCCCACATCTTACCACACGTGGTGGCAACCCCCCGCCGAGGCTGCCACTGCCCTCCCGGGGCAGGGAGCCCGGATTTGTCTTTCTGATGCCTCAGTCAATGGCATCGATTGGGCTGGAGCAAAGAATTGATTGTAATTTGGTCGGAGGGCCCGGCGCCGGGTGCAAGGGGAGTGATTAGAGCAGCAGAGGCGGCGTGGGGCTGGCTGCTGCAAGGCTGGGGTGGCCGCCGGAGCCCATCACCTGGGGAGGGACAGACGGACAGCGGGGAGGGCAAGGAGCCAGCTCCTGCTTCCGTGGCAGCCAGGATGCCCTTCGGCACCCAACCCCCCATGCTGGCAGGAGCAAAGGGGTTTACACTGCTAAGGGCTGGCTCCCTGACGCTTGGCAAGGAAAGGCGTTTTCCTAGCACGCTTCCCCTCCGTCTGCCTGCTGGAGCAGCATCTCCTGCACCAGAAAATGGTTTTCCCCAAATCAGGCAGATGCTGGGTGCTGAAAGGTGCCTGCAAAGGTGTGGGGGGGCTCAGAGACCCCCCTGCACTTTCCAAGGAGCAAGTGATGGGGGATCCAGGAGGGAGTCAGGTCTTGCTGGTGGCGGGGGAAAATGGGAAAAATTTCCCCACGGCCTGAGGAAATGGAACCGAAAAGCCCCGAGCTGGGCTGTGACTCTCGTGTGCCGAAGCTTTCCCGGCTCTCCCTTGCCCTTCCAGCCTGCCTGCAACTCGCTGGCAAATCCCACCCACACAGAGTGAGCCTGCTGCTTTCCCCAGCTCTGCCTTCACAGGGGGCTGCAGTGAAATGGCCTTTCTGCTCTTCCCCAGCAAGAATTACGGGGCCATCTGGATTTCAAAGAGCAGCCGGGCAGCTGGTTTAATTGGAAGCTGTTCCTTGCAGAAGGAAGGAGGGGGCTCGTGCCCGACGGACACCCGCAGCTTTGTCCTCCCGTGCTGTCCTTGGGGATGCTGGAGAACCGCATCCTGGCTGGGCCTCGGGGATATCTGCATGCAGCCGGGCTTGGGAGAAAGCTGGGGGGTTTTTTTGGCACTGGGTGGATGGAGGGGAAGGGAAAGGAGGATATAAACTTGGGGAAAAGGTCAGGCATGCTATAAATAAGTGGCATCCGGGGAAAGAAATGTCAGCGTGCGGCAGTAGCGACACACCAGTGCCTGAGACAGGGAGTGAAAGGGTGCGGGTGTTATCTGGGGGATAACATCCGTGGGAATCAGGGCCAGGGCAGCAGTGGAGGGGGTCTCCCTGAATTTGGTGGGCTGAGGCATGGCTGTCATGCTGCCGGGTTGTTACGGGGGATGCTGTTGAAGCCGAGCGGGACTTGGGCACGTGTCGGTCACAAGCTGCCCCGCGGTCCAGGCTCTCGGGACCCCAAACGCTGTCCTGGTGCTGTCTGATGGGCGGAAAACAGGCTGGAGCTGAGGATTTCCAGCTGCTGCGCTCCCAGGACCACCCTCAGCCCTTTCATCAGCGAAGATGGGTACATGGGGGTGCCTCTTCATGCTCCTCCTGCCCGAGCTGGGAGCTCGTGGGTCAGGAGGATGACGCAGGAGTGGGTGTGCATCCCGGGGGGGGGGGAGGTTTGCTTTTGGGGACGAGGAAGAGTCAGCAAAGCAGGGTGCTGCCCACACTCACGCCCCGCTTTGGGGCATCCCTTGGGGCTGTGCCACCCTTCCGGGGGGAGCGAGGCGCGCTCCCCCGGGGCTGATTGCACATTTGTCCCCAAAGCGGTCTGACTCGCTGCCTAATCATCTTCCCCGGCAGCCCTCTGAATGCAGGGCTGATTGCTGCCTGGCGGGGAGGGAGCGCGGCGGGGGGACGCCGACTCGGGGCCAAGCCCAGCTGCGGGGAAGCGATGCCGGCAGCCGCTGCGCTGCTCCCCGGCCGGGCTGGCTCGCTGGGGTGGTTTCAGCAGCGAGTCGAGGACTAGCCAACTCGGGTCTCTAATTTGTGCCGGTCTCGGTTGAAGGGTCTTGGGAGCTGCGTGACCTGGTGGTGGTGCAGGACCCCCACGTCCCAGCAGAGCCATGGGGGGCTGCCACCTCTCCCCGTGAGGGCTGACAGCCTCACGTCCCCTGGGAGCGCCCTGGCAGAGCTCTGAAGGGGTGTCCTGGGGGGTCCCTGCACACCCCTGTTACTGCCTTCATAATTTCTGGCTGCGGATTTCCCCCACCCCGGCCATCACAACTTCGTCCTCTGAGCCCTGGGCTCTCTCCGGATGCGGGGAAGGTTTTGGGCTGTTGTTGCAATGCCCTGAGCTTGGGGGCACAGGGTGCTGAGCCAGGAGCCTCCAGCGGGACCGAGCCACCAGTCCTGGGCTGTGTGCTGCTGGGGCAGCGTGGGAAACGGGCGCGTTGTGTTTCCTTGAGCCCTTCGTTGCGGCGTCTGGGCTGCAGCTGGAGGGGACCCATGGAAGGGCCGTGGCCTCTTTTCACTCTGTCTGGGCTCATGTGCAGGAGCAGGCAGCCTGGGGGGCTGGGGTCTCCAGTAACCCCGTTACAAGCAGCTCTTTGCTCATCAGGCACTTGTTTGTGGGAGGTGAGGATTTGCCCACCCACCCTGGGGCAGGGAACAGCGGGCTGGGGGCCTGGGGCTGGAGGGGCACGGCTGGTCCCCCCGGCAGGTTGGGCTCTGCCTGCTTCCCCCCTCCATGCAGCCCCCTGGTTTGCTCCCCGTGGCTTGGTTTCTGGGGGCTACTTGGCTTTTCCCTCGTGGAAAGCGATCCTGAGGGGATGGTCTCTGGCTACTCAGTCCTTGGGGGCTGCCCTGACACCCCGCTGAGTCCCCAGCAGGGACGCTCGGTTTGAGGGAGGAAGAGTGCGGGCAGGGAGGTGCGTGGCTCCAGTCCCCCGCAGCCGCCGTCTGCTCCCCTCCGAACAAAGGCGGCTCTGAGCCTCCCCTGCCTCTTGGCACGTTACAAGAGAGCCCTTCTCTCCGGCAGCAAAAGCCCTTTCCAAGCCTGGCCCCCCCTTTCCCCGGGTGGGCTGCAACCCCCTTCGCTGCCCTCTGCCAGCCCTGCCTGGGCGGCTGGAGCCCAGCCTGGTACCTGCCTGCCTGCCCGTCCCCGTCCCGGGGCACCGCGGATCCAGCTGTGGAGGGCACCCACGGGCTTGCCCCCTCCTGCAGCTGGGCCAGCACGTGCCCTCGCTGCTGGCATTTTGGAGGGGGCAACGCTTACAAGGCAGAGAGAGGGTCCTGCAGCCTGGTGCTCCCCGCCTGGCACCGGCAAAGGTCCTGGGGGAGCAGGGATAGGGAAAGCGCCGTGCGCGTGGGGGGCTTGGCTCGGTGTGCTGGCCAGCCCCCCCGATTAGGGGTGCCTGCTGCAAGCCTCGATGGCCCCTGGTTCAGGGTGCGCCGAGGAGCGGTGCCGGCTGGCTGCACCTTGCATGCCGGAGCGTGGGGGATGCAGCGGGGGATGCAGCAGGAGCTGCCCCGGCAGCAGCTGCGCAGGGCTGGGGTGGGCTCCGGCCGGGGGGACCGGGGAGCCCAACACGCTCGGCTGCAGCAGGGAACAGGGAAGGGGGAAGAGCTCCTGCCGGTAATTACCGACTAGGTTGATGCCACATGATTCAGGGACGTCAGCAGAGTGTGTCACAGCTGATGACACGCCGCATGTGCAGGGGCTGGAAAGGATGCCAGGGTGAGAGGTTGGAGCACCGGGACGGCAGCGCCTGCCTCGCAGCGCTGAGCCAGCCTCGCCGCCCGACCTTCAGTGAGTCACCTCTCCTCCCCAGCCCGCCACAGCACACTTGCAGCGGCCCAGCCTGTCCCTCTCCCTCCGGGAGCTCAGCTCTGGGGCAGGGCAGGCACGCTGCTGAAGCTCCGTGCCTCAGTTTCCCCGCGGTGCAGGGGATGCTGTAGCCGAGCCGCTCCTGTGAGGCTGTGCATCTCCCGCCCCCCCCCCCCCCCGCCAAGGAGATGCACGTTCCCGGCTTTTTGGGGACGTGTTAGGGGAAGCCAAGACAAAGTGTCGTTACTCATGGCGATGACAGCGCCGATGACAAGTCCCCCAGCCCCCAGGAGCACGTGCTGTGCCCATGCTCCCCACGCGGGGAGGTGCGTTCCCAGTGCCAGAGAGGCCCAGTGAGTAATGGGGTGGGCGGCAGTGCCGGGGTGCAGTGGGGGGGTGGGAGCGGCAGCGCGGTGCTGCTGGGCTGGAGGGGGCTGCAGGTGGTGGCACCGAGCAGAGCACGCTCCGGCGTCCTCTTGGAGCAGGGGGGACCGCTGCCAGCCCCGGGAGTGCTGGGGGGGGACGTGCCCCACCGTAGGGCAGCGGGATGGGGGGCTATGGCATGAGCGTGGGGACAGCCCGCCTCGTGCCGAGGGTGGGACGGGTCCCTGGGGAGGTCGGCGGTGCCTTGCTACCCCTTGCTTGGGGGAGCAAACGCCAGCTCACGGTGCCTGGAGGTGGCTGCTGGGGGTCCAGCGTCTCCCCCCTGCCTGGGCTGTATCTGCCCCGGCCGAGGTCCCGTGGAGCAGCGCCGCGAGGCTGAGCCCGACGCTGTTGGTTTCCCCTGGCCGGCGCTGGGATGGGGATGCCCTGCGCTGCAGCAAGACGTATTTTGGCTGGAGAAGTCGGTGACGAGATAAGGATGGGGTATCGCGTTACCAGAGTCGGATCCTTCTTTGAGGTTAATAAGACAAGACAGACAATCGCTGCTGCTTGATCCAGGGAGTGCTGTGTGAGTGAGTCTATTAGTGGGCTGATGAGTAATCAGCTACGTTGGAGACCTGCTAACGGGAGGAAAAAGTTGTTAATGTGACTCAACTGACCCCTCTCTGCAGAAGTTAGTGTGTCTTTTCTGAAATACCACAGGTGGATTATTCCACGACTTGGATGTGGAGCCGGGAAGGCATGGCAGGATATTCCTTCTTGCTTGCCAGCTGGAGTCACGCGCCGGTGATGAGCCACCGGCGATGGGAGAGGGGACGAGGAGGGAATGAGCCTAACCCCAGCTCGGTGTGAGCCGAACCCATCTGCCTGCTCGTCCTTCAGTGACTCCGTTGAGGGGCTTTTTTGGTCTTTCCCGTGGCAGGCTCGCTGTGCGCTCGGTGATGCAGCAGGCTGGCTCAGCATTTTCATGCTCGGCTCCCGCCTTTTCACCGTTCCTGCGTGTCCCTGCCCTGAAGCCATCTTCCTCGCCGTGGTGGTGAGGATGGGGTGGGCTCCCTTCTCCTGGTCCCTGTGCGGAGTGGGGAGGAGGTGACAGCTGGGCGATGTGGGATGCCGTGAGACACCGAGTCCCACTTTCCGAATGTGGGCCGTTGCCTCCCAAAGTGCAGGAGGCAGCTCTCCCGGGAGATCAGGTGTTGTGAGACTCGTGACTCCACCATGCAAATGCTGGAGGCTGTGAATAATCATGTACTTGTGCAGGGAGACTCAGCCCCGTGTGGGCTGGAGCATCCCGCGGCCAGGCAGGAGGCAACCGAGCCCGGGGCTCCTGCTTTCCCGGCTAGGTTGCCGGCAGCTCCGGGGCTGGCTGCTGCTGGGCACGGCGAGGGGCCAGGAGGAGAGCGGCAGCGATCCGCGCCCTGGGAAGCCCTGTTTTCAGGTCAGCCGCTCTCCAGCGGTCAGCTGCATCAGGGCCATGGCTTGCCAAGGCTTGCATAAAGCAAGCGCGTGCCTCTTCTCCTGAGGTCCGTGCCCTAACCATCCCCCAGAGCCAGAGCCTACGCAGGGTAGGCTTTTTGGGGTATTTTTGCTGCCCCTGTGTGAAGGCTGAACCAGAACCTCGTGGCTTCGACGGCTTGTAGCTCATTCCCGCTTTTCTTGTGCCGATACCCAAACCTAAACTCTGTCCCCGACCCTGAGAGCCAAGTCGCAGCGAGCTGGCAGCAGGGCTCGACCGGGGCTGCATCTCTCCCGGATGATCCTGCGTGCGATGGGGAGAGCTGCATCCCCCAAGCCTCTTGCTCTTGTGCTAATCTGAGGACTCCTGCCTCATCTGTCAGAGTTTCCCAAAAAAACCCCAAAAGCAACGACATTTTCATCCCTCTTGTTAGGCAAAGTGGGAAATTTATCGCTGGGCAGTTGTCAAGTGACTCAGCTGTGCGTGGTAGGCTGTGCTCTGTGGCTGGGCAGAGGGCAAGGGCAGGCTTACCGAGTCCTGGTCTGCAGTGAATTTTTTTCCAGGGAGGCCACAGGGATCCCCAGGTCAGTAGCACGAAAGACGGATGCGGCTCAGGCCGGCGAAACGCTGCTGCCAGAGCTGCTCCCCCTTGGAAAGAGAAGGGATTCACCTGCTGGGAAGGTGCTGGCTCCGGGGCAACGTGCATCCCATGGGGTCTGCATGGCCGGGGTGTGCGGGGATGGGTCCGGGTTTGGGGCGTGCATGGCTTGTTCGGCTCCGGCTCATTCCCTGGCAGCTCCGGTCTCGGCGGAGAGGGCTGCCCACCTGCCTCCCACGTGGCGGGCAGGAGGTGGCCGTGGCCGAGGACCTGGGTGCTCCTTGCCTTGCCTTGCTGCCTGCTGCCTTCACCCGCTCCCGGCTCTGCCACTGCAGACTGACGTGAAAGTACACGGAGTGCCCTGTTCATGTAAATAAACCCGGCTATAAATAGAGAGGGAGAGAAGTGTGAAAACAGTGGGGAATGGATTTCATAAAACCAGCAAATTAGTCTGGAGAAACAAGGGTGTGAACCGGCAGCCGTGCTCCAACCCAAGCCCATATTTCCAGTTTCTGGTGGGGTCCCTGTGCCGAGCTCGGCTTGGAGGGGTACGCGCTGGGAGAGGGGCTGCGTCCTCCCCATCTACCACGGACTGCAGGTTGGGCTGTGTTAGCGTAGGTGTCACCAATGCCCTTCATTATTTTTTTTTTCCTCTTTGAAATGATGGCAAAACCCAGCTAAAGACATGAAGATGATCTGGCTGGTAGCGTGGACTCCAGCTGAACAAGAATATATCGACTCTGGCTGGGCGAGGGCGGACGGAGCTCCGCTGGCCTTGGGCTTGCTCCCTCACGGGCAGCGGGTGATGGCTGGGATTTTTTGGGTGCTTTGAAGCCAGCAGGCCCGGAGCGGGGAGGGTGCTGGCCAAAGGGCTTTGCCCTCCCGTGGCTGCAAAATGGACTTTCAGGAAACAGGCTGCACCGACCCGGCTCGGCGCGCAATCCGGAGAGCGGCTTAGAGAGCAAAACTGCCCCAACGCAAAGGTCATCCTTGGCTCTGCCAACCCCGCCAACCCACCTTGCAGATTTGCAAGCTTTCACTTCAGACCTCAGGACTAAGAGCTGAGTCAGATTTTTTTATGAGGTCTTGGATTTTGCTAGGGAAGCAAAATGCCCGGGAGCTCGCGCGAGCTTGGGCTGGGCTTGGGGAATGTTTTCTGCCGGCCCTCGTGCTGCCCGCAGGCTCTCGCCTCCTGCCCAGGGCCATGCCGATGCCTGACCCTCCATGAGCGTAGTCGCGGGCAGAAGGTGTGGGATGCTCCTTGTCCTCCTCAAATGCCTGCGTCCTCTACAAGGGTTGGGCTTTTTTGCCTCTTTCCAGGACACGCATGGGAAGGAGAGGTGGGAGGATCAGCAGCTGCTCAAACCTCTCCCCAGATGCTGTCCCAACAGTGTGGGCAAGGGGAAGGTGGTGAGAGCTGGGGCCAAAATGGCTTGCCCCCCTCTCCGTGCGAGCGTGTCCCCTCCCGGGCTGCCTGTCATCTCGGGGGAAGTTCAGTGGCCCATTTCTCTTGCTGGCACACTCCTCGGCGAGCGAGCCTGGCTGTTTGCCCATCTGGCATCACCAGAGGTCTTTGCAGGGAGGAGAGGTGGGCTGGGACAGGAGAGCACGTGGGGACTTTCTATTTCCTACCTATTTTCCATTGGAGTGGACCCCAATTCTCTCTTTTTACATGGGAGGGGCGTGCTCTGCAGGGCACAAAGCTGTGCCAGGGATGCGGCGGGGGGGACAGGGTGACATGGGGCTGGTGCAGGGGGTGAGGGACGGGGGCAAGTGGCGTGGAGCAGGAGCAGGGGGAGGTGACACAGGTGGGTGCAGGGTGGCAGGAGGAGGTGGAACAGCCGGTGCAAGGGGTGGCAGTGGCACCGAGCCGGCGCTGGGTGTGGGGTGGCGGGTGAATGTGACACCGAGCTGTAGCAGGTGGCGAGGAGGAGGCTGAGCGGTGCGGGATGCTGGCAGAGGTGGCAGCAAGCTGGTGCAGGGGGCAGGTGGCAGAGCTGACGCAGGGTGGTGACACCGAGCCTCTGCCGGGGGCACAGATGGTGGCAGGTATGTTACCCTGAGCTGATGCGGGGTACGGGGTGGCAGCAGCACCAAGCAGGTGGCGGGGACGTGATCCCGAGCTGGTGCAGCGTGGCAGGGACAGACGGCACCGCTGATGCCGGTCGGGGCGATGCGGAGCTGGTGCAAGGGACGGGTGGCTCAGCCCACGGTGGGGAGGTGGCCCTGCATGGGCACAAAGTGGCACTGGGGTGGCCGGTATGGCGGCAGGGGCAGGTGGCAGAGCTGGGGACAGGGAGGTGACGCTGCTCTGGTTAAGCGGGCACATCTGGGGACAGGGAGGTGACACCAATCAAGGTGCAGGGGGCACATCTGGGGACAGGGAGGTGATGCTGTGTCGGTGCAGGGGCACATCTGGAGACAGGGAGGTGATGCTGTGCCAGGGCAGGGGCACATCTGGGAGCAGGAAAGTGATGCTGTGCCAGGGGCACATCTGGGAGCAGGAAAGTGATGCTGAGCTGGTGCAGGGGACGCATCTGGAGACAGGGAGGTGACGCTGTGCTGGGGCAGGGGGCACATGTGGGGATGGAGGTGGTGGTGTGCCAGTGCAGGGGCACATCTGGGAGCAGGAAAGTGATGGTGAGCTGGTGCAGGGGACACATCTGGGGACCGGGAGATGCTGAGCAGGTACAGGGGGCACATCTGGGGACAGGGAGGCGACACTGTGCCAGGGCAAGGGGGCACATCTGGGAGCAGGAAAGTGATGCTGAGCTGGTGCAGGGGGCACATCTGGAGACAGGGAGGTGACATCAATCATGGTGCAGGGTGCACATCTGGAGTCAGGGAGGTGATGCTGAGCTGGTGCAGGGGCACATCTGGAGACAGGGAGGTGACACTGCTCTGGTTAAGCGGGCACATCTGGGGACAGGGAGGTGATGCTGTGCCGGTGCAGGGGCACATCTGGGGACAGGGAGGTGACACTGATCAAGGTGCAAGGGGCACATCTGGGGATAGGGAGGTGACGCTGCTCCCGTTAAGCGGGCACATCTGGGGACAGGGAGGTGATGCTGCTCCCGTTAAGTGGGCACATCTGGGGACAGGGAGGTGATGCTGTGCCGGTGCAGGGGCACATCTGGGGACAGGGAGGTGACACCGATCAAGGTGCAAGGGGCACATCTGGGGACAGGGAGGTGACACCGATCAAGGTGCAAGGGGCACATCTGGGGACAGGGAAGTGACACTGATCCGGTGCAGGGGCACATCTGGGGACAGGGAGGTGATGCTGCTCTGGTTAAGTGGGCACATCTGGGGACAGGGAGGTGATGCTGCTCTGGTTAAGCGGGCACATCTGGGGACAGGGAGGTGACACTGATCAAGGTGCAGGGGGCACATCTGGGGACAGGGAGGTGATGCTGCTCCGGATAAGCGGGCACATCTGGGGACAGGGAGGTGACACCGGTCAAGGTGCAGGGGGCACATCTGGGGACAGGGAAGTGACACTGATCCGGTGCAGGGGCACATCTGGGGACAGGGAGGTGACACCGGTCAAGGTGCAGGGGGCACATCTGGGGACAGGGAAGTGACACTGATCCGGTGCAGGGGCACATCTGGGGACAGGGAGGTGACACCGATCAAGGTGCAGGGGGCACATCTGGGGACAGGGAAGTGACACTGATCCGGTGCAGGGGCACATCTGGGGACAGGGAGGTGACACCGATCAAGGTGCAGGGGGCACATCTGGGGACAGGGAGGCGACGCTGCTCCCGTTAAGCGGGCACATCTGGGGACAGGGAGGTGACACCGAGCCGGGGCCGGGGGCACATCCGGGCCCCGGGAGGAGACGCCGCTCCGGGGCGGGTGCAGAGCCGGCCGGGAGGTGACCGTCCGGCGGAGGTGACCCCAGCCGAGCCGTGCCGGGCCGTTCCGCGCCGCCCCGCCGCTCCGCCCGCCGCTCCCGGCAGTGCGCATGATACTGCGGCGCCGGGGCCCCGTGCGCGCCAACCCACCTTGAAACGGGCCCGGGCCGCGCCGCCGGCCAATCACCGCCCACTCCGCCGGGGCGCGGCCAATGGGCGGCGGGCGGGGGCGGCACCGAGCCGCTAAAGGGCGCAGGCTAGGCTGCGCCCCGCGCCGTGCGGCGGAGGGCAGGTGCGGCGCGGCGGCGGCATGGGCGCGGGCATGGGCGCAGCGGCGGCGGCCGGCGGCCGGCCCTGAGCCGCCCCTCCGGCCCGGCCAGCCCCGCGGCGGCCCGGGGAGCCCTGCCCCGGCCCGGGGAGCCCTGCCCCGCCCCGGCCGGGCCGCCCGGCGGGCGGAAGATGCTGCGCACCGGGGGCCGGTAGTACTATGATTTGGTATGTGGCCGCTTTGGTAGCAAGTGTGCTCGGCGCCCGCGGGCTGCCCGTCCAAGGTGAGTGGGGCCGTGGGCCGTCCTCCTCCGGGATGCCCCGGGAGGGCTCCGCCGCGCTCTCCGGGGCGGCGGCGGGGCCGCCTCTGCGTGCCCCCCCCCGCCGCTCCTTGTACCGGGGGCGAATGTGCATGCACCGGGCTGGGGTGCATGCACCGGGCTGGGATGCATGCACCGGGAGCGTGCACCGCGGGGCAGCACGTCCCGGAGCTTGCAGCGGGGGGGGAGGGAGGTTGGGGGGAGCATCCCCCGGGGGTGCGGCGCGCTGCGGTTCTGGAGGGGGTTTGCGTGTCCCCCCCCCCGGTGCCGGTGCAGCGGGGCTGAGCGCTGCCCGTGTCCCCGGGCGCTGGTGCTGCGGCGAGGCGCTGGCTGCTCCTTCCTTCCCCGCGGCCGGGGGGGAGCTGGGAGCGCCCGGTGCATCTTCCCCAGACGCTCGGTGGTTTTGGCAGTGACCTCCCAGAGGGCAGCGGCTGCGAGTCGGGAAGTTTAAGGAGGCAGGAGCTGCAGCAGAGCCCGGCCGGAGCCTGGAAATTCCTTTTAGGAGAAGGCGACGGGTGCGAGTCCTTGCGGGGGGCACGCCTGGCTGGGTGCGGGGGCAGAGGCGGGCAGCGTGGCCCCCGGCCGGGTTCTCGCTCCCCCCATTTCTTCTCCCAGCCTGGGGGAAGCAGCAGGCAGCAGCTCCGAGGGGCGCAGGCAGCGTTTGCCCTTCCCCGCTGGGCAAGGAGAAACGCAAAAGTGCTTCGGTGCCTTCCCCTGCAGCGCCCCGGCTGTGCCCGTGTGCTCCCGGCTGCGGGTTTGGGGGTGACTTTGCTCCCCCCTGCCCGGGGGAGGCTGCCCTCCTTCCCCCCCCACTGCAGGCTGGCTGCTGTGCCAGGGTAAACTGAGGCACAGGGTTGTCCAAGGTCAGGAGGGAGACGGCGGCGGGGAATAACCCTGATTTTCCTGCTCCGGCTTCTTTTCGGTCCCTACCTCCCCGCAGCCATCCCTGCAGGTAGAAGGGGAGCTGCCCGCCGCTTGGCGCAGCACCCTCTCCCATCCCTGCCCGCCGGTGCCTCGCCAAGCACGGGGTGATCCCTGCATCCCGGTGGTCCCTACCTGGGATGGAACCTGGGAGCTGCTCCCTGGGTGCCACCGAGCCCTGCCTGCGGGGATGCGGTGGCCGCAAGCGATGCCTGGCTGGTAGCCACCGCCGCTCCCCTCCCCGCGGCACGGGGGAACGCCGCCTCGGGTGGGCTGGGAGGGGGCACCTCGGCACGCGCCGGGGTGCCGCAGCCCCCGCCGCAGCACCGGCGCTCCTCGAGCGCGCGGGGTCATGTCTGCACCCCGCCACGGTCCCTTGGCATCCCTGCCTGGGAGGCGGCGGTGTTGGGGAGGGGGGGTGTCGGGATGGGGCCCCTCTCGCTGCCGAGCCGCGGCCGGCTGCTGCCTGCCTGAAATGCATCCTGCGGCGTGGCGAGGAGCTGGTTTGCAGCAGCGGATTGTAGAGGGACGCTCTGCTTCTGGAGAGGAGCGGAGCGGCGAGTTCCAGCGCCTGGGAAACTTGGAAATACCCTGCCAGCCTCTCGGATGGGGCTCCCTAACCGGTGCCGGGGTGGGTGGGTGGGTGCCGGGGACCCCCGGGCGCGGGGGTGCTGCGCGTACGGAGCGGCGCGGACGTGATGAATGAGCAATGCGTGGGCAGGCGCCGGGCGTAGCGGGTGCCGGGGGCGCTGCGGGCTGGCGTGGCCCCCGCGGGAGGGCTGCGTGGGGATGGGAGCCCACGGGGCTCGCCCCATCCCTTCGGCCCCCACGCCATCCCCTCCTGACAGCGGGGCCGTCGCCCCACGGCGCCTGGGGACGAGGCTTCGGAGCAGGGCTGGGGCTCGCCGCGCGTTGGTGCCCTCGCCGGGGCTTTTCTCCTGGCCGCGGCCTTCCTCCCCACGCTGCCTCCTCCTCCTCGCAGAGCCAGGCTGAGATGCAGCGGTGCTGGCCGCGGGGCAGCCCTCTTGCCTGGCCCGGCTCTCCGAGGGCTTTCCAGGCGGTAATCGGCTCAGAGAGGGGAGGAGGGTGGGTTATCCCCTCTTACGGCGTGGGGGAGGAGAGCCGGGACGTGACCGCGCCGGGAGTGGGTGTCGGAGGAGGGATCCGGCCTCCTGGCATTCCCGGCGGCACCGTGACGCAGAGGGGCTTTTCCTCCCTCTCCCACGAGCGTGCCGCGGTGCCGCGCGGCGAGCGGGGTCGCTCGTGGATCCGGCGGGCGCGGTTTGCGAAGGGAGGATTCGGCTTCTCCAGCGGGCGAGGGCTCCCGTCGAAGAGGTGTCGTCCCCCCCCTCCCGGACGCCGCGGCAGGTGACGCTCGCGGCGTTGACCTTGGCCGGTCGGAGCGGCTCTCCGTGGCGGTGCCGGCACTGCATCCCCTGCTTGTTCCTGGCACAGAGCTGTTGCACGCAAGGGCTGGTGCCTCTTCGGCCATGGATGGGTTTGGACCGGCAGCCGCCGGCTTTGGCGCGCGCGGCTTTGGCCCCGCTCTCCGCTGGCAAGGGGATGGTTTTGGCACCAGGACTGGCCGAGGGGGTTGGCCCAGCTCCCGTTTCCAGCCTTTCCCAGAGGATTTCTGCTCCTCTGGACCTGTTGGATGGGAGCGCGTGGGGCAGGGAGGGACGTGCGCATCTTGGTTGCTGACTTGGCTTGCTGGAGGGTTTTTGCGGTGATGGTTTCCTGGCTCGGTTGCCTTTTGGCTTGGAAGATGCAGCTTCGCCGGTGACGAGCGGACCCTGCAAGTTCCTCTCTGGAGCTGCGGCACGATGGGTTAGCTCCCGTTCACCTCCAGTCCTCCGTCTTGGAGGTCGTGGCTTAAGGCTGGAAGAGAAGCCCCGGAGATGGGCAAGCAGCGGGTCCAGCCCTGTGTCGTGCCAATGGAGGAGTCATTCCCTCTCCCTTCCCCTGCGGTAGGCATCTCCCGAGCTGGGGAGCCCTGAGCGACCAGCTGGCCTTTGGAAAAACAGCTTCCTTCCTCCCGCTTCGCGGTGGAGAGGCTGGCATTGGTGGGAGGGCTGCCTGAGCCAGGAACAGCGTGATTCAGGAGCTGCTGGCGGGCGGCTCGGAGCGCTGCCTGCATCCCAGTTACCAGTCGGAGGATGCGATGGCATCGGGGTGGTACGCGCCGCTCCGTGGGGAGGGCGATGCAGGCAGCCCGCCCGTGGGTACCGGTGCGATGAGGGTCTGAATGCCCTGGGTTGGACTGGGGGGCGCAGCACGCCGGCAGCGCTCTCCGGGTGCAGGAGCCAGGTCTCCCCTGGGAGCAGTTTTGGCTCCAGCCTCCTGCCGCAGCTGCTCGCTCGGCCCTGCGGCGCGCAGAGGGAGCTCGCGGGGAGCATGCAGGTAGCTGCTGGTCGTTGCTGGGAGATGATGGCTCCCGCGAGGCGGCTGCTGCGTGGCATGTGGGGATGCTCTGCTCTGGGCCCGTGGCGTTTACAGGGAGGGGCCGCCGGCGACCCCCAGGTGGGAGTGGGGACACCGGGGTGACCATGAGGAAGTAATTTTCTTGCACGCTCCGTCTCTGCACCCCTCTGAGCGCCAACTGCACTAGCACGTGTGCTCGCCGAGCTGCCCCCCGGCTGGGCACGGTCCCACCTGTGTCATCCCAGGGAGCGGGGACCCGCTGTGGCGGGTGCCTGCGTGGGGATGGTGTCGGTGGTCCCGCCGGACACCCCTCGTCCCCGGGGACGGGGTTTGAAGTCACCGTCTTGCCGCGAACAGGGCGCTGAGCCACCCCTTGCAGCTCCCCCTGCTCCTCCGCTGGCCCTGCCTGACCTTGAGGCACGTCGCTTGACCCGCGTGTCACCCTCCATCCGGCTGGAAAATCGGGTTTAAAACGCAGGAATCGCGTTGGAAGCCCAGATGCCGCTTTCCAGCTGGGGGAGGGGGTGAGGGCTGTGCTCCCGCTCCCCGGGGCTGCCCCCGGCCAGGGGACAGGAGGATGCTCTCGGGGGGGCTGTGGGTACCCCTGGGCAGGCGGGGGGGCACTGAGCTTGCAGCGGGGCGTGCAGCCCCTCCGAGCTGGTGGGGGGCAGGGAGGTGGGGGGCAGGCAGCTCTCCCCCATGCCATGCACTGTCTCGGCATCCCGGGTCCCTGCAGCTGGGGGTCCCCATCCAGCCCCCCCCCAGGCTGCTGCCCTGCTTGTTTCGTGGCGCTGGCTGCCTGCTCCCCTTCCCTGCTGGCCTCCATATGCCACGCCGGTGGCCTTGTCCTCAGAGATCCCCGCCGTATCCCGCCTCCGCCCATGCGAGCGGGATGTGTCAGAGCGGATCTCGTCTCCGCTCGGCAGGGAGGAGAGGTCCGTGGGCTCGGGGCCGCACGCCTGCTCCCTCGGCCGTCCCCACGGGGGGACAGGGATGGGGGCGAGCGCCTGGGGCGGGAGGTCAGGACGGGAGCCCCTCTCTGACCCCAGGGCATGGGTGTCCGCTGGGCAGGGCAGCCTTCCCGGGCTCTTCGCCATCGTCCCTCGGCCGTGGGATTGGTGTTGATGCCGCCGCGAGCCGAGGCGCGGGGCTATTTCATTTGGAAACCCGCTCTGCCACGGCCGTGCCCTTCTCACGAAGCGTCTGCAGGAAGGGTCCTGCTTCGGCGAGCGCACCCGCTCCCCCCAGCTTCACCCAGTCCTGCGTCGCCTTCCGTCTCTGCTCTCGGGGTGCGAGGAACTGGATGCCCAGACCCGGGTGAGGGTCTTCCCAGCTTCGGCATCGCCATCCCGGGGAGCCCCGCGGTGGCACCGTCTCTGCGCGCCGGCAGCCTTCCCTCCTCTCCCTTTGGGATGCTGTTCAACTCCACCTCCGCATCTTGTATTCTTGCCTCCTGGCACGCGGCGTGCTTTTATTTTTCCTGGATCTGCTTGGATGACGAAGCCTGTTGATTACTTGTTTTTCTTTACGAGGCGTCCCCCAGCTTCGCGTGAGCTCCCGCACCGAGGCGGGATTTGGGGTTCGCGTCCCCCCGATGCTGACCCTGTCTCCAAACTGCAGGTTAAGCCTTGAAAGCCCCTCTGAGCTGAGCTGGGAAAATGAAGCGGGTTTAAAAATACCTCGTCTGTTTGCGCTCTGTTTCTTCTGGCGTCTGCGGGTTGTTTTCAAGCGTTTCCCCACAAATGTGGGGGTGAGAAACAGCTCTCAATTCAAAGAAGTGTAGCCTCCATCGCTCGCGTGCCTTCCGTGGCCGGGACTTGGAAGGAAAGCGTGGTAGGGGCTGGGAGCGCAGGGTTCGCGGGTTGGGAAGTTGGGGAGACCCAAGGTTGGGGGTTCTGTACAACATCTCCCCGCTGCTTTCCTGCTGTCTCTGGGAGCGGGGACAGGCGGGCACGGGGGCCGGTGGCCGGGCGGGTGGCAGCTGGGGAGAGCCGGGGGCTGGTTAGCCGCCGCGGCTGCCAGTCGGCCGCGCGCGTGGGGAGGCGATGCTCAGCCGTGCGTGCTATTCCCCACCGGCCTCGCGATCAGACACCGGCGCTGCGAGCTGCCGGGGCTGACCTATTTTCCTACGCCCGGGCAGCCCTGGCCAGGCGTGGGTCTGGCGGAGGAGCGGCTGGCTCGTCCCCTCCCCGGGGACGTCGCCCACCGGTTTGGTGGGGAGCCGGTCCGGGGATCCCGGCGTGGGGCTGCGAGCGTGACGCCGCGGTGCCCATCACCGGGGGCGTCTGGGTGGCCTTTGGGCATTCTCTTGGCCACCAGCTGAGCAAAGCTTGAGCATCCCAGGCTCAGCGAGGAGCTGAAAACCAAGATCCCACCTTGGTACCCAAGGAACTGGTGGGCTGGGGCAGGCGGGGGGCTCGGGGAGGGGCTGGGGTGCTGCCCCCTCCGTCCCCCGCTGCCGGTGGAAAGCAGGGCTGTCCCTTCGAAGGCGGCGAGGGGCTGGGGACCCGCTTGCTCGGGGAAGTGCGCGTCCTTGGATGCTCTTGAGCGGCACGTGACGGCCGCTGTCCCTGATCAGCGCAGGGGGGCCGTGGGCAGGGAGGGGGGTTCCCAGCCCCGCAGCGCAGCCCCCCGGGGTTGGGATGGGTCCTCGCAGCCCTTTGCCGGGGCGGCGGGGGATGGTTGACGCTGTCCCCGCTGCCAGGGTGCGAACGCCTGAGCTCATCGGCGATGCAGCGATAACAAGGCACAGAGAGGTGCCGTAGTGTCGTCAGGGCGGTGCAAAGTGGGGGGGCAGGAGCGGGGTGCACACGTGTGCGTGCATATTGTGCATGTGTGCGTGCATATTGTGCGTGTGTGCGTGCATATATTGCACGTGTGTGCCCGGCGTTCCCCCGGCCCGAATGCGGTCCAGGCAGGTACGTGGCCGATGCAGCATCTGCTCCTTGCAGATGGTTCCCATCTTTGCACCTCGGCATCGCCCTCCCCGTTGCCGCCAGCCAGCCCTCCCGGTTCAACAGCCACCGTGTAGCCCCAGTGCCCGGCTTGCCGGTGCTGTGGGGACCAGGGATGCCCGGCTGGCCGTAGGGCTGCGCTCCTCTGCGGCGTTGCGCCCTGCAATAGGGAGGGGGTTTCGGCTGCGGCCGGGGCTGCTGGCTCTGCCCGCTCCCCTTCCCGGCGCTCGGCCGGTGAGCCCGTGGGGTGGCACGGCACGGGCCTCTCGCCGGTACGTGCTTGTGCCAGAGCCAAAAATAGCCGGTGATGCTCGGCTCCCGTGGCGGGGAAGCGGTGATGTCACTCGCCGCCAATCACCGGCGGCCCCGAGGAGCAGCGCGGAGGAGTGGGAACGTGCTTCCCCGAGCATCCCTCCCCAGCATCCCCCCGGCGCAGGCGGCGGCTGCGTGTGCCAGGAAAAGGCGGGGGGGGACCCTTCCTCGATGGGAAGGGAGACGTGGGGCTGAACCCTGCGCCTGCAGTTTTGGGGAGCCCCCCGCTTGGCTCCCCCCAGCCCTGGGTTTTCCCTCTCCCTTTCTGAAAGCCGCGCTGAGGATGCGGCTTTGCTGCTGATGGTGAGAGCAGGATGACGACAGGCTGCAGCTGAGCGGGGAGGCACAGCCGGGGTGGAGCAGTGCCTTCGTCTGAGGCCGAGACCAAAGCCCTGTTTAATTACCCCAGCCCGGGGCTGGGCGGGAGGAGCGGGGTGCCAGACCCGACGCGCAGGTCGCAGCCGGGTTTCAGGCCTGGGGCTCTCGGGGACGCCCAGGGACGGGCGGGCTTGGCTGGAGCATCGCTGCTCGGGGGGCTCGGCCCGTCCCGGGACGGCTGCTGCGGGGGGCTGGCACGCCAGAGCTGCGGGGCGGTGGTCCCTGCACCTCGGTCCCACTCGCCGGAGGATGCGGGGGCGCAAGCGGGGCTGCAAAAGCAGCCTTTTCCCCGCCGTAGGGACGCGGGGCAGCCCTGACCGTGCTGCTAGGTGGGGAGCAGCGCCGGGCGTGCTCCGCGCACCCCTTCTGCTGAGAGCAGGGGGTCCCCAAAACCCCCCACGGGGTCGCTGGGCCTTGCCCTGGCGCAGAGGGTGGGAAGCCGTCTTGGAGCAGCGGGTGCTGATGGCCACCGTCCTGAGTCCTGTGGTGGCTTGGGGTGGCCCTGGAGCTGGGTGGAGGGGCTTGGGGAACCCCCCCCCATTGGTTTTGGGGCAGGGGAGACCCAGGGGCTGCCCTCAGTGGAGCCAGGCGGCTGGGGATGGGCGTTTTTTTCTGCTGTGGCTCTCCTGGGGGTCCCGGTTCTCCAGCTAACGCCGACGCCGGGGTCCAGCAGCAGCAGCATCAGCCACAGTGTCTTCCTTCGCCCCCTCGCAGGTGCCCTCGGCTCGAGGGAGGAGCCCGAGTTCGTGACCGCTCGCGCTGGCGAGAGCGTGATCCTGGGATGCGACGTGATCCACCCGCTCACGGGGCAGCCCCCTCCCTATGTCGTGGAGTGGTTCAAGTTCGGCGTCCCCATCCCCATCTTCATCAAGTTTGGGTTTTACCCTCCCCATGTCGACCCGGAGTATGCCGGTGAGTCCGAGGGGCCACGGGGGTACAAGGGGGATGTGCCAGGTCCCGGCTGCGGCACAGCCGGGGATGTACGGATCCGCTCCTCCGTCGGAAACTGCGCGGGCTCCGTCTCTCGTTGCTCGCTTTCCACCCAGTTGGTTTTAATTAAGCAGCAGCGCTAGGAAGCCAGCTGGGCTGCGTGGGACGGGAGCAAGCGAGGCAGAGAAACCCGGGGTGACGTGTGGCGGTGGCGGCTGCTGCTGCTGCTGCCGCTGCGCCCCGGAGCAGCTGTGAGCCTGGGGGGGGATGCTGGGGATGCTGGGGGGATGCTGGGGATGGAGCCGGGGCCAGGTGGAGGTGGCAGGTTGGAGCTGCAGAGCCCACCATGTTGGCCACTCACCAATGTGCCACCAGCCCCACATGGCCAGTGGCCTCCGGTGGGGTCTATGAGCTGGGGACCAGCCCCGAAGGGGTTGGCGTTGGTGGGGCAGACCCATTTTAATTGGCCGTTCCCTGGGGACCACTTGCCCTGAGCCTTACCCTGCTTCCTCTGCCCAAATTGCTGCCCCTGGGAAACGCTGCGGCAGGGAGCATGCCGGCACCTGAGCCTGGGCTGAGCCCTGCCAAACTCAGCTCATGCTGGAGCAATGCCAGAGCCTGGTGGCCGCTGTGCCAGGGTGCAGGTTCGGGCTGCTTTGCTGCCTGTCCGGTTTTCTGGGCTGGATGCAGGGTCAGCCCGGGGCCGCCCTGCTTTTTGGGAGGCTCCCAGACTGGGGAAAGGCTTTGGGGCGCGCCTGCTTGCCGGCTGTACCGCTGCCAGGCCCCGGCTGGGAGCAGAAGGCCGGCGTCGCTGCGGGCAGACGCCGCTCGAGGCGCTTTGCCTGGCCGCCGCAGCTTGCTCTGCCCTCCCCAGATGGGTGAGCGTGTTGCCGGCCGGCTGCAACGTGCCGTGAGGCTCAGCCAGCCCCAAAATCGGGGACGGTGGGGCTCTGCCCAGCCCCAGAGCTGCTGCAGCGGGGCAGAGCTGCGCCGGGCTGGGGCGTCCCCTGCGGCGATGCCCTTCGGGGGGGCTGGTCCGGCGTTGGGGGTCCATTGCGTGGGGCCGGCGGCCGCCGAGCTGACGGCTCTGCTCTCCCCGCAGGCCGGGCCAGCCTGCACGACAAAGCCTCCCTGCGCATTGAGCAGGTCCGCTCCGAGGACCAGGGCTGGTACGAGTGCAAAGTGCTCATGCTGGACCAGCAGTACGACACCTTCCACAACGGCAGCTGGGTCCACCTCACGGTCAACGGTGAGCCGGGGACGGCGGGGCCGGAGGCTGCGGCATCGCCGGGGGGTTGCGTGCGGTGCCGGCGCCAAGACGGGGTTCCCTTTGATTTCTGACGGACGCTGGACCTCGATGGTATCTGCGCCTTGCAGACAAGCGAGCCTGAAGCCATCCGGGCTGACTGCTCCAGCCGGGGCGTGACTTAAAAAGGGACAAACTTTTATTAGGGGTTGCACAGTTTAATTAGGTGGAGCTTGTCTGAGGGAGAGAGATCAAGAAACGGGGCTGGGGATGAATCTCCTCTTAAACAGATGAGAAAATCAAATCTTTGTTTTCTTGAAATTCAGATTTACTCAAATGACTTTTTAATTTTATTAAGGCTGCATATTAAACTAATTAGCAAATTGTCATTCTCCACATCAGGAGAGGTCTTTATTTTTAGCCCAGCAGCAGGGCTGCGCCTCTCCTGCTGCAGCGGGGTGGCTGGAGAGAAGAGATGTGGGCACCAGCAGCTCCTCACTGGTGTTGCCTGACCTTGAGCAATTAATTTAACCTTTTGGGGGGGACGGCTGGGCTGCTGCATGGAGCAGAGCCACCTAATTGAGCCCAATTAGTGAGCGGGAGCTTTGCAAGCGTGGCCGTGCAGCATACCAGCCCCATCCCTGCCTTGCTGCTGCCTCTTTTCCCCCTGTCTGCATAAAGGGGGTGAGATGCTGCCGTGCTTGCAGCGGGGCTGCCCTCCTCCTGCCTGCTCGCGAGCCCGGAGCGCTTGGGAAGGAAGGAGTGAGGGAAGCGAGAGGAGGAGGAGGAGGAGGAGGATGGTGCCTGCTTCACCTGCACCATGTGCACGGATCCTGCAAACCGCCAGCCCGAAGGGCTGGAAGTGGCCATTGGTGCCCCAAGTGCCCTCTCTCCCTCCCTGGGCTTGACCCCCTTTGCAAAATGGGGTGCTTTTGGGGTTTTATGCAGCGTGGGGCATGTAGGGGCTTAATAGCGAAATAATAACCGTAATCCTTCTGGCCCGAGGAATTGCTTTCAGGGGGAAGGCTGTGGCTTTCCCCCAGGGCATTACAATGCTTAATTTTCTTAGGGGAAAATAAAAATCATTTGGGGAGAAACAAAATATAGTTCTTTTTTTCCCCGAGCGGATTAAATTGCCAACCTGTCTTCCTCGAAAGTGGGCTTTAAAAACCGCTGGTAATTAGGGGCGGGCTGTAATCCTGCCAGCCTCTTTAATCAGGAAGGAGCCTTTCGATCTGCACTGCGGTGTTTTCCCATGTTTTGACAATAGCAAGTTAATGTGCAATGGGGGGGACGCGGGCCTGCCCTGGAGCCAGCGGGGAGGAGAGGGGACGGGGCTGGGGTGCGGTGGGGAGGGCATGCCCTCGGCCGGCGTCCCCGGGGGACAGCCCCTGTGGAGCCGCTGTTGTCCCTGTCCCTGCAGCCCCGTTCGCCTTTGGGGTGATCCCAGCCCCGCCGCGGGGGTGTGCGGGGCGTCCCCCCTTTGCAGGCGGCTGCCTCCCCTCTGTCCCCCTGCACCCCCGGACCCAGGGGGGTCACGGTGGTCTCCCCTGCCCCGCAGCTCCCCCCACCTTCACGGAGACGCCGCCGCAGTACGTAGAGGCGAAGGAGGGCAGCAGCGTCACCTTGACCTGCATGGCGTTCGGGAACCCCAAGCCCATTGTCACCTGGCTGAAAGAGGGAGAACTTTTGGGTGACAACGGCAAGTACCAGGTAGGTGGGTGGCGGGGACTGCTGCGGGGGGTTCCCGGCCGCCCCCTCGGTGGGGACGGGATCGATGGGAGCACGGTGGCGGCAGCTCCGTGCCTGGAGCCGGGAGTGCTTTGTCAGCGCTTCTTGCTGAGCTGCCCAGGAGCAGCAGCCTCTAACGCCTGGGTGCAGGCTGGAGACCCCCCGGGTGTTTAGGGCAGCCCCATTCCCTGCTGCTCCCGGGGGACTCTGGGTCTGGAGATGGGGTGGGGGGTGCAGCCTGGGGGCGCGGGGTCCCTGAGCAGGGATGGGTGCAGCGGGGTGTGGCGGTTTGGGCAGGGAGGGCTTTGCCACCCTTCCAGGACCCTTTTTGCTTCCCAAAGGCTGCGGGACAGAGATTCCCCCCTGAGCTGTAATTGGTAAATCAGGCATTGGAATCAGCGCAGGCACTAATGAGAGTAATTAGGAATCATTTGTTACTAATTGAAATAGAAGGATGAGGCGGGGTGGGGGGGAGCTGCTACCCCGGGGGAAATGGTCCCTCCGCATCCTTCCTCACCCGTGTCCCCCGGGAGGAATTTGGCCGCTCCTCTTGCAGCTGCGAGATGGCCCCGTGGGGAGGACGGTGGCCGAGCTGGGGTCTCCCCATCGTACCCTACCCCAGCGATGGAGCTGGTTCCTCGGGAGCAGGGGATGCTCCGGTGAAGCATCCTGCTCCTTGTGAAGCGCTGATGGTGCCGGGGCGCTTGGCAGGAGCGGTTTGGAGCCTGCTGCCTGCCAGTCGCTTCTGCGGGAGATGAATACGTTGCGAGGGTTATTTTTTTTTTTTTCTTTTTCCTTTTTTTTTTTTTTTTTCCTTCCTTCCCCTTGGCGTCAAGCAGAAACGCGTGTGTTGGTTTATTAATATGCGAAGTCTTGCAGAGCGGGGAAACCCGTTTCTCATCCGGCCCTAAAAGCGCCGGCAGCTTTCCGCTGTGGAAAGCAGGGAGGGAGGGTGCTGAGCTGCGGCTGGGGTGCATCCCCCCCTGCCACGAGGGTCCCTGCTCCAGGGTCGTCCCTTGCTGTCCCCAGGTGAGCGACGGCAGCCTGACCGTGCTCTCCGTCAGCCGGGAGGACAGGGGTGCCTACACGTGCCGGGCGTACAGCATCCAGGGGGAGGCTGTGCACACCACGCGCCTGCTTGTTCAAGGTGAGATCTTCCACCCGAGCCTCTCCGGCTTGCCCTCGGCCACTGGCATCCCCGGGGGGCTGGGAGGGGGGCTCCGTGGGCGGAATTCCATGGACCACAGCACCCTGGTGCTGCCCCAAAGCGACCCGCCGGCCTTGCGGGCTCGGCGTCGCGCTGGCTCCCCCGTGGCTCCACATCCCATTTATAGGACGGAGGAATCCGCTTATCTGGGGCGTCGTGGTGGCCGTGCTGAAGCAGCCGTGCCGATGAACAGCCGGGCCCTGATGGCGGCTCGGTTTTGTTCGGGAAGCGGGGAAAAGATTGAGGCTGTCACAAAGCGCCTCGTCAGATAGCGGTGATGCATGGCAGGCCTCCTGCTCCTCGCTCCCTCCTTTATGAAATAAATCTTTAATTAGGTCAGCAGATACTGGCGGAGAGAGGAGCGCGGGGTGTCCTACGCTCCGCTTTCACCGCGTTGGCGAGCTGTGGACGCTCGCTGCCGGCTCCCGGCAGTTTGCTGTTTTCCCCCTGGATTTTTCCCGCGGGTGATGCGATCCTGGAAATGTGCTCGGGATGGAGGGAGGCGTGGGCTCATGTGCCCTGGGAGAAGCGGAGCCTCCTCCCTAAAGCTGCAGAGATTAGGGAAAAGGGTTGGGAGTACCAGGGCCACCGTGCTTCTCGGGGTCAGCCCCTGCGCTCTGTGATCCTGGGGGATTGGGGCCAGCTCTGCCCCGGAGCCCCCCAGCAGCTCCCAGCCCACGATGCTGTGATGGAGCTGAGCCTGAGCAACCTTTGCGGGGACACGGGTACTAGACGGGGTGACGCTTTTCTCTCTCCCCTCCAGGACCTCCCTTCATCGTTTCCCCTCCGGAGAACATCACGGTCAACATCTCCCAGGATGCGCTCTTCACCTGCCAGGCCGAGGCGTACCCCGGGAACCTCACCTACCTGTGGTACTGGGAGGAGGAGAATGTCTACTTCAAGAAGTGAGTTTGCAGCCAGCGGGGCGATGCGTCCTCCTCCTCCTCCTGCTCCCAGATCGTGCTGGGGCCACCGATGGGGAGGGCATTGCCCCCAGGTCTCTTTGCAATCACAGAATGCTTTGGGTTGGAAGGGACCTTTAGAGCTCAGTCCTCCTCCCCTCTTCTCTCAACAGCGACCTGAAGTTGAGGGTGCGGATCCTGATCGATGGGACGCTGATCATTTTCCGTGTCAAGCCAGAGGATGCTGGAAAATACACCTGTATCCCCAGCAACAGCCTGGGCCGCTCGCCATCAGCCTCTGCCTACCTGACAGTGCAGTGTGAGTGTGGGCAGCGGGACCCGATCCTGAGGGATGGGGCTGGGATGGATAATACCCGGCTCGGAGGCAGCCCCAGGGGCTGTCGTCCCGGTGTGATACTAGGAGGCACGGGTTGATGTGACAGCAGCCTTTGGATGAGCATGCAATCATCGGCAACAGGCGGAGAGCATCCCACATGTGCTTGCAGGGTGCGGGCAACAAGAAAGCAAATAGCCTGAGTGTCCTGGGTAGCGCTGCTCAGCTGGGAGCGGGGTCCACCTTCGATACAAGTGGTTTTTGGCTAGGTAGGCGCCTTCCCACCACTGCTGCTGGTACGCTGTCCTCATCAGCTGCATCGTGTCGGGCAGGGAAACACCGCGTCAGGGCGCTCAGCCTCAACTACCTGCTTGTATTTTTCGGTATTTATTATGGGGGCTTGTTCCCGCGGTGTGGTTTTTCTGTGAGCTCGGTAGCTTTGCGTGTCATATTTTTCAGGCGGTAACTGATCTAAACAAGCGGAGGAGAAGGGGCTGTAGCAGGAGCGTTGCTTCCCACGCTTGTTCTCGCAAGCTCCCCGGGCGGTAATGGGTAGTGTGCCACCAGCGTCCTGTGGCATTCGACAGTAATGGCCTCAACCACTGCTGCCTGCAATTGCAATATTGCTCCGCTGTAAAAGACTGCAGCGGTTTTATTTTATAATGAAAGACAGGCTTGAGCAAAGTGGGCTCGCGACTTGAGTTTTGAAGGCTGCCTTAGAGATGCTGCCTGTAGATCCAGCGCTGATTAGCCCCGTGCCGGCGGGGAGCCGCTCGGAGAAGGGCTGGTAGGTCCCATCGTTTCCCTGCGGGGACGGATGAAGGGGCAGCGGGATGGTGTGACGGGTGCCGTGCCCAGGCAGAGGCGTGATTTGGGGCTTGGATGTGCCCAGCTGGGCGGCTCTTGGGAAAGCGTGCAGCCTCAGGCCGTTAAATCTGCCCTGCTGCTAATCCAGGACCACTCGTCAAGGCTGATAGCTGTTAAAAATAGCTCTAATGGCAGGAAAAACGGCGTTTGGACAATCTGCCCTTCAGACAGCCCTGCGCCCAGGCTTGGGTGCGAGGAGGTGTGCTTGGCTTTTTGTGCTGCAAACCGCTTTCCCCTGGAGCAAACCTGCTCATCTGTACCGGGGCTGATGCCGTGGCTTCCCACCCACCGAAGCAGCCGTCGGATGGGGACACGGCTCTGGGTCATTGGCGAGCCAGGCTGGCCCCCGGCCAGTGACCTAATAGTGAAAGGCTCGATCCCATTATCCTCTCCCACGCCGCTGGAGCCCTCGATTACATTTCCTAAGAGGTGGAGTCGAGCGGAGGCGGGGGGTAAAGCCTGTTCCATATGCAGCGCTTGGCAATCTGGGTTACGGTGCCATTGCCCGGGGCGCGCGGTTTCAGGGAGCGGTTGGGGTTACGTGTGTTGGCAGGGAGGGAGCAGAGCTCCCAAACTTTGGTAGCTTTTGCTGTCCTCCATCCCTTCCTCCTAGACGCCTTGCCTTTACCCCCAGCTTTGCGGTTTTGCATTGGCAGTGCAGGGACGCTGTACCCCCAAAAAATGCATTTATCCCCTAACGCAGCATTAAGCCCTGTCAGGGTTTTCCCGTAACCTCATGCTGCCAGTGTCTAGACGAGATTGTAGAAATACTCGCTCTTCTTATTAAAAGTAACTTTTTTTTAAAAAAGCTTCTTATTAAAGAAAGTCTAGATTCTCTCCAACCCACTCGCACTTAATTAAAAAGCTCTTAGAAGCACTGTTAATGACACATTCTAGACTAGAGGATTGCGAGACGCCTCGCTGCGTGGGTGGTGCAGCGCGGGGGGGGGGGTTAGATATGTATTTTAAGCTTTTACATCCTGTTGGAAAGGGTGGAGGTGGCTGATGCTCAACACGACCCAGCCTCAATGAGGCACGGGCTGCGAGTACAAATACATCGGGAGGTGAAGGGCTCACGGCAGCCCGGCCATGGATCCCTTCTTCCGTCTTGTTTGCTGCAGCTGGTATGTTTTGAAGCTCGGGAGTTGAAAGAGTTTTCATTGCTGGTGTGCACAACCAGGCCGCGGGGCAGGCGGGTGGCTTGCTGGGCGCACGCCGCACCGTGCACGCGTCCCGCAGGCTGAGCGCGGTGGAGCAGCTTGGGCTTCAGCGGGACGCGGGTCGGTGTGGATGTGAGAGCAGGCGTATTTAATGTTCCTTCTTAACTGCGGCTTTTAATGAGCCCCAGGTAGGAACACCCTGAGCGTGAGTAAAGCCTCCCAGAAATGCCAGGTATTACAGCAGATTTGTGTGCAGCAAGCCTGGAGATAACAGCCTGTGGGAGCCAAGGTGGTGGTTGGGTTTGGAATTCATTACAAAAGCGATGTAGATCCTCTGAAGCCAGCTGGTGGGGGAGAGATGGGCTCCTTCCCCATGCTAACGCGGTGGTGCCGCTCTCCCAGATCCTGCCCGCGTGGTGAACATGCCCCCCGTCATCTACGTTCCCATCGGGATACACGGATACATCCGCTGCCCGGTCGAGGCAGAGCCCCCGGTCACTCTGGTCAAGTGGAACAAAGACGGACGTCCCCTGCGAATCGAGAAGGTAACGAAGCCTCCAGGGAGGGACGCGTGGGGGCACAGGGAGGTTGGGACCCTCGCGTCCTCTGCAGACGCCGGTGAGCATCGCTGGGCGCCCTGCGGGTCCGGCCGGCCATCGGGAGAAGCAGCCGGGTGGGTGGGATGACGCTGCTTGTCCTTATCAGCTGTGGGCAGAGTTAATTTGGGTTCCTGCATGGAGCCCAGGGCGCCTGTAGACGCACTGTCTGCGTCTCCCAGACCTAATGCCTGCAGCCCTCTAAAGTGACCTCCTGATGGCCCTGGTTTTTTTTTTCAATGGCAACGGATGGTTAAAAGACCCTTTTAACAAGTCTCTGTCTTCCTATAATCACCGTTTGATAGTCTGAGCAAGGATATTAGCCATTAAATATTTAAAGAAAACACTCAGTATTTTAAATTTTTTGCTTAAATATTAATGATCCAAAGTTTTAATTCCATTTAAACCTGTTGCTACTGTGGGTTCCTGGCCCTTGGTGCCCTCAGCCCCTTGGGTGGAGTTGTCTACTTGGTGCCACCAGGGTGGGTTTTACTTTGGGTGTGATAGATTCTGATATTAAATCTTTTGGGCTACTTGAAGAAGCCTGGCTGTGCGTATGGAGGAGAGCAGCCGCGGGATAAACCTGCGTGTCGTTGGGTGCGTACAGAGCAGGGCAGCCCTTGCCGGGAGGGCTGTGTTTGGTCGGGCTGATCTGTCCCGCGTTTCCTCTCTCTGCAGTTGAGGAGATGGCTTGGATGCTGGGAATTGAATTGGGCATCTCCCGGGGACGTGACAGCCGCCCTGGGCTTTAGGTGGGGGGCTTGGCTGAAGGGAAAATTATAAGCCGTGGTGGGCGTAGGATAAGTCAGCTCCCTTTTTCTCACCGCTGCAGTATTCTGGCTGGAACCTGCTGGAAGACGGGTCGATCCGGATAGAGGAGGCAACCGAAGATGCTCTCGGCACTTACACCTGTGTGCCTTATAACGCCCTGGGTACGATGGGCCAGTCTCCCCCTGCCCGACTGGTACTGAAGGTAACTTGCCTGCTCAAATCCTTGCTCTGCAGCTGGCAGGTTTGCGCTGCGGGTTGTGTCCTCCTGTGGGCTGCTCCTGTGCCGAGGGGAGCTCCTGGGGTTGCGCGGGGTGCTGGAGTCCCAGGCTGAGTGGGGTGAACGCGTGGGAGCTTTGCAGAGGCATCTTACACCGCAGTTAAGCTTTTTTAATATGGATTTTGCAATGTGCACGTCGCTCATTCTGCCCTCCTGTTCAGCCCGGCGCTGCAGGGGAGGATGAGGTGGGTTTTTTTCCATGCTGTTTATTTGGTGGTTAATTCTGTGCAGAAATTGAGGTTTTACATTGCTTTTCTGAGCGCTTCTTTATGAAGTGACCCGAAGAAGGGCTCTGTGCCCCCAAGCTTGTCCGCTTTTCCACCTACGTGACTTGGCTTAGCAAAAACCCATTGCCTCTCGCTCTGAGCTTTACCTGTGCTGAGAAAAGCAAGCGCAGGCCCCTTACAAGCATCCTGGAAGGGGAACAGCAGAGGCGCGAGTGCGAAGGTGCGTCTGCGCTGCGGTTGGAGGCGTGCTTCCCACCGGGAGAGGCAAACCCTGAGTGCACCCTGCCTGGTGCAGCTGGAAATACCCCACCAGAGCGGCGGCACGGGTTTTGGCACAGGCTGGGCCGCAGCCGGTGAGCGATGGCTATGAGGCTTTGGTAGCGCTGGACCAGGGTAGTTCGAGGAAACATGTCCCTGGGATGGCTTTTTTTTTTTTCCCAACAAAACACTTAGCCCTGCTGACCTGGGCTTGGGTTCATGGAGGATTTTAATAAACGGATGATTTGAGCTCTAGAGATGCTCTGCGTGCTCTTGCTGCCTTCAGAGCCTGAGGCGTGCTGGCTTCCAGCGCAGCTCCCGTCGCAGCTGGGGTGGGAGCTGCTGCCTCTTCGTTCCCTGAACAAAAAGTCCTGTGCTTGTGAGCGGCAGTGATTCATGGTGTCTCGCTGAGGTTCCCATGATAACAGACACACGTATCCGCTAAGATGGCTGCAGAGTCGATGCAGATTGATGTCTGATGCGACCTGGGTGTGGTTTTTTTTTTTTCTGTTTACCTCCTTAAAACTTAAACAAGATGCCACAATGCAGCGGCTCTTTGGAGAAAACTTCCCTCCGGGTGTATAATTTGGTGTACCACGGAGCCTCGTTAGCGCATGCCTCCGCCGTGGCTTTCCTTGCAATGCCTCAACCTTACCCAAACCGGTGATTCATTTGTTTTGGAAAAGGGCTGGTTTTGGTTGTGGGGAGCCGCTCGCGCGTGGCGGGAGTTGTCGCGGGTTAACGCTCCTTGCCTTTTCCCTTGGCTGCAGGACCCCCCCTATTTCACGGTGCTACCAGGCTGGGAGTACAGACAGGAGGCAGGGAGGGAGCTGTTGATTCCTTGCGCTGCTGCCGGAGACCCCTTTCCCATCATCGCCTGGAGAAAGGTACCCGGCCTGCCAGACAAATCTGCAGTGCCTTTGGCTTTTGGTGAATATTGCAGACAGAGAAGCCACACTCTGTCCCGGTAAGAACAAACTGCAGGTACAGCTGCTTCGCTTTGGGCTGAGCCACTGCTGTCCTGTCCCGCAGGTGGGTGGGGGAAGCCCGGCTTGCGGCCACTGAGTACCTTAATCCCGTGAAACTGTCACGGCAGCACCTGCAAAGCTGAGCGCTGCCCCCGCCCTGGCCGCCCTCCTCTTCCTCACCAGTGCTGCCCGCAAGATGCCCTTCTCCTTGCCTGCCTGCACGGTGGTCACCGGCAGGACACGGCAGCCCCGGCGATGCCGTTCCTGTGGCACGGAGCTCCCGTAGCGGGAGGGGACGTGCCACCGGAGTGTGTCCGGGGGTCTCTTGGCTGAATTTTGGCAAGGGGCTGGTCCGGTCAGCAGCTGTTTTGCTGCCCCGTGACTTTGAAGACCCTGGGAAGAAGCTGTTCTAATGATGCTGAACTAGACATAATGATTTCAGAATGTCCCTTTCTGTAGAGCAGGGTAGGATCCAGCGTGGTGGTACAGCCTGGGAGAAACCAAGGCTTTCCAGTCCTCCTTCAGCCTTCCCTTTGCTTCCCACCTTCACTGCTCCCGTAGGAAAGTCACGGTGCAGGGGGCCTCCTGGGCTCTCTGTCCCCCTGTCAGGATCTTCTCTCCAAACCTCCCGTCCCTTCTTAGGGCTCCTGAGAGTGAGCAGGGTCCCTGCGTCTCCCGGTGGGCACCCTCCTCAGTCCTTGTGGTGTGAGATGCTGGATCTCTTTGAGTTCCTTTTACCAGCACGAGGAGGACCATGACTTGCACAGATTGCAAGTGACCTACCTAAAACCTGTTGGCTGTTTAGTCTTTTTCTCCATCTTATTTTTCTCCCCCCCTCCCCACTTCCTTCTTATTCAGGTTTCTTTTCAACCCCTCTTGTGCCTTCTGGTGGTCCTCATGTCATGACTCTGGGCTTATCCCCACTGACTCCAATTGGGGCTGGCTTGGCCTGGGCTCAGTTTCCCAGTGGCAGAAGCAAGCTCCCTTGCTCCCTGGCAGCCCACCAGTGCTGACCAGTCTCTTGAAGGACTCCTGAAGACTTGGGCTTGGTAACCCCACGTGCCCATCTGCTACTCTGCTCATCCTGCATGGCATCGAACCGTGGGTCCCGGTGTCAATCGGCAGAGACCCCTGCGTGAAGAACAGCTGAAGAGGACTTGGGACAACGTGGGATTTGCACAACTTTGGCTGATGGGCGTAGACACGAGTCGTTACAAGATCCATCTTTCCGCTCGGCTTGAGAGCTCCCGGGCACCTCCACGCACGCCATCCTCCCGTGTCCCCGTGGGGCCCTTGCTGCCCAAACCTCTGACGAAGGGTCCCGTCTCTCCTCCGCCGCTGGCTGAGGGGCAGTTTGGGCATCTCCTGGGGCAGGCGGTGCCTGCCCCGGCCTGGGCGGGTGTTTGCTGGGGGCGGCTGGTGCACCTTCCTGCAGCGGTTTCAGCTTTGGATGCTGGAGGTTGAGCCCTGGCACAGGGCTCGGTGTCCATGCGAGCGCTGTGGGGTTTTCCGCTTGTGTGTGAGTGCTGAGCATCAGCCTCCCTGACGCATGCCTCTCGCGTTGCCCCGCCAGGTCCTCTCGAAAACGGGGGAACCGGCTGCCTTGCCGCGACCAGAGAGACCAGATCCCTTGCCGGTGGCCGGCGGTGTCCCCTGGGCCGCGCAGGTAGCTTAGTGACCCCGCTGCCGCCTCGCCCTGCCCCGCAACCTGCTTCTGAGTCGTGTTTTTTCTCTCTTTGCCCGGCTCCCCCCCCGCTCCTTGCCCAAGGTAGGGAAGCCCAGCAGGAGCAAGCACAACACGCTGCCCGGCGGCACCCTGCAGATCCGCTCCCTCGGCAAGGACGACCACGGCGAGTGGGAGTGCGTCGCCACCAACGTCGTCGCAAGCATTACTGCCAGCACCCACCTTACCGTCGTAGGTAGGGGCAGGGGACGGCCGGTGGCGGGTCCCTGGGTAGGGTCAGCACGTCGGCAAGGTGGGAGATGGGGATGCTTCCCATGAAAAGTGTCTCCTTTAAATCTTATTTACCAGTGGCGCTGCCTTTTTCTGCTCCGTTATTTTGGCCACCTGTGGACACAGCTGTCCTGCTGCTACTTCTAGCAGAAATTGCAGGTGGCTTTTGCTTGGTGCAAGAGGAGTCCCCTCGAATCGCGGCTGGGAGCAGACCCCTTCCAGCCCCCTTGCCTTTGCCGGCCAGCGCGTGGTCTTGCTCCCCTTCAGCCCTTCCCTCTCTCCCCGCAGGCACAAGCCCTCACGCCCCGACCAGCGTGCACGTTGTGGTCGCCATGACCTCAGCCAACGTCTCCTGGGAGCCCGGCTACGACGGTGGATACGAGCAGACTTTCTCAGTTTGGTACGGCCCTCTGTGAGTCATCCCGGCATGCTTTGCTCTCTGCTTCTTTTCCTTCCTAGCCGACCTGAGCTTCGAGCGGCCGGGGGGAGGAGGGTGGTGAGGGCAGCGTGCTCGGCTCGGTGCCCATGGGCGTCGTGGGGCTGAGCTCCCGTTGGGTGCCTTGGAGAGATGGGGGGTGGTGGGATCACGTAGTTTGGTGTTTCCTCTCCCTTCTGTGCTAGCCAGTACCTCCGTCTGCCCCAGCAGGTTTTGTTCTGCTTATGGTGCAAGGGAGATGCTTTGCATTCATGTAACTTTGCCTCTGGCATCTAATTTCAAGATAAACTGTTTATGAAGCTCAACAGCCAGGGAGAGGATGGAAAATGCAACCTTTATAGAGTGCGTCCTGCAAGAGCCGTGACTAAGCAGAAATGATCTCTCCTTGCTCTGCGGCTCCCTCGTGGTGGTTAAATCCCGGCTGAGCTCACGACCAGCCCCTGTGAGATGCTGGCCGGCTCTGAGCCTCATGGGGCTCTGCTCCCATCGCTCCTGTGCCAGCCTGCGCTAGCCGGGACCCAAAGCCGGCGGGTACACCCCGCCTTCCCACGATGGGGCCGGGCTCGGCCCTGCCGGCTTTCCCCTGGGGTAAGGGAGGGTGAAATGTAGCTGCAGCAAGGTCAGGATTTTCTTTGGGCTCTGCACTTGCTCTTGTCTTCCTCTTCTGAAGAGCCGTCCTTGCAAGCGTGGAAGGGTTGGTGCCTTCCCTTCCCAGTTCTGGGGCTGGTGTTCTTCAGCCTTTCTTCTCACTCTCTCGTTCCTTGCCTTAATTTGCCCTGATGGAGACTGCTGATAGAGTGGAGATAGAGTAGATGCTGCCTGTAATGATTTCTGCTCTGCTCCAGCCTGAGGCTGGACAGTCATGGGGTGGAGCTGGACAGTCTGTCGGGAGATGGAAAGAATAAGGAATGGGGTGAGCAGAGGGGAAAAACGAGGCAGCGAGCGGAGTGGTGCAGACCTTGCTCTGATGAAAGCATCCTTGGGGAAGGAGTTGGTTAAATCTCCCCGCTCTGGAGACGTGGCTCACCTCGGAGGGAGGTGGCAGCTGCTGCTGCTCTTGCTCTGCAACCTGCTGCCGGGTTCCTGCCTCCTCCAGGCTCCTCCAGATCCCACACTGGGGAGAGCAGCCAGCAGCAGGGAAGGGCGTTTGCACCAGGCTTGCCTTAGGGAATTTACAGGGTGCCGTGGGGACCTGGGATAGGGAGGCAGAGACCTGTCTCACCCTGGCTGTAGGGTGTGAGCCCTGGGGGCTGTGCTGCTCCCTGGGACCGGGGCTCTGGGACGGTGCTGGGTCACCTGGTGCCTTCCAGAGAGCCGGCCATCTGTGCGTTTGCCTCCCTGCTGCGGCTATGGGATGTTCAAGCAAAACATGGCTTCGCCTCCTGTGGAGTTCATGCTCTCCTCCCGCTTCTGCGGTTGTCGATGCTGGAAATGCAAACCCCGCTCCCCAGGGACGGCCAGGGCCACCGCAGCGTCCCGCCTGCGTACGCGCTCTCCCTCGGCCAGGGCGGTCTCCCGTCCCCGGGGGTGATCAGCGCTGCGTTTACCCTCCACTCTCCCCGCCCTCAGCCCCTTGCCATTGCGTGCCCGCCCGCAGCAGCACTGGGGAGAAGGGATGCGAAGGTGGTGGGGTTAAATGCTGCAGGGGAAACCCACTCTGGGTGACGAGCAGTGGGCCCTCCGTGCCTCCGCTGCGGCGGCGGGGGATCCTGGGAGCTGTAGTCCCAGCCGGAGCCGTGGTGACACAGAAGCTTTCCTGCCCGCAGCCGCTCGCTTTGGTGGAGGCATGCTGCACGTGCATAGCTCTCCGCCGACCTGCTTGTTTCCATAGCTTGCTGCTGCTTCTCCTGCCTCACCTTTTGCTCCCTTTACAGCGGTGTTATTTGTCTTTGCTCCATCTTTGACTTCCTACTCGGTGGATTTACCTGGCTGCGTGCCAGGGGCTACAGATATGCCCGCTTACCTATGCAGAATAGACCATCTGCAGTAATCCTTCCCAAATCCTCTGCGGACACGACCAAAACCTGCAGCCAAGGGCTGGGACTCCTTAGAGCATCTCTCTGACACGAGCACTGATACTTGCAGTATCATTGCAGCACGGTGACACTGCTTTGGGACATGGGGCCCTTTCACCGTGGTGCTTCCCGGCGGGGTTATGGCTTGTGGAGGTGGCTGCACGCTCATGTGTGCTGGGACGGCTCTTGGGAGCTTTTTTTTGCCCTGGGTTTGTGGGTTAGACCCCAGCAGAAAGGCTGCGTCCTGTGCTCCCTGCAAGTGCCTCTGCTGCACTGCCAAACCCCGAGTTATGCTCGGGGCTGTGCTGGCAGCCCCTGACTTGTGCAAATATGGCAAAAATGGTGATTTAGTTCCATGTCTCTTGTGGGATTGCATGCACAGGGCTACAGCTGAGGGAAAACTTGGCTCTGGCTCGGGAGCTGTCGAGGTAGAAATGGGAACAGGGCCCATCTCCGGCTCCAGCCGTCCCCTTTGCAGCGCTCACCGGAGTAAAAATGCGCCAGCTTCCACTTTTGCCCATGGAATCTGATGGAGAGAACCTCAGAGTGGGGCTGCTGGCACTGCTTTTGTCCCTGGCCCTGCTCAGAGGGTGCAGGTGGTGCGTGGCAGAGCGGAGGGCTGGTGGCAGCATCCGTATGAGCTGGCGGATGCTGGTGTGGCACAACAGGATGGTGCTCCGTGCCTGGCAGTCCTCGTGTGTGCGTCCCCGAGTCAGCTCTTGGGTCGCGAGCGGCTGCCCCACGTCCATCCACATCGCTGCTGTCAAACCAAACCATCGCTCGGGAAAGCTCCATTTTCGCTCGAGAAGTTAATGCTGCTTCTTTGGCCTCCCTGTCGAAGGCACCTTCCCTGAGGATGCTCCCTTCTCTCTCGGCAGGATGAAGAGAGCCCAGTTTGGCCCCCATGACTGGCTATCTCTCCCAGTGCCAGCTGGCTCCAGTTGGCTAGTGGTGGATACCTTGGAACCGGAGACTGCGTACCAGTTCAGTGTCTTGGCTCAAAACAAGCTGGGTACCAGCTCCTTCAGTGAGGTGGTCACTGTGAACACTCTAGGTAGGTCCTCTGTGGGCACGAGGGGAGGATGGGGAAAGGATTCGGGAGGTCTGTGGAGAGAAGTGGCCCCTTGCCTTGGTCCGTGTGTCCTATCTGCTGGCCGCAGAGATGGCGATTGGCAGCGGTAGTTTCCAGCTGCGTAAAAGGGAGTTCGCGGAGGGTCCTGGATGAAGCTTCTAGACTTTGCTGGATGCCTGAGGCTCCTGAAAGCTTGTCCTAGGAGCCAGCATGGGAGAGCTGTACTGTACCAGTCACCTTTCAGATCTTCCTTAAGTTCAGCTGCGGTCAGGAGGTATTAATAGAGCACAAACTCACTTGTGTGCAGCTCAGAGCGGGAGCGAACACAAAGGGCCTCGTGCTGGCTCCTGCCTCGGGCAGAGGTGGGAAGAAGCAGGAGGTTTTCTAACGCTGTGCCCCTTTTCTTGGAGTCACTGCGTCGTTAGTCCCCTGCTTTTTGGAAAGCCGCTTTTGTATCTCTGAGATAAGAGAGCACATGCCTGAGATGTGCCCTAAACTCCCGGAAGGTGGGAGCTGCCACGATGGTCCGTCGGCCGCCGATGGGGCACGCGTGGGAGAGCATCCTCTGCGCTTCCCATCTCAAAGGTGTCCCTGTCCCGTCTCCTCTGTCTCCAGCATTCCCTGTAACAACTCCAGAGCCTCTGGTGTTGGTTACCCCACCGAGGTGCCTAACAGCCAACCGGACACAGCAAGGCGTCCTCTTGTCGTGGCTTCCTCCCGCTAACCACAGCTTTCCCATTGACCGCTACATCATGGAGTTCCGCGTCGCGGAGAGGTGGGAGATATTGGACGATGGCATCCTGGGGACCGAGAATGAGTTTTTTGCCAAGGACTTGTCCCAGGTAAGCAGGGGCTGCCCATGCCATACCTCTGGCGTTGCACTGTCTGCTGCCGCTCTGGGGAAGCTTTTGGGGTGGCCCCGTCCCCGTGCTGGGGTCTTCAAGGAGCTGGGCAAGGTTGGAGGCTGCGGTGGGGGACCTGACGGATGTGCTTGGTGTTTCAGGACACCTGGTACGAGTTCCGGGTCCTGGCGGTCATGCAGGATCTCATCAGCGAACCCAGCAACGTTGCTGGCGTGTCCAGTACAGGTAAGGGGTGGCTCCTTCTTCTACCCCCAGCTGTGGGAGCATCTCTGCTTCTGCAGGTCCCTGAGCTAGCGCTCAGGTCATGCATCAGTGCTTGCTTACTGCAGCGATGGCTGGTTTTGTGCTTTTGCCTGAGATGCTCGGGCTGTGAGCTGGGCTGATGGGCACACGGATATGATCAGTGTCCTGGGCGTGCTGCTGGCCCCATGCCGCCTCCCGATGCAAATGGACCAGCGGCACTTGGAGCGGGCGAGGACAAACTGCCCCATTTAGTCCTTCCTGCGGAGCGCAGTGTTGTCGGGCGTCCGCTGGTGCAGAGAGTGGCAGCGCATCTCGGCTCTGTGGGGTGCCTGGAGAGCAAAGCTCCGGCCGGGCACTGTGCGGCATGGAAATGGGAACGCAAGGTGCAGAGAGGGAAACGTAGCACTGCAGTGCAGAGCCCAAGGGCAAAAAAGCTTTGCAACAGGAGACTGCAACACGCTGCAGCTCGTGCACGTACCCTGCGCCCCGGTCTGGCTCGGGGGATGCTTCTCGAGCGAGGGACAGGCGAGGGTATGTGACTGCAACGGGGAAGGCGAGGGCAGCAGGAGGAGATGGGGATGCGGCGAACCCTGCTTTTATGGCTCTCGTGGAAAAGCCGAGGAGCCACCCAGCTCTGCTGCGCGCAGGAATGCGGCGGTCTGCCTCTGCCCCCAAGTGGTGCCGGCGCAGTGTGGAGCCTGCTTGCTGCAGGCTGCCTGCTCGCCTGCCTTTGCTCCTCTCGCACAATTTTTCTGATGGGGTTTGGCAATGCCCGCAGGGTGTGGCGTGTGCCCCGGGCCCCAGGCAGCTGCCCACCTGGGCTGAAAGCCGGTGCTCCTGGCAGGCGAATGCGTGCTGTAAATGCACAGCAGGAGCGCTGGCGTGTGCAGGGGTTGCATCCGCAAATGGCCACAGCTGAGGTCTGCTGGTGGTGCAGGTGCGTTTGTGGTTAGCGGAGGGGTGTGGCGAGGGTTTGGAGCCCAGTTTTCATTGAAGAGCTGAAGTATGTTGCACTGATGCACAGGGAAAAATACCTCATGCTGCTAGAGCCTGAGCTGCAGCGCGTTATCGGGCCGGGAGATAACAGCAGGTCTGGTGCAGTTGTGTGTGCTTGTACATAAATGTGTATTTGTGTGGCGTGGAGCCTTCTTCCCCAGGGGTCCATCAGCTAAGACAAAAAGGTTTATCTGGTGCGAGGTTGCTAAATCTCATGGCAGTGACCTGCAGCAGAGCTGACTGCTCTCCCCAGGTGGGCTGGGTTGGAAGCAGGGTCTTTATTTAGAGATTATGAATGATAATCTGCTACCAGTTGCCTTCACGCTGTGGTAGGTCCCCGGGGAAGGCAGCAGGCAGGGTTGTGCGCATAACGCCTAATTGTTGTTTTTTTCCCCCAGACGTATTCCCTCAGCCTGACCTGACGGACGAGGGTCTAGCCCGCCCAGTGCTGGCTGGCATCGTTGCCACCATCTGCTTCCTGGCTGCCGCCATCCTCTTCAGCACACTCGCCGCCTGCTTCGTCAACAAGCAACGCAAACGCAAGCTCAAGCGCAAGAAAGGTGAGACCGTCCCCGGTGTGCTTCCTTCCTCCCTCCCCGCCGCCTCCTCATTTCTCCTCCCTGGTTGTGTTGTGGTGGTAACCTTCTGCCCTGTCTGTCTCTTCTTCCGTCCGTGCGCGTCCTCAGGTGAAGCCCTGACTTCATCCCTCGGCTGTGCCTGAAAGCGCCCGTGGTCGGGAGCGGGAGAGGCAGGGTGGGTGAAGAGGCGACAGAGAAACTAGCCTGGGATTGCCGAGGGAGCGCTCTCGCGTGGTGATAACTCCTAGAGCCGGGGGTTTAGGGCTGGGGTGTCCTCTGGGCCAGAGATGGGGGGGACCGCTCACCTCCTTGAGGTCCCCCCGGAGCTGGGCTCTCCAGCTGCTTTCTGCCCAGCTCTGCCCAACCCGGAGCGGGCAGTGCCCGACGGCCGCACTAGGCTAGAGAAGACCCCTGCAAAGGAGACCCTGCCGCTCTGCTTCCCGAAAGCTGGGACTGCAGCCGCCATGCAGGAGCGGCCGGTAGGGAAAAGGGCGGCTGGGGAGCCGGAGAGGGCAGGGGAATCGGCTCCTTCTCCTCTAGCCTGCGAGACTGCGGCAGCAGGATGGGCAGGACCCTGTGACGGGAGCTGTTTGTTGTCAGCAACCATTAAAGCACTGGAGCAATGAAACCTTGGCCTCTTGTTGAGTGTCTTTTGTTGTCTTGATGTTGAGTTTATCTTGTCTCTGTCGTGTTGCGCCTCCTTAGCGTTCTCTCTTCTTTCCCCTTTTTATTCTCTTCCAGACCCTCCTCTCTCGATAACCCACTGCAGGAAGAGTTTGGAGTCCCCGTAAGTATCTGTCTTAGCTTCTGCACCAGGCTGTGTGTCTTCAAGGTGCCTCCTTCCTACAGTTGTTGCAAGGCTCAAATGGAAATGTCTGACCTTGTTTGGTTGCTTCTGACGAGTTGTTTTGGGTCTTCCCTGAACTTGTGGGAACACAACAGTTCACAAGAGACAAACAGGCTTTGGAGCAGAAAGCAGCAGGGGCAAGTACAGCAAACTTTAAGCTAAGAGACGACCCCGTTGGATCTGTGGACATTGACTGAAGCTGGAGTTGACTGGTGGAACCCAGTTGCTCACCCAGCTTGAAGGGGCTCCTTAGGAGAAGGGCTAGCCTGCTGTGTACGGAGTCCTTTGTGCAAGCTCGGTGTAGTTTTTGAGTAATTCTCTGTTGGCTCTGGTTTTTCTTGGGAAATTCGGAGATTCTTACACCTGTATCTCTTCTTTTCCCATGAAGAGTGTCTCACTGAAGCCTCTTCCCGCTTGTTCCCAGAGATGGTGGATCGTGGTGCTGCGCTAGCCGCAGCTCCTTGCAGAGCCCATCAAAAGCACATATAGCTGCTAATCAGCGGGAACATCTTTCTGAAGGGAGCGCAGGAGTCTGAGATGTGGGTGCCTCATGCTTTGGCTCCTGGACTGTTGCAAAATGTCCTGGTGCTGGTGGATCTTAGTCTTGCTTTTTTTTTTGGTTCATCCACTGTGCTGAAATAACCTGCACAGTTTCTATTGGATCTGCTACCTTTTGCCCTGCAATCCTGTTTGTCTGAGGCTTTCTGGATAGGGATGAGTGAACTATTCTGATTCTCTCTGCCTTTTGAGGCGCTCAGCCTTAAATTTGAGTGTTGAGAGCAGGCGAAAAGTCGGTTTGGAATGATCGTCAGCATCTCCAAGTGAGATGCTGTGCTCTGTGGGAGGGGATGTTTGCCTGATGTCCCTATTCCTGGGGGATTTCCCGGGTGTGGATAGCTCAGGTGTATGTAGGAAACTTTTGAAGGAGTTGGAAACGAGCTCTGGATCTTGTCTTTTGTCCTGCTGGGGCCGTGGAGCTTGTTGCAAGGCTCCAAGGCGTTGGTGTGAGCTGCCTGCCCTGGGGGGGATGCAGAGCATGCCGAACTCCGCTCCTGAGGAGCGGGGATGATGTGTGCTGTTGTGGGTCCTCTGCCCTGCACAGTGGCTGGGCAAGGCTCTGCTGTCCTGGTTAGCCCCCTCCAAATTTCTCCCAGCGGTTCCTCTTTTGAGAGCCGGTAGCGCTTTGTTTTCCGGATACGGCTGGCGGTTCTTCTGGGCGAGAAGATCTCATTTCTCCTCCGGGTGACTGTCCCCTCTCTCGGTTTTTCTCCCCTGTGGTCCAGGTTGTCTTCCGGCAAGGTGAGTCCCGAGAGCATCCGCACGCTCCGTCCCCCCTCGGAGTCCTCTGACGACCAGGGCCCTCAGGCCAAGCGGATGCTGAGCCCCACCAAGGAGAAAGAGCTTTCTCTTTACAAGAAGACCAAGCGAGCCATCAGCAGCAAGAAGTACAGCATCTCCAAGGCGGAGGCCGAAGCCGAGGCCACCACCCCCATCGAGCTCATCAGCCGCGGGCCGGACGGCCGCTTCGTCATGGACCCGGCGGAGATGGAGCCCTCCTTGAAGACGCGGCGGATCGAGGGCTTCCCCTTCGTGGAGGAGACGGACATGTACCCTGAGTTCAGGCAGTCGGACGAGGAGAACGACGACCCCGTCGTCCCCGCCTCTGTCACCGCCCTGAAAGCCCAGCTCACCCCTCTCTCCTCCAGCCAGGAGTCCTACCTTCAGCCACCAGCATACAGCCCCCGGTTCCACCGGGCGCTGGAGGGTCCCGGCGCCCTGCAGGCCACCGGCCAGGCCCGCCCGCCGGCCCCCCGGGCTTTCCACCACCAGTTTTACGGTTACCTCAGCAGCAGCAGCCCCGGGGAGGTGGACCCGCCGCCCTTCTACATGCCAGAAGTCAGCCCGCTGAGCTCGGTCATGTCCTCCCCGCCGCTGCCCCCCGAGGGGCCCTTCGGACACCCCACCATCCCCGAGGAGAACGGGGAGAACGCCTCCAACAGCACGCTGCCCCTGGCCCAGACCCCCACGGGGGGCCGGTCCCCCGAGCCCTGGGGCAGGGCTGAGTTCCCCTTCGGCGGCCTGGAGCCGGCCCCCGCGCCGTTCCCCCACCAGCTCCAGCCCTGCGAGGCGGCCGAGGGCACCCAGCCCACCGGCTGCCTTCCTCGGGGGCCACCCCCCTCCTCTCTCCAGGTGGTCCCCGCGTCCTACCCGGGCATCCTGCCCTTGGAGGCACCAAAGAGCTGGACCGGCAAGTCACCGGGCAGGGGCCAACCCTCTGTGCCCACCACCACCAAGTGGCAGGACAAACCTATGCAACCCATGGGATGTCAAGGGCAGCTAAGACATACCAGCCAAGGTATGGGCATACCCGTGTTGCCTTACCACGAACCGTCCGAGCCCGTCGGCCCCAGCGGCACAAGCACATTCAGCCTGGACACCAGGTGGTACGAGCCCCAACCCCGACCTCGGCCCAGCCCTCGGCAGGTCAGGAGGGCTGAGCCCAGTTTACATCAGGTGGTGCTACAACCTTCGAGGCTTTCTCCTCTGACCCAAAGTCCCCTCAGCTCCCGCAACAGCTCCCCGGAGCTGACCGCCCGCGCCCGGCCCCGGCCGGGCCTCATCCAGCAGACGGAGGTGTCGGAGATCACCCTGCAGCCCCCCGCCGCGGTCAGCTTCTCCCGCAAGTCCACGCCGTCGACGGGATCCCCCGCGCCGAGCAGCCGGGGAGGCAGCCCCAGCTACCGACCTGCCGCCGCCTTCACCTCCCTGGCCACCGGCTACTCCGGCTCCCAGGGCTCCTCCCTGCCCGTGGACACCATGGATGTTTTTGGAGACATCCCCTCTCCGAGGAGGGCCGGCGAGGAGATTCTCCAACCGGAGCCGACATCCACCACGGTAGCCACCACGGGGTAAGTGCGTGAGCCCCATGGTGCCCCCCCTGGCCCCCTTCCCGGCTTCCCCCACCCTGCCTCACCCGCTCCCTCTGACTCCCTCCCCGCCATCGCCATCCCAACTCGTAGGGTCTCTCTGGGCGCGCTGCAGCATCCCTTTTGGAGACGGCGTCCCGCGGGCTTTGCTAGGAAGAGGCTGGTGCCGCGGGCGCGGGTTGCATGGCCGCTGCCCGAGAGAGCTGGGTTTTAGGCCGGCGACCTTCCCGGTGCCGGCGGCACGCTTGCCTCCTCCCTGGCCGCTCCCTTGGGAACCTGGGAGCGCCGTGACTCGGGCTACGGGCCGTCTGCCAGGCGTGCAAAGACCTGGCTCCTGGCTCGCGTAGGTAAGTGTCCTGGTGTCACTGGCGGTTGTTTCCTCTTCTAGCTGCTGGCTCTTGGCTTTCTTCGAACGTTAGGGCCGCCACTGCCGCGCCTTTGTCTTCCTCCTCTTCCTTCCCTCGGAGTCTAGAGAGCTTTAATGCATGACAGAAAACAGCTATCACGGTCACCGCCCCACCTGCAAAAGGGATGCTGCAGCCCCAGGACGCGGGCAGGGAGAGATCAAGGACTTAGCCACACCAGCAGCATGTCAGGAGAGGAGGAAAAATAAAAATAAACTAACCCCAGCGGAGATCGGGAGGCTGCCGGCACGCTCAGATCCTGCCCTAAAGAGGGATGTGGCTGCACTAGAGAGTAGCGGCTGGTTTTCCAGGTACCAGGGTTGCTCCAGGCAAAAAGCGTCTCTCCTTCTTTCTCTCTCTCTCTCTCTGTATTTCTCCTCTTTCCCTCCGTCTTTCACAGCACCTTAGACCCCGTAGCCGTGCTTTCGTCCCATCCTTTCGTCTCGCTTCATTTCGGCTTGTTGTCTGGCGGGGTCGAACCGCCCCCCGCCTCCGGCTTGCGGCAGAGAGGAGTCGGGGGGCCAGGGCACCCGGCCCCACGGAGCTGGCGCGGTCGGAGGCATATGGAGAAGAGGCGTGTGTTTCGGGGAGGGGGGAGGCAGCGTTTCACCCCGCAGCGCCCTCCGCATTTCACTCCCACCCTCTGGTACCTGGAAGCGTTATGGCCTTAGAAAACCCCTCTGGCACGGCTGGGGTGCGCAGGGGGAAGGAAGGAGGGCTCAGGGGAGAGGATGGGGAGGGAGAGGAGCTGACCGAGCCTGAAGCGACTTGTGTGTGCCTCTGGAAAACAGAACTACGAAGCGATGCAATTAAGCACGTAGATGTAGGTCCACGTCTCCTAGCCAGGGCGCCCCGAGGAGACCCAGCTCCAGGAGAGATCCGTGCTAGAGCAGCACTGTTGTCCGTGCTTTTACGCAGTGTATCCATTCGCTTCGTTGATTATTGTTTTCTTTTTCTTTTCCTTTCTCTTCTGTTTCTTTCCCCCTTTCTTCTCCAGCCTCGTTTCGTTTGTGTTTCAGTTTGGTTTCTTTCCCTCCTTTTCCTTTGGAGTTGTTGACGTGCTGATGTGTTGCGGAGCTCGGCTCCTTGCGGGTGTTGATAACTGCTTTGTTTTTGATTAATCTCAGCTATCTGGGCAGTGTTGTCGAGACAAGCTTCTCCTCAGCTCAATAGGTAAGGGTGATCCATGTCCGAAAGGATGGTGTGGGTGCTGTGGAGGGTGGCCGGGAGCGGGGCATGAGAGGGGACATGGAAGGGGCTTTTCCAATACCATCTCTTCCTTTAAAGGGGAATAAGGAATCCGAAAACACTAGGAAACACCTCTGGACGCACAGTCTCTGTGGCTTTTGGGTTTCCCCTCCCAGCAGCACGCCCCTGCTCCCCTGCCTTCGAGGCAGGCGGCGGGGCTGGAGAGCCCGGTGGCGGCAGCCGTGTCTTCATGTTGGGGTTTGGGATGAGCCAAGCTGCCGTCTCCCCACGGTCGCCCTTCCTTTCTTGGAGGACGGCGACACGTGGCAAGGCTTGCGTGGTGCGAGGGTTGTGTGGCGTTAGGGAGGTGCCTGTCGAGGTGGGGTTGTCCCAGCCGATCCAAACCAGGCGGAGCTCATGGCCACCCCCTGGAGCCTGTTAAAACAGCCACCTCTGGAGCAACCAGCTGCAGACAGCGTTCTTGGAGCGGGGCTCCAAAAATCAGTCTCCAGTTGTAGTCCAGGACATGGAGAATTTTGTTCCCATCATTACCTGGATCTGTTTTCTTCTTCACAAGTCTTCTCAATCATGGAAAATGGGAGAAGTCTTTCCTTCAAGGTGGACCGTATGGTTGGCAGCAGCGTAATTATAGTTTCAGACTGCCAGTGAGGTGTTTTATCGTTCCCGTCACAAGTGTAGTCATAGTAAAAGCCCTCCCTGTCTGAAATACTACTTGGAGAAATCTTTAAGACTTTTTCTGGCCCAGCTGTAATTAAACAGCCCTAAGCAGATCTTGAAAGACTCTCCCAAGAAAATACCTCTTTGGGCTGCCTTCATGGGGCCAGTTTCCTAGATGGCCGTGGGCATCCCTGGAACTGGGACGGAGTAGCTGGGAGATGGTTTTCATCTTACAAGCAGAGAATGTCACTAAAACTGCTAAAGCCAGATGGGATAATAGTCATTCCTGTCCCCAGGGAGTGGGAAGCTGACCCATTTGGCTGTCAGCCAGGGTGGTTATGGAAGGAGAGGTGGGATTGCAGATGGGATTGTTTCTAGAGCCTGGACATGCCTAAGCTTCCTTAGGACAGGTCTTATAAAAACTTAGGCTTTGCTGTCTTGGATGGGAAGAGTCAAGGTCCTGGCCGATGCTTTCCTAACAGCCTGAGGAGCCTTGTTGTACTGGAGAAGAGCCTCATGAGAGAGAGATGAGATACTTAGAGAAATCAGGTAGATGTTTCCAGAAGAAGGGAATTCCTCCAGCTGATGCGGAGGGTTGTCCTGGGGTGGGGAGAGCACGAGATGGGAGGGAGGAGTGTCAGGTCATGGTGATGGGAGCAGGTATGGGATGGAGGAGCCATCCTCTAGCATGGCAAGACCCCTCCAGTTTGAGCCTTGCAGCCTCCAAAGCCCTTAAGCACTTGGCCACCTCCTCCTTCTGTTTTCCCCTGCTGATCCCAGAACAGAGTGTCCGTGAGAAGCAAAGCTAGCACCAAGCTTTGGCGAGATCTGGGCTGTGTCAGACTTCTTGAGAAATGGGGAAACCCTCAGTGAGGACGTGGCTGTTTATTCTGTTTCTGTGGTGCTTCTCTGCTCCGGGAGCATTAGGGACACGAGTGAATGTGGCTTTAGTGCAGCAGAGGTGAGTCCAGGCTCATGTCTGCGTTCGGCGTGGGTCTTGCAGAGGTCCCGGCTGGCTCCTGTCTCTGGGTGCTGCGGGCTGATGGGGTTTCAGGAGCAGGGTCACATTGCCCAGCAGGACGTTTGCTGAGGAGCAGCCGTGCATCCTACTCTGAGACGCTGCCGGGGGTTGGAGTCGCAGGAGCGACTCCGGAGTCATTATCCCCAAAAAGGGGAAGGCAGAAGAATAAATCTCACTTTAATAAGCGAGGAATCCTGTAAAGAGCCCAGCCAAGTCATTTCTTGATGATTTGGGGTCATAAAATTGTCAGCGCATGTGGAGTACAGGGATTTTATACCAGACCAGCCAGATTTCTGGACTGCAGTAATAAAAGCTGAGAGGAGGAGAGGGAGAGGCAGTTTGCAGGCTCGGTGGCGGCTGCAGCCGAGCCCCCGGTGCTGGGAGCAGGCATGGGACGGCTGTCGCACAGTGGCTTTCGCTGCGTGAAGGTCGGGTAGTTTTTACCGATGGGCAGGGATAAATAATGCCATTATTGCATGGGCACGAGCTGTTTTCCCATCTTCTTCTCTTTGGATGCGGCGCGTGGTGACGCATCTCCTAACGGGGAAGAGGGGGCTGTTGTCTCCCTGCAGAGGGAAACCCAAAAACCACAGACAAGGCACCAAGCCCCCACGCCCTTCGGCACCACAGCCTGCCCCAGGTGGCCATCCCGGCCCCACCCTTGCCGGGACAGTGCTGCCGATGCCGGGGGCTCAGGGGCTTGGCCGCGGCGTAGTGTTGAGTGGCGAAGGGATGTCGGCGCCAGGCGTGCGGGAGAGGAGCACCCCTCGCTCCCCGCTTGAAAGAAAACAGGTTCCCCTTTAAAGACTGTCCATGTGCTGATCCTCTGCATGTGTTTCATGCCTCCTCCCGCTTGGAGAAGTTGTGAGTCCGCTTGTCTGAGTGCGTTTTTCTTTTCTTTCTTAATTATTATTATTTCTTTTTTCTTTTCAGTCTCTTTAATTTACTTATATATTTTCTCACTCCTGTTTTTCATTTATGTTCCTCTATCCCTCCCCTTCCCTATGACTGTATCCCCCTCTTCCTCTCCAGTCCGGCCCCTTTTCCCTCGCCCTCTCTCCTCCCTGCTCCTCTCTCGTCAGCATGGTGAAGTCCGTTGTGTAGGTGAGTTGTGGTGTCTGCAGACCTGTAGAAGGGACCCCCTTCTCCGGTGTGCTCCCCGCTGTGACCAGCCCCTTCCTCCCTCATTGCGGTGCCTTGGCAGCAGCAGCAGCTCTGGGACAAGGGGCCGTCACCGCTGTGTTTCTCTAGCACCTCTCGCGCTGAAGGATCTCAAGCGATGTGCGATGGCATCCCGGGATGGAGGCAGCAGCCAGCACTGCCTGAGAGCAGAGGGGGAATTCTGACTTGCAGGACATCTCACGGGATCGCGCAGGACTTGAGCTTGAAATGGAGCCTCGTGTAGGCAAATTGAGCTCTCCATCTGGGTAGGATGAAGTGTTGAAGGACACGGTGGCTGCGGCACGGTGGGCTCTGGTCCGAGTGGATGCTCTAACTGGTCCAAGTGGATGCTCTAACATGTCCAAACTGTTGCTGGATGTCACTGTCTTGACTCAAGGAGAGAAGGAGACAGGGAACATGTGCTGAGAAACCTCTGCGAGGTGAAATACGTGTATTGTGCCCTTGAATCTCCCCGTCCTTTCCTTTACACGGGTTTCCCCTTTTGGGTGGAAAAAGGTTAGTGATGCCTTCAATGGGCCTTCGCCCTTACATCTTCATTTCATATGTGGAAAGATGTTCAAAGAAGAGCAGCTGACATGTGTGTTGGGTTGGATAGCTCTTCTTCCTGAGCTACCTCCTCCTGTCCTGGGGCTCTCTGAGGTCCCTCAGTACATTTGTGGCCTCTTCAGTACCTCTCCGTGCAGTTCAGACCCTTGCTTGTTCGGAAGGGTTGTCCTTTGAAGACTCGAGGAAAACTGCTGCACTGGGTGTTTGTGGCATCTCGCAGAAGGCTTGCATCAGGAATTCACATGTGCTTCTTGAAGCTCCTTTGCTTGGCTCTACGCTGAAATCTCTAGAAGAAGTTCACCCGTCTCCCTGAACCTCTTGTCTGCTGGTGCTCAAGATATCTCTCGTGCATGGGCAGCTGCCCAAAATGCTAACTCTGGGGGCAGGAAGAGGCTTTTGGCTGAGCTTAAAATGAAAATTAATTTGAAAGAATTGGAGTCCTTTGAAGAAATAAAGGGTGGGTAGAGCAGATAAAATTTGGCTGATGAGCAGCATTGTTTCATCCTCCACTGTATCTCTTCTTTGCCAGAGGTCAGGCAGTATTTATGGTGACACATGGGTTCAGTGCTCTTGCTGTTTATATTTTAATGTGTATAAATAACAAGTCCAATTACGGAGAACTAGTGGAAATGAGCTTCAGGCAATTTCCTCATAATCCCTTGTGTAAATCTGTCTAATTTTGCCAACATGCCACAGTAGCATCTTCTTAGAAGGAAGAAAAAGAATGGAAAGAGCAAGCACCCTTTACAAGTTGAGCTTTAATAATATTAGCAAAGTTGTCTGGGTGGTGGAAGACAGATGCCGATGGGCAGGACGGTGACAGGATTGCTGAGCTTGCTGGCGTCCAGGGCTTGGCACATGTGAGCTCCCTGGGAGATGGACTGGGATTGGCACAGTCAAGATTGCAATTAGCCGAGTACCTACGCGAATGTAACTATTGTGCAAATATTTGTGTTTGGTGGATACAAGATGGAAAAAGCTTGCTATTGACTGTTCAAGCAGGAATTACTGCAGGGAAGTCCCACGCTGTTGGCCCTTCAGGTCACCGTGGTCTTACTTGGAGCCAGTGTGTGCACGAGGTCCCGGCAGCTGTCGGCATCGGTGCAGCTCAGCGGGTAGTGCCCTGACATAGCTCGGAGCTGCTGCTTGCAGCATCTCCCACGAGAGGCTGGGTGTGCTTGGGAAGAAGGCGTTTAAGCACAGCAACCGTACGGGCTTGTAAACGTCGTCTTTGCTACGAGGGAAGGCTCTCGCTTGGATCCAGCCAGCAGGACTACCAGCTTGTCTAATGAGGTGCTTCATCTTTGGCTGACGTGCTGCTCTGCTGGGAGCTGGAACAGAGGCTCTCCAGGAGCATCCACGCCTTCATCTCTCTGTTGTGATGGGAAACATGAAAAGGGACTTTTCTATACCCAAGTCTTCGGGTTTCCACTGCATCTGCTGTGCCCCAGCTGCTTCATCAATTCACACTGCACTTTTTTTTGGTGCTCTCCAATGCTGTTAGCAGAACTGAGAAGCTCTGCCGTCACGTGCATCTTCAAAAGCAACCCATTCTGCTCCCCATGGGGAAAAATCCTTTGGGAGCTCTTCGCCTGTGCCGCTCCAGCTGAAGCATCACGGCTCCGGCAGCTGTTTGGGATCTCAGACGTAAAGCGTTGCTATCACGCCGTGCTCTCCGCAGCAGCAGCATGTGTGGGGACTCACGGAGGAAAGCCTGTGGGGTGTCTTCAGTGCCGGAGAGGCTCCACCTGAAACCCAAGGGAGATGAGAAGCTCCAAACTCACTGTAGGTGGATGTGCTCTTGTACCGCAGCCCGGGTGCACTGGGGCTCTGTGCCGGAGCCCATGTGCTCGCTCGTTCCCTGCGGCTTCCGCCAGCACCGGCAGCGTTTTTGCAATGCCTGATGGGTCGCACCTTACTTTCAGAGCAGGAACAAGGTGGGTGAGTTCAGCCACAGCTTTTTGGTGACAAAGCAGGAGTCGGAATGCACCGATGCTGCGTCTTTGCGGCTGGCCGAGGCGGCTCCTCCACCTGCCCATCTTGCTGCCTTGTGAAGAGCCTGTTGCTTGCGGCGTTTGCTGAACCCTGCCCCGGTCACAGTCGCCTGAAGATGCAGGAGTTGCCCTCGGCGCTGTCCTCTGCGGGGCTGTTCTGAAAAGGTTTGGTCGCTGACCTCATGTGACCGAGTTGGGAGAGCAGAAGAGCGTCATCTCCTCCTTTGAAGGGTAGGACAGGCTTGTTAGAGGCATGCTGGTTGAAATCTCCAGGCTTTTCTCTCTGGAGCCGGGCTTCAAGCATTGGCTTTGTTGCAATGAAAAGCGCTTTGTGGATGCTTCCCCTGTCATCTGCAGGCACCCTGTGTGCAGGTCGCTTTGCGATAACTCAGGTTAATCCCAGGTCATTACCTGTGGCTTCTGCTGCCTTGACTCGGACTTCTCCTTCTGCGGCATTAGGTGTTGGTGCAACTCGGAGGAACATGAGAGTAAAATGCAGAGGGGGAAGGAAATGGGACAGCAGCAAGGGGAGGGGATGCTGTGATGTGTTATAGATGAGAGCTGGACCGATGCTCTCCTAAGGAAAAGGTTTTCCTCTACTACTCTGCTCTCCACAGCAGTCATACTGTCTGGTCCTTGGACAGGAAAAGCAGGTACAGTGAAGAAAATAGAGCGAAAATAACCCCTTTGCAAAGGGGAGACCACTTAACCTTGAGCTGGTTCCTGTAGGAGAGTTACTCAGGGGCTAAAGCTGGAAAACTATCACAACTTCTGGCTCTCCTGAGTGAAACACCCCTTTGCAAATCCCCTCCTTGTCCCTCGCAATGAAACCTTGTCCGTGTTTCCATTTCAGTGTCCTGTCCCGCAGGGCAAGAAAACCCAGCTGCCAGCCTCTCGGTGTTAAGGAGTAGACGCTCCTGTGCTGTTGTGTTTCTGTTGTCACTTGTAGCAGGGACCTGGGGAAGAGGTACCGCTCCCGCCTGTGTTGGCGTGTGCCCTTTGTGTCCCTGTCTGTCCTGTGGCCTCTTTTTTGGCTGTGGGAGCAGGGCCGGGCAGGATCCTGCCTCCCTTCTGTTTGTGGCGCCGGTGTCGTCTGCCCCGGGTGGCTCATGGTGCCCGTCCCGGTGCTGCTGTGCCGCTTCTGCCTGTCTCTTCCTCTCTCTCCATCCCAAGGGGTTTCCCACCACTTCCCAGAAATGCCTTATCGGACATAGGATCTGCCCCGTCCTTTTTTGTTTAGCGGTGCTGGCATGGCAGGCAGGTGAGCTGGGCTGCTGGCGGCTCTCTTGTGGTGCTGGCGTTGGACGTTGCCGGTGGGACCGGCCGGGCTCACGGTGCCGCTTGGCAAGGTGGAGGAGACGTAGGGAGACGGCGGGGAGCCCGCGGAGGGGCACTCGCAGGCGCCTCGCTTCCTCCCGCCCCGCGCTCCGGCACGCCTGGCTGGCCCCGATCCCTCAGCCCCGGGTTTCTCACCTTTTCCTTTTCCATGGCAGAGCTGGCTGGGGGCGACCGATCCCCCGCCGGGGACGTCCGGAGGCGTGAGCGTGGCTGAGAGTCACTGACGGTGCCTGTCTGCTTTTCCTTCCTAGAAAACGTCCATCTCCGTCCGGGGACGCTGCTGCACCTGAGAGGCTCGAAGCTCTGAAATACCAGCGGATAAAGAAGCCCAAAAAGTCATCCAAGGGCTCCTCGAAATCCAGAAAACAATCCAGTGAGTGCGAGGACCCCACGGTCCCCAACAGCCTCCCCTCTGTCCCGCCATGGGCAGTGCTCGGGCAGGTCCCTGCCGGCTCCAGCGCCGGGGGGTCTCCGAACCTGTGCCCGGATGCTGCCCTCACCCCCTGCCCCCCGACGGGATGGCTCCTCGGGCTGCTCACCCGTGGGCTGTCCCTCCCCTGCCTCCAAACCGAGCTCCCCTTCCGTGCATCTCCCATCTTTAGCGATTTCTTTTGGATTTTATTTTTGAGCGTCGAGTTACTTGTCCTGACGCTCCCTCCTTGCCGAGCGGCCAGGTTTGGGGCCAGGCTTGCCGTAACCTCCCTGCTACGGCACGCAAAGCGCTCTGCCTGCTGCCGGCGCTGCTGATAGCTGCTGGCTCTGCTTCCATCTGCCTTCTCTCCCCCCCTCCAGACGGCTCTGCCTCCCAGGTTCAGCACCTTCCCAGCTCTCAGGTACTGTGGCCTGACGAAGCTGTCTGCCTCCGCAAGAAGAAGAGACACCCTCGTCAGGACCCCTTCGCCCGCCTCTCGGCGCTGAAGGACGACCTCTGCCACCGGCAGCTCCCCGAAGACCAGACAGCCATTCTCAACAGCGTGGACCACGACGACACCGGCGGGCACGCCACGTTGCTTTAGCCTAGCGCCGGCCCGAGAAGGTTAAACAGGAGGGGGTGGAGGGGGAGCCGGCATCGCGCCGCGGGGGGACGGAGGCAGTGGGAGAGGCGGGGGACGCCCCCGCGCTGCCGCCTCTGCCGGGGGGTTCGGCAGCTCGCGGCGGGGATGAGCTGGGGGGCACCCTGGGGCAGGTTGGGGAGGGAAGGGGAGGATGCCTGGGGCTGGGCGCTCCCCGGATCCGCTTCTCCCCCCACCCCGGACGGCTTCGGTGGGGCGGGAAGTGGGGGGGCGTCGCACCTCGGTTCGGGAAAAGATCTCTAGGCTTAAAAGGCGTAGACGGAGCTTTTGACATCTGCTTCTGCAGCGCGCGTTTAGGGAGAACGTGTGGAATTGAGCAGCTGGCCCTCGATCGCCGGAAGAAATTACATGACATGGGGTGTAATTAATTGACAAGAAACTAACAACCCAGACGGGAACTGGTAATCCCGTGAATCTGATTATGATAAAAACACGACCAAATAATCCCAGGAAAGCTGTAATTGTGAAAATCTCCCTGCCTCCCCCTTCCCAGCCTCCTTTCATGTGAAGATAACAGCATCAAAACCATCCTTGACATCTTTCCTTACGTATCTCTGAAAGGGAAAACCAGAAAGACCCCAAGCCTTCGAATCGGTCTGAGATATGAGAAATCACCATTTGTCTGTGCAAATGCATTTGAACCTTGTTAACAAACATGTACTCAACACTGTGCGAGCACGCAGGTATGGGACTGTTTTCATCCAAGGGTGTTTTCCCCCAAAGTATGGTGCGTGTCAGCTTTGATGAGGGTGGTTTTGATTAATTCTTCCCGACACTCCGTAAATTGCTGGCAAATAGTCTTCAGTGCTGTGTAGTAACGTGATTTCTTACTGCAGTAACGTTTGCAATCTTTATTCATAACTGCAAAACGGGGAGACGCCACTGCAGGCGTGCGAGCGAAGGGGGTTTGGCTGCGTGGTCCCAAAAGCCTCTGTCGGCAGATGCTGAGCCCAGGCGAGAGCGGCTGGAAAATCCCCAGCTCTGCGGATGGAGACGGACGGCTTCTCCAAGCGACCGCGCAAAGCTAAGCTCGGCATTTCGCGACAGCTTGAAACGCGTTGCTGCTGGTTTCACTGTTTTCCCCCCTTCTTTCTCCTGCTCCAGCCCGGCCGCGTAGGTGGTGACACCCACCGGGGTTGCGTCCCTCCCTTTGCCCCATCTGAGGAGACCCGCTGTTCCCCTCTCGGTAATGCTGTTCTAACTCTTCACCAGAATGTATTTCCTCTTCAAAATACTTAGGGTAGGTCTGGCGGCCGGTGGTTTTCTGGATTGCATAGGCCTTCTTTTTAGCAGGAAAGGGGTAGCCCGCTCTGAAAACAGCCGGGCTCGCTTTCCTGCTCTGCCTCCACTCTCTGACTGTGTGGCCTTGGGCAAGTCACTCAACCTCTCTGTGCCTCAGTTCTCCCATCTGTAAAATGGGGATAAGTCATATTTGAGCACTTTGGACAAGCACTTGGTCGCCTGCAGACTGCAAGTGCTACGTAAATGCTGAGTGCTAATACCAAGTGATCCCTACCTTTAAAATATTTAGAGGTTTGGTTTTTTTCTTTTTCTTTTTTTTTTTTTTTTTTTTTTTTTTAATTGAAGTGGTAAAATCAACCGCTGCATCTAGGTTTGCACACTTCTTCCTCTGCGGTAAAGTGCTAAACCCTCCAGCCTGCCTGGGAATAAAATACCGAGTGTTTCATGTGGATATTCTTGCTTTGAGTGGATTCAGGCTGTAGAAGAAGCGTCAGGAGAATTGAAGAGCCTGTAGGCATGTATTTAGCCCCAGGCTCTGCATTTGCATACAAAACTTTTGTTTATTCCCAGGTAGAATTGCCAAGAGATTCTCCACAATCTCGCCTTTAATTCTGCTTTGCCTTGGTTATTGCTCTTGCTGCTGGTTGAACCTCGAAGGGCTTAGATGTTTGGAGAAAGACGTGAGCTCTCAGCCGGGCGGTTGGGATGTGGCACTCCAACCACGCCACGCTCCCCGGGAGCTTTTAGCTCAGAGCCTGTTTATCGCTCTGCCTAGAAATACCTGATTTTAGAGGTTGTGCTTCCTCTTCCAAGCAGGATGCTCGGAAACCTGCGACCACGAAAAGCAGAGCACCGCGTCTTTTCCAATCTCGAAGCCCTGACTTAGGTTTGAACCGCTTGACAATGAATCCTCCAAATCGATAACGAGATATTTCCGAGCTTTAACAACTTCGTGTAGGTGGTCTTCAAACCGTGAGCAGGTTTGTCTCGGGAAGGAGGGAGGGTCTCGTAGAAACGCCCCTCTCTTTCCAGCCTGCACCAGGGCTTTTTATTGAGAACGTGACGAGTGACCTGATGTAAGACCCTCAACTATCAGAGTGAGAATTCAACTTCGCTAACAGTATGACTGCGAATTTCTTTTATTTGAGTGTTGTTTTAGGGGTTTCCCTAGCATCCACTCAGATCTGAATTGATTTAATGCCATTCGCCCGCTCGGCAGCGGGGAAAACTCTGCCTGGTTAACTTCAGCTCGCCGGTAACTTCAGCGGCGCGGCAGCGGCTCTCGCCGAGCCGGGCTGCTCCCGGCGGACAGGTGACGATTGGGGCCGGGGGATGCCCCGGCTGGGGGGAGGCGCAGAGGCTTCGCGCTGGCCGTGCCACGGCTGACTTGCTCTTCCTTTCGCTCTCGTTGCCTCGACCTCTCTAGCAGAAGGTTGTTTTTCCATTGGAGCGCTTTCCAAACTATTTGTGATGCCCGTTTGTACGGGCGAGGCAGTGCCGTCAGGCTCTTGAGGTCGCTACCTCAGGACTGTGCCCCTGTCCCCGTCTTAAGGAGCTCTAGAGGACTTGGAGTGCAGGGAAGGTTGACGGAGCGCGCCGGCTTGCTGGGGTCAGTCTTTTGAGAGTTGTTTTCCTTTTGCAGGTGTTTTGAGCCGCTGGGCCCCCTGCTTTTCATGGTCTTCGACCTTTAAGAGGCTGGAGCTGCAGCCCTCTCTCTTTCAGCCGTGTACCTGCCACGCTGCTGGAGTGGGAAATCCCGCCCGGGCGCCTCGTGGAAGCGGCTCTTCCCTAAAACCATCCTTAACTCCTTTCCCCGCTAGACCGAGTTACCTTCCGATAGACTCGGGCCATGCGTTGGCAGACGGGCTCGCCTCTTGCTTTGGCAACCTCCTCGCTTCTCCCAGCCCTCTGGTTTCCATGCCCTTCAGGGGGTCGCTCCTCTCTTCTCCCGCGGACCTGGGACATCGAAGCTGTGTCAGACGATGCCATTTCATCCCTGTTTGAACTCCGTTTCGCTTTGGTGGTTTGCAAACACAGCTGCTGCTGCTTCTTTTTTTTTTTTTTCTTTTTTTTTTTCTTTCTTTCTTTCATGCTGCAAAATATATCTTGATTTTTATCTTCCTGGGCCAAACTCTCTTATTTTGTAAGCTTGTCTGAGGTAGAAGGCTCTTGCTTTACTAGTAAGCGTATGATTCCTCCTTGCACGGTGCAAGTGCGACGTGTTTCATTAGGTCCCTTGGAAAATCCTGGGCTACGGTGAAAAAATGCCTCTGAATCACAAGAATGTTTGTCCCTGGGCTCCGCCGAGGTGTCAGTCTGGTGGGCACCAGCCCAGCTTTGGGTGGTCCTTGCTGGTGCCTCTGCCTGCGAGGTGGCCGTGGTGGGGATGCTCCAGCGCCGTTTTCGCACCGCCGCGGGGGTTGCAGGATTCAGCCGCCCCGAGCCGGGGGAGGTAACGCGGAGAGGTAGGTACGGGGGCATCGCTGAGATCTTTTGGAAAGAGGGGGTGGTCGTGGGGTGCCGTCCTTCGCACCCTCTCCATCAAACCTGTGCCGTCCCGTCGCAGGCAGGCGGTGGGGCAGGGAAAACGCTTTGCCTGCTTTTCCGGCAGGAGCTGCTGAGCAGTCGGCCACGTGTTTTTGAGGTGACTTTGCCGTGCAAACCCGCTGATGTTCTGGTTTTGCAACGTTGACGTGAAGGAAGAGCGCAAGTTAGTGTAAGTGGGGAGAGAGGGAGTGTTTAGGGCTCGCCTGTGGGGCCCCGTTTCCATGCCCGCTGTTAACTGCATCCGCGGGCGCTTGGAGCGATGGGTTTGTAGAACGGGGGGAGCTGGAGGGTCCCAGGGTCTCTTCCCAGCTCTGCTGCAGACCTGCAGTAGAAACCTGGGCCAGAACCCTCGGTGGGAGGCACTGGCGTGGTTTGCGGTCTCGCCGGGTGCGTGCGTAGGTGCCGCCGGAGCAGAGCGGTCCCAGGGCGGTGGGCAGCGTCGGTGCGAGCAGGCGATGGCTTTCCCAGGGTCGGACGCTCGCTGCCGCTGCCGTGCGTCGGTCGCTCGAGACTCGGAGCCTGGGTTCGGTCGCTAGCGGGCTCCAGGCTGTTGATCTGGCGGTCGTCTCCTTGTCCGTGGTTTGGGGGAAGGCTGGAGGCGACGCTGTTTGGATATATAACTATAAAGGGAATAACAACTTTGATCTACCTACCTCCAGGCTCAGGGTTTGTGCTCAGCAGCCCAGGCACAGTCCCGGCAGGGCTTAGTCACGTCTCGTGGCACCCGGGCACTATACATGCCTTTTGGACTTATTGCTGCTCATATCTTGCAGTTTGCATTAGGACAAAATCTGTCTGGCATTTTGGTTTCTCCTCCTGCTTCAGGCAGTGATGCAGATGTGGGAGTTCGCTGAGTTTTGGGTTGGTTTCAGCTGTAGTTCTTGGCTGGGGGTATTTTTCGGCGAGGCTGGACTGGCTGCTTTTAGGGATTTCCACACGTCCTGTGTGGGCTTGCTGCGGCCCCGGGCTGGCAGAGTCTGCTTTTTGTGGAAAGAAATCTTTTCAAGGAACCGGAGTAAAACGCAATGTATATACGAGATATAAATACATAGAGAAGTGTAGGACAAAGATAGATAGGTATGCAGAAGTCCAGTAGATTTGCATGTCAGGGGTTTGTTTATCTCTAGGGGAGTGTTTAGAGCCGCGGTGGAGGGGGGGATTGGGATGGGCAAAGCCGGGCAGGGGCTGGGAGCAGCCAGAGCCCGGGGGGGATTTGGGAATGAACCGGCACAGCCGCCCTGCGGCAGGCGTGACCTGCACTGCATCCCTGCTGCACACCACAAGATCACTTTTGGCTTTTTATCCCCCCCCCCCCCCATATATTTTTTTTTTTTTTTTGCTTTGTTCATTGTACGTGACTCACCGCTGGGCCATGGTACTGAGAAGCAGGAGTGACGGGTCCTCTCCTCTGCGTGTCCCGACGCACGTGGGGCATGACATGGGAAAGAGACGTCACGTTGCCTCATCTCTGGTGCAATCGCTTAAAGAAAAAGCATCACCACGCAGATATCCTTCTCTGAAGTCCCTCTAGATGCTGCTCTCCGGTTACTCATGTGAAAGCATTTTGCTTTGCATCTGTTCTTCCCAGAAAAGCATGAGTCAGAAGGGGATGAGAGGGATACGGCTAAATTTGTCCCTTGGGCTGAGGAACGCGGCGCCAGCCGTGCCAGCCGGTCCCAGCAGTGGCTCTTCAGCAGGACAAGATGTTCTTCACAGTGTCTTTTTTTTTTTTTTTTTTTAAAACCTTGTTAGCAGGACTTTTAGGGTCTGAAGCATAGAGGGGATTCGTTCACCAGTGATGCTGGAGCCCGAAGTGGCAAAGTGTGCAGTGGCTCCTGACACGGGGGTGGCCAAATTCAGGCGGGATGCCCACCGCTCTCCGGGAGCCCATCGCCGTGCTGCCTGGGCATGAGGCAACCCCTAGAGAAAACAGGGTGTTTACTCCCATTTCCCCCCTCCAGCTTAGGGTTTGGTTTTTGGGTTTTTTTTTTTTTTTTCTTTTGCTGACTATCTCTACTCCTCTCTGCCTGTGTTTGCAGAGGAGGAGAGGCTGGGAAGCGCAGTTTGTTCCTATCAGGGGTGATTGCTGAAATCTGGGGAAGCACATGAGCCAAGTGCTGGAGGAAGCGGCGATGGCAGCTCTGACTTGGCAACGCCTGCGCCAGCAAAAGAAGAAACTTAGCGTTGAACTTAATTTCCATCAGTCTGTACGGCCCCGCCTGGTGAGGGCTGGTGCGGAGCTGCTGGTTCCTGGGAAGGGGCTGGAGGTGGGAGCCTGTGCCCCTCCCCGGGTGCCGCGTTTCCCCGTTTTCCCTATTTCTCTGTGCTTTGGCCCGGCAGGTTTGTGCCGTCTAAGCTGTCTGTTCCTCGTCGTGTGTGTGGCAGTAGGCGTCTTGCCCAGCGGTGCTGGGTGACCTCAGGACGCATGCCGAGCGTCCCCGATCCCCAGGGCTCTGGCTGTCTTTTGATACCTGCGTGGGTGGGTGAAGGACCCTGTCTGCGGGGGGGTGGGCAGGAGAAACGGGGGGCAGACGGGCTGGTCCAGGCGGAGGGGGCTCGGATGCCGAGAGCATGCGCTGTAGTGGTAGCTAAGAGTTTTTATACTGGTTGCAGTGGGGTGGGGCACGCTGGTAGGGAGGGGCTGGCATCCCCTGGGGAGGAGAGTTTGCCCAGATTTTTGCTTTGCCGTCGAAATGACAATTTCTCTCCCAGGGGAGCTTTTATTCTTGCTCTCCTGAGGTTACAGGGGAGCAAGAGGGCTGCAAAGGGGGGTGCCCATCTTCCTGGGACAAGGCAGTCCTGTGGTCTGAAAGCTCCTCTAATTTCCACCCACTCCCCCCCAGCACTTATATTTAAAAAAAAAACCAACCACCTACTTGAGAAATGAGCCCCAGTATCTCTATCTAAAGAAATGATATTGGTGTATTGAAACTGCATTGTATATAAAATTAAACACAAATATATATTTACTTTCTATTTTAGAAGGGGGGGAGAATAAATATTTAAAGTAATTCCTTAGTAATAGGTGTCAGAAACTTCTGTGCAGCATGAGAGAGGCTGTCAGAGGTGGGGAGAGTCTGAACAGCGGGAGCAGAGCGAGTATTTTTACATTATATTGCGCTTCGGCTTCGCTGCTTCTCCATCCACCTATAAATAGACAAAAATATATATACAAATATATATATATAAAAAAAAATTATATATATCTAGTCACATAGCTGTTTTATTTTTGTATCCATGCCTAGTGCTGTTTGAGCAATATGGTGGCGAGGGAGAGGAGGGCTGGGCAAGGCTGGAGGGCTCGCGGGACTCCGAGGGGGCTCCGCTGGCTCCGGCTGCCATCCTGCTGCCGGCTTGGCATCGCCGCTGTTTGCTGTCGCGTTGCTGTTTCAATAGGGAGAAAAAAATTGGAAAGGGAAAAAGCCCGGGGACGGAGGAAGCCCGGGAGCCCCGTTTGCTGCACGCTTGCCCGGTACGGTGGCGAGGCAGTGGTGTTTCCGCCGAGTGCTGTGTCTTGCTTGGGTATTTTTGGAGAAACAAAAGGAATTTCCGCTCCAAGGGTGCTAATTTCAGCAGGAAGGATGAGGCCGGTTGCGACCCGGCGGTGGCAGCACAGGACGGGGGGGACACTGCGGGGACAAGCTCCCCACGCCGCTACCTCGCCGGGTGCTGTCGGCCGCCCGTCCTCACCGCCTTCGTAATTCCTTGGGGTTCATGGAACCCTCACACGGTTTATGGAGCCCCGCAGAGCCGCCTGGGTGGCCGCGGTGGGGTCCCCCCGGCTCCCCGCACCCGGTCGGAGCAGGGTACCCTCTCCATAGGCACATCAATACCTCTACAACAAACAAAAGATCTCCCACCATCAGGGTTTTACTGGTGTCGTGGAGGCTGCCGGACCTCGGCTGGGTGCCGGGGTGGGATTCGGGGCTTTCCCTACCCCCATGGGTGAAACGGCGTCGAGCCCCGGCTCGGTGGGCGGCAGGCGTGGTGGGAAGGTGCCGGGGATGCTCGGGGCTTTTCCCGCAAAGCAATACGGACCCGCCGTGCCCCCCGGCCCCCTTTCCCCGCGTACGTGCAGGCAGCGAGGGGGAGAAGAGCCGGTTTCGGGGCCGTGACGCCTGGGACTGGCAAACCATCCCCTCTGCCCGCCTCGGGGCAGGATTCGGGGATTGCTTTTGGGCAGCGGTGCGCTCCCCTCGAGCTGGCTCCCTTGGCCCCGTGGGGCACCCGGATGATGGTTTTTGGGCTCAGATGTCCCCGCAGGGGAGGGTGGCGCAGACCCCTGCTGCTCCCATCCCTCCGGGGCCGGGCAGAAGCCCCTCGCCGTTGTCACGCCGCGTCCCCGACCGGCTGAGGCACGAATGTAATGCCCGGGAGCTGGCCCCTCGCAGCGGCACCGTGTCCTCCGTAGGTATCACCTGTATTTTCCATGATATTTCTGTCTTCTTTGTCGGGGGGGAGGGAGGGCTGGGGGGGGGGATGTTTCTAATATCGAGCCAAGATTTGTTCAGCACCAATTCTTGATATTGAAGCAAAGCATGTTTGGTGGGACTAACTTGCATTTATTAGCGGTAAATACATAAGTGAGTATTTTATATGTTTAAAAAAAAAAAAAAAAAAAAAAAGAATAAGGATGTGAGGAGAAAGAGAAGGGATTGAGATTTCTCACCGGTTGGTGTCTGGGCTGGGGGGCTGCCTTGCCCCCCGGCCCCAGACGGCGGGGCTTTGGGGTATCGCTGGGGGTGGGCTGGGGGGCAGGCAGCTTTCTCCTTTCCCCATCTCCCCTGGAATCACTTACAGAAAAAAAACAGGAAAAAAAAAAAAAATGTTTACAAAGCACACTTTCCACAGTACCGTTAACCCTCTGGATGCCAAACAGACACATAAAGAGCCGCTCCTCCCTGGGCGCCGTGGGAGGAAGGGGCGGCCGCGCCGACAGCGTCGTCCCGCTTCCCTTGGTTTTGTTTAATTTTTTTCGTACACGCAACCCCGCTTCCTCCATTGCCGCAGCCACGCGCATCTGACGGGAGCTTGCTTTTCGGGGGGTATTTGCTTCCTGCTCCCTCCCAGGCTCTTCCCGCTCGCCTGTTGGGAGCAGTGGGAAAAGCTGCGCGGGAAAGCGCCCGTCTCTGCTCGGGGAGGTTTTGGCTCCGTGGGAGATGCCGGCACCCGCTCCCTGCCCTCCCACATGCACTTTAAGGCCAAACTTCTCTTTTTCTTTTTTTCTCTCTGCGGGGCCTGCAAGGGGTGCTCCCGCGGCCCTGGGGGGATGCAGGACCTTCCGGAGGGCTGTGCGGGCTCCGGTCCCTTTGCGTTTCCCTCGTGGGAAAGCCCTAGAGAAATCCTCCTGGAAACACCTGCGTTGCTGTAGGTTTCTCGAGCCATCCTTTGGGCATTCTGGAGATGGCACCCACGCGCCAGCTCCCGGGGGAGCATCCCTGGCTCGCCAAGGGGAGCATCCCTGGCTCTCCCGGGGAGCCCAGACTTTTTAATCCCGTTTGATAGGTTTGTAGAGTCTCTGAACCCTTGTAGACCTCCATAGGTAGCTCTTGATTTAATTCCCTCCTAACTCCATAGTGTTTTCCCCTAAGGCAGGATTTTCTTCCGGACCCAACAGGTCTCTGGTTGCGTGGGACAACTTTTTCCTCTTTTTAAGAAGAATTTCTTGCCTATGGATATAAAGACTAGACCATTCAACCTCGTTTCCATTTCTTGAATGTCGAGTATTACGACGTATAACACACGTTAGGGTGCTCTTTGGTGCTGTTTCAATGGTAACCAGTGGAACTGACTTTTTTTAATAACAATAAAGGAAACTTTAGTACCGCTGGTTCCATACTGTTTGTCATCGTGAGGTTTTTTTTCCTTCTTTGTGTTGGGTTGTTTTTTTTTAATTTTTACTAAAACGTGAGTAGCGATCAGCTGCCGAATCTCTGTGGTGTTGCTTTTACTGACTTGTGCACTGGAATTGTTGGTCGCTGCCTGGCTGGGCAGCGTGGGCGGCTGCTGCGAGCCGGGTGGGCTGTGTGAGAGGTTAGCGGGAGTTGGGTTGGAGTCGCTTCGTTTTCAAATTGCACACAGCAAAAATAGCATTTGATGGGAGCCCAGACAGCAACTAGAGGGTTAATTTTTGAACTTCAGGTATGTTCCTCAAGAGAAGAAAATAAATAAATAAAAATAATAATAAAAAAAAATAAGAGAAACAAAACACTATTTTTTCAGTAAGCTTTTTTTTTCTGTAAACGATTTACAAATAAATCTGACATGATGGTGCTGTACCAAAGCCTTATACGAAACTTATTCCGCGCTCTATATAATCTCTCTGTATCTGTATTGTTGCTCTTGGCCTCCGTGCTCCGAAGGCCGGTAAAATGCCAGCAGGAGGGACCGGTGGCGGCGTGCTTGGCATCGGCAGCCCGGGAACGGCCGGGCTTCCGCCCGGAGCCGCTCCGGGACCGCGAAGCCGAATTTCGGCATCGCTCCCCAGGTGTGCGACGAGGGGCACAAGTTGGGGGTCCCTCACCCCAAACTCTCTTTCCGACTGGGTGCTAGCCTGCCCTTGGCAGGTAACCGAGACCTCGCCGGGAGCGCTGCCCGCTCCTCCCGGCCCCTCCACTGCAGGCAGCGGCTGGGCAAACGCCGAGCTCGTCTCTAAGGGGACAACAGCCCCCTCAGCCCCCTCAGCCGGGGGGGTTCACATCTTCCAGTTCAGCCCAACCTACGCAGCGCTTGGCCAAGGCAGACCTCTCCTGGCTCTCGCCCTGCGAGCCCTGTCCCTGCCCTTCCCCGTCCTCCCTGGGGCCGGGAGCTGGGTCTGCTTTGATAGCTCTAAGCAATAATCCCACTCTGCCAAGAACGTTGGGTCCTTTTGGCTCTTGGACTGTTGTCAGTTAATGAGTTAAACGTTAATAAGCCAACACAAATTGGAAGAAATGAGAGTTTGAAGTCCTGCCTTACTGGGAGTAGCTGGTCCCTCGGTCTCTACCTGTTGGGATTTTAAGGCCTGCTGAGTACTTAACAATTTATCGCCGGTAACATTGCATGTTCATAGATTGACTTTTTTGGTTGTTTTTTTTATTTTAATGTACCCACTATAAGAAATTCTGGCAGTGTTGCAATGTTACGTACAACTAGCCATGCTGTAGGAGAATGATGGGTTTTGGAATTGATTAACTTGCTCCTCATGTAACATTACCCTGCTTCAGAAATGTTTTGTATTTTGATATAAATAAACATTTGCTAAAAAAAAAAAAAAAAATAAAGGGCTAGTCGGTGTCATTGATTTGGGTTGGGGGGCTCTGGGGAGGAGGTGGGCTGCCTGGGTGATGTTTGCGGAGAAGATGCTTCTCCCTTGGGATGTGGGAAGATGCCGGGCTTTGCTTTGCCCTGAGCACGCCATGGGGTGTAAGGGGGAACGTCCTTACATCGCAGTGCCCCAAAGTACGTCCTCCCGTTGTGTTTCCGTAAGCTACTCAGCCACACGGGGCTTCTTGCAGGGTCTCTCCAGCCTTCGGCAATACTTCTTGCTCTCTGCTGTCCCGTGCAGCCATGCTCGCAGGAGGGTTTATGAAAAAGCCCGCATGAGCTGCGCCCTGCATCCCCCTGCCCTGTAGCTCCCGTGGGTGCCCTGAATTGGGATTTGCTCCCTTGGGATTTGCTCCCTGTAGGCGTTGTCCCATTGCTCTGGGAACCCTGTGCTGGGACGTGGGTGCCATGGCGCTGGTTCCGGCTCTGACCCAATAATGTCCCGGGCTTGGGGCATTGGCGGTGCCACCGACGGGCGCCTAGGATGATCATTTCCACTTGGCTGGCATATATCATGGCACAGGAAAGCATCGGGCCTCCCTTCCCCTCCGCTGGCACCCCGGTGAGTGGCAGGGTGGGGAAGGGGCTTCACTGGTGCTGCTGGGGGGCTTTGCAGCAGGTTTCTCCAGGTTATCCCTGCGGTGGAGGCGGGAAGGGTCTCGCTGATGGAGCGGTGGCTGCATGAGGTGAGGCTGAGGTGTGCGAATGCCAATGCCAAACTAGCCCATGTTTTAAATCCAGGGAGGTTTTCCCAGGATTTCATGCCAAGGCAGGGTTGGGGGCCGGGATGCAACGCATGGTCCTCTTGCCCGGGTGTCTGCGGTTGACGGCGGCTTTGCGGCCTTTGCAGGTCCAAGACAGGACCTCCCGGTTCTTCAGGGGGCCGCTGGCTGGTGCGGCAGCACAGCGGGCAGAGTGCGCGTTGGCTCCTCCGGTGTGCCTGGAGGTGAGGGGGCTGGACCCACAGGTTGGGATCCGTGGGCTGAGCGTGGCCGGGCCCCACGGCAGTGTCTGGGAGGTCAGCGAGGTGCTGGGAATGGGGGGCTCCTAGGGGCTCCTTTGGGATTAAACACGCCCTCAGATGAGAAACCTTCCCCAATGGCCTCAAGCTGCGTCAGGGGAGGTTTAGATTGGATATTAGGAAAAATTTCTTCACGGAAAGAGCGGTCAAGCATTGGAACAGGCTGCCCAGAGAGGTGGGGGAGTCCCCATCCCTGGAGGGGTTCAAAAAATGGGCAGACGTGGCACTTTGGGACATGGTTTAGTGGGCATGGAGGTGTTGGGTTGATGATTGGACTGAAGATCTTAGAGATCCTTTCCAACCTTAATGATTCCTAGGTTTTACTTTCATTAAAAAATGATCCAGCCACCAAGCCAGGAAACATGAAATTGCTACTGTGCCCTTAACTGGTTTAGTGGTGGACTTGGTAGTGTGAGGTTACTGGTTGGACTGGATGATCTTAAAGGTCTTTCCCAACCTAAACCATTCTATGATTCTATGATTCATTTGCACCCTCGGAGGCACCTAGCTTCAGCCACCCTGTGTCCATGCCACGAACAGGGTCTATCCGCCCCCGTGGCTCCTCGTGCCAAGACCCTGAACACCTCGTCCCCCTCTGCTTTTGGCAGGATGATGTGGATCTCGTTGCACGCCCACTGGGACGGTCGCTCAGCTACTCCTTCCTGGAGGACAGGAACACGATCCAGCTCTTGAGGCGGAGGTAAAGCCCCACGGTGCCCACCGGGACCGGCTGGGGATGGGGTGGGATGTGCCACTGCCCCAGGTTGGGGACCTCAATGGTGGTGGCTGTGGCACCTGAAGGGACCGGCGCAGTTCTTGCAGCCAAACCCGGGTCTGCTGCATGCTGAGCATGTCAGGGGACGAGGCGGCTCAGGAAGGGCTGGAGCAAATCGAGAACTGGTGAGTTCCCCCCAGCACAGCCTTTGCAGGGCTGCCACGTTCCCCGGGGCTCTCCTCGCCCAGACACCCCGCGTGCTCTGGCTTGCCAGCCCTCAGCAGGTTGAAGCCCAGGCTCCTGTTCACCCTGCTCCTGGGAATTAAAGCCCGTGGGCTTCAAACCCCCATCCCCTGCAAGGAGAAAGGGCTGGCTGATCGTGGCAGGGATCCGGGGCAGGGGTTCCCGCGTACCCCCTCTAACCTTGGCTTGCTGCAGCATGTCCCAGCTGGCGCTTCAAGCCACGCCAGACACCGAGCTGGACATGGAGCTGGACACGGAGCTGGACACGGAGCCGGACACGGAGCCGGACACCAAGCTGGACACTGATCTCCAAGTTCTGCTGTCGAGCGAGGACTAGGAGGTAAGAGAACCCCAGCCCCATCTGACGGGGCAAGGCTGGGCAGCAAGCTGGGTCCTTCGCTGTCTCCTTTGACGCCAGGGATCCCACCCCATCCGTTGCCACAGCTTCCCTCTCTCACCCCCCCTCTTTTATGCAGGCCGACCCACTCTGCTCCCCTTTACCGGCTGCCTTTGAAGTTCTTTGCCACCTTTTTGGCGCTGATTCATCCGGAGGCAGCTCCCCAGCTAATAAAGTCTGTGTACATGGTCGGACCACGTGCCTCATCCGGGACTGCGCGGTGTGCGGTGCCGCACTGTCCCCGGCCTTGCCGGTGGCCGTGCCACGAGGTGGCGGTGCCGGCTCGGCAGCTCCCGGCGCTGGCGGAGGCGAGATGGCGAGGAGGCAGGGAGAAGAGGCCTCCTGGACCACCTCCAGCATCTCTGCCCTCTGGGGACCCCCCTGTGGGACCAGCATGGAGGGGAGGGGGGCTGCTTCTGTCCATCTGTCTGTCCACCCCCTTTCCCTTGAGCCATCCCTGCTGCCCCCCTCCCCGGTGCCGGGATCCCCGTTGGGTCCCCCCCAACCTCCCTGCAATGATGGCTTTTAGGGGGCTGGCTGCTCTGCGGGATGGTGCGCTGCCCTCGCACCCCTTGGTGCGTTGGGGACGCAGCTCGCGGCGGTGCAGCGTCTTTGGGTGCCAGCTCTGGGGCTTCCCACTTAAACCCCGCTCAGTGAGCAGGGATACAGAGGAAGATGACTTGCACACCCCTCGCTGGCCGCCTTTCTCCACGTGCTGCTCCCCAAAACTGGGTGTCGAGGGCAGCCGCTTGCCTTTCCCAGCTTGCCTCTGGTATTCCCACATGGACCCTGCGTGCCTCCACTCCGCCTTGCAGGGGCCAGGGACCCTCCCGCAACACCCTGCGCCCCAGCAAGCTCAGGAATCATTAAGTTGCTGAGTGCCCAGCTGCTCAGGAATCATTAAGTCACTCCAATCCAGCTTTGCTCCATGGTTGATGAAGCCATGCGGGAAGGAGGAGGGGTGAGGTGGGGGGCCAGCCTCCCCTGGCTGGATCCTGTGTTACAGGGGGCACTGATTCATGCTGCATTAGAAGGAAATGAGTGGGCAAATACAAGGTTGTGGGGCTGTGACCGAGGCATTTGCGTAGCTAAATGATGCTGCAGGAGCTCACCAAGGGATCTGCGGGTCACGGGCGGGAGGGGCAGGGTGTCGTGGGGATGGGGGATGCTTGCTGGGGTGGGTGAGAAGAGCGTTGGTGTGCACGGCAGCCGTGAACCCCCGGTACCCCCCGTACCCCGGCGTAGGTGGGCGGCTCAGCTGTGGGGCTGGGGTCACACTGGTGGCCCTCAGCAGGGCTTTTAAGCCCCGCAGGGAGAGCTGGGATTTCCTGGGGGTGGTTTGGGCTCTCTCCGAGGGCGCAGGAGCTAGGAGGAAGGCTGGGGCTGCAATCACCAACAAGCCAAGGCGTTTCCAGCGTTTTGAACGTCCCCAGGTAACAAATTTGTTTCACCTCCTGCTCCCCGGAGCAAGGCAGCATCCTCCTCCTGTGGGGCTCTGGGTCTGGCCCCTGGCTCTTTCCCAGCCCCGGTGGGGGCCAAACCTCTGCTGCCAGGGCGGGTGATGCTGGCAGGGAGAAAGGAGGTCGCAGCAAGGCGAGGGGGTGGTCCTCCCGCCCCGGGGGGAAGCACCGTGCCCACTGCAGGTAGGTCTGGCCGGAGGCACAGTCGCTGCCTATCAGTGAATTATTGATTGGAGTTACCGCTATGGCTCTGACAACACCATTACTGGCTTTGACTTCATGTTTAAATCATCACTCCGATAGCTCTGAAAGATGCGATCTTTTATTTAAAATGCACTCGGTGGCTCTTGCTGGTCCCCTGGCTCGGCTGTGCTGCTGGTGGGGGGCTGGGGAGGGGCAGCTCGAAGCAGCGTGGCAGGGGAGGGGAGGGAGCGGTGGGTGCACAGCGGTGGGAGCTTGGTCCCTGCAAGAGGGGCTTCAGGGATGTTCAAGGTCCCTTGTGGCCAATGTCCCCTCCCTGGGAGCTGTGCAAACAGGCAGGGGCTGGGTGCTGGGGAGCCGTGCTGCAGTTTGGGAGGGGGTGGCTCTGAGCCAAGCCCCCAGGCAGGCTCCGAGGGGTCCTGCCCCGCTCCCCACCAGCTTTCCTTGTCCGAGCTCGCAGGGCAGCTGGGGCTTGGTGGTGTGCATCAGGGGCCGGGGCTGCTTCCCCACGCGTTGCTTCTCCTCGTTGGGAAATGGGAGTTGCGTGGTGCCCAGGACAGCATGGGGCAAGGCTGGGTAGTGGGTGAGGAAGGTCCCTTGCAGCTGGAGAGGCAGCTTTGTGCTGGATTTCTGCACCCGGTGCTAGCTGTTCCTTCGCTGCCAGCTCCCTTGCTCCGAGAGAGGTTGTGCAAGACATCAGCTAGGATCCCCGTTCCTGCTGCAAGAGCCGTGGCCCCTTTCCCTCTTCCGTCTCACTCTGGCCCCCCCAGGACGCAGGAGCCTCCCCTTTACCAAGGGTGGGAGAAAACAAACTTCCATCTTTCACGCTCGAGATCAGGTGAGAGACTGCAGGTAACTGGGGAAGGCGAGGAGCTGCAGAGGCTGCACCGTCCCCTCCCTACTGCTCCTGCCCTCCGCTCCACCTTCAGCTCCAACCCTGCACCCCTGCAGCTGCTGGAGCAAGCAGTGAGCATCTCGGGTGCTGCGTGCCCCGAACCTGCCCCTCGTTGCTCTCCTGCACAGCCCCTGGCCATTGCTGTCCCTGCTCCCCGTTCCCCGTGCATCCCCGGCTCCTTGCCAGGACACAGCAGATGCTGCCCCTGCCCCGTGCCTCGATGGCTCCACTCCACTGCATCCCGGCTCTGGGACGTGCAGGGCAGCCGCTGCTGCAGCTTTGGGGGCACAGCAGTGGGGGTAGCAGCCTGTCAGACCAAAATTCACCCCACGCCAAGCTGTGGGGCTCTTTGGGACGCCCCATGCCATCCCCTGCCCGGGAAGCAGGCGGGTGGCTGCGGTGCTTGCCCCGGCAGGACGGCAGGGCTGCCTGCAGCCTGCTGTCGAGGCGGTCCCCGTTGCGTTTTTATCAGCGTTACCATCCAATATTCCCCAGCTGCTTTGTCTTTGCTTTACATTTATCAATATTACCAGCTGATCCTCCGGTCCCCCTCTGCGGGTTTATTAATATTGCCCTCTGATCTGCGGGAAGCAGCCGCGCTTTATATTCCAGCCCCATCCCCAGCTCCTCCAAGCCCCGACGCCATGTTTAATTAGATTTTCTCCTTGGCTCAGGCAAACACAAATTGAGCTCCTAGTATCTCTCTCCCGTGCTGGAGCTGGTGCCTGGCCGAGGCGGACGGCATCCTCCATTGCATTAATATGCTGGCGCTGTCGGGGGCCGGTGCACATCTCGGGGCAGCGCAGTCTGCGGGGGCTTGCCCATGGGAGGTTATTATTTTTAATCGTCCCTTCCGCCCTGTTTGGTGCGGCTGGCATTTAACCTGGCAAGGAAATACATTTGCCCATGGGGTTCAGGGCGGCCGGGTTGAGGGCTGCTGATTAGGAAGCAGCCTAGGGTCCCCGGACCCAAAATCAGAAGGCGAGCTCGGGGCAGATGCTGCTGAAGCCTCTCCCGTTGCATTCCCCCCCTCCCGCTGCTCTTGGGCCATTTATGTCATTTCTCGAGGGGTCCTTCTGGGTTTGGCTTTCTCCAAGTCAGCTGCCGGGCAGGGCGCTGGGGACCGGCGCTGGCCTCTCCCGCTGGCTCCGTGGCAGCCTTTCCAGATCAGAGGGAAGGAAAATTGCTTATGCAAAGTTTGTCCGTTCCTCCAGGCATGAAGGGAAGCGCTGATTGTTCTCCAGCTATCTCAAATCTTTTGCCAATTTCCAAAATTAAAAATTTTTCCCTGTGTCTTGCAGACATATTTGGTGTTCGCGCTTTGATTTCCAGTCTCATGGTCCAGCAGACACTTGATTTTTTTTTTTTTCTTTCATTATTATTTTTTTACGTCTTCCACCCTGGATTTGTCCTCCTGCCACGGTCTCACCCTCTGTGTGTTTCTCCTGGGGAATACAGGATGGAATTTGCTGGAGGGATGCTGGCGTGGATGCTCACGCGGGGATCAGAAACCCTTCCTGGGGCTGGATCTGCCCTTCTCGGCCAGCCTGCAATTCCACGGGGCAAGATGGGGCAAGGTGGGGCAAAGACCTTTTTAACCCCCCCCAGTCTGGCAGCTTGCAGCCCGTCCTGCTGCGCAGCCCCTTGTGCCTCCGGGGTGCAGGATCTGCTCCCTGGGGCTTTGCCTCTCCTCTCCCAGCCCTGCCTGCGGAGTGTGTTTGCCTGAGTCAATAGAAAGCTAATGAAGCTATTTATCTGGGAAAAGCAGCCACTCCTGGTAAGCACTGCTGTCAGGACGAAGGAGGAATGGGCGCAGCGTCAAACTGGGGAAGGCAGGGGCAAGGGAAGGCGTTGGCAGCCCCTGGGAAGGGGGAAAATCTGAGCTGGGAGCAGCCCGGGGGCTGAGCGAGGTGGGTACCATCTGCGGCATCACCAGCGGGACTGCTGCTGACCCACGGGCCAGCTCCTTGGCTTCCACACGCCGCCTGAAACCACTCACTGACGATGCTAAGATGCTAAGATGACTAATAAAATACTTCTCTACCGGAGAAGTTGGTGTCATTTCACATTGACACCCATCGCTCCTAGCCATAACGAAGAATGGCATTTGCTCCCGGGCCAGCAGAGCTGGACCATGGCTTGGTGCTACTTGTGCAGGGGACTCAGATCCCTTTTCCTTGCTGTTTGCAGAGCGTGGCTCTCTACCAAAGCAGGCTGCACTGTAACTTTAAATTGACTTTTCTTAGCCAAGCCCTGGGAGGTTTTTCCGAGGTGCACAGTCTATTCTTCGAGGCTTTTATAAGCCTTTAGTAGCTTAAGATGCAACTAAGTTTGCCCTAATCTCCCATAAAAGCATGTAGGTTTTCTTGCCCTTCTGCTGCATCAAGGTCTGAGCCCGGCACTTTCCTTCACTGCTGTGTTTGTCTGAAAGATGGGAAGGAAATGCCTCTCAAATCCTCCTTTTTTAAAACCCCAGATCCTCAGATCAAACACACCATAGGTGGCTCGGGGGAGGAGATGGGCTCCCTGGGGCGGGTGCGATGTCTAATGGGGGATGTCGTCTTGCCCCTGCTGTGGTGGCACAAACCCCCCCGGTCTCGTGAGCATGCAGCACCCGTGAAGATCTTTGGCTGGATCATCCCTGAACCCTCCATTCATCTGGAGTGAGGGGGACAGTGTAAAAATGTGGGAAAAATCTATTTCTGCAGAAAAATAGCAGTAACCCCGCAGTGAGAGGGCCTGGGGGGCTGTGCAGCTCATCTCTGCCCGGCTCTGCTGGGTGCCCAGCGCTGCGCTATGGGTGACCCGGCTGATGGACCGCATAGCATTAGACACGTGCATAGGGTTTTTATCAATTGCTAGGGTTTTATCAATTGCTTTGTAAGAGTTTCTCAAATTCTGGCTGGGGTTTATTCACAGAGACATCAATGGAAATGGCTTTTGTGGGGTGGAGATAAAGCGCTGCCTTGAAGATTTGGAAATGGGTGGTGGCGGGGCTGGAGAGGAGCAGGAGAGGTCTGTGCTCGGCCGTGGGGCTGAGGTTTTTACTCCCTAGAGAGCAAATTCTCATGGGCGCTTGTGGGCTGCGCCGTGCCTCAGTCTCCAGCCTCTTCCAGACCTCGGGCTGCTCCCGGGTCACTCTCTGGCAGGGTCCCAAGGTCTGTGGTTGCTTCAGAGCCCAAAAGGAGGATTTCTGCAGCCAGCACAGCCTGTGTGGGAACGAGCATCGTGCTGCACGTGCCCCCGCCAGCGCTTCAGGGTGCGGAGCTTCTTTGAAAGCCAGCCCCAAACCCTCAGGGAGCCTCGGGGGGTGACACAGGGGGTCGGAGCAGGGGCAGGCTGAATGCAAACAGGGGGAGGGAATATTTTCTCCCCCCACACCCCCAAAACACTGTGAGTTGCAGCTCAGCAGGAAGCGATGGATCGCAGCCGGAGCCGAACATGCAAACCAGCCCATTGCCCGAGTGACGGCTCTGCGCCCCAGCACTGCGCGAGGGGGGCTTGGTGCTGCTCACCGTTTCGGCACAGCCGCCTTTGCCACCTCCTGTGCCCGGCGAGGAGGGAGCCGGGCCCGTCTGGGCTAGCCTGGTGGGACCTGCACCATTTGCATTTTACTGGTGAGTTTATGAATTATGCAGCCACCACAGCAAGTCTGGAGGAATCGGCTGCAACATGCAAGTGCTGAAAAGCATATTTATCTTCATGCCTTATTGATTTATTTTCCTCTCCTGTTTTTTCCAAGCTCGGGCAGCTGCAGTGAAGAAGGGAAAACAGCCCAGGTGGCTGGGAGGCTGCTGCAGTTGGACAGCGTGTGTGTCCCCAGCCAAGCGGTCCCTTTGGCTTTCTCCACTTGCAGCATGAAACCACAAAGCTGAGCACAGCTTGATCGAGCCCAGCGTCTTCTGAGTACTCCGACGCTTGTTTTGGTGGAGCAGGAGCCTGGGAATATTTCAAAGAGAGGGGGTAATGATGTTTGGTGACAGCGAGGATGCTCGTGAAGGGTGTCCTGGTGACTGCGGGCTGCTGGGTCTTCACGTGCGTGAGAGCAGCACGGCCCCAGGACGCTGCAGAGTGAGCGGCAGCCGGTTTGGGGAGCTGGCGTCTGCCCTGGTTTGCCAGTCTCGGGCAGGCTCATCGCACCGTGTTTGGACTGAGATGCTGGGCACGGCTGTGCTGCCACAGAGGAACCAGAGCCCTCTCCCGCTCGGCTGGAGAGGGTCCCGCTCCCCGCTTTCGGGGTAGCTTGCTGTCACAGCCACTCCTCCGTGGGTAGCATCGCCGGGTCCTAAACAGGAGCTGGGCTGTGAGGAGACGTCAGCGTGCTCGTCCTCATCCGGGTAGAAGCGCAGCCATCCGTTATCGCATTTTCTCCGTTGTCTCTTTGTCCATCCATCTACCCTTTCCACTCATTAACTCTACCATCTGCTCCTTCATTTATCCACTATCCCCATCAATAAATCGTCCCCTGCCCGCACCTTCCCCCTCCATCCATGCATGGGAGAAGTACCCTGGGTCCCCTCCTCAGCCCGGACCCCCAGGGCCATGACCCCATTTTGAGCCTGAAATTCAGGGCTCCATCCAGGAGGGAAGCTCCCAAGCCCCTTGGGGATTCATTTTACCTCTTACGATGGCCCCAAAATGCTCAGGGACCTGGGAAGGGCACGGGACCCGCTCCATCCCTGGGCGGCAGGCTGTGGGTACCACTCACATCCACGCTCCGCCTGCCTCCTCCTGCATCCGTCGAACCATCCCCGGCTCGCAGCCCTCCCGGCTCTGCCCTTCTCCCCCCGGCAGGAAAGGTTAGCCGAGATCACACAGCCAGCCGGCTGCCCGGATTCCTGCTCCCTGGGGCTAATTATGGAACAACATTAGATAAAAGTCAACATATGTTGTAAAAGGCACTATGTATCACTGCCTGACAGTTCCTAACAATGTGCTCATGTAACAGCTGTCAGACTGCAACGCTCGAAAATGAGTAATATGTTGATTTATGGATATCAGATCTGCCCTTACGTTCACCAACAGCAACACGCGAAGCCCGTGCAGCAGCGCCCGTTTCGCAGAGGTAGCGAGGATGGGCTGTTTCCTAACGCTGCGGCGCGAGACGGGCTTGGCTCAGCCTCCTGCTTTCTCCAGTGACGCTTAATTTCCAGATGTGCCTGCGGATGCGTGGCTGCTTGTACGCCGAGCTGTCACTTTGTTCTGCACGGTGCTACCGGCAGCAAGAGGAACCGGTCCCCCTCCCTGGGCTCAGATAGGACTGAGGTTCATTTCCATGCTAACTGCAGTATTTTGTTTCAAATGCGATGAAGAAATATGTGCCAGCCCCATTTCCCCTCCCTCTTTCAGGGCTCCCTATGCTCAGACCTCTTTGCTTTGATTAACCCAAGCACCAGACTATTTTGAAGCCCTGGAGTCAGGAAAGCTTTCGGCACCAGCTCGCAGCCCCAAATCCCCCCCGGCAGACGCGGTGCCATATCCCCGGCTCCGAGCATGCTCCCCGCGGGAGCAAGTTCAAGTTCAAACCCTTGAACTGCGAGCCCAGTGCTGCAGCCATGCCCCAGCCACGTCCCCTTGTTCTCCGTGGCCCCAAAGGCTCTCTATTTTAGGGTAAAACAGAGTGGGATTAGGGCTTGGGTAAACTTTGCGGTGTGGTGAGCCGATGGAGGGGGGCAATCTCCCCAAATCCTGCACCCTGCTCTCCTCCAGCTTTTGGGGTGAGGCTCTGCTTTTTTTTCTGTCCTCTCCTCGAGTAGGATCTGGAGGGGCCTGAATCCGCGACGTTCCCATTGCAGCAAAAGGCAGAGACCCAATCCAGCTGCTGGCAGAGGCTCGTTAGTGGTTCACGCTAATCAGCTTCGGTGGGGAATGGGGGGGAAATTCCTCCTTGCCTTTATTAGGCAGGCTCAGAGCAATGTCCCCAGGTATGGCTGTGTGTAGGGGTCCTGCTTCTTGCTGCTGCGGTGCTTTGGCTTGGATCTGTGGTGCTTCGGCTCGGATCCGGCAAGGAAAGAGATTTTGGGAAATGTTTCTTTGCTGGGCAGAGCTCGGCTCAGGTGGGGCTGCTGGGGAGGCAGGAGGGGTGTGGTGAGCCCTGTGCTGGAGACGCTGCTGGCTCCTGCTTGCCATGATAAAATAGACTAAAACTCATGTAATGTAAAACAGATGTATGTATTTGTTTTTCCTTCTTGTTTTTAGCAAACCTTGAGGCTTGCTTGAGTTGTGTGCTGGAGATAGTTCTTCCTGGGAATGGGGTGGGGCCAGGTGTTTTTGGTGGAAGCTGGGTTTTGCTCCCGTGGGTGGCTGTGGGAGGGGGGTGCTGGGGCTGCAGCAGGCGATGCTGCTGGGGATGCGGCGTGACTCGGGGGGTGTGGGCTTTCAACAGCCCTGCCTGTTGGGAAGGCAGTGGAGCCAAAATTAATTTGAGGTGGGGATGTGTTTTCAGCTCTTAATGTCAAGAGACATGATTTTTTTGGGTTGCTTTTTGCAAATGGTGATTTCTAGCAGGATTTGCATCACCTTCTTTAATTTATTCCATTTCACAAGACATGTTTTCTTGTATGTGCATGCCGGTTTTCCAACCTTTTCGTGTGGCTGTTCTTGTGTTTTTTGATAAGAATATGAATAAACATATGAGCTACACTTGCTTTGACTTTCTTTTGGTGCTGGGGTCTCGTAACCTCTAACAACACTGCTAAGTTTCACATGCTGCAGGGGAATGTGTAAAGCCCAGTAAAACTGCTCACTTCATTGAGGTTTGAAAATATAATGAAACTGGTTATGCAATTTCAGAAAAAAGAAGGTTAATGTCCTTCCTCAACTAGCAGCCTGTATTTTTTTAATTTGCAAAACAATAATGGAAAATGCCATTTATGGAGCTGCTGAGTGGGTTGGACTGAGCCTCCACAAAACCTCACATACGACTAAATAAACTAAGGCTCCACTGCAATTTGCTCTTTATAGACTGATATTTACCAGCCTAGCAACTACTCTACTTTCTAAGTGAATATATTTCTTTTTTTCTAACACATATTCATTATTTACAAACTTGTTTCCACTCTCAAATTTTTGCTGCTTTGTGTGATTTCTCATGGGAGTTCTTTTAATATGCAGATTTCATAGAAAATATTTTATATATAGGTATTTTGGCTATGTAATTACCTGGTTCTGTTGTGTTTAATTCCAAATATAACTTTTAAATTCCCCGGACAAAGAATCTATTTTTGGGTTTTGCCCTCCTGTCGAGGCTGTATTAGCCACAGCTGTGTGTGTGGGGGCTGAGACCTGCATGTGGGTGCTGCTGTGCCTATGGTGCCTGGGGAAGCTGGAGGGCAGAGCTGATGGCTTCTCGCAGGCGGTGCCAGGAGGGTTTTTAGCCGGCTGGCATTGCAGCAGGGCTCTGCTGCCACATCCCTCTTGGCATGAGTGATGGTTTGGGGGACCAGCGAGAAAGCCGGTGGGGAATGCATCCCGACCTCCCCATGCTGGGCAAATAAACCCAGCCCTGTGCAAATGTCTTGTTTTTCGGTGGGACGTGAGCTGAGAGAAACCTGAACAGTCCTAGCTCAAGCGTGGTGTAGAAAACAACCCCTCCTGCTCAGTTTAGAGGTGGTGGGAAGATTTGCACAGCAAAAGCCATCCCTAATGTCTTAGGAGAGGTTGCATTAAGCCCCTGGGGCTGTTGCCTGCAGCAGATCTGCTTTGCCCCTCCGTCTACGAACTGCAGAGAGCAGAGTGGTGCTGGAGGGATGTGCTCACAGCTGCCAGGGGAAGGAAATGTGTAAAACAGGCATGGCTGGGTGAGTGTGGCTGGCAGAGCATCCCCTCAGATGTGTGAGGGATGACTTAAAAGCACATCACTTTGCCCCAGGTTAGCTGTGTTTGTTCCCCAAGTAGAGATTTTAGCCCCTGACTTCCTACGGCTAATTCCAGCCTGCAAAAATACTTGAAACTGTGACCAAAGCCAAGTGAGGGCGGTCTGAGACATCACCTCTTCCAACACCAGGCTTTTGTGCGGCATCAATAAGAGGAGGAGGTAGGGAAAGAGCTCCAGGCTAATTCCCTTGCCCCAAGGGAAAAAGAAAACTCTGAGAGTCTCTGCCTTGCCCCTCTTTGATACTGCTCTGTTGGGGAATGTGAACCGGTGACCACTGGAGGAGCGAGCAGCTTTCTTCTCCAGCGAGGCATTCGCAAGCCATGCCAAAAACAAACGCACGTTAATGGGCTTTGGACACGGAGCCTGAGATTTGCCAGGGCTGGACCAAAAGCCCTATGGCATTTGTAATGCAAATCACCCAGCCATGCCTTAATCATTACCACTGGGAGACAATTAGGGTTAAAATATAGATTTCTTGACAGCAAGGGCAAACAATAGAGAAATAAAAAGAAGAAAGACTTGATATGATTCATTTATATCAGCCTGTTGCTTTGAGGCTTAGGATCGCTGTTAGGGGCTTGAGCTGGGCTGCTGCTGGGAAAACCTCCTCAACCCAGTACTTCTGCCCCAAGGTAGGGGCTGCTTTTAGGAGAAAAGCGGGGTTTGGGTGGGTTCCCCCACCTCGGGGGTCAGGGCTGGCTGTTCCTGTGGAGATCCCCCTCCCGGGGGAGCCCCCGGCATGAGAGCCCAGCAGCAGAATGGGTGAGAAACGGGGAAATGGATCGGCTGTTCTGGAGTCTGATCGGAAGTGCAAAATAAGGGAGGAGGAAGGAGGCGAGGAGCAAATGGTCTTTTTTGCATTTTTATAGTCTTGCGGGGTTTATGGTCAAGGTAAACTTAATAACGTGGGACAAGAGCCTTACTCAGCACTGCCCTTGGGTTATGTGGGGAGCGAGAGCAAGGAGGAAGGGGCTGGGGAGGGCACACGGGGGGTGCTGCCGGCCCCCCAGGAGCCAGGCTGCGCTTCTCCTTTTGCCCCCCTTGCTTTGCTGCAGGGTTTTATCCACATCAGTCCCCCTGACTGTCTGAAACTTCATGAAATGCTTCCCCCCACATTTTTTTGGTCTTGGAGAGAGGAGAAGGAGGGGGAAAAAAAAAAAAAAGAAAAAGGGCAGATTTCACATGTTATTGCTAATCACATCCCCCCCCGTGGTATCTCCTCCTCACCCAGCTGTCCTGCCTCAGCACCAGCACCCAGAGGGTGGGAATGATGCAGCCAGGTTGTATCCCCATCCGCACAATTCTTTTCCCTGCCTTTTCCCTGCTTTTTGCTCTCTGCTTTCCCAAAATAAGTCAGAAGCAGCGTGTCCTGCCCAGCTCTGCCCATCCTCTGGACCTTGCAATGCCCTTTCCAAACCCAGTGGCCAGAGCCACCGCTATGACTTTGTGTAATACTTACAAAGATTGCATTTAAGACTGTCCCTGTGGGGGAAAACCAACAACAACAGTGCTCTAATCTTTAATTAGAGAGTTAATTAGCCTCAGTGGCTATGTACTGCATTGTGAGGGGGTGGCTGGACATGGGATGAGACTGCTTTTTGAGTGTAATAAAGGACAAAGACCTTTCCTTTTGCTGATGCTGGTGTTTTGTTTTAGTTTTTTCTTCTTCTTCTTGAGCTCCAAACACCAGAATCTTGCAGACATTTGCTCGGTTTACATGGGAGGTGCCAGTGAGGGGTTGTGAGTACCCAGTGGGGGATCTCCCAGGGCCCTTCTCGTGGTGCTGGGTGGGGAAGGGAGGTGGGCAGGGTGGGTCTGCATTCGTGCAGGGGTGGGGGGGACTCGTCCCACCTGGGTTAGGCTGTGCAGGGAGAGGAGAGCTCCCTGCAAGGGAAAGCAAAATCCTGGGGCTAATGGCACTGATTTGCAGCAGAAGTTTGGGCTCTCCAGCAAGCCCTGAGAGCCAGAAAGACAGCACGTACATTGCCCCGCTTCGAGCCTTGCAGCCCGCACCACAACACTCCTTCCACAAAGCAAAATAATTTCAGTTTTGAGAAACACGGTAATAACAGCAACGAGCCACCCCCCACCCACCGGCCCCGAGCACCTGGCCGGGGTGTACAGCAGCGTGCCATCGCTCCCTGCCCTCTCGCAGCCAAAATAATCCGGTTTAAATCACCCCCGGCAGCGCAAGCGGACCACCAGCACAGCGCTGTGAGCGGCACCGCTGCCGCTTTTGGCTGGCCTGCGGGCCAGCGGCTGAGGGGTGGCTGCCCGTCCTGTGTCACCCGTCCTGTCCCCAGGGATGGCTCCATGCCCAAAGCCACCTCCCTGCTCCCTGGCAAGGGGGAGATGTGCTTCACGGCGCGGGGGTCTGGGTGCCGCCAGCCTGGCACGGCGACTCCGTCCCAGCCGGCAGCAAATGTGGGATGGGGAGCTGGGGTGACACGCGGGGACGTGGGCTCTCGGTGGCCTTTTGGCCACCTGCTTCATCATCTCTAACGCTGGTGAAAAGCAAAGGAGCAGTAGGGTGCCCGGTGGGTGCGAGCGCGGCGCGCAGCGCATTGCACCGGGGTGCCCGGTCCCGCGTGGGGTGTGGGTGCTGGGCTCCGCAGGGGCTCAGCTTTGGGGAGCGGGGGGTCCCCCCAGCCTCGCCCCGCTCTCCCGGGGCAGCAGGGCCGAGTTTTGGCCAGAGGAGGGTGCTCTCGGCTTGCAATTGCCCCAACCTTTGCCTTGCTTCCACTGCCAGCACCCCCCAGCACCCCAAGCCCAGGGCAGCCCCCCCAGCCCAGCACCCTGTTCCCCGTTTGAGCCCTGCACCCACCAGCTGGGTCCTGCTTTCCCTCCAGCCGGGGTGTTTTGGGCAAGGGTGGGGGTTTGCCTCCATGCACCCCCTTCCCGGGGTGCGGGGTGCCAGCCCAAGCTGGGGTGCTGCTGGGGACCCCCCCCAATCAGTGCAGGACTCTGCTCGGGGTATGCATGGGGAGAAGATGCAGCAAATGAAGGGGGCTCGGCTGTCAGGGGAGGAGTGTAAGTGTATTAATGAAAAAAAAAAGAAAAATAAGAGGGAAACTAGAAAATCAACACAACAAAGTTGACTAAACCAAATATTTCCATCCCTGTAGGAGGGAGCCAGGCTGACTGGAATGCTAAAAACACCTCTATTTGCATCTTTTTAAATAGGAGCCGATAAAAGCAAATACTCCACCACCAATAATTATAATATTTTAATTGCGTTTCTTCGGGGCTTTTGTTTTTCTGAGAGACACAAAGGCTGCGTTGCAAACTGGCAAAAAAAAAAATATCTCTGCCGGTGTGGTTTTGGGTGAGCTTTTGAGCGGGGTGGCTGGGTGGGGGTCCTGCATGTGCTCCCCAGGACCCGCAGCACCCCTCAGGGCCAGCTCTGACCCGGTGGGGTGCAGCCCCCCCAGCCCCGGCACCCACTGCATGGGGGGGGATGAGGGGGTGAATTTTGCTCCCCAGCCTCCCTCTCCCAAAGGGCTTTTGGTTGCAGGCCCCCCCCCCCCATTTCCCTGCGCTTTCAGTGTTGGATTTTCAGCCCTAACAGGGGTTTTGGAGTGATATTGCCACCTTTTTTTTCCCCCAATACAAAGGGTGCCCCGACTCTGCCCGGGGCTGCCCAGCTGCAGGGACTTTGGGGTGGTCCCCCCAAAGCCAGGGTGGGTGCTGGGGGGGCCTCAGCCCCCGGGGGAGCTCGCACCATGGAGTGGGAGAGCCCGAGGGGGTGGAGGATGCTGGGGGTGAGCAGCATTTTTCTTTCTTTTTGGGTTTAATTTCTTAGCTACAATAGAAAGGTTGGGTGGGTTTTTTTTTTTTTTTTCATAGGTAAATGCAATTGTTGCTCTGCGCAGCAGCCTCCTCTCGACCGTGCTGTTTCAGTAAAGGGGATTCAGGTGGTTTTCTCCCTCTGAGAGGGAGCCACGCTGTGCAAATCGCCCCCCCCAAACTGCTGCGGGGTGCCCAAGGGCGACTGCAAGGCTCCGGTAAAATAAACACCAGTCCCTCACCCTGTGCCTCGATACCCCTGTGCGTGCCTGTCGGGGTTCAGCCCCAGGCAGCAGCTCAGCACCACGCAGCCATCGCTCACTGCCCCTGCCCCGATGGGATGGGGGAGAGAATCGGAGGAGTAAGAGTGAGAAACACTCCTGGGGTGAGATAAGAACAGTTTAAGAATTGAAATAAAATAAAGTAAAATAATAATAATAATAACAAAATAATAATGATAATAATGATATCCAAAGCAAGCGATGCACAATGCAATTGCTCACCACCCGCCGACCGATACCCAGCCAGTTCCCAGCAGCGATCGCAGCCCCCCAGCCAACCCCCCCAGTTTCTATACTGCCCATGACGCCGTATGGTATGGAATAGCCCTTGGGGCAGTTGGGATCAACTCTCCTGGCTGTGCCCCCTCCCAGCTTCTTGTGCACCTGGCAGAACATGGGAAGCTGAAAAGTCCTTGACTGGCATAAGCAGTACTGAGCAACAACTAAACCATCAGCGTGTTATCAACATTCTTCTCCTACTAAATCCAAACCACAGCACTGTGCCTGCTACTGGGAAGAACATTAACTCTATCCCAGCCGAAACCAGGACAATGCCCCATACAAAAATTGGATTGTTAGGTGCTAGGATCGTTAGGTGCTAGGATTTAGGGTTACCAGGAAGCGTTCCCCAAAATCAGCCCCATACATTGCAAGCGCAGTGCTTGTGTTTAGCGTCACTCAACATCCCCGAGCGCGCCCACGCATCGCAGTGCAAAAGCGCAGCTGGGGACTGGTGACCCCCCCCCCGGGGGAAGCTGCCCCCCAGCCCGCCCCATGGGCTCTGCTCCCCGAGTACCTGGGCTACCAGAGTCGTTCAACCACCAGGCATAAATCTAGAGGAACGCAGGGTTCATTAGCTCCAGCGCTCCTGGAATGACTTGTTTTATTTAGGTTTTAATTTCAGGACAGAAAATGAGACTGAGACTTTTTTTTTTTAGTGTTTCAGCTTGATACAAACCAGCTCTTTTTCCCATTTTCTCTGTGTCCGGTCCCTGAGCCCGTGATGGCTGGGGGGATGGAGCAGGAGGGGATTTTTCCTTCTCTTTCCCTGGTGCTGGCATCCCCCGTCCTTCCCTTCCCCACGCTCCGGGACGCAGAAACAGCCCCTGGCTTCACCCAGAGATCTTGAAGCCGCTCCCGACCCTTCGCCATCCCATTTCCAACCTGTCCACCAAACTCGAGGGGAGCTGATCCCCTCGGGGCTGCTGCAAATAAAGCTGAAATCGGCCTTTGCGCTGGAGGGCTATCAGCAGGGTCCGTTTCTTTCGGATTAAAATGCATTTAGCAACGCCAGGGTCAAGGGCTTTACTTGCAACTGCAAACAAACCCGCAGCACGTCTTGCTTGTGTGCACAAAGATCCACATGCAATAAGATATTTGCAGGGTCAGGGACTAATAATTTAAACTGCTGAGCAAAATAAATAAGTGTAAAGCAAAACCAAACCCAGAGCACCACAGGAGCAGGCAATATTGTTTGCTTTTCAAATAGACACACAAAAAATACAAACAGTAGCAGGAGGGATACAGAGATTAAAATTTTTATAAAAACAAAATACCAGAAATCCCACCAGGAAGCAGTGTTTCCATTTTGTATGTGCATAAGATTAGCAACACTTTGCTGCCTGCTGTGAGTGTCCCTCTCCCCCTCCCTGTGGAAAACTTTGACAAAACCCCATCTTTTTTGCAAAGGGGGAAAAAAAAAAAAGATTGAATTTTCCTGCAGAAAATATTGACTTTTTAAATTGGAAACTGCCCCAGCTCTGGCCTGGAAGGCAGCCAGGAAACAACCCCTTTTTACTTTTCCGACGCAAAAATTGAAAATTTGAAAGGAAATCAGATGCTTTCCCTGCAAATCTTGACGTTGTCATAAATCCAATATCCATACGGCCACGGAGGGAGGAGAGGGATGGCCTGGCTCCGTAAAAGGGAATTACGAACCAGAGGAGAGCACGGCGTGCAGCTGGACGGATGGCGTGCAGCTGGACAGAACACTGCTGCTGCTGCTCCTGGGCTTCGTGTCTTCCCCGTGTGCATCGGGGTGCGGGATCGCTGCGGCAGGGGGGCCCGCACATCCTCAGCTTTTCCTTGCACGACCCGTGTATCAGGATTTGTTCTTCTGCCCTGCGAAGCTTCGCTCTTTCTTGCAAAAGTTTTGCCAAGCAGTTTCTGCTGCAGCCCGGTGCAGTGCCCATGCCTGCAAACGAACCCACGGCCCCGTCCTGCTGCCGGCACGGTTTGCTCGTGTGCACAAAGATGCACGTGCAATGAGATATTTGCACGCCCGTACGTTTCCAGGTGGATTTCTGCTCCCATGCCGGCCGAGCACAACCCTGAGTTAGGGCTCTGTGCTGCTTGCCGCCGTAGCCAGCAGACGTGCTGTGCGGGACTCGTGGGTTTATCCAGATTGCACCCTAAAAAGCAGGGAGGCACATCTTTGGGAGCAGGGGAGGGAGAGGGAGTGCTGTGCTTTAATGCCCCAGGGACCCAACTGAGCAGCTGGGAATTGCATTTCCCAGCCAACTTCCACAGCGGCGCCTTACTCGGAACCCTCCTTTCCTTTGTGCGCACTCAGAATCTGATCCCAGAAACGTTTCGAATGCTTGCAGTGCTTTTTCAGTGAATGTTTCGGGGATGTTTTCAGAGAGCAAATGTACAGACAGCGCAGGCGAAGGCCAGGAGGTATGCATTTGCTTGTCTGTAAGGCAACAAACGCACCGTATGCACTTAAGGGCAAGATGCTGGGGAAGGAGGGAGCCGTGCTGGGGGGCTGCGCTGCTTGCGGGAGCTCTAAACCCTCGCCAAGTGGAGCCGTTTAGTCTGACGAGCGTGGGGTGTTAATACATGGAGCCAAAAATCAGATATACGGGCTGAATCGGGTGGCCTCAATCAGCAAAATGGAAACGATGCTCCTGGGCTGTAGTTTTCGGGCTCCCAGCGATGCATTGCATCCCCTGAGCGCTCGGCGTCGGGAGGACCCCGATTCCCGTGGGGATGGTCTGCGTTCTGTGCCGAAATCGCGCCAAGCCGGGCTGTAAATTGTGATTCCTGGGTTGTCACCATGGGGCTTTTTGGTGCCAGGTCCCCAGGCAGCTCGTGCCTGGGCATTGCCGGCACAGAACCGTGCCCACTGCCCTGCCCCTCTGCCTGCCCCAAGCCCGCCGCGGACCCTGCAAGTGCTGCCCCACAATAGGGGAATGTTTGCTGTCTGGCATAATTTTAGGCTCTCTGGGTATTTGACTTCTGAAGTTTCAAAAGTGTTTTATTACATTGCATTTTAAAATAATAAATGGTCTGTTTTGAAAGCAGAAAGTCATTGTACAGTAAACAAAACTGACAACAAGAGTTCTTTTTTTTTTTTATTGAAAACAATGCTTTAATGGATCATTTGGCTAAGAGAAAGCTCAGATTGATTTGCTTTTCAATATCGCTTGTGCCATTTGGTCCGGTAACGCCTTGTCCTGGTGCTTTGAGTCACTCCTGAGCCGCCGGGGCTCCTCTCTCGTGCTGTCGCGTATCCAGAGTGAGCTGGGAAACGGGCAAAGCCGGCGTTTGGAGGTTTTCTGATCCTGGCATAGATGATGCTGACCACATCCCCAGCCAGCACCAGGACCCAGGTGCCCGGCTCCCTGCAGCCCCCCAGCCCCACTCCCCTCCGGCTCCCACGTTCCCCACGGGGCCGATCCTGAGCCAAAAGCATGCCAGGTGGGAACGGCGGGGAACTGCAGCAGGGTGGCTTTGACAAGCAAATCCCACCATCATCCTCGCCTTCCCCGCAACCATTTGTTGCTGGCGGCGGCTTCAGGGGGCCGGCAGCGCCCATGCCCACCCCGTCGCAGAAGGCTGGAGCCGGCATTTGAATAATGAATTCTGTTTAAGACTGAAAGCTCGGAGATCCATCTGTAACAAGACTCGAAATAATTACAGCTGATGATTGCCTGGTACCTCAGCCAGAAAAAACAGAACAGATTTTGGCCGCCAGCAATTACAAGCAGCACCCGCTCGAGCACAGGGAGAACTTTCTGAAGGAATTCATGAATACATTTGCGCGGATCGGGAGCGATGGGGATGGCGGTTCGAGGTGCAGGACCGCAAGGAGGGGGTGTCTGCCTTCGCATGGCTCCCGGCCCCCTTCTCCGGGGGGACGGTGGCACGGGTGTCCCCTCGGGGTGTGCGTGCCATCCCCTGCCTGTCTGTAGCATCGTCCGGGGCTGGGAGGAGCAGGGCATCCGTACCCGGACCGGTGCTTGCATGGGGCTGTTACACCGGGACGAGGATTGGTGGCCAAGTGGGGAAATAGGAGGAAAATGGGGAAAAGCGTGGTCGAGATGAGGCTGTTCCCAGCAACAGTGGGGCACCCGGAGGTGGCAGGAGGGGTGATGAATTTTGGACCCGACGCTGCCAACCGTTCGCCCCCTGTTCTTTGGTTTTGTCTTGCGGCTTTGCGGGCAAGGGCTGAGTGGAGAAGGATGGTTTCTCCACCTGACGCAGCGGCGATGCCCTTTGGTGGCTGCCAAAAACATGCGTGCTCTCCCCAGCAGCCCTGCGCATCTCCCGGGCTTGGATTTGCCTTCTGCATAATGGGGATAATTTATCAAATAGTGAATAATACGCTTTCCTTCTTCCATGTGTCTTCCACGTATCATTTCAACTGGCTGAAAATTGTCAAATTAGACTATTTTCCTTGACTGTTCCATTTAGGAGCAGGGGGAGCTGAAGGTTTTGATAATTGCGCTGTGCGCTCCGCGGATGTCTTGTAAAATAAGCAGCGAGTAAAAATGTTATTGCCTGAGCTTTGAGGAATGCCCTCGTTGGTAAAGCGTAGGCTTTCTCTCCTGAGGTTAGATGCTGATGATTTTTAAAAGTCTGTTTTCTTTGCCCCCTAGAGCATGGCTGCCCGAGCCTGGCTGAGGCTGACACGGGGAAACCTTGGCCGCCAGCTTTGCAAATCGCTTGGGGACTGTAAGTACATTGCGCTATCGCTTTTTCCCATCCGCCAAAATTGCATGTGCTTTGAATTGTCCTAGCGTAATGCGTCTATATTCATCATTGCTCCCTTATCTTGTTCGGCTCCAATCTACAAGGATCTGCTTAGTTCTCCTCTGCACCTTAAATTCTCTTTTATCTCAACCGGTGTCACCGCCGAGCCTGCAGTCAGCTGTAGCATCTTTCCTCCTGCGGCTGGAAAATGCGCGCGGGGACTCCCTGCTCTGTCCCCATCCCCGGGCTTTTGCACGGGATGCGGGACTGTTGCACGGCCCGGCTGGACTAGCCCAGGGAGGATGTTAAGGATGTTAAGGAGGATGCGATGGTCCGTTGCGAGCGAGCGCCTCTGCTGTGCAGCCATCCTCATGGTTGTGCGTGTTCCTGGTGGGAAGGATGGTGCCGGTGGGAGGGATGCTCCCAGACTTTGGGGGTGGCAGGGCGAGAGCCTCGTGTCAAAGGAAACTGTGCGATGGGTGCGATGTGAAGCTGTTTCCTTTCCCCCTCAACCCCAGGATGAGGTTGGCATCCCTTGCACGGTGGGAGTGGGTGCAGCGCTGCATCTCAGGGGAGGAAAAATGTGGAACTTTGTTGTGGGGAGGCGTCATATGAGGGAGTTTCTAGACGCCAGGCAAGTTTTTAATCATACCTGAGGTAGAAGTTTCTCTGTTTTGTGTTTGAACGGGAAGTTGGGCAGTTTTGGTGGCACAAACCAATATATAAACTCATTTTTTCTTGAAACTGCAGCCAGTTTTTAGAAGTCGAGGGCGTCCCTTTGCTTGCTTGCTGTCTCCAGAACAGGAGAGGAGGGCTGACTCCTGAGACAGCCCGGCAGTGTCGAGCCATCCGCCCCAAGGAGTCACCGCCGGGCCCCGAGCTGCTCCGTGCGGGCTGGGGAGGCGAGCGGCATTTCTGCCCTCCTTGCTGGCCGCTGAAGTTTGGCAGGACCCACCTCCATTCGCTGACCCCCTGTTACTGGCTAGGAGTCCACCTGGGAGGAGGAAAGAGCAAGAGCTCTGCCCAAGCTAGGAGACCTGACGCATCCCTGGGTATTTCCATACCTGGGAGAGAAAGCGCGCAGCCAGGTCCTGGGGTGCTTTTCCCCGGGGAATCTCTTGCACTTCTACTTTCAATCCAAGCTAAGGTGAATGCAAAACCAGTAAGCACTTTATTTTATGCCAAAGCAGCCTGCCAGCCCCAAGTAGATATGCAGGGAGGCTTTGCTGGTCCTTCCTTATGTTTTGAGCTGATCTTATGTTGCCAAAGGGTTTTTCCAGGTCCTTTATTTCTGTTGGTATTTCAGTTTCTTCTTCAGTGATCCAAGTTATTTCCTCTCTTTCTATCTTTATCACTGGAGCTGATTAAATAAAATAGGACTGCAAAATGACTAGCGCTTCTGGGTGCCTGGCTTGAATTACACCTAAAATACCCGATTCTGTCTCTCCGCACCATCCTGTTTCAGGATGAAACGCAAGGCGCCGAGTCTGCCGTCCTGAACCGCTGCGCTTTCCTCAGCCTCTCCTAGAAATCTCCATTTAAACCCTGCTGCCTTCCCAGAATATAGGAGCTGCTTGGGCAATATAGGCTGCGCAGCATCGCCTAACAGGGACCCAAATAAAGGGAACAGCTGGTTAATCAGTTCAAGTGGCTGGGAACCAGTTTACCGTGTATTAAGTATTCTTTGATTCTGTTTAATTGGGACATTGCAGAGACCCTGACGTCCAGTAATAAGGACAGTGGGAAGCTGATCAGACAGCTCGTTAACACTCAATTAATGTCGCTCTGTACAGCACAGCAGTAACTTTTAAAAAATGTATGCGCGCAGCCGAGGTGGAATGAAATTGCGACGGCAATTTCCAGAGCGCTTGATCCGAGGCTGCCACGCCGCGCAGCGCTACCTTGGCGCGTGTGCGCAATTCAAGTGGAATTAAAAGTTGAAGTGCAGTTTTTTTTAGGTGAATGCAGTCACTTTACACAGCGCAGGATTAGTTCATTTTTAATTTATAGGCACAATTAAAGCGCACTAAGAAGAAAATTCATAAATCTTTAGCTAACTGACCGTGATTCTTCTGAAAACTCTTTTTGTTCCTCCCGATGAGGGCAATGTGGGCACCTGGTGTGCCTGGAATAATAATAATAGCCGGCTATTCCCCTTCGCCCTCTTCCTTGTCAATCCTACGCAGGCTTTATTAATCTTACCTGGATGTGCCCTTGCGATGCCTGCATGCTTGCTTTGCACCCGCAGCCGTATAAAGGCTCAGCAGCGGGTTTAAGCGTCGGGTTTTGGCTGGGTGACCTGAGCTGCGGGGACAAATTTCTGCCTGTGTTATTTGTTCGGATGCAGAAATAGAGCACGGGACGCCAGAAGCCACCCTTCCCCTAGCTCGGGGGGACTGTCACCTCTGCTTGGCATGGGCAGCACCCGAGATGGGCAAAGGGACGTGTTCCCGGGCACCTCAGGGCTGAGAGTGGTGGCCATGGCCATTCCAGGAGCCCTGGAAAGGAATTGCATGGAGAAATATTAACCGGCAAAGAAGGGAGGGAGCAGGGCTTGTGTGTACTCCTCCGGCTCTCAGAAGAGGTGTCTTGCCACCATGTCTGTGGCATGGGTGGAGAAAGATCTCGGCCGGCCGGGTTTGGCTTTCCCCTCTCCCAGTCGCTTTCCCATCATTTTGCCCCCGGCCAGACCATGTCCACACTTGGCATAGCATGGTTAGAGGGGTAACTATTATCTCTTCATTTCCCTAATGAGTTCTGGCTCTGCTAACGAGCCTATTGCTCCTTGGCAAAGCAGGTCCAACAAAGAACCTCTGCTCCGAGGGGGGCACAACTTTGATCAGGGGATGCTGCTTGTCCCCTGCGTGGTCGGAGGGGGACGATTCCCCGCTGGCCGCTTTGTAACTCGGCTCCCTCCAACCATTCATTGCTGTCAATTGCAGATTCATGTAAGGGTCTGATTTCCCCCCCTTCTTTCTTTTCTTTCTTTCTTTCTTTTTTTTTTTTTTTTTTTTTTTAATTACATCTGCACACTCAGTCATGCAAAAAATTACACGATTTCAGAGATTCAGCTGACTCTGGTCTTGGATCGTGAGGGCTGCTTAGTACCGCCATCACCATTCAATTAGCCCCGGCGCACAAAAGAGATGTGCCGGAATAATACAGCCTTTAGACAAAAAGCTGCTCTGTCCTCAAGCCCCCGAACGCTCCCCGGGGAACACGGGTGCTTTCCCAGCCGCGTGGCACACGCCAGTCCTCGACGCTCATCCTCTGCCCGGATCCATTGGGATAGTGACGGGGACCAGGTCCAGGAGGTTGTCCAGTCTGAGCGTGCCAAGACATGCAACAGGCGGGGATTTAGGTGTTTAGTGCCGCTGGCTCCTGAATAGGTGCTTTGGTGTTGCTTAGCAGAATAGCTGGTTACGTGTCTTCTGCAAATTCCAGGGTGGATGCAGGGTCAGCCCAGCCATTTTGAGCATCTTCATCCTCCCAGGGGACAAATCAGCCCCCCTGCAGCAACGGTCCCCAGCGTGTCAGGGCTGGAGGAACCCTGGCATTCGCTGCTGCATCCTCAGCTTTTTCACGTGCCCTGGAGGGTGCTGAGGTGCGGGGAGGGTCCTGAGCCCTGTCGCAGACTCGGCCCCCGAGTCCGTAGCTGCGTCGTCATCCTGCCTTTGCGGCGTTTCTTGGTAGCGTTAGGTTAATGGTTGGACTGGATGATCTTAAAGGTCTTTTCCAACCTAAATGATTCGATGATTTGCAGATGGGCTGCTTGAGACAGGGGTGAGATTAAACACGTGGCTGGAGCCAGCTTGGGGGAGGCGGCGTGAGATTTTCCTTGCAGTTTGTAGACTACAAAAACCCGCCTTTCCAACACATTTCCCCCCTTGGCTGCCGAAAGCCTCAATTCTGCTGTTAAATTGTGGTTTGCAGGAGAGGCAGGTGCCCGGTGCTGAGCGCACGTGCTGATCCCAGGACCAAAGCGGGGCCAGCCCCTCGCTGGAGGCAGCTCCTGGCCACCCCTTCCCCGGGCAGCTGAAACACCACGGCAGCTTTGCTGTTCATGGTCGAAAAACCCGTATTTTTAGGATGGTGATGGCTGAAAGTAAATCCGTTGCTTTGAACGGAGGGACAGAGGGCAAAAGAAAAAGTTATTTCTTTCCCTCCACCTCTGCCCTTGAGTAGGAGCTGATAAAAAGCCAAAGGCAGGTCTCTGCTCTGCCAGGAGATCAGACTCCACTCCAGCTTCGCCTAGGAGCTGTGCGGATAAAATATTAAGCACCAGGGCTGGAGCAGCATGGGTACAGCAGGCATGATCAGATGAGTAGTTAAAGGTCTGGCATCCTTTGGGGACACATGTGATTGATCAGCCCTTGCAAAAATAAATAACCCAGCCCTTTAGATCTATGTAGCAATTTTAAATTTTTAATAAATCTGTATGTATGGTGAAGGATAAGTCATCACCCTGCGCTCTGTGCCTGTGATTCTCTGGGTGAATTTATCACGCCATCCCTTTTGGAAGACTTCAGATCCCGCTGATAGGCAGTTTAAAATTCCCATCCCATTTTTATCTTGCTGAGGTGTGACAGGGAGCTGGGCTGGGTATCGGCCTATCTGGGGATGCTCCGACTCTGAACGGGGAGAGGGGGGAGCCCGAAATGTGGTCCCTCTGGGTTTGCAGCCCATGGTGGCCCCAGGTTTGCAGAGGGAGCAGACCTGAAATGCAGCGGGGATACGAAATCCTCCAAACCACGTCCTGAGATGCAGCGTGCGGAGCAGGGGCAGCTGCCGGTGTGGTGGCAGCGGAGATAATGCTGCAGCCTTCCGGGCGCGGGGAAGCGATGGCACCGGGCGAACAGCGTTTGCAAACTAATTACGGCAGGGTCTTCAGTGCCAGCCCTGCCAGCACTTCCCCTGCCCAGCCCCGTGCTTTGGGGGGGACCAGGTGAGGGGCACGGCAGCATCCTCGATCTGCTGCCTGGGCTGCTCTGCCTGCAACACAAAGCTCCTTTTCGGGCTGGAAAGCAGGCAGGGCTGACACAGCGGAGCCGAGTGTTGCTAAAGAGGGCTGCAGATGGCAGGGCTGGCTCCTGCCCCGCTCCGACGGGGAGCAGATGGCCGCTCCTGCTGCACGTGCGGGCCGGGCAGGCGAAAGCCCCCGGCTTTGCCCAGCTCTTGGTCTCTCTCCACCCGCTTGCCTGCTCGGGGTCGAGGCACGAGGGGCCGATGCAGCCCAGCCGAGCTCATCGGTTCCTGCTGGAGAGAGCAGCCTGGGATGCGGGCAAAGGGTTCGCTCCTCTGCGAGCGCAGAGGTGGAGGCAGAATGATCCAGGTGCAGCTAAGATGCACATCTGGGAAGCACAGGACCCGTATGAAGGTGAAATGTCCCTTTCCCGTGGCTTGGCATATGGCTCCTGCCTTGGTCTAGAGACTGGTGGGGATTCAGGGAGGTGTTGTGGGGCAGCAGAGCTCCCCTAGCATTGCCAAGGCTTTGCAAAAGACTTTTGGCGCTTTTGTGCCGTTTTTGTGCCATGCAGCTGTACAGTTGCATCCCGCTCTGCCCCATGTGAACATAACTCTGGAGTCAAAGCTCACCGGCGACACTGCTGCCACCCCACCCCTAAGCATGCAGAGGGTCTGTCGTCCTGCGTAGGCTTTCCTAGCCGAGGTTATAGCAGCCCTTTTTAGGACAGTGGATGAGGTTTCCCAGGTCCCCCCTTTTTTTCCGGGGTCTGGCAGCATGCAGCTGGGGAGATGCCAGGGCTCTCGACTTTGCAACTCTAAGCCCAGCTGGTCCCTTTTGCTGGGATGTGCACGGGGGTCCCCAGGAAGAGATGCTGTTAAAGAGCATACCACGGCTTGGCGATGCAGACTCCATGCGTGGCTCTGTGGGAAGGCAAATCTGAGCTCAGAAAGGTTTTGGGGTTTATGTTCACCATTTCACCATTGCAGAAAGCCTGTAAAATCTCCAGAGCCATGGTAACCTGGATGCTGTCATTTCCCCAAGCTTGGCTGTGCTGACATGTCTGTGTGTGTCATCTGCACAGGGCCCCTGCTCCTGCTGGAAGCTCTTGGTGGTTGCAATTAGCTTGTACATAAGCCCAGAGAGTTACTACTGATTTTTTTCTTTTTTTTTTTTGTATGGTATGTATAACAGCCATCAGTATTTTAAAACTCAGGCTTGAGCTGGCAACAAATTCCCGTAGTGGTGGGAGCCTCTGGAGTAGGCGATGTGTGCCCGGTGCCTCGCTGATGCTCTCAGCTGGCTGAGGCTTGCAGCAGAGGCTCGCAGTGGCGGCAGGAGCTTGGTGCAGACAAGGAGAAGGCAGGAGAAGACAGGAGGAGGTGAGACCTGAGGTCAGCTGGATGCAAGGGGAAACTTTATAACCTGGTCCCCTTATAACGTGGCTGTCGCCGTGCTCTGGGTATCGGTGATGGATTTGGGAGTTGCGGGTGGGCGTAGAAGCAGCTGCTCTCCCTCGAGGGCAGCGAGCGAGCTGTGATCGCAAGCTCGCCGGGCTGTCCTCCAGAGCAGATGTGCCTCAGCAGCGACTCACGGGGCGAGCGGCAGTGGTAGGACAAGAGGAAACGCTTAGTTAGGCTTGTTGGCCGCGGCAGGGATTTGACATCCTCTTCCCGCTCCTGCCACGAGTGACACTGTCCCCAGAGGGAAACTGCTGCTTTTTCTTCCATCGCGTGAAGGAGCCAGGTAGATCCAGGGAGAGGTAGCTGGGAGGTATGGTCTGGCCACCGGTCACCATCGGCAGCCCCGAATTTCCCCCTGCTTGCGCGCGAGAGCTCGCCTCGTCCTGCTCCCTCCCCAGCCGGCGCTGAAGGGCAGGCAGGGAGAGACCTCAGCTTTGCGGAAGGTCCATCCTTCTGCCACGGCATGAACGGTGCGTGGCTGCAACGTGGCTCTCGCCAAGAGCAAGTAGAGCCCAGCGCCCTTTGCAGCCTGGGGACAGGGGGACGGCATGTGCAGCGTGGTGGCAGGCAGAGGGAGCCCCAGGCTAGAAAGCAACGGGACTGAGCAGGGAAAGGTGTCCAAGCCACGCAGGAGCTGTGCAAGGGCTGTGCGTGGGCCCGGCGTGGCAGTGGGAGCCGATGCTGCCGCCTCCGGGTGCTCCCAGCCTGGCAGAGCCGTGATTTCCATCCCTCTTTAAATACGGCTGCTCGGCTCTTTAGGAAAACTTATTAAAAGCAAACATCTCCTGCCCCTGCAGTAATTGAGAGCTATCACTGGAGCTGCAGGATGCTCTTTAAAGCCTGATAGGGGAGAAGAGAGGGTAGAAGAGAGGGGGGATGAAGGCCAGCCAGCAAGGATAAAATAGCATTCAGTAGTGAGCAGGTTTGCCTTGGGCATCCTGGCAGGCATGCAGCCTCCAGGTCCTCCTAGGTGGGAGGATGCTGACACCCAGTTGTCATCTACTTCTGTTTCCTGATGGCATCTTGAGCATTTTCGAGGCCAGGAGAGCCGGCCAGCCCTGCCAGCAGCGCCGGTGAGGACAGCTGCGTGTGCTTTGGGTGCATTAGGTCACATACGGTTGGGTTTTTTCCCCTGCATCTGAGGCAAGCTCGAGTAACGTTCTCCGTGCCCCTTCCTCTGCTACAGCCAAACGCAGTGTGACCCCCTCCCCGAGGAGCCAGGGGACTTGCCCTGGGGTGAATTTGGCCCTGTGTGCATTGCAAACCTTCCCACCGGTTTTTAAATGCTCTCATCGGCAGAGCCCTGATCTGGCAGCCAGCTCCCTCGCTCAGATTTAAATGAGGGATTGCATCCCTCCTGCGCTCTGTTTGTTGTCTCAATTTCTCTGATCACCAGCAAAGATGGTTTTTTAGACATCCTGTTTCTTGCAGATAATATTCCTCCTTGAGCAGTCCTGCCTGGGCTTACATAGGTGAGGTGTTGGGTGGGAGGCAGGGTTTGCTGAGTTGCTCCATGGGAAAGGAGAGGGGCCCAAAATGCTGCTCCTGAGAGCAAGAGGGGGTTCACAGGGACAGTTTGGGGAGGTGAGGAGGTGGAGCAGAGCTGCTGTTGGAGATGATGACTTGGGGAAAGCAATGGGGAGGAAAGCAGCGTGCGGTAAAGTGGTAATGGCAGCCCAGCCCCATGCAGGAGGTGAGTGATTCCCAAGCATCCCCAGCGTGTTTTTCTCCCAGCTCTTTTGGATGGCACTGTGCTTTTGGGCAGGTTTTTGCTCTGCTGCAGCCCCTGGAAGCTGCTGCCCGACTCATGTCACCCCTGCATGCCCAAAACTGTGGCGTGTGTGGCATCTGATGCTCTCCCTGCTCCTCTTTGCATCCTTCCTCTCGTGACTGTATGTAAAAGCTGCTTTCATCTCCTGGCTCCTTTAGCATTCTCCCTCCCATGCTTCTTCTTTTTTTTTTTTTTCCTTTTCCATAAAAAGCAAAAATTTTTGGAAATGAAGTGAGAGAGAAAAAGAAAGCCCAGATGCAAGTTTTTTGCTCATGAAAGGGAAAGCATGGAATACAACAAATTAAATAGCCACCCGATGAGAAAAAAGGGATTGCAATGAAAGATGGGGAGGGGGGGATAAAACCCAGATGAAAAAGGCAGGCTGGCACTGGAAGATGCCAGACAGGTCTGGGAATAGAGGCATAGCATGGTGGTAAAATAATTGTGCCCCTTCAGCTGAAGTCCACCACTTGCTTTCTGCCTCGCTAACCCAAGCCTGCCATCCTCTGTTAGCTCCCGCAATATTTTATCTGCCAGCTCGGGCTCTGTTTCACTGGCGATGGAGAGGACTAGATTAATTAGGAGAGATCTCTTTTACACGGCCAGCCTGGCTCTGCGGGGGGAAGGCTGGGAACTATTTAAAGGGATGAAGATGTACTGCAGCAGCTGCCATCTCTCTGGCTGGTAATGTGCTCGCTCACCTAGCTGAAAATTCATCTCCTTTTGCCCTCTGCCAGTAATTCCCAGCAAATAAAAGGAAAGCGAGCTGCGAGGCCAGGGCACGGTGTGCGGCTGGGCTGGGGTGAGAGCTGGGGAGGGCAGGCGTATGCAAGGAAAACGGGAGTGAGATTATGGCTGGATGAAGCTTGGGACCTCGCGAAAGTCCTGCGTGCTCCTCGTGTTTATTTTATAGCGCTGCCCACAGGAACGGGGCTGCGGGTTTCCCCACGTCCAGGACAGACCCAGCCGTCTGCGGGGGGCGGTGGGAGCATCGCTCCCCCGTTTCTCAGCTCATTAAGGCCCAGCCTTGCCTTCAAGTGACACAGGTAATGAATCCTCTGCAGGGTGCCTGCTGGCTTTAATAAGCTGGAATGAACTGAGGAGGAGAATTAACCTGGCAGGATTAGCTCGCTCTGCAGCGGGATGCTCGGGATGTCTCCTCCTGGGCCGTGCTGGGAATCTTAACACCTCGGCTGCCTGCGCCCAGCCCCTGGCCGCAATTCGTGAAGCACCCAGCAGCGTAAAAACCCCTGTGAGGCTGGGGGCGAGCGGGCGGGGAGGCAGCACCCTTGCTCGCGTGCTGCAGGATCCCCTCCTGCCCCTGTTACCCCTGAGCGTGGGGAGGGGAGCGATCCCGGCGGGCTGAGTTTGGCAGCCGCCAGATGTGCAAGCACCCCAGCTGGGCTGGCGTCCCTCCCGCTGCCTGTTGCCACCAGCCTCCCTCCTCCAGAGAAGGAGAGGAGCAGGTAGGATTTCAGAAGCTCTGCGCGTGTGTCTGGGAGGTGTTTCAGGCAGCGCACAGGGCTGGTTTTGGCGAGGGCTCCTGGAGCCCGGTTTCGCACAGCACTCGTATGCGGAGTCAGAGAGCCTTTCGCCTGAAAACCCTGCAATTATGGTGCATTTGGTTGGGTATTTTGGCTTTTTATTTTCAGTAAATGGCTTCTGTAATGCAGCACCCCTGTGGGGCACACTCCATGGGGCAGGCAACGCGTTTAATGTCCTAAAAGCTGGTGGCTTGTTCTGCTGGCTGCGTGGGAGCCGTTCAGGGGCTGCAGCTGTGCCCTCGCCCCCAATGCCCAGGTGTCCTGGTTTCAGCTGGGGTAGAGTTCATTTTCTTCCCAGTAGCAGGCACAGTGCTGTGTTTTGGATTTAGTAGAAGAATGTTGATAACACGCTGATGGTTTAGTTGTTGCTCAGCACTGCTTATGCCAGTCAAGGACTTTTCAGCTTCCCATGCTCTGCCAGGTGCACAAGAAGCTGGGAGGGGGCACAGCCAGAATAGTTGATCCCAACTGCCCCAAGGGCCATTCCATACCATACAGCGTCATGGGCAGTATAGAAACTGGGGGTGTTGGCCAGGGAGCAGCGATCGCTGCTCGGGAACTGGCTGGGTATCGGTCGGCGGGTGGTGAGCAATTGCATTGTGCATCACTTGCTTTGTATATTATTATTACTATTATTATTATATTGTTGTTATTATTATTATTTTACTTTATTTTATTTCAATTATTAAACTGTTCTTATCTCAACCCAGGAGTGTTTCTCACTCTTACTCCTCTGATTCTCTCCCCCATCCCATCGGGGCAGGGGCAGTGAGCGAGCGGCTGCGTGGTGCTGAGCTGCTGGCTGGGGCACAACCACAACACCGGGCTGCCAGGGGGTCTGGGAAAGGGGGCACCATGTCCCCTCTTTGAGTAACACAGATTGCACGATGCTTTTGGGGAGCACATGTGGTGAGGAGCTTTGCTGCTCTGACACATCTGCTGCTCCGTGTCGTCCTCCCTCTGCGCTGCAGGTCCCTGGGAAAAGCTCGTCCTGGCAGCTGGGTGAGCCGCTGCGGGTGCCTGGTTGCATGAGCGATCCCTCGGGACCCCGGGATCTCTGGGCAAGAGCCCAGTCGATGCAATCCATTTGCCCGGGGCCAATGGGAACGGCTAATTGAATTGCACACCCGGCTCCTCCGTGGGCAGAGGGACGCGGGAAGGGTTGCGAGGGATGGCGTTGCCACCTGCCAGCCCCGGCAAAGCGAGCAGCTGGGGGAGCCCTGCTTTTTGCCAGGCTGCTTCCCAGCCAGGCTGCATGCACCGGGAGCCGGCACGCTCCTCCATGTGCATGGTGCACGCATACTAATGCGCTCTTCCTGCAGTAGAGGAGCCTTACCCCGACAGATCCTTTAAGAACAGACGTGGGTTTTGAGAAACCCTTGATGGCACTGCTTGTAATTGTAATGTAATCGGCGTAATTGAGAGCCCAGGGGCTGATTTGCATGTTGTTAATGTTATATCGAGGCTTGGGGGGTTATGCCCCACCTTCCCCTGCCTCCATGTGTGTGGGGTTTGGTGATGCCGTTGGCTGGGGCTGGGTCCTTCCTCCTGCCCATCGATGGGGAGCAGGAGGAGAGGAGGAGGACGAGGCTTGCAGGCGTGGAGCAAACGGCTCCTTGTGGCACTGCAGCCCGGGTTTGAGGGCCACCAGAGCCATCCATAATTGATAACACCCAGGCTGTAATGAGCTCCCAGTCCAGGCTAGGAAATCATTTGCAAGCTGATTTCCATGGAACGGGCTTGTTCTCTGAAGGGTTTTCAGGCTTTTGGCTAATACTCATTCCGAGTGTGAGGGGGTAAGGCAGAAGGTGAGGTTTGTACCTCTGGGTGGATGGTGGGGATGAGTTCTAGCAAGTGGAGAGTGGACACCTTGTGCTAGGGTATCTCGTCCCCAAGATGCTGAAGTGGGGACCCTCGGCATGGGCGTGAGGCTGGTGGCAGCCACCAGCTCCAGCACTGGGGCTGATGGCTTGCAGAAACGAAGATCAGGTGCGGAGCTGGAAGCAGACAGAGCCTGAACAGCCCAACGGGTCTTGAAAGGGATGATTTATGGTGAGAGGAGAGGGCTTTCCACCACCTCCAAGTGCTGGCGTTAAGATATTCCTGGGAAAAATCTGGGCGAAGTGCACTGTTAGTGGGGTGATACAGAAACACGAGGGCACAGCCCAAACTGCACGTGCGGTCAGGCAGGGTGGCTGTGCCTGGCCCCCTTTAGCCTTAAAACCTGGTGCCTGCCTGCGGGGGTACGGGCTGCGATGAGAAAGCAGCCAGGGAGAGTTTATTCCGATGCGGGATTTTGGGGAGTTGCAGGAGGGTGTCTGCTTTTCTCTTCCAGCCTGGTCTGTGGAAGAAGAAAAACAATCAAAGAAAACCGGGGAGGGCGACGCTCTTAAATCCGCTGGGGCTTTGGGAGGATATTGTTTGTGCTTCTTGAATAATGGCTTTTGATATGTAATAATATATTGTGCAGTTTGATGGCCAATATTACATTTATTTTAAATGATATAATCAGCCCACGGCGTCTCAGTTGATTTAGTCAATTAAGTTTTTAACCTCATGTCTTCAATCTCATCTGTGAGTAATTTAAATGTGGTGATTTTAATGAAAGTACATCTACCTGTTCATTTATCCAGATATATCATTGCCCTTTGGATCTCTGGTGGTAGGGACCGGAGATGCTTTTTCTCTTCTGCATGGAAATGTTTACCAGGGGTGAGGAGACAATAAATTGATTGGCATTAGGGAGTTGTTGGTTTTGTGTTTTTTTTTTTTTTTTTCCAGAGCAATCCAAATATAACAGATGCAGCCATTTCCAAAGCGAAGTGACATGTACATTAAGGCTTTCAGAAAGGACAGTGGGCTTGCCTCTAATTCAGGGGTTGCGTTTAATCCCCAGAGGAGATGGCAGTAGTTAACCATCCAAAGCTGGTATGTGCACAGCAGCCCTCAGACGCTGGTGCAAATGCCACAATTTGCCCCTGTAATTGCGGCAGCTTGCGGGGAGCAGGCACAGCCTGGGCTGAGATTCAGCCCGAAACCCCTTTGCTCTGTCCCATGGTTTGGGAACCTCATAGGAGTTTCAGGAGGTCCCCTGCCTGGCAGGATTGGGGTGCAGGGTGGTCCCCGGGGAAACCCCAGGCTGCTGCAGCCCCTCTCATCGCCTTCGCAGTGCTCCTCGCTTTTGCCTCGCACTAAATTCAAAACCAGAAAAAGAAGCCGATGTTTTCCAGCCTTTGCCAGCATTGCTAAGAGAAATTAAGATAAATGACCCGGTGCTCCTCAGCGGCCGGCTTTGCATGCTCCTGGGCGTGCTTGCTCCTCCCGATGGCATTTTTTGGCCAGGCAGCGAGCGCTCTGCAGCCCTGGCATGGGGTGGGCTGTGGGGGTCCCACTGCGGGCACACGCCTGGTGCTCTGGGAGAGGTGGCTGGTCCGAGGGGGATGTCTGCGGTAAAGTTATTTGAAACCAAGCTCGGAAACACTGGTATTGGCTTTTTGTTCCCATCTCATAAGCTGACATTCCTAAAATACATTTTCTTTTGTTTTTTTGAAGCGAAAATACTCCGAAGGGGCATTATATGTGGTTTTCTCACAGAAGGCAACCTGCCTCCCCCTGAAAATACTTGTTTTAAAAATTTCAGTGGAAAACGCGAACGTTTTTTGATAAAAGCATTTCTATTCATGAGCAGTAGCTCATAGAGATTTGCAAGAAATAAATAGGTTTTGGCAGCATAAAAGTCTCTGTCAAACAAGGGGATGGGGAAGGTTTGAAACTCGCTTTGGTATAGTTTGCCCATGGAATTTCAGCAAAAATTCACCAACAGAAGTGTCAGGGGATGTTTTCCCGTGAATCCCAGTCCCAATCTCCCGATGCTGGTGAGAGCCACAACACTCTTACGTTAATTATCTCCTCCTTGGCTGTTGCAGTGCCTCACTCCTTGGAGATTCATCTCCATCTCGCCCTGGGACATGTTTGCTGCTTGCTGGGTGTGTTGGAGAGCTGGCCTTGAGCTCCCTCCGTGTTATTAGCAGGTGAAGGTTGCTGCGCTGTGTCTCATTGGAAAGTCGATTTCTCCCAGACTTTCAATAAACAGGTCACCTTATTAGTGCAGGTTCTTAACGAACTCCGTGCATATCATAAACCAGAGAAACGCAGGGATGCTGCCCGTGTTTGTCCGAAGCAGGTTTTGTTTGCAGCAGTGAGATGTTTATTTTGCACTCCCGTTGCTAATGCTCCGTCTCCTCTTGACCTGGGATGAGGGCCCTCGGGGCAGGGCGGGTTGTTGCTCTTTCCTGTAGGACACTGCCTGGTATAGATGGTCGATAATGCGTAGTTGAGGACAGATGAATGATTAGCATGTAATGATTTCACCAGGGTCTGGTAGCAGCTTCTTCCAGCATGCCCCCTACTTGCATCGAGTCCTCTGCTGTGTCTCATCTCGGAGATACGTGGTGTGACCCCTAAGCATCTTGCTTGGGTGCTCTCATACCAGGTTTTTAGGCTGGTGCTGGCTCTGTCCTGCCCTGTCTCTCCCAGCTGAAGTTTTGGGTCTCCTCTCCTTGCTAGTTTGAGGCTCTCTCTCCCCGCTGGCGTGGGTGTTGTAGAGCTGGCGATGTTTGGGAGTGGGAGCCTCTGAGCGGGCAAGCTGGTCCAGCAGATACCCTGTGTGTCCGTGCTACTTCCCCTCTTTATTCCTTCAGAGCTGCTAATAGGGAGGCTCAATCGTGCTTGAAGGCTACATTAAATGGGTATTTCCATCTCCGGTAAGGACGCACTAGAAGCCAGGGATGCTTGGAGCTGCCTTGCTACCTCCAGCTCTTCCCCCACATCCCCGTGGATGCAGCTCCACTCCCCTGTGAATAAGGGAGTCGGGAGGCGAGGCGCCCGCGCTGCTTTCCTTTAAGCAGAGACTCAGCTGTGGCTCTGAAAACAGAATTAGAGGTAGGGTTTAATCATACAAGCTCTGGAAATATGGTAGATTAAATCTTTTTAAGGAGGGTGGCTAAGCACTTTATTTGCTGTGCAGGAAACTTCAGGGGGTCGGAGACCGGAGAACTGGATTTAAAGCTTTTAAATTCCTTTTTCTTTTTTTCTTTTTTTTTCCTTTTTTTTTTTTTTTTTTTTGCAAAAGAAGTTCTTTCATAATGCACGGTTAGACAGGAAAGACTTTAAAGTGATGGTTAAAAAAGCCAGAGGGAGAGAGAGAGAGAAGGATGGGTGGAACGGAGAAACTTGTCGAAAATAGACACTAATAATGTTGTGTTGAGTTGTCTGGCCACATTTAATGCTTAAAGCATGGGTTTGCTCTGGGAAATGATTTTTTGTGGGGGAGGGAGACCTTTCAGGCCCTTCTGTGTTGTTTCTTGCCGCCTTTGAGGATAAGTTTACTCCATGTAGAAATGGTGTTGGTCTTTGCTAGCCCCATCCCCTCTCCTGCCTTCTGCAGCATCCAACATAGCATCTGGAGATGGTTGTGGATGCTGGCAGTGCTGGGTGCTGCAGGTCCCCCACCTTGGGGGTCCAAGGGTGATGTTTAAGCCCAGATCAGTGTTCTGTCTAGAATTGGGTTTTGTTTTTTTTCAGCTAGGCACTGCCTGCGAGCTCCCTGAGCCTTGCTTGGGGAATTGGTCCCATTCGGTTGCCTCTTAGACAGCCTGCTCGGGGACGTTCGCTTGTGTTTGTCTTGCGTTTTTCTTAATTTCACGGAGCTGAGGAGATCGATGGGAAGGTAGGCCTGGGATTTAAGGCTGCCTATAGCATGACTCTGTGACTGATGACCCTGGCCCTGCTGCTGCTCTCGGGGCTGGGAGCTCGCAGGGCTGCTGGTGCCGGCTGCAAGCTGGGGGCTCGGTGCTACAGGATGGGTGATATCCCCGGGAGGGATGCTGCGTCCTTCCCGTGTGTGCTTTTGTCTGGAGACCGGGGGATGCCCGTGTGGGTCGTGATGCTGTGACCACCCCGGGTGAGGAGCGGTAAGTTGGTTTTGAAGCCTCTTGATGGCTGAACTCTGCCCTGGGAGTCCCACCTGGAACTGCAGAGCAAGGAGAGCCGGCGGGACCATGGCCTCCCATGTCAGCAGAGCGGTGCTGGAGTCACGGTGCCGGCTATATCGGAGGTGCTTGTTGCCATAGAAACACCCTGTGGCAATGCGCTTATTTGGAGGGAGGTGGCACTTATGTTGGCAGGAGCCTGGTGCGGACACGCCGTGCATTAGCAGGTTTCGCTGCGCTTTTCCGACCTGGTGCAAGTGCTTTTGGCCGCTAGGCGTTGTGTGTGTGGGAAGGAAGGGCTGGCTTGGGTGACCGTACTGGTAGGGCTGCAACAGCCAAACCCTGAAGATGCTGAGGGCAATGGGGAGAAGGTTGCTTTTGGTGGTGCTCTGCCATTGTCTTCGGTGTAGGCAGCAAGGAGGCAATTTGTTCCAACGAGGCACTTTGTTCCCACTCTCTCTGCGCCAAAGGCTGCTTCACGCTGTGAAAATGGTTTGCGTAGCCCCAGCTGTCCCCGGGGAGACCCCTCTCCATCCCTCAAGCAGCATGGCAGCCTCTGCCACCCACCCCATCCCGAGACCCCCCCACCCTTCCTTTTAATGGCCCACTTCCACCGAGCAAATGAGGCAGTGCCTCCGATCCCTCCCCTCGATCTGCCAGTGAATTAGCACTCCATTAACTTAATGAGGGCTCTCCCAGCCGCCCTGGACATGGACATAGTGTGCAGCGCTGCCAGCCAAGGGGGAAGTGGGAGCCAGGCTTGGCTGGACCCCGGAGCTGCAGCAGAGCCCTTGCAGGTGGCCAGGGAGGGTTTCACTGGGGGGGTTTGGGGCTGCCGAGGCTTTGCACTGCCTCTCGGGTCCGTGGTGGCGATGGCCACAAAGGGGAGGGATGATGGGAATGGCCAGCACTGCCAAAAGCGCTGGGTGTAGGTTGTGGTGTTGTGTGGGCTGCGATGCTGTGCGGGTTGTGGTGCTCCAGCATCCTTCACAAGCCAGTCTGTGTGCCCCATGGCCAAGGGGCAGCGAGTGGGGTGCAGGGTCCCTTGGAGGAGGTCCCCCCCGAGCCAGTCTGTGTGCCCCGTGGCCAAGGGGCACCGAGTGGGGTGCAGGGTCCCTCAGAGGAGGTCCCCCCCCTTGCCGGGTGGCTAGGCAGCCCAGCAGCCCTGCCTTAAGCAGCACCAGCTCCCTGCCGAGGCTTTGTTTGTTGACAGAGTTAAATTTGCAATTTCATGGTTTGGTTACAATGAGTTTAGTTTATAAAATTCATGAGCTGTTAGGAGGTGTTGAGAGGAGGGGCGCCGAGTGAGAAAAACGCGCCTGTGAGTCAGCAGGCAGCGGGGATGCTGCTGGCACGTGCCGGTGTGGGTCTGCGCCCAGCCGGGGGGGCTGCCTGGTTTGGGGATGGTGTGGGGCTCGGAGATGAGGTGAGCACGTGAGACCCTGTGCCGGGGGGCAGAGGGATGGGTCCCCACTCGAGAACTGATGCTTGCTTCTCCTGGTGACACCCACTGTGTCTTGACTTGCTCACCGGGCTGGAAGGTCTGGAGAGCCCTGTGTTCTTCTTGGGTGGCCTTCAGAGAGCCATCGGATAAACAGAAATCCTTTCGGGGACGGAGCCCAGGTGCTGCGGTGACAGGTGCTTGGAAACAGGAGGGCTCAGCTTGCTGGGGGACCCTGGTGCTGGCTCAGAATAAGAATTTGTGGTTCTTTAGGGCTTTGGTTGGGAATCTGCAAAATGAGCTCTGTTAGCTGGAGCTCAGGAGGGCTGGGACAGAGACACGCAGCTCCCCGAGCAGTCACTGCACAGGCGGTGTGCTTGAGCCCATCACCTTGTGAAATGAGCTGGTTGATCCCCTTGCATTTGACTTTTCCAAGGGATTTCTTTGCAGACTCTCCTGTGGGTTCGGGGGCTGACCTGGGAGCAGTGCAGACCCCCAGTCCCACCCTCCTCCCTGGCTGGCCACCGTGTCCTCCATCCCCCCAGTAAAGGCAATGCTCCTCCAGCAACCCACACCGGAGCTGCTGATGCACTGCAGCGGGAATCGAAAGGCAAAGCGTCAGGAACAATCTAAACAAATATTAGCCAATTAATATTACATGCCAGGGAGCTCAGAGGGAGGAGGCAAGGGACGCCTCACCAGAGGATGCAAAGCCATGCAGTACCTGTCCTGCATGGCAATGGCCGTGAGCAGGAGCCAGCAGCGTGCGTGTGGACGCGAGTGCGTGCACCGTGCATGGCTGGGGCTGATGTTACTGCTACATCAGGAGGAGGCTGGTGTATTTCCAGCTTCCTTGCCGGTCAGAAAACACCACTGGACTCCACTGGTAATGCTAAGCTGCTGATTTTCGGTGTTCCTCAAAAGAAACTCGTTATCAGTCACTGCATGGTCTGTCACTCTGTGTGGTTGTTCATAGATGCAGGCCATAAATATACACCCAAACTGCCTTTTCCTCCAGTGTTTATAGGATGTGGACTCCTCAGGGTGTGTGATCTCAAAGGCTCGGCAGCGTCTGTGCCTCTTTTTTATGGATGTGGTAAACAAAGCTCAGAAGCTGTTGTTGGAAACTGAACTGTAGAGCAAGGCAGACAGCTAAATCTCACCAGTACCTCCGAGATGTCCAAAGCCTGTAAAAGGGAGGTGGTCCAGGCAGACACCCAAGGCATCAATGTCGTTGCAGTGACCTCTCCAGCAACATTGTCCATGGAGAAATCCTGTAGTTGCTCTCTGTGCTCACTTACCCATTGCATTTGGGCGGTAACTAGTACCCTCTGAGCCCGGTGAACCTCCCCATTTGCAGCCATTCACCATGTGAATGTCTCCCTATGAAGCCACTGGGCTTTCTGGGAATCCTCATGGCTTAATCCTAGGATTTCTCTTTCTCAGTAAGCCTGCGTACATGACAGATGTTGGTATGCAAGATGTGGGTCCCAAGTGGGGTTCATGGTCCTTTGACTTGTACATGGGGGTCAACATGGCTGGAGCCTGTCTGGATGGAGCTGGAGGGGTCTCACTCTCGTACCTTGCTGTTGGGGCACATATTTTCCATCCAAAGTGTTTAATCACCCAATTTTTGTTAAGGAGAGTCAGAATTTGGTTTCCAGCTGTGCCAGCACAGAAGATGCTACCTTGTTAATGAATCCCAGACTTGAAACATCTTCTGTGCGTGCAGGGGGACATGAAAGCCCGGGGAGGGGAGAAGACTTCAAGGTGCCTCGGGAAATTGGGGGCAAGGGCAGGACCGACCGAAGAGACAAGACCACCCGCAGATCATACTGCATTGTGCTCAATCCAGTATCCAAATTTTAGTCTTTTAAGAGGATTATCAGGTGTCTGTTTGAATTACTCTGACATGAACAGTCAGTCAGAAAATGTACATTCATTTGAAAGGTCAAGTACATCTGATTTCTGCATTTGGTATGCTGGGGTGTTCCTTTCAACTCTCCCTTTCTTAATGAGATTCTTGTTTCAAAGTGTTGCACTGCGCGCACAGGATTTGACGAAGTCAAGTGTGGTGGAGATAGTTTTTGTTAACATGTTTACCCTTTTATCTGCCTGTCTTTTGAAAGCTCCATGGTAGACAATAAGGACACAGCAGGACGGCCAGCCGGGGTGTGCTTGCCAGCAAAACGAGCCTTTTTCGGGAGGAGAGATGGAGATGGGATTGCGGGGTTCTGCATCACCAGGAATTTTGATTTGTGCATGGGAAGGCATGCAAATGGAGAGGGGGCTCGGAGGCTTTGAGAAGACCCTTGGCCGCCGCGGGTGGCTTGGGCAGGCAGCGGGGTGTTAGCAGCTCCCGCGGAAACCGTGGCGGAAGTAAAGCCGAGTTTGGCCTGGCATGGCAGAATTGTGTTTCTTGATTAAATTAATGTGTATTGATATTTCTCCTGTTGTTTTGACTTCACAGGCTGTTTAAATTCAGGCTTGTCACAACAAAATACAAAGGAGGTTGCTCAGAGATAGATTGGTTTTTTTTTTTTCCTTTAATCTTGTCTCTGAAGAAGAGTATTTTAAAATTTTATTTTTTCACTACTTCCAGGTTGACAGCCAGAGAAGGCTGCAAATGTTAAAACTGTTGCGCAAATAATTATGTTAAAATGCCGAGCATACATTATCGAGGAAGGCGCTCCTTGATTGTAAAGTACGAATCAATTTTCTGCGTCGCAAAATTACTGACATCGGAGTTTGCTTTGGTGATTTATTCCCTCCAATGACGATTTTGTGACTGCCAGCCTACTTTCCCTGGAGAGTTTTTTTGATGGGTGAAGCTTTGGTCTCCTCTTTGTTGTCAGCTCTGTCTCCTCCTTGCTCGTGCGACGGTCCCCTCCGATGCTTAAAAATAGGGCCTTTTATGCAAGCTGTGTCCCAAAACGCTCCACCAAGTTAAATAATGTAGTCACAAAACCAAATATTGAATAATGACAGAGGAAAGGATTGAGACAGGCAGTCAAGGAACCAAAGAGAGATTCTCAAGTGTGTTGAACACAAAATTGAGAAGACAGAGATGCACGGGAGGCTTTTTCTCTCTGCAGCCAGAGAAGACCCAGATTAGAGGGGTCCCCTCAGGACCATGCTCCCCCCAGCCAGCTCAGGCTGCAAGGTGCCTGAATATCTGCTTAAATCCAACCTTTTTGACAAGCTCAGCCAGTTTGAGGAATTTCTGTTGGAAATAAAATTTTTTTAAAAGGAGGTCTAGGGAAAACAGCTTGTTTTCCTGGTGGAAAGTTCCCATGGAGGTTTTTCTGTTTACTTCTGGGCTCACTTTTTGGAAAGAAAATGTTGTTTTTCTCTTGTTCCTTTGGAAGACTGCAGCCCAGGCAGCGCCATCAACCCTAATTCTTTACTTGACTCTGGTTTTGTGGGAAGATTTAAATGAAAAATTCCGGGGATGGGGCGGGGGGAAGGGGAATCACAGGCATGTAATTTCTCATGCAATTCGTGAGGTTTTTCTAGTCCACTTCTAACTTGTTGAGTTGCAGTAACCATGTGGTGGGTAGCTGTTGGATACTCGCATGGTGAGAAATAGACTGAAGGAATGAGCTCTGATGTTGCACAAAAACTTACGTAAATGCCTTTTGTATAGCTGAAACAAAATCTAGGACTCCTCTAAATCTAAGAGTCAGAAATTCGGCTGGGAAGCGATAAATTCAGTAGATGTCTTTTCTGCAATAAATTCAAAATACTGGCCAGAGGAGAAGCATCCATATTCAGCCGTGGCAGAAAGGGTTACTGGACCTTCTGATGGTTTCTTTTTTTTTTTCTGGTTGGTCCAGAACAGGTTGAAATGTAGCTTAGGATAAATTGCAAGGTGATGATTTACATGGCAGGTGACACTGGAAAGCACATTATTCTGGGAGGAAGCATGAGATGGGATGTATTTACTGCCTGTCTGGGCAAATTATCCACTCTCAGATGTCTGGCATGTACTTGTGTAGAAAATGCGTATGTCCAAAATAGCTGATAAAGTGGATGTATAGAATAACAGTTAATAAATGCAACCCCCCCGTGGCTGTGGCTGCATCCCTTGCTCTGAACTCTCTTTAACTCCCTCTTTGGAGAAGCTGATGCCGGAGATGATCTGAAGAAGCTGGTTTTGAGCGAGCAAGCGCACAGACAAATTTCATTTCTGCCGTAGAGGTGAGGCGAGCACAGCTTTTGCTGGGAAAAGGAGAAAGGATCTGTATGTGCGGGAACATCAGTGCTCGTAGCCCCGTGCGTTGTGATATTGGAGCTGCAGAGGCCAACTCCTTGTCTCGCCTCTCTTACTTAGCGGGGTTATAATGTCCCATCCCACTGGGGAAACTTCTCATTTGAGATCGAGCAAATTATCCTGGGCTGGCTGCTACTATTTCGCGGTCTTGTCAGGCTGGCTGTGATTTACTCTTAGTATTTATCCCTCTTCACCTTATATTTCTTACTGATGAGTAAAAACCCCTGCAAAATAATGAAGTGGAGGTGGTAAACTCTAAGCTTGTGCCATGCGAGGGGACTGCAGCTCGCAGGCAGTGATGGTTTGGGAATTGAAATGCAGTTTTTGAGACTTGACCTCCACCGTGTGAGTCGTTCGTGACCCTTCATGGAGAGACTGCTTTAGGCCATATCTATTATGGATGGATTGCCTGTGTTTCCAGAAGGCTTTTTTTTTTTCCCCCTCCCGGGCGGGTTGCAGGATGATTGCTTTTTATTTGTGTGTGTGTGTGTGTGTGCCCACGGAAAGCTCAGGATCTCATCTGGCTTTTAAGTATATACTTCTGTTATCTAGCAGGTATTGTAGGTGGATGTATAAATTAGTATACTTCTGTTTACATAGAAATGAATGTATAGTATAAAAACAATTTACGTGTAAAAGACTCATCCTGGCTCCAGAATATGTTTGAATCTTAACACAAGACAAAGTAATTTAATCCCCCAAAACCCATACGTTGTTTGCCTCTCATTTTTTCCAGCAAATTTTACCTTCATCAAAAGATAAATCAATTTGTAGCAGCTATTGGCAGCTATTTAAGCTGGCGAATTGAACAGCTTAATTAGGGAAAATATATTAAAGGATCTGAGAGTTGCTAACCCGTTCAGTGCCTCCTCTTGGGTACATGTCTGCATGGTCCTCCACCCTATAGCCGTGTCTGGGGCTCTGTAAATCACCTCCAATTTGCTCGTGTTTGCTGCTGCTTTTACTGCATGGCGAAGGCGGCCGTGGTGATGGCAGGACTGATCTGCCCTGTAAAGCCTGGCAATGCTGTTCTTGGCCTGGCCAGTTCAGGGACTTGGAACTTTATTGTCTTCCAAAATGTTTGGGGTTTGGTTTTTTTTTTTTTTAAGAAAAAAAAATCAAAGCAATAATAAATTTTTTATTACTGGGGGGCTCTTTCTAAAGCACCTGGCTGCTGCGCGGTGTGTGTGAGCATCCCCGTCCTGACCCCCTGGCAGCGGCTCCCTGGAGCATGGGATGCAGTCATGGTCTCATAGGTTGCACTACACCCAAATAAATAAAATAGAAATGGTGGGGAGCAGCGCTTCCCAAATACCCCTTCTCATTTATACGTGTTGTTTGCACTTTTAAGGTGGGGGGAGTGTGTGTGTGGGGAAAAAGGCACCTGATAAAAGTGCACACTGCATGAGTCAGGCTGAATCTGCTGTTGTGCCTTGCTCTTCCCCATTAACAAATACTGTGGCGAGAGTGTGGGGAGGTGGGTATCCCCTCATTCCTAAATGACAGCTTGTTTCAGTGCTGAATTCATTAGTAAGGCTGCTCTGATGAATACTCCCAGCCTTCCTGTCTCGCCCAGTGAATGCCGAGTGCTCCTGCCCGGCATCACCGTCTCTCCCAGAGATCCCGGCCGGCGGGGCGGCTGCTGTCGGTCTTTCCACTGCTAAGATGAGGATGCTTCTCTGCTGGACCTGTGCTGGTGGGAGAAAGCTGCCAGGGCCTCAGTCCCAGCCTACAAAAACCTGCTAGAAAGTGGATTTTTGAATGGAGTTTCAGGCTGCTCCTGTTCGGGAGGGTGTGCATCGTGGTTATTAGCTGAGGTTTTCTCAGAGCTGCACTTTGCAGCAGAGCTTGCTAAACCTGACCTGTCTCTAGGGCTCTTTCCTTGGGTGGATGTGCGGATCCAGGATACCTAGAGATGAGCAGGCTACGGGCTGGCTTCAGCAAATAAGATCTGTTTCTTGCAAAGGCTGAGAATTCACAGAGCTGAACTCTCCAAGGCTTTTAGCACGTGGGATGGCAATGGGTTACAACAAAAAAACAATGTTTGGTTAATTTAAGCTTCAACTTGAGGTGCTCAGATAAAAGAGAGTTGATATCAGGATAGTCTTGCTTAAAAAGAAGAGTATTGTCAGCACAGACCAAATCATTCTCCATCTGTTCCTGTAGCTGCTAAGAGCCAATATTAGATATCTCCACTGCAGTCTGGGAATCCTTAAGTGAGCGCTCGTGGCAAAAGCTTCACGTGGGAAGTTTCTTCCCTCCTTTGCCTTGCTGGAGGTTAACTCACGCCCAAACCAGCCAGGCTCTGCAAAACTAAGTGTTCCTGGTGATATCTAGTACTTGCTTAACGTCCTCCGCTTCTCCCTGAAAGGACAGAGCCAAAAGGGGAAGGTGAAACATCAGCTGGAGAATCCCCTTGTCATCAACTTGAAAATCACTTAATGACCCAGGAAGTGGTTTCCTTGCTCTTGGAATTTGCAACAAATGACAGACCTTGAGGTTTTTCTTCTCCCACCTTTTGGTTTTTTGCTCCACAGCAACGGAGACGACGAGGTTTTACTGCTGAGGAAAATGATGAAACTTAGAAAATGAGAAAAGGTCTTGTGACAGGCTAACACCTCAGATTGCTTCAAACTTGATATTAAAATACATGTATACACACAATTTTATTCTTTCATTGCAGATGGCTTATTCCGCGGTAGCATGCATGTATCCGTGCCCATGCACCATGCGTGTGCGTGCACGTATGTGTGTGTGTGTGTGCATGCACAGTTATTCTTGCCTCAGCACAACGATTTCCTAACGATCTCTTACCCATCCAAGACAGATTGCTTTTCATGGTTCAGCGGTCGCAGCTCAGGCATCCATTTTAATCAATAAAACAGTCAAAAGAGAGAATAGATTTACTTGTTTCTGGTTTTTTACATTTAATTGAAAATTTTCGAGTGATTACAAACATAGATATTGTATAGATTGCGGAGTTTAGAAGACAATAAGTGCCAAAAGAAAAATCTCCCTGTAGCCTAGCATCTTGTCCCATCGCGATGCACAATAGATGCTGGTGGTTTGCGCCTGGCTGTGTCCTTTCTTTTCCTTTCTCACGCCTTGTAAAAAATGGGATGGATTTAATGGGGTTTCACCCAGACATTGCAGGGAGCATCTGCGCCGGTCTGTGATGAACACTGTTAAATCCTCTTACCTGTGATGAGGGAGAATCTCCCATCACATGTAACACACAACATATAAGCACCAAGCCAAACCTGGAGATGCCGTCATCCCGGGAGCCGGCTGGTTGTCAAACACGTGTGAGGACAGGCAGTGAAAACTCTCCAGATCCAACCAAAAGGGGTTAGTTTTAATGAGAACTGATTGAAAAGCAACTTCAGGGAAAAAGAGCTTTCGGTCATCAACAGGGGAAAATATATCTATTTCCCGTTGTGTTCTCAGCAATCTTTCCAGCCTGCACCTCTGAGATGTCAAAACCAAGCCCCTTCTTCAGAGGGGAGCCATGGGAATAAGGAGTTGGTGAATAAGAGGGGTTTGGGCAGTGGGAGGAATGGGGATACAAGCGCCAAAGGTATCTGCTAGCATCCGAAGGTGGATGCTGCTGTGGTATTTATCCCTTACTAGCGAGTAGGTTAACCTTTCCCCGCTGCACTGGAATATTGCATTTAACGATTTAATCTGTTCGCTCTTGTCAATGCGCCTGGAGAGACGTGTGTGTCTAAAGACGCGTGTGTTCACAGGGGTACCATGTATACAATAAATTTCTTGAAATTTGAATAAATATGGGTGTGGAGCATCATCTGTCTGGTTTGTTGTGTGCTCTTGGGGAACAGGTCTTCTGGACCCCCTATGGTTTCCTAGCTTGCAGCTTGGAGTGATGCCTGAGAAACTTTGCCTTGCTTCCGGGGGGTCTTTGGGAAAAATAACAAGCCATCTTGTCTCTCTCGTTGTAAATTTAATAAACCTGGAAGCAGCACAGCAGCTGAACACATAAAAGTCATAGGCTGTTAACACAAATGAATGCAGGAAAACTTTAAAAACAGTCATCGAGACCCCTGCGCTCTCTGCGAAATGAGATCTGATTTCTCTTTAAGTTGTTTTTAATAGCTGGAATTACCGAAGATTGGTGTTTACCAGTTAATAGGTTTGTGAGAAAGCTGCCTGTTTGGTGCCCATGGTGATATCATTTACACTGGTATTCATGCGATAACCTCTCGAGCGCACAGGTCTCCTCACAAATTAAAGTTGAACCTTGTGTGCCGGGTGCGCTCCGTCCCCCACACGGAGAATTTCCTCGATACTTTTATTGTCATCTCTGATTTACTCAGCTTCGTTGCCTGCTGGAAGCATATTTGTTCCAGCGTGGGCCAAGATGTGACTCTGGAGGAGCGGCTGTCATCCTCTATCTAGTTCAAGGGCAGCCGTGCCTCGGCGGCGCTGTCAGCTTGCAATGTGTCCAAAACCAGGGTGTGGAGCTTAGGAAGGGAGATGCCAATTTGATCCCCAAAAAGCTGGCGATAGGAAGGTTTGGGGAGTCCTTCAGAGAAGAAGAATAGGTCTTGGGGTGGTTTTGTTCACATAATGAGGCGTTTTTGTCTTGCTTATCCCCGGTACTACAGTGCGAGCCAGAGACCCCACCCAGTGCAGTGAGGGGTGATGTGCAAACACCTCCTGAGCAGCTTGCAGTAAAAACAATTTTGCTGCCACTGAAAAAGTTTATAGATTCACGGCAATTCCTCTCTTGGCAGCATTTTGACTCTTCAGCCCCGTAGCATTTCTGTAGATTTTGGGTGAGTTTCCCCCCCTCCCCGCTACATACTCCTCCCCAGAAGGAAATGAACATTTTAAGGAAGAACAGATCCTTTTTGTGACTTTCTTTTCGAACACAAAATCAGATTCTCCTTGCGGAAAAAGCTTCAAATGGAAAACTCTGACCAGCCCAAATTAGGGGGGACTTAATTTACTATGGTAAAACACTTTGAGAGCTGCAGATGAAAACTGCAATTTAAGTGCCTAATATTATAATTATATGCTGATGTGTTTTATTAATGGAATTGAATGCTCATAGCTTTGTAGTAATGAGCTTTTTTGAAGATCTGTATAATAGAGTTCTCTGATGGTAAGGACCCTGGTGTGCTGTTCCCTCTAAAAAGCACCTCGAAACTCATGGAGTAGCCAGGGACAGGGTTAATTTGTTGACTTGAGTAGTAATTAGTCACCCATCTCCTGGAGGAGCCCTTCTGGGAGGGGAAGAGGAACCCAAACCTCCTGCCTGAGGCGCCATATGGATGATCTGAAATCTTATTGTGGCGGGACAAGTGACTCTTGAGCAAATGAAGTGTTTTGGGAACCTTGGAGATGAAAGGTATCGTGTTGACAAATCAGCACTTAGCAGATTGCTAGTATTAAAGATCTGTGGGTTTGAACACTGTGTACATGCGGTCCTTTCTAACATGGGGAAAGAAATAATTTTCCTGTCCTGTAACACCATTTTGAAGGCACTTCTGATAATGAATGGGAACAAAACATCAAAACCTTGAATGTTTTCATGGGCCAGGGCACCCCGCCCCCCCCCCCCCCAAGTTATGCTGGGTCAGTAAAAACAATGTACGTTCATGGCTTGCATCTGCTTGCATATTCCATCTGAAAAAAACCCGAATGATGCTAACCTAGATTTGGAAACGAGGAATGACTTTAAGACAGATTTAAATTTTGAACAAAATGTTGAAATAGGATATTTTGATGATTTAATTTTTTTCTTACAGTCAATTTATCACAACTGACTTTCCTGTGAATAAATTTTGACTTGGATAAGTCAACATATAGCATTAATTATATTAATAGACACATTAATTATATAACTGTTAGTGCATAAGAATTCAAGACTTTCTAAGACTGACTAGGGAGAGCATTGAAAATAAAGTAGCAAATTGTAGAGCTGTTATAGCATGGACTGGATATTTCTTATCAGGTATCTTTTGACAGGAAAAAAGTAATTTTTCAAAAGACACCACGATGCTCTTTACAAATCTTGCTTTTCTCTAAATCCTTCCCTTTTATGCAAGAGCGTAATAAGCTTTTGTTAACTTTTGTATGGGCATTTTTCATTTTGCACTTTCTTTGGAAGCTGTGGCTGCTTTTCTAAAACAGCTGGAAGTTCTGTTTCTTCCCTCGGCATCTTTAGTCCCAAATTTTCACGAAGAGAAAAATTCATGTTTGGCCTCCCTTCGCTAGGTAGGAGACCTTGATGCATTTGTTTGGGAAGTGCAAAGCCAGGCTAGTTTTCGCCCTTCTCCCTTTGTTAATTAACCCAATATGTACAGTCATATTTTATTTGGCAGCTTGACTTGAGAGCCCAGCTGCTGGGAGATGAGCCATGAGAGGAGAAACAGAAGCTTTGTGTTGAGTTGATACATGGATTTTGTAGCTTGTTGATGTTCCCTGGAGCATCTGCTCCCTGGCGCTTGCCTATGCATCTCAACCTGAATCTTTTCAGGAATGATGGAAAAAGGTCTAAGGAAGGAGAATTGGGAACATGGGGATGCAAATGGGAAAATGGGGATGCAAAGCAGGTGGACTTTCACTGCACTACTGAGTGGATGCTGGTAGCTGCTCCTGCGGACGGTGTCTGCATCAAAGAGCAAAATCTTTGGACCCTTTTCAGGGCAGAACCTACTTCTCTCCTCCTGAGGCCAAGAAACCATGTCTGGCTTTCAGAGTGATCCTCAATCACCCACGGCAAGCTGCGTTTTGGGTGGGTGGGACTGCAGGAGATGGGAAGATCCCTGTCTCGTGTGCTCACCATCCTCGCCTGCATCTCTTCTGCTCTTCTCATTCATGGTCGCTGTCAGTAATAAGGTTGGAAGACTGGGCAAGGAGACAGCTCCAGTGCCACCCTGTCCACCCCCACATTATCCTGACTTATTACATTGTAATAAATTGAACCATTCCACTTCATTATTTCATATTTGAGGAGATTTATAGATTGTCCTGGTGGCTGAAGAGGCAGTGATTAAAGGAGCAGTGTGCTAATGAATGAGCCTCAGCACAAAGCCTTTTTAATTAATGCACAGCCCAGGGGCTGTAAACGGCTTGCTGATAACAAGCCTGGCCCATTCAGGACATGAACTGACAACTTTGCACAAAATGAAGGCTTATGTGGAGACATGGGTACGGTATTGAAATGGCAATTAAGGCTAATAAAATGATTCGTCTGCCTATCCATCGCTGCGGCGCTGGCCCTCCTTCGGCATGCCTGGCCCTTTCTCTGCCTCGGAAGTAATGGCAGGTGGAGATTTCATTTGGCTCTTCCAACCTTTCTTCCGTGATTTAATTTATGGGCTGGCTGCTGCATCTGTTCCTTCATGTGGCTCTTTCAGTCATGTTAGAGAGGGATTTTTACTCCAGGCTTTTCTGAACTCACCTGAAATTTCCCTGAGTCAGATGATTTTTGTCTAGTGTTTTCCACTGGGGTTTTTTTTGTGGGTTTTTTTTTTTTTTTTTAAACTTTTCTAATGGAGTGTCTTGCTGGGAGAGAAAGCAGCGAACTTGTCAGCAGTTGTTGTCCATTCATCCATCCATCCATCCTTGACTGTGGTCTTGTCAGAGTGCTCAGCTAAGCAGAGGGTGGGCTTGCACGGCCCTGGGACAGGAGGGACCCTGCCAGGATGAAATGTCAGCTTGCTGCAGGATGGCCTCAAGCCTGTCCGTGCTTTTTAATGGGTTTCATCTTCCCTTTCTGCACATACTCTGGTTGGCGGTGTCAATGCGTGCCGTTAAACAGGCTCTGTGCTTTGAAAAAAAGACTGTGAAAAATTGCATTAAGGGACAAGTCAATGCTTAAATAAACACTTGTGATAAACTGGAAGTTCCTGTATGGCAGAGCGTTGTCCTTTGGAAGTTATGGGCCAGATGAACAGCATATAGGGAGGTCATTGCTGCTCCACTGAATTCTGAGGAATTACCCTGATTTGTGCCAAATCCTGCATGGTGGAGCTTTGGTGTGTTTAAATGCTGTGCCCTGGGTCAGCCTTGGAGCAAAACTCCCCTGATGCGTTTGGTAGCACGCAGCTGTCATGAGCTGAACCAAACCAGACAGATCTGATGCTGTATGGGGCTTGGCATCTCTGGAGTATTTGGGAATACTCTGTTCCTCTGAGTATCCCTGGTTGCCTGGGAGAGATGAGGAACCCAAAGCCTGGCATCATCCCCATCTTATCAGGGTTCATCATCTCCATTTCTCTGACAGGTGGAAGCACCAGTTTTCAATAAGGGATGTGGGGAGAGGAGGTGGTGAACTTTCCAAACAAAATAAAAAAAAAAAAAAGGGCAAAAAATATAAATGATGCTGCCTGTGGCCTGCAGATTTAATGATATTTACCCATTTGATTGATGAAGATGATGAACGAGGCTTCGTGGCCTGTTGAGGGTGAAAAGTCTAAGTACCAGGATGGAGAGTGAATCAATCACTTCTCCGTCTCCCCTGCCAGCTGGGTTCATCAGTTAACTGCGGTTCCCAACAGGATCGTATATTACCCCTAGCTGAGGGACGGCACGTCAGCTATGGCTGCTGACTCTTCTCCGGAGAGATCGATAACCCATGGCAAGTGGAAGCTACACAGCCTAAATGAAACCACTAAAACTCCTCTCCCAACTTTATCTTTGTGTTAGATTTTGTTTGCTAATATACATGTTCCCATAAAATGTCTAGCAAGGGTTGGACTAGACCATTGGGCCGTGCAGTGCTGTGTTCTTCACAGCCAGGTAGGAGACATTAACTGAAGGACATGATGGAAGGCGCTGGTTGTTTGTTGGACAACAGTCTTCTCTGAGTGCTTGCAGTGACCATGATCTTTTTTGGGTGGTTTTTTAATGGTCTTTATTTAGTATTTGAGCACTTGCTCATTGTTTCCATGCTGAAGCCCGTAAGGCAGTTGCGAGGAATGGTTCTGTCCATTCTTTGGGCAGAGAGATTTGGGGCACAGGGGCTGAGAGTGGGAGTCGTCTCACCTGAGCTCAGACACCATGATGTTGCACTCCTACAACACTCAGAGGACTCATTCCTTTGGCATCACGAGACATATCCTCTTCGTGCCATCAAAAGGCTGCACCTTCTTTGGGTGTATCGTTATTATGTTGAGTAATATTTACCTTGTACTCAGCAGAAATCAGGGAATTATTTGAGGATGTGTTGGTAAACAGTGTTTGAAAAACAGTTATGCAGAACTGTGTAACAAGCTCAGGACTTGGGATGTTTGTCAAAAGTTTTGGGATTTTGTATTTCCTGAGTTCCACCAACCTTGTAAGCAAAGCCAATGTGATTTATGGCTTTGTGTTATGTTCCTGTGAAACTTGCAGGATTTTGATATAAAATTCTCCTGGCTTTAACTGTCAAGTTTCACCTGATCCTGCTTTGGAGACCATTATTCTTTATGTTGTCATTTCTGAAGAGCCTTTTACAGCAGGAGCTTGGCATTATATAGCACTTAGTAACGAGCAGGTTAGACTCCTGAGTAAAGAACATTCTGCTATGTTCAAACCTTTTACCGTGATCATTGCAACTGTTGATGTCCAGGACAGATGTGCTGAGTGGTTTGCAATGTATTTGTGTAGGGAAATGCTATTCTGCTCAAGTAGGTTTTGGTTTGTGATTTAGATCTTAGAGGTGCTGGAGGATTTCACACCATCTCAGTTTAGCTATCTAAAAAAGTCCCAAGTTGTGTCAGTGGAGAAGGGGAGGCTCCTGCCTTCAGTGCTGTGAGCTACCCTTGGGAGGAGTCCGTCCCTCTGCTGACCCGGTCTATTGACCTCCCTAAACTATAATCAGGACCCACTGGAGATCTGGCCTTAATATTATGGGCTTAATGTCTCGGTCAGTGATGCTGTCACATGCAAAGGTCCTTGCCAGGCATGAAGAACGTGGTGGGAAGTGAAAGAGGGGGATGATGCAGTAATGTAGGAAAGTAGGAGCTGAGGTCCTTGCAACATGCACGTCCAGACCCTGAGTTTTAAGAAGGAAGATGTCGTGGGCCAGGCTTGGTTGCCATCACAGCACATGCAGAACCAGCACACTAAATTTTCAGCCGTGGGTGGTGTGAAAATAGGGGGAAGGGTGGCTTTCAGGCAGGGCTGATGGACAGGGATGTCTCAGCACTGTTCTTTTCCCTGGCTGCGCTGCAGACTCTTTCTGCGACCTTGGGGATGTTTTCAAATCTTTCTTTTCCTCTTGTATCTGCAGTCTGCTTTCGACTGTAATTTCTAGGGCAAGGAGTGTCTCTTACAACATGTACTTAATCGAGGTTTGCCTCTCATTTGAAGTTTCTGGGCTCTGCTTTTGATATCAATAACAATCATGATAGTGAGAGACCAAAGACAAAGGAATGATTCCCAGGAAAAATAAAGCAGTGGTACTCTCCTGTATTGGTAATTCAGGGATAAGGAATATAGATGATTTTTAACAAGGAATAATAAGAACTAGAGAGCTTCAGAGTGCAGTCCTAGTGCAGACTAATAGCTGTTATATGTTGAAACAAGCTTTTCAGACCTCCCTGTGCTCTTTTGCATGGGAAGGATGGGAGGAAGGGAAGTGCAAACATTTCCTAGGAAGATCCGCATGAATTCATAGGGACAGTGCCTACAGCAGAGCTCAGCCAAGGGTTGCGAGATGGGTCCTGAATCACAGGCAGGGGTGGAGGAGTTGGGAAGAGCCCCACCCCCCCAGTAAATCCATGCCGAGCCTAACTTGCAAATATCGTGTGAATTAGAGCTTTTTCGGGTTGGAATTGCTGGCTAAACTCCACAACTTATATTCAGTCCAATGCAGTCATTAGAGAGGGGCTTAAACTCATTATCTCCTTTTCATTAGCATTAACCATTAACTCTGGATAGCCATGTTATTGATACAAATGTCTTTGAAACCTTCCGAGCTCTTGACTTCAACGGATTTCATAGGATGGCTGGGGAAAGAGTTTCTTTTCATCAGTTCTGAATTTGTCACCATTTCAGTGGAATCAAAGGGGACTTCTTGTGTTGCAAGGCAGGGAGGATAGAAATACCAGATGTACTTTGTCTCTCTCATTCATTAATTCATATACATTTATCATAAGGCTTCCTATTTGTCTCCTTTTTAAGACAAATAATCTCAGCCCTTCCAATCCCTTGTCATATGGAGACAAGAATGATTTAAGGACCTGGAAAAGTTCCATATGACAAGGGATACAGAGACTGGTATATTTAGTCTGGTCGCCTCATTTCCTGAGGGATAGAACAGAAGATGGAGATGATCGGGCTGAGTATGCCAGTTTCTCTGCAGGTGTCCCACTGGCTAACACAGGGACAAGAGCATGGATACATATCCGTCCACCCAATTTTTTCTGCTGCTAACATATTTCTGGGCTGCGTTAAGTTTAACTTCACCATGGAATAAGATAAATTTGATAGGAGCTGTCTGTATGGCATCTTGGGTCCCGAACCCAAAGTGGATGCTGAACATGTTTGGGTCATTTACTCCATTGGCATGATTTATAACTTGGCTGACGTTGTAGCTGGGACATTTGTTTAAGATCTGATCTAGATCTCCTGTAATTGCAAGATGTCTTCTAGAGGACTTGGAAGAGCTAGACTGCCTTGTTCCTTTTCTCCTGTTCTGAAGGTTATGCATCCCTATTTTCACCCAGAATACAATAGTCTTTCTCGGGACACTCAGGAGGATCAGAGGAGGAGTAACTGTCTTCGCTCTGGGTAGCAGCAGCTCTGCTTTAGCGTACCAATCCTATTGTAAATCCCAGCGCTTGGATATCTTGAATAATAATTCCTGGCACTTGAATGGTGGTTTACACGCACCTGTAAAGCAACAGCGTAAACACGGAGCTAATCCTCCCGGTGCCCTGGGAGCAGCAAGGTGACCAACTAGTTAACGTTTGTGCAACACCTGGAGTGCCAAGGGGTAGTGGTGGGGCTGCTATGGCTTCCCAGAGCATGGCAAGGACCCTGGGACCAGGCCGGCAGCCGGGATGCCAGGAGGGGTGTCCGGCGAGGAGGCATGGCTCACGCGAGGGATGTCTTTTGCAGCACCCTCACCATACGCCTTGTTTACAAGCTGCTGTGAGCTCAGATGGAACGAAGTGTTTGAGAAATCTCTCACCGCAGCCAAGCCTAATTTATCCTGTCAATCCGGTGCTTGCCTTCCCGCGCTCATATTTAGTGCCATTGATTTATTGGATTTCAGGAATATTAAGAACCTCAAACTATTAGTCCTGATTACAACTTCTTGGCGGCTTCATCACTCCATGTGTCTTGCTGTGCTCCGAGGGAGACTAGCCCCTTCGCTGGCTCTCGGCAGCTATCGAGCATCAGTTCACTGCCCCGCTCTTCTCTGCGCTCTCCACATCCTCTCTTGCTTTCCTGAATGCGCCTTTCTTTGCAGCGACAGGTATTTTTTGGGGGAGAGAGAGGAGGTGCACTGAAATGAAAGAACTTTCTCAAGCTGAGATGAACTCATCTGTAGCAGAGCCGGGGAAATGAGGTTGCTTGTGTCCTTGCCCTGATGCTCCCGATGCATCGGAGCTCCCCTCACTTCTCCTTTGCTGCTTCCCATCCCTTTGGCCATTGCCGGTCCTCCTGCAATTAGCGCTGGCTCTTCTTTCCTGCCTTCAGCATGCTCTTTGAAAACCCCTATGTCTTTTGTCTTACAGTTGCCTGCACAACGTTTCCTTTCTCACCCTTTTTCTGGCTCCTGAATGCTTCAAAAAAGAAACGGGGTCATCCCGAGGACGCATATTTACTCGGTGGGAAGGCATTTAGCTCCTCTGGAGAGATGGAGATGCCATCTGCAAAGAGGTGCTGCACTAGCCCTGGTTTTGAAGCTGGTCTGGGTCAGCAGAAAAATAGCCTCTGGCAGCACGGGAGGGGGAAAGCAAAGAATTTGGGGCGAGAAAAGTGCTGAAAGGAACAGTCTGTGCGCCATGCTCTGCTGGGGAGGGCTGCGTGCGGGGGGGGGATGCGGGTGGGCCGGGCCCCCCGGGCTCCAGCTGGGGTGTGAGTACGGGAGGCTGCTTGGAGCGGCTGCGTGCGCACTTTTCCTCTTGCCGCGAGGATTTTGTGGGTGCACGAGGATTTTGTGGGTGTGTGACGGGGCTGCAGCCCCCGCCCTGCGCTCTGGTTGGGCTGTGCGGGGATGCAGTGGAGCTCGGGTGGCGGCAGGAGATGGTCTGCTTACTGGTGCTGATGCAGGGGCTGTGTTTGCAGGGGCGAACCTGTCCTCTGCATTTGTCTGAAGGGCTGTTTTTGCCCAGGCTGGTATAGATGAGCTTGTTTATAAGCTGGTGAGCCAGCAGCTGACAGTGCCAGTGGGTACTTTTGTCGCCATACCCTCCCATCCGTCTTCGTTGGCTTTGCAACTGTCCCGCCCTTTGCTTGGCTTTCCTCTCCAGTGGGGAGCTGTGATTTTAAGAGTGAGCCTCCTGAGCCTCCAGGCTGGGGGGGCCGGTGGTGACCCCACGAGCCACGAAGCGTTCACCAGTGCTTATTGCACACTGATATCGGCTGGGGGGTCTAGCAGCACCCGCTCACCACCACCCAGCAGCAAGTGGCAAGACTTCATGGGCAGGGGGGGAAATTAGTAGGAATTCATTAGTAGGGGCAAAAAGAGAGAGAAAAGGCTTTTTGCTGATTCTGAAAGTGCCGTATTGTTACGATCAGGGAGGCTCTTACCTCTGCAGTGCCCTCTAAATGATGCCAGGCACTGCAGAGGTCCCCCAAAAGCTGGGTGGCTGGGGTCCAGCCCCCTGCCTGGGCTTGCCAGCTGTGTGCTGCTCTGGAGAGGGTGCCATGTCCCATGCTGGCTGTCATGGCTGGGGAAAGAGAGGCAGCAGGCTCCCCCCCGTCCCCCTGGTCTCTCCTCCTCCATGTCAGGGAGAGGGTTGCATCCCAGCTGCTGGGAAGCGTGTGGGTTCCTTCTTCGGCACAGGCTGCAGGGGAAGCAGGTGCTGGACCCCACATGCTATCCCCCCTCCCAAGCCTCCTTTCCTGCCCTCCAGAGGCTTCATGGTGAGATGAGAGCTTCATCTCCAGCCCTGTCTGTCCTTCATCACTCGTGGCCTTAGAAATATGTCGGAGAAAGAGTTTCCAGTCTGCTGGTTCGAGGCTCACTAACTCGTCTGGGTGAGCTGCTGGTGAGTAATGGCTGGCGTGTGCTCCACAAGGACCTGGCCGTTTCCCCGTGAAAGGTTTTCAATCATGCTTTCTCAGCCCCGTGGCCACACAGTGCTTTAGCCTAATTACAGCAGCGCTGCTTAATACACTGCAGCCACAGGCAGAAGGGGACTTCTAAGCTTCGCCCGTGTCTCCCGGCTTTTACTGCCCACGGGAGACGTCTGATGTGCTGAGGAGCACCAGGTCCTCCCCGGTGTGGATGTCACCAGAGAGCGGTCCCGTTGCCCCGTCCACCCCTTCCAGGGCAGGACAGCAGCATCATCCCTAGCTGGGGTTTTGGGTCCTGGCTCTTGGGTCCAGCAAAGGGGGAGGAGAGCAAGGGGCACAGCGGGTGGATTTGCGGGGGGTGAATTTGTAGCAAACAACTCTTTGGTCCTTTTCCACCCCTCGTGCTGTCCTTTCCCTTGGCCATCCTTTCTCCCCGGTCCCGCAGCTCAGTGCCGGTGCCTGGGAGTGCAGCAAACACGTTACTCGCCGAGCAGCCAGCCTGCTTAAGGAGCTAAATTTATTTCATTTTCCAAACTGCAGCTGGGAAAAAATAAGGAGCCATTAGGCTGTCAGTTGTCAGAGCTTTACAGGAGCATCAACACATCGTGTTTTTCTTTACTGAGACATTAAATGTGTCAAGACCCGTGATGGACTGTCTGGATCAGATTCAGAGGGCAGATGGGATGGTGAGCGAGGGCAGGAAGGCTTTGTCTGCTCTCCCAGCGCTGCCGGGCTGTACGGCCGTACGAGCCACAGGAACGCTGCGCTTTCCAAAATGTAAGGGCAAAGTCCTTCAGCCCCGCGGCCGGGGGCTGCTGCCGCATGGGCATTGTCACATTGTCACCTTCGCGGGACCAACCACGCCGGTATCTCCAGGGATGTTGGCAGCTAATGGTGAGGCTCGGTCCCGTTGGCGCTGCTGGAAGCAGCAGGACTGTGTGTCTCTGGTGCAGCGCTGGGGTGGAGAATTTGGAGGCTGCCCCGGCCAGCAGACAGGAGCGCTTCTCCCCATTTTCTCCCCATCAGGAGGTTAATGACAGCCTGGTGACGGCAATATGCCGGGGCAGGGAACTGACAGGGAGAGCAATGTGGAAACTGTGACTTATGCTAAGGAGAATTCAATGTGAATGTCAGTTTTTTTATTTTCCAAAGCATAACCAGGCTTTTTTTTTTTTTTTTTTTTTTTTTTAAATGAATTTTTAGGATGCCCAGAAACCTCCCAAAGCCTTCAACATCGCAGGGTTCTCCCGAATGCAGTGTTTGGTCTGCATGTACATGAGATGTATGGCAAATATTTTATTTCAGATGCTGGCATATTTGCACTGGCACTGACTGCATTACATGTGAGTGATGAAAGGCCCTGTATAAATATGGTGTTTCCATCGGTATTGATTGCATTATGATTGCAATTACATTTGCAATGGAGCTGACTGTATTATGTGTGTCATTATATTGGCAGTCATCATTAGTGCTTGCCTGTGGCCACTTTCTTTTTCCTCGAGTTATGTCTGGAGCAGGAACTGAACTGTTGAGGCAGAGTGGCAGAGGCAAGGCTGGCTCTGGGATGCTGCATCTGCCCGGGGCAGTGGGAGCAGGAGGGGAGTGCAGGTAGGGATGCGACACCCGCCTTTGGGCCCCTAGAAAAGCCATCCTGACCTGCTCCAGCAGCACCCACCAGAAATGCTGGGGAGGTTGGCTGTCGGTGCACGCAGGACGTGCCTGCCTGGTTTCTGGACCCGAGGAGGTCTGGCCACTTGTGCAGGTGACCGGCTGGTGCTCTCGGGGCTGTTACTTCTCGGTACCTTCAGCTGCACGTCCCCTCGTGCGCGGGGTGGCCGAGCAGCTCTGCTCTCCTGCCAGCTCCCACTGCTGCCGCAGTCCCTCCCAGGTCACGTGCGTTGCAGCAAAGATCTCTAAAGTTCCAAAATGCCATTTAAAAGTTCCTTCTTGCTCTCTGTGCTGACCTCCTCATTACAGAAGCTAATTTCCTTGGGTGATCTGTGTAGTAAAATGTCTTTTCTTCTTTGATTCAACCTCTGTCTTTTTTTTTTTTGTTTGTTTTGTGAGAAGAGGTGCTGTGGGCTCAGAGGCAGTTTTGATATTTTCCAAGCCAATATCCCTTTCTGCTAAGAACAAGATGTAATCTCTGTGTGTGTGTGTGTTCACAGGCTTGCACAGAGCAAGCGTAACGTTCCTGGAATAGGAAGAAAGGGATGTGCATTCCCCAAATGCAGGCAGGGAGGTATGGTGTTGCCTTTTACTGTCCTCTGAAGCTCGTGAGAAGGACGCCCTTTGCTACCCTGCCCTGGAAATGTCATCCTGGATGGGGAGGGAGTTTTATGCCTGCTCCTTGCCCGAGGCTGAAGCGGGCTCTGTGGCAAATTGATTAAAATCAGATGCTTTGAGCTCGGGAAGGGTTTTCCCAGCCTGGGCAGGTGTTAATGGGAAAGGTTACAGGTATGATGGGGGGTGAGGACTGGAGCGAGAAGGGGCAGATGGGTAAGCCAGGGGGTAGGGACGATGGGAAAAGGCGAGAGCAGCAGGGATGTCTGTGGAGGCTTTCTTCATCTGCTCACTTAATTAGAGAGGAGATGGGGAGCTGGCATGGTGACCCCAACTTGGCCACCCCTGGCCCCTTGAAGAGTGGTGGGGATTTGCTCTGGTCTCTGCCTCTGGCTCTCAGCTGCTGCCCCAGGGACTTTGTCTTTCACTTGAAGAAAGCAAAAAAAAATCTAAAAATCCATGAAGGGGTGAAACTGGTGAGAGGGAGGCAGGGATGAGGAAGGGACACAAAATACACTCCCTCTTTGACAATCCACATGAGTTTGAAGTCAAAACATTCTGTGCATGTCTGCTTTCTTCTTCCCTCGCCACCTGGTAGCTATTATCAGATGACAATTTATTCCAGGCGTCCTCTTGGGAAGAGATTTCATAAGCATCAAGATTTTAAACCCACAAAGGGCCATGATAAGCTCAGTGGCTGCATGAGCCGGAGTATTTGGCTCCCAGTTCCCATCCTGGGCCATGTACCTTGCTGCTGGCTTTGCATGTGCCCCCACCCAACAAAACCTCAGGCTTTGGCTCCAAAGTTTGAAGTCCAGGAGCCTCCGCCAGCTCTTGGACCAGAGCTCCAGCTACGGCTGGGAGAGGGAAGGACTCTTGCAGCTTGGCTGGGAGACGGCGGTAGAGGCTGTGCATGGGCTCTGGGGATGTGCTTAGCGAGGGCTTTCATCTTTTGTAACCTTTGGAGGTTTGCAGTGCAGGTAGAAATGGTTGATGCCAAGGAGCAGGTAGATCGCAGGAACTCCTGTGGCCTCCGGGAAGGAGGTGCTTCCCACAGCAACACTACGCGCTTGCCGCTGATTCAGGAGTTTATCATAAGGAAAAATTGCCGGTTCAGGCAGTGCCTTTTGTCTTAGCTTTTGCCTTTGCCACAGAGGCTTATTAGTCAAACTGTTAACTACTAGAATATTACTTTGCTGCTAATGACTTAATAGGTTGCACTGGGATAATGCAACTCCAAATCCCCCTAGATCCTTTCAACACGGCTGCCTTTTCCCTGCGCGTTATGCCTTTCCCTGCAGTGGGAAGGCTGAGCCTTCTGTCATTAGATTACTACTGTGCAACCTTCCCCCAGCGTAAAAACCCACCCCAGCTCCTCTTGCAGTCACCCTGTGGCCACCCCGCTGCCTGTGCTTCTTGCAGGTGCCTTGCTGGCATTGCACACAGGCACGACGCGCAGGGCTGTGCATACCTCGGCGCCTGCAACTTCGCCTCGCCGACGGTGAAAATAGACTTGTCATGTTTGGTTTGGTTTGGTTTCCAGCAGATGTATTCACAAATAACTTCGTTTGATGGCGATGATGGGGAAAGAAAAGAAAATGATCCCGATCATTTCCTGAATGTTATCCAATGATCTACAGAGCTAGTCAGAAATTTTTAAAAAGGAAAAAAAAAAAAAAAAGAAAAAAAGGAATTGTGAACAGTTTGACAAGAGTGTCAGTGTTTCTTGAACAAATTACTTGCAGCATGTAATTCAATTGGCTCGAGTTTCCAGTGCACTTCAGCGCTGGTTCCCGAGCACTGAGGCAGGGCTGTGCTGTCCGCGTTCCCAACACGCGAGGGACACGGCACGCATTAAAATGCAGTAAAAATCAGAGAGCCTTTAATACCGCTCCTAGAGCTTGTGTGACGATGTTTCGGGGAGGGAGGGAGGGATGCAGCCAGGTCAGTTTGGCCTCGGCTGCCCAAGGGTTGTCCCTTCTGCTCGGTGTCTGCTGCGTGAGCTGGAAACCCCGGGTTTACAGGGGCTTGGCTTGGTAGGATCTGTAAAACCACGAGTGTTGGTCCGGATTTGCTTCTCGCCTGTTCCTGCTGTGAACTGAAAGCTCACGAGTGCACTGAAAGCAGCAAGAGGAGCGAGGGCAGGTGTGATGTGGGATAAGCCTCAGCAAGCATCCCACGGCTCCGGTGCCTGAGATGCGCTGGAGCTCTTTTTCCCTGCGCTGCAGCCGCATTAGAAACCCGCTCAGGTCCTGCCGGCCGCAGGCAGCCCTCTGTGTGCAGAGCTCCGGGCTTCTGCAAGCAGGAGCTGGGCCAAATTGTCTGTGCCCGCAGGGTCACATAACAGCGATGCCGGTGGCAGTTTGTATCTCATATAGAAAGCAAAGGTGCGGGTGACTTCAGCCAAGGGGCTGCTGTTCAGGGTCTCCATTCAAACCGTATTTTAATTTGCTTTTATTTAAAAGGTGGATTTGTTTTGTTGGCAGGCGGTGGGTGAGGGAGCAGTGCCTGTGCAGCCACTGGCCTGCCCCGGAGCTGCTGTGTCGCTGCGATTAGGCAGCACGAAGCAAGGAGGGGATAAACACAAGCGATAAAAAATAATGCCGTCGGAAGACTTAATGCAAATTCCCTTCCTGTCCTGGCTGTGTGTTTGGTGAGCAGCTCCTGAGACATGGGGTTTGGTGATGAGGACTGGGGCTGTGAGATGGGGCGAGTACCTGGCTTGTCCTGAGGAGCCCCATGCCCTGTCCGAGGGCTCGTCTCCGGGTGGCTGGAGGCAGGCTGCCAGGCTTTGCCTCTTGTTTAGAGAGCTTTGACTTTTATAAGTTCAAAATGAGATGGCAAATTGAATTTGCTCATGAGCATGGAGGATCTCTAGGGTTTCCTCTTTAATTCAGTAGACTAGCTTTAAGGGACTTTCTATTTTAGCAGAGAAAGGATGGGATCAGTGCTTTCATCCTTCTGGCTTCCTTTACTGGTTTTTCCCCTTTTCTCCTGGCTCCGTGCAAGAGCAGAAATGTCCCTTTCTGCGGTTCCCATCCCAGCGCCTCCCATCCCTTGTCTTCGTGCACACTGCTGCACCCAAGTTTTTGGGCAGTGGTTTGCAAAGCTCTTGAGAGGACCCATCGGAGGGGCTGCAGCAAAGCCCACCCGTGCTTTTGGGGCCGGCGGAGGATGCAGGACCTCGGTCCTTTCTCCTTCGTCCCCATCCTCTTTGCCCTGCTCGTACCAAGAGCTGCCTGGGTGAAGCGTTGCCTCCAAGTACGGCTCGCTGGCAGCTGGCTTTTGCCGTGCGCTGTCGGTGCCATCCGAGCAACAGGCTAACGGGTGCCATATGGAGCGAGCGGCGAGGCTGGCTGCATCTCCTGCCCCCGAGGGGTTTCCAAGCAGTGACAGGAACAGTCACGGGCAGAGGGACCTGTTAGTTGCTCTTTCATGGTTCAGTGTTCTCCGTTTCCACTTGGTGCTCTCCAGGGAGGAGTCCCCGGGGGCCTCAGAGGGTGCCGTGGGCAGGGGGGGAGACAGGGGCTTTTGTGGGATGCGTGGCATCTTTGCACAGGATGAGGGTGTGCATCAGACCCGGAGCACCCGGCTCTTCCCAAATATTCCCCCAGATACCGGGAGAAAAACCACCCTCTGAGTTTTTGCAGCAGCTTCTGGGTGGTGGGTTATTCCTGCTTTTTTCCCCTCCCTTTTTCATTTGTATTGCTGCTGAAAAATGAAGGAGGGTACCGCTGAAGAAGCGGAGGCAGAGACTGCTTTAACAAGTGAATACGGTTTGGGTTTGCTGATATTTTCGTCTCACGCTTAACCCAATGAAGCACTGCGGTCTGCTAAGCTCAGAGGGCTGCGAAAACAGCGCTCGTAACAAAACGGGAAATTAGGTGAATTTTGCTGTGGTTTAGGTTTTGTTATGAGTCGAATGTCAGCCTGGGTTTGTCGTCCTTCTGGGAGCGTTGGGAAATGGCAGACGGAAAGGTGCAACACTAAAATTCATTGCTGCTGAGCTTGCCGCTGGCGCATGTACAAACCTTGCACTTAGAGCAAATCTCTGGGGTTGTAAAACCCCGTGGAAAGGAGGTGATAAACCCTCCTGAGACTCCCCGGCAGAGCTGCACCTCCGCATCTGCTTGTGGGGCTAATGGGACTTTCTGACGCACGTCGAGATCTTGACTGGGAAGGTGCTGTTGAAGGACAAAGTCTGACGATGTTTGGAGCTTAATGTTTTACAGCTCCCTCGCCTTCGAACAATGCCTAAAAATACAAGTGTATGCAAATTATAAACTAATTTAGATGATGGAGCATGGGAATATTGCTCATACTCTCCAAGCATGGCCTTTCCAATCATATCTTCGTTTCATTTTTAAGCAAAGAAATCATAATCTTGACATGTTTATCATTCAGTGCCTGCACCAATTATCTCTTTGGGTTCATTCTATAGTTCATAGAACTGATAGATTATGATCATGTTGTTAGGAGAATTGTGCAGTCATTATTCCTCCAGCTGGAGGAGAAGTTGAAAAACAATTATAAAGAATGATTCTCCTTTGGATTGCTTTCTGAGTTCATGAAATAGGCGAGTTCCTATTACTGGGGGCCATGAGCTGCAAGGATACTCCCACTCTTGGTTTTGATCTCTTGTGATCCACACCAGACAACTTGTAAAGCTGATTTTCTCCAGCAAGCTCTGGATGTAGTAGTTTTTTTTTTTTTTTATGGGTTGATATCAGAGACATGAATGCTATTGGCCGCACGAGAGCTGAAACCCTGAATGACAATTTCCAGTTTCATTACAGCGCAGGGTTGGCGGTGATGCACCAGTGCATAGCTTTTGGGGAGGGGGTGGTTAGAAATGGAGACCCAAGGCTTGAATCCAAATAACGCAACATTGGCATTTGCGAGTAATTTTGACTCAAAACCAGATGAAGCGTGGTTCCTTCAAATTAAGTTTTGTTTTCTTTCCAGATCCTTAATGAGACTCAGGGGATTGTGACCCCCCAAAGAAAATGTTTGTGGGAGCTGCTGCAAAAGGAGTCCTCTGGGACTTTGGGAGTTGAAGGCAGCGTGCTCCTGGGGGAAAGCTTTTCTTTGAACCCCAGAAGGAGCTCTCTAATCCCATCCATTAACACACTTGGGCAGCTCAGTGGTGATTTTGCATTGCTACTGATCGTCCCCAGAGGAATACATTGCCTTTCCGCTCCTCCCTTGCCCCAGTTCTTGCACGTTATTGAATTTTCAAGTTACTTGACCAGAAAGGAACAGAACCAGAAAAACAAATGTTTTGTCAAGGCATTGTTCCCATGCAAGGATTTTGCCTCCTTGTCTCTCCAGGGCTTTCCTTTCCTTCTTCATCTCCCAGCTGGTGTTCAGGACATGAGCAAATGTCCATATCCAGTGCACTGGTTGCATATGTGCTTATGCAGTTTGGGACTGGATGAAAATACCTGTCCCCAGGCCTTGTTTTGCCTTCTCCAAGGGGTCAATCTTGAATGCTTGAGCAGATCTATTTATTTAATAATGTACCCTGTCAATATTTATATAGCTTGTAGCTGGCTGGGTATTCCAGATGAATACCCATTGGTGATAAAAGGATGTATGTTGGTGATAAAAGGAAGACTAGGGAAAATGCAGGCCCTTTCTGGGAGGAAACAGGAGACCTGGTTACCCGGGATATGGAGGAGGATGAGGTGCTCAATGACTTTTTTTGCTTCAGTCTTCGCTGGCAAGTGCTCAAGCCACACCGTCCAAGTCGTAGAAGGCAAAAGCAGGGACTGGGCAAATGAAGAACTGCCCACTGTAGGAGAAGATCAGGTTCGAGACTGTCTAAGGAACCTGAAGGTGCACAGGTCCATGGGACCTGATGAGATGCATCTGTGGGTCCTGAGGGAACTGGCGGATGAAATTGCTAAGCCCCTGTCCATCATATTTGAGAAGTCATGGCAGTCCAGTGAAGTTCCCACTGACTGGAAAAGGGGAAACATAAACCCCATTTTTAAGAAGGGAAAAAAAGGAAGACTTGGGGAACTACAGGCCAGTCAGTGTCACAAGCAGATCCTCCTGCAATTTAGATTAGATATAAGGAAGAAATTCTTCACTAGGAGGGTGGTGAGGCACTGGAACAGGTTGCCCAGAGAAACTGTGGATGCCCCAACCTTGGAAGTGTTCAAGGCCAGGTTGGATGGTGCTTTGAGCAGTCTGGTCTAGTGGAAGGTGTCCCTGCCCATGGCAGGGGGGTTGGAACTATACAGTCTGTAAGGTCCCTTCCAACCCAAACCATTCTGTGATTCTGTGGGCGTGGATAATGACTGACATGCAGCAGTAACTCTCCAGATGCAAAGTGCTGTGTGCCTGGGGAAGGAGAGATCAGCACTTGAGGGGGTCTAGTGATTTTGCACTGCCTCGGAGTGGCAGCTTCCCGCCCTGCACCGGTCACCACTTCCCTCCTCCCGCTTTGAACTTCTCCTTTTCCCTATCCACGCCCACTCTGGAGGGCTGGCTTGGATTTTCCTCTGGGGAAGGGAGAGGACCATGGCCAGAAGATAACGTGCTTGCTATGAGACCCCAAATTCCTTCAGGGACCAGAGCTTGCTTCTGCTGTTAGTATGGGATCTGCTTAAATTATGTGCCCCATAGCAGAGAGCTCTCAATTAGGCTATTTGGCTGCAGTGTGCTGCATACACAAGCAAGAGGGATGCATCTCCTTAAACTAAGCTCATGCTTTAATAAAGAACCTGCTTTTATATGGGTGCCCCAACTGTGGCTCCAATTTTCCAGCTCTCTTTTGCAAAACATGGAGCTTTCCCCTGGCATTGCATGGAAATGCATGGAAATAGGGTCCCTCCCACTCCTCCGGGCTGGTGCTGGTTGACCCAAGCAGCTTTTTCTGGTGTAAGTGGGAAAGCTGGGGGTGAAGTGAGCCAGGTCCCAGGTCTTTTGGCTTCTCTGACTGCAAAGAAAAACGGCAGGCTTGACAGCATGGTGTTTTGAGGCTGGCTGGCTGTTTTTGCATGCTTGAGTTGGGCAGTGGCGTCAAGAGTCCTTGAAACTTTAGAGGAAAGATGGAGAAGCAAGCATTACTATTTATTATTTTTGAACACCTACCACCCGGAGCTCCCGGAGTTAACAGGCTCCCTGTAGCTCTCTGCTTGCTAGTATTTGGTAGATGGATAAACATACTTTATTTCTTTATAAAGGGGAAAGGTTGTTTACAAGTTTTAAAACAGAATGGAAATGCTGTTTTCCATCAGAAGTGTTTTGTGAACAATAACGAAATAATGTTTAAAAAGCCCTTGAAGTGTCCTTTTCAAACGCAAAACTGAAGTGCTGGGAAGAATATTAAATGCACACAAACCTGAGCTATAAATGCCTATTAATGAATGAAGAAAAAAATAAAATGCAAGTGAAAGCAGAAATCTATGCCTGGCACCAAAACCTTTATGAAGGTGCCAGACCTCCACAGGAGATGGTCATACCTTTATTTAAAAACAAAAAAAAGTCACAAAACCTAACCCCACTCCAAACTCCTCTGTTTGCTGCGCAGGAGGGATGAGGAATGGCACCACAGCCTCCTGCACTTGCCAGGGAGGGTGCCTCTGCCTTTGGGAAAAATAAGCCCTGGGGCTTGCAGATGTAAAGTGATGTCTTATTAATGATGGTCAGGGAGAAACTCCTTCTGAGCAGGAAACACCCGAGGAGTTGGCTGTAGGGTTCTTGCATCTTCCTCTTTGGTTGTTGTAAGCAATGTGCTGTGCATGTGCTCGGATGCTGCTAATTCTGCTTGCCATTGCTTTTCATAAAGTCTATCTGACTGCTTTTTTGATATTAGACAGTAGCAAAGCTAATATTTCTGGTGAATTCTCCTTTGCCTTTTAATTATTGTAGCATGGGTAGAAAAAGAAGCTTTAAAAAACAGATTCTCTGACAGCGTCTGATGAGTCAGAGCAAGACTTGCTTTTCTTGAAGAGCAGGTCCAAGGAGGACGCTGGACGTATTTCCGTTTACTTCATGGCCAAACCCATTACAAAATAAAAATATTTCCAAGTGCCAGAGGAGGGAGCCAGCAAAACACAGGAAATCTGAAGGTTTCCACTTTTTTAATGTCTCTTTTCTTAATGAAATCAGAATAAATTGAGCGGAGCGGCACAAAACTTTGCTGGCACTTGTGAAAGAGTCGATAAAAGTGGTGTCTGTGTTCGACCGATGAGTTGGCAGCGCTCACTTTAAGAATCAATAGGTTGCAACTTTTTATCTTAGAGGACAGGGCTTTCCCCTCCTCTGCTCTGGCCACCTGCTTCAGTTAATGTTTTGCAGTAATCTCAGGGGGTGTTTTTGGCCTCCAGTCTTTCCCCTGCTCTTACAGCACGGAGTTATCCATGCAGATAACTCGGGTGGAGAGTTTCACCTTAATGACGCTTGGCAGGGCCCGTTGCTGCTTGCCCTGCGAGGCAGAGATGGCTTTTGCTGATGGGCTCTTGAATGGCGTTGAGGTGCAGAATAATTGGCTCCATTGACAGCTCCTCTTGCTGCTGCTGCTCCCTGGAAAAAGCTAATAGCAGAGGGGATAACCCCGGCATGGAGCTGCCCTCCGTGCAGCATCCCTTGCCGAGAAGATGTCAAGTCTGCACGGCGAGACGTGCCGCAGCGTGGCTCATCGGTGCAATGGGGAACGGGGGGACCATGGTGCTGCCTGGAAAAGCTGGGGGAGGCAGGGAAAAGGACATCTGCGAGATGCCGGAGGCGTCTCTCCACCCCGCGGCATTGCTGTCGGAGGCAGGGATGCAGTGGGAGAGACAGAGAGAAGCGTGCTCTGCCATAGGCAATGCAAGCGTTGCTGCGAGGCCATTGACCCAAAATGTCCAGGTGCAACCCCAAAACTCCTCTCTGGTGTCCGGGATGGGTGGGAGCTGCCATTGCCGCTCATTTTTGGGCCCTGCCTTTTGATTTACTTGCGCTCCATCCCTCTGCAAATTCCCATTCCCCGTCAACTTGCCTTGCGAAATGCCTGTGCCGCATATGAAATGGAGGAGATAAAATTACAGTATCTCAAAATTGGCCGGGCTCAGTGCAATATATAACATAACAGATGGTACTACATGATGCCTCTGAAATATCTGTGTAATAGCATTTTAAGAAACGTATAACTGATCAGGCAGCATATGGAAAATACTTTCTGTGCTGCGTGAGGGTGCGGTGCCCCCTCTCCAGGCACCTGCTCTCCCTCCCCGAGTTAGGGGTTCGATGCGGCAATGAGCATCTCCTGTCTTTAATGGAGGTGTCCTCGTCATGCTCCTGCGGCAGGGCTGCCCCTGCAGCTGGGCAATCACTGTTTCAGAATGATTTAAAAAAAAAAAAAAATTTAAAAAAAAGGTAACAAAGTGGTTTTCATCCAGGAGCAGAGTGAGAGCACGGTGGTTTGGTGGCTTCTTCACAGCTCCAGGAGGTCCCTTCCCCTGGGAGCATCCCCAGAATGGGGCTACTTGCACAGTTAGGGACCACCCAGCCTCCCCTCTGCTGCTGCTCATTGAAAATGGGGTCTTGGTCGTATTTCCCACTTCTGGGTGCCTTAAGCAGGTGGCAGTGGCTTCATGGGTGCTACCTTGAGCAGACAGGCCACCAGAATGGTCCCAGAAGAGGTTGAGAGGAAGGACCACCTCCCTCATCCCCTGGGCTACAGCACAAGTGGTGGGTCTCCAGCCAGACTTTGTGTTGCTGCTCTCGGCCCTTTGAGCCCCCCGATTCAGCCAATTTCCAATGCACCTCGCGCTCTTCTCTTGCCCGTGCTGTCTGTGGGCTGCCTTTCGCCTTGTGCATGTCTAAAGCCTCTCCTGCATATTTGCTGTTCCCTGCTTTGCTTGCTGGCCTGCTGCCTGTCTTCCTGGCCTCGTAAGTTGGTTGACCCCTCTGTCTAACAGAGAGGACAATATTTCCTCTCCGCGGGGCTCAGCTCATATTCTTTAAGGTGCTTCGGGGTCACGGGATGAAAGGCTTCTTGCTGTTTCTGCAATGAGTCAAAGTTGAGCTAAGAATAGATCTATAAACAAGACAGCAGGGAAGGTTTCCTAGCAGAGCCTGACGGGACCCTGGGAGTATGTCGTTGCCGGAGTCATTTGCAAAGGAGACGCGGACGCTGCTGAGCCCCCGGTCTGCAAGGTGCCTGGCTTTGCAGTGGGGGGGTTGGCTCTGGGCAAATCCGCGCCCAATTTGCAGGCTGGTTGTGGTCCCAAGAGAAGTGTTGAGGTCGGACACCTCACAGCCTAGTGAGGAGAGGGAGTTTTGCGTCTTGTGATGGCTGCAGGAGCCTTGCCGTGGTGGGTGATGCTGCGGGAAGCAGCTGGTGAGCCCTTGTTGGGATTGAGAGTGATGAAACCAAGTCCTCCTCCCAAAACCGCGGCTCGCTGGGTGCCTTGGTAGAGGAGAGAGGGTTGGGGTGAGCTGCTCGGCTGGGTTTTTCGCCAGCACGTGAGATGCTCTGGCAGGAGGCACTACGCTTGGTTGCTACCCATGCTTGTGCAGAGAAGTATTTAGAGCTGTCAGTCTAGCGTGCTGTCTGTCTGTCCACCCACATAGATATCTCTAAAAATCCAGGTTATATTAAATGTCTCTGAGAGGCCTGGACACCCAGAGCCCTGCTGCTGAGAAGAGGGCTCCTGATGTGGTTTGTTGTCCTGTATCCCCATCTCTGGGCCAAGAGAGTTGGGATTGGAGTCTGAAATGTGCAGATGGGTCCCTGTTTCTGGACTAATCTACATAAAAGCCAAAAGTGGGAATCTTGCAGAAAGCAGACTTCCCTTCTTTGTCTTTCCTGACTTTGTCCTCTCTGTTATCTCGACGGCTTTCTGCTTGCTGCCGTGTTTCTCTTTAATCTGGAGCCCTCTGTTCTTACCTGAGCTACAGAGGCTTGACGAGGAAAGCCACTGAACTCAGAGAAAAATGAAAGGGAGCAAAGCTTAAAAAAATGTTTTCTTTCTCTCTCACTCTTAAAAAAAAAAAAAAAAAAAAAAAGGAGAAAACCCAACCCCCAGAAGCACACAGCCAGTAAGCGATGCCTGATTTATCCTTGAACCGTCTCCTGCTTATGGATCAGCATGCATGGTTTCTGCCTTGTTTTCTTTTCTTTCCCCCTGCTCTTTCCCTGACGTTCAGTCATTTTGATCAAAGCTAGGGAAACAAAGGTCTCCTTTCTCGACGTGTCGATGGGAGAAGGGAATCCTGCCCCGGTGCTGGCAAGCGTGCATTCAGAGCTGATGGGATGGGGGAGCCCGGAGCGGTGGGGTGTGCGGAGAGGGGGCGGTGGTACAGAAGGAGCTTGATGTCTGCGTGGAGATAATGTTTTGTACACGACGACAACGGATAATTACTATGATCAAAGATTTGTGCGAGGGTATCTTGCGTTTCATCGTTCTCTGCTGCGGGCCCATCCTCCTGATGGCTGAGGAGGGGAGCAAATTCCATCGCCGGCTTTTCCCACCACCCTTCCCACTAGGATTTCTCCAGGAGATGGGATGCTCTGGAGGCTGGGTGTTTTTGGGGGGTGGACGGGAGCATACGTGCATGCACAGCAGCTGGGCTCTTCTCAGGGGTGCCCAGAGAGGGCAAGAGGCAATGGGCACAAATGGAAGTACAAGAAATTCTCTTTAAACATGAGAAATAGATTTTGTTATGGTAAGGGTGGTCAAGCATTGGACAACATTGCCCAGGGACGTTGTGGGGTTCCTGGCCTCATGGTGTTGCCGCATTCGTCGCTGCTCGTAGCGCTTCTTTGGAGGTACCTCATCCAGCACACGGCTGGTAATGATTCTTGACGGGAATTAGTACCCTGTCCATCTGGCCCTGTTCTGCCATCTAACAAGAGGAAATAAGTGCACTTAACAATACACCAGCTCTTGTTCAGGGCCCTTCTTCCCAAGCCAGAATCAATAGCAGGTCTCTCCAGCTTTTAGAGACTTAGATCCCATCTTTTCATCTCTCTCACACTCATTTTTCCCAAGCAGCACACGCTTGATTTTTCTTTTTTTCATGCTGCGGAAATTTTGCCATTCTACCTTTCATCTGAACCTGCCCGGCGTTCGCTCAGCCAGGGCTGCAGCTTGCGCACCAGATAAGAAACCCCGCCGCAACTGGGTTCCCCAATCCCCATCTACACCTTGCTCCCAGTTATGAGCTCTCCCGCGGCCGCCTTTATCTTCAAAGTGCTTTGCAAACACTAATTAATCCTCCCAGCACCCCGCTGCGGTAGGTGATGGAGAGCTGCTCGCCTACACCCACTCATGCCAGTACCCCTCTCCTGTGCCATGGCACGGGGTTTCTCTCCCCGGGGCATCCCCGCTTGCTGGGTTTGCTTGCCCTGCTTTTGAGGAGCGGGCCGCTCTGCCGCAGGCAGGGCTAGCGGGGCGGTTGGTGTCTGTGTCACCGTGGCTAGGGACCCGCGGGAAAGGAGCATCGTGGTGGGGGACCTGCAGGAAAGGAGCATCGTGGTGGGGTACCTGCGGGAAAGGAGCATTGTGATGGGGGACCTGCGGGAAAGGAGCATCATGATGGGGGACCTGCGGGAAAGGAGCATCGTGGTGGGGGGACCTGCAGGAAAGGAGCATTGTGGTGGGGTACCTGCGGGAAAGGAGCATCGTGGTGGGGGACCTGCGGGAAAGGAGCATCGTGGTGGGGGACCTGTGGGAAAGGAGCATTGTGATGGGGGACCTGCGGGAAAGGAGCATCGTGGTGGGGGACCCGCGGGAAAGGAGCATCATGATGGGGGACCTGCGGGAAAGGAGCATCATGATGGGGGACCTGCGGGAAAGGAGCATCGTGGTGGGGGGACCTGCAGGAAAGGAGCATTGTGGTGGGGTACCTGCGGGAAAGGAGCATCATGGTGGGAGGACCTGCGGGAAAGGAGCATCGTGGTGGGGTACCTGCGGGAAAGGAGCATCGTGGTGGGGGACCCGCGGGAAAGGAGCATCATGATGGGGGACCTGCGGGAAAGGAGCATCGTGGTGGGGGACCCGCGGGAAAGGAGCATCATGATGGGGGACCTGCGGGAAAGGAGCATCGTGGTGGGGGACCCGCGGGAAAGGAGCATCGTGGTGGGGGACCTGCGGGAAAGGAGCATCGTGGTGGGGGGACCTGCGGGAAAGGATCATCGTGGTGGGGGACCCGCGGGAAAGGAGCATCATGATGGGGGACCCACGGGAAAGGAGCATTGTGGTGGGGGACCCACGGGAAAGGAGCATCGTGGTGGGGTACTGCGGGAAAGGAGCATCGTGGCTGGGGACCTGCGGGAAAGGAATGTGCTTGCAGGCTACTGCAAACCTCAGGAGCTTCTAGAGGTGGGCAGTGCTGCTCGCTGCATCTCCTCCCAAGCACCAGCCTGCTTCTCCCTTTGCTTTTGCTGCTAATGTAGTCGCCTCGCCCCGCTTAATTGGTCTGGGTTTGCCTTCACTGTGGAGCTGGGTGCGTGCTGCTCCCCCAGCCTGGGGGAACTCGCTGTGTTTGCCCTTGGCAAGGGCCGCAGGGATGAAGAAGCACTGGGGGAGCATGAGCCATCTGATGAGGACATGTAACCGGGGAAGAATGAAGTTCCTGTGGTCTGCAAGGTGATGGGGCAGGTCCCTGTGCTCCCCAGGGCCTGTGCAGGGAGTCGGGGGGGCTGAGGCTTTAACAGCAGGGCTGAGCTGAATGGGTAAAGCCAGGGAGCTGAGTCCTGCCGGGGTGCACCGTCTGTTTATTCCTGTAGTAGCTCTGAGTTTTTAAAAAAAAAAAAAAAGCAAGCTACTTTTTTTTTTTTTTCCCTTTCCTTGCATGAAATGCAAATCAATAGATGTTGTATTCACATTCTAACAAGATGTCAAGGAGAAAAGGGTAGCCTTTCATTCAGGCAGAGCCACAAACACACCCAGGGAGAGGCGGGGGGGCAGGAGGGGAGGGAGGCGCTGGCTCCCCCCGGGCTGCAGCGCTGGGCATCGCTGGTGGGGTGGGAGGGAGGGGGCAGGAGAGGTCAAAGCCAGGGGCACGCCGGTTTTTGGATACTTTCCATTTCCCCTTGAGCCTTCTGCATCCCTCCTACCCCAGCCCAGTGCTCCTGCTGCGTGGCTCAGCCCCTGCGGAGGGCAGAAGCCTGGGAAGGGAGTGCCGGGCGTCTTTTTGCGAAGCAGCAGCCCTGCGGAGGGGCTTGCAGGAGTTGGGAATCACCTGCGGTTGGGCTGGGAAGGGTGATGCGCGGAGGCCGGGTGCAGATGCTGTGGGGAGCCGGGGCAGTGAGGCTGGGGTTGGGAAGGAGAAGGTGGCAGCGGCGGGGACGGTGGCTTCGGGAACAGGCTGCCCAGAGAGGTGGGGGAGTCCCCATCCCTGGAAGTGTTCAAAAAACGGGCAGAGGTGGCACTTGGGGACATGGTTTAGTCTCGTCTACCCTTGACTGGTTTAGTGTGGACTTGGTAGTGTAGGTTAATGGTTGGACTGGATGATCTTAAAGGTCTTTTCCAACCTAGATGATTCTATGATTCTATAATTCTATGATTCTGTCTTAAAGGTCTTTTCCAACCTAAGCAATTCTATGATTCTATAATTCTATCTTAAAGGTCTTTTCCAACCTAAGCAATTCTATGATTCTATGATTCTATCTTAAAGGTCTTTTCCAACCTAAGCGATTCTATGATTCTATGATTCGGGAGCTGGTGGTCAGCAGAAAGCCGGCGCTCTGCGGCGTGTGGTCCTGTGAGCACGCAGGGCTCGGCTTTGGCTTGCTCCGTCGAGGGGCCTGGGTCACGTTCCGGGGCTGGGATCGGCTTGGTGCCGGCTGCTTTGGTGCCTGGGTGCTGGGGATGCGTGGCCGGGCGTCGTGGTGCAGAGTCTGGGAGCAGCCCTGGGCACCCTGCAACCTCACGCCTTGCGCTCCAGCTTTCAGGGTGCTCTGCCCTGGCCGTGCAAGGAGAGGGTGAAGGAATCTCTGCTTTATTGGAAACTTAAGTGTTATTTACTCCAGAGACGAGAGTGGTCCCAGATGTGAATATGCATTGAGACAGCTTGGGGAAAAAAACCCTGAAAATACGCAAAAAACATCACGTTTAAATGTGCCCAGCGGACCATAATGTCTCCTCTCGGATCGGGTGCTGCCTGTCAAATTTAAATATGCATTTTAGATTCTCTGCTTGATATCAAAAAACAAACAACCCCAAATATCCCAGAAAAGCTCTACCAGCTAAATACATATTTATACATATTTTTTTTTTTTTTTTTTTTTGTATCTTGGAAATCAAGCAAATGAAACAGGCCAGTGCCCTGTTCGGTCCTGGAGAGCTAGTGAGCCGTGATAGATTTGTTTGCCTGACCAAAGCACATTTGTTCCCATTTTGCAGATGGGAAAGCAGAGGCGTCGATGCACTAAAGACCTGGTCCGAGGTCACCCTTAGAGCTGCGCTCAGCAAGTCGGGTGTCAGCCTAATTGGCCAAAATGGATGCAAGGGGAGCAGCTAAGCGTGTGCTGGATGTGGTTAATAGTCATTGCCAGGTGGGGGGAAAAGAAAAAAAAAAAAAAAGCAGACAGGAGAAATGTGGTGGGAGGAAAAAAAGTAAGAATGTGTTGTTTTGAAATTTGCCCAAATATAGTTTTTTCAACTCGGGTTTTGAAAGCAGAGCAACATGTTTGTTCTGGGCCCATCAAACATTTCTGTTAATTAGAAATGATTTCTTTGTTCATTTCCTTGAGTTCCTGGAGGATAACAATATTTCTTTTCGCCTTGGGCGGATTCAGAGCTCGCTGTGTGGGTTTTGGAGAGCGAGCAGCAGCCGGAGGATTCAGCTGAGCCCCGAAGCGGCGCGGTCCCCTCCGGGGACAGATGTCCCTGTCCCGGCTGCCCGCGCAGGATGCAGGCACGTGCCTCGCAGCCCTGGGAAATCCCAAATGCCTCCTCGCAGCCAGTTTCCCAAAGCGCTTGTGAAGCAAAGGATAAATTTACTTGACGTCGGCTGTTTGGGTGTCAATTAAAGGGAAATTCAGGGCAGAAATATCGCCATCCTCGTCTCGAGCTGAGCGAGACACTAGGCTCATTGGTTTTTTTACTCAGTGTGATGCGTTAGCTCTTTCAGAGGTGAAGGTTATTGCGAACAGCATAACTTTACTCTTATTAAAAAAGTCCCTGGGCGCAGTTCCTTCGGCATGGTCCTAAAAATGCGGGAGCTAGGATGCCTGCAGCAGATAATGTGGGAATATGGTTGAGTTAAAAGCTTTTAAAAACTTGTGGTTTCTTCCTGCAGAGTAGAAAATGAATAGAGATTAATGGCTAAAAGCCAGAGAAAGTTTGTCCTGGTGACGCGTGCTCGGCTCCCATCCCTTGCTGAGCGAGCATACCCCATGGAGAGCACGACGGATACGGCTTTGCGCACCGAAAGCGCCGTTCCTGCTCCTCCTGGTGCTGCTTTGTACAAAAATAATGCGAGATAAGAGGTGCGTGCACGGAGGGGGATGCGGTTGTCGTCTCTGTGATTAGTCTGCGTCGAGCTGCAACGAGTGGGTGGGAGAAACCTGGGGAAGAAAGGCAGCAGGGGAGGAAATTCTTGGGGTTTCGTGTCTGGGTTTGGATGCGAGGTGTTTGGTGGCAGAGGGGAGCTGGAGGGCTCCGGCCCTGGCTCTGCAGCAGCTTGGGGGAATTAATATCTGCAGCTGGGTGTTTGTGGATGCATCGTCCTTCCAGGAATCGTGCACGCCCAATGTGGAGCGTTTCTTTTCCAGAAACTCCCTGAGATGATGAGTTTAATGCAAAAAGGAGTCTCGAGGGAGAAGAGTCCAGGGAACTGGTGTGGTCTGGGGGACCAGGGATGGTGAGAGGATGCCCAGGCAGATGAGCACAGAGGCTAAGGGGAGGAGCAGGATGAAACCCTGGGGTGGCAGATTGGGGGGGTGGGGGAGTTTGTGACCACTGGTGGCAAAAAGCTGTGGTGAGTTGATAGCTGGAAGTCCGAAGTATTGGCCTAAAAGTACACTTGGGCTGGCCTGGAACACAAAAAGAGACTTTTAGCCCTCAGTTAGTGGGGAAAGAGATTGTTTTGAGCAAAACTAAACATTTTAGTTTGTCTTTAAGCATTAAAAAATGCTTACAATTTATTTTTAACAAAGCTGCAATGCATATGAAACAAGAAACATTTTTTTTTTTTTAGAAAATGTCAAAAATAAGTGCTATTTCTTTTGGAAACTTATCTTTGCAACCTTTTTTTTTTTTTTTTTTTGGCAATGCAGCAAACTCAAGCCCTAGCTGGCAAATGCTTTGATCTGGGGGTGGCCGTGGGAGGGGGGACATGGCAGGGGCAGCTGGCAGAGAGGCGGAATGCTGGGTCCGATGCCCTGCGCTGGGGATGCTCAGGGCTTGGCAAGGGCATGGGAATGTGCCAAGGGGGGGTCTGGGGAAAGCAGGGATCAGGGAGGGGGAAACCGTGGCAGCCTGAGGAAACACTGCTTGGCCTCGGTGGGGACGGGACGGTATCGGGTAGGGGGTCTGCAGGAGCAGGTGCCCTGGGCTCGGCGTCCTTTTGGGGCTCTGGGAGCCCGCTGGAGGGAAAAAATACGGCGCTGGTTGGGATGCACAGAGAAGATTGCTTCTCGGTTTCAGAGATTTTGTGCGAAAAACACCCACTCATGCTAAAAAGCTTGGATTGCTCGCCGGTTTGCCTCTCTTGGCAGTAGGCAGAGCTGCCGGCGGCTTCCCAGGGAGGGGAGCAGAGCCCGCAGAGGGGCAGGGGCGAGCCAAGGGGCTGAAGCCGGGGGCTGCCCCACTGGCCAGCTGCAGCCTGGGGGCAAAATATTTCCGAGCCCCTTTGCAGGCAGCTGGTGCACGAGGAATTGGTGGGACGGTGCCCGTCTCTGTGCCGGGCTGCTCCCTCCATCCCGGGTACCGCTGCCAGCCGGTGCTGGGAGGGATGCTGAGGGGGTCGGTGCCCGCATTTAACTCCCTGGTTGCAGAGTGAGACCCGCAGAAGAGCGAGTGTGCGTGTGTCAGTCAGCATCTCGAACCAATGGGTGCCTGGTAGGAGGTCTGCTTTCCCCGGTGCACGCACTCAGCCTGGTGCTCCTTCTGCTAGTTGTGTGTGCGTGTGCGTGCGTGTGCAAGGAAAAATCAGAGACACTGACTGCCTGCTCCCGTCTCTCTCTCTCTCTCTCTAGCTCACTAACTCAGTCTCCCTCCCTCCACAAACATTGGATTTAAACCTGCTCAGAATTAAACGCAGACGAAAGCAGCGGCGGCAGCAGCAAGCAGCAAGCAGCAAGCAAATCAGCCGCTAGTCTACCGCAGCTCCAAGATGTACCATCCTGCCTGCTGGATCGTCTTCACGGCCACAACTGCCCTGCTCTTCATCCCAGGTAGTGCAAAAAGCTTTTTCTCCTGGGGATGGGATGGCATCGGCTCGCAGGGTGGGAAAGCCGAGCGGCGCGCGTGTGGGGGACCCGGACTTCATGCACATTGCGCACGAATGCACACACGCAGGCAGGCAGCGAGTTGCTCTGCAGCAGGGAATTGCCAAGCGCTTCCAGCGAGCGGGGTTCAAACAGCCGTGCCTGTCCCCCGCGGCAGGGCTGGCTCCCTGGGGGGGGCACCCAGCCGCACGCACCCGAGCGGCGGGGGTGGCCAGGATCGCACGCAGCCCCCCTGGCTGGGCAGAGCCCATCCCCTCGGGCAACCTCTGGCTGTAAATGATGGGGTCACAGAGCTGTTTCCCCTTCAAAGTTGGGCACCTGCTGTACCCTCCCTCTCTCCCGATTCCCCGTGTTCCCCCTCATCCCTGCTTCCTGCCAGGCAAACTCGGGTGCCTGCCCCTCGCTCCCTTTTGCAAAGTGAAATCGAACCCCCCGATCCGGGCACCGGGGGGGACCGTGTCGGGCTGCGGCGAAGGTGCTGCAACCTCCACGAGCCGAGCAGGTGGCTCCCGAAATGTGGGTTGGCCTCATCCCCATGGCTTGCCGGGGAGGATGAGGGGGGGAGATGCTGGGGTTGGAGCCGGCGCTGGCTCCGTGCTGACGCTCGGCGGGTGGGTCGCGGCGGGGCAGCGAGCGCAGCCCTGCGCTGCATCCGCGGGGAGGGAGCAATGGGGGCGGACAGCAGAGCTGCACACCGGGGAGTGGGGGGGATGTCGCTGGCATCTTTTTTGACGATGATGTGCACTTTTAGCAGCTGAAAAGATTACGGTCCTTGTGCAAGCAGATGGGGACAGGGTGTCGAGGCTCAGATCCAATCTTAACCCAACATGTGTTTTTCATGACTGTCGGGGAGAATTGTGTTGGACTCGGGAGGGCAGGGAAGAGGCACGGCTATGGTTTCAGCAGCTTTCCATGGTTTAGTTACAGCGCTTTGCTGTGCAGGGCTGGCGTGTGAGGGAAGAGGATGAAGCTGGCGGGGGAGAGGTTAGCTGTGTCACAGCTGGAAAACAGCTCTTTCCACAGCTGTGACGAACACGAGGGGACTCAGGCTAAAACTTGCTTGCGGAGGCTCGTGCCGTGGGACCGTCCGCATCCTGGGGTCCCGTGGCAGAGTGGTCAGCAGGTACGAGAGCCCCTGGAATGGGGCCGGGTACCACAGATGCTCCGTGGGGTTGCGGTGGGACGTGATGTGCGTTAGCCCTGGGGGGCCAGCGCCGTGGCCTGGGGTGAGCGTTGGCTGGTTGTGGAGCAGCGGTGGAGGACCTCCGATGGCAGCGCCTCCAGCTCTTCGGCAACGCCTTGAACCAAAATGGTGCACCAAAAAAATGGCGCACCAAAAAAATGGTGCACCAAAAAAATGGTGCACCAAAAAAACGGATGCACCAAAAAAACGGTGCACCAAAAAAATGGTGCACCTATAGTTTAGCACGTGCGCATGAGAAGGATGACGCAGTCGCGTGAGCTGCTCGACTTTGCCGAATGCGAGGGGGTTTTTTAATTGAAAATATTATCTTGAGCAAGAGAAGGCAGGTGCGCCTGGCATGGGGGCAGCTGGCCTCACCACGGCTGTGCCGAGCGGAGCGTTGGCTCTTTCACCTTCTTGCTAGGTGAGGTTCCGCGGGGTCGAAACTGCAAAGCAATGTATGCAAGGCAGCCGTGCAGGTCAAATGGGAGGACGTGTGACACTTGACGGGCTGTCATCAAGGTGTCCTTAAGCTGCAGGAGCTGGCAGAGACCTGGCACGGAGCATTTGTGGCTTGCTGGTGCCCTGCTGCAGTTTCCTCGGGCCATGGCTGTTTGGCCCAAGGGCTGGGCTAGCTCTGACATCTGTGTGCGCCAGGGAAGGAAAAGGCCCATGCGTTTAAGCCCCCAGTAACTTGGGAGAGGTTTCTTGATCCACGCTTACGCGGTTGTAGCTTTCCCTTCTTATTTCTATTAAGCAGCAAGATCTGCTTTGGCTCTGAACGTCCCCTGAGCCAAACCAGCCCAGGACTTTGCCCAGCTGGGCTCAGCCGTTAATCCATCAAGCTGAAACCTGCTGCCTGGATTAGAGGAAGGGAAATATTCCAGTGCGCTGGGCTGGCTGCTTGGTGCTTTGCCTTCCTGCCCCCGCACCGACCACTTTCTGCCTTGAAGCACAGAATTTGAACATCTCCTCTCCTTTTTCTTTTTGCGTGGCTTGCAGAGGCTGGATGTTTTCCCTCCCTGCCCAACCTGGCCGCAGCACTGATTTCAGTCGTGGTTTCACTGCCGTGGGCTGTAACACAAGTCATGTTGGCAAAGTCTCCCTGGATGGCAGCCGGTGCAGAGGGAAGCCGAATGGTCCCTGTGGATCCTTGGAGCCTGCACCTTCCCGGAGTGTGGTTTTTTTTTTTTTGGCTGTTTATTATTTGCAAGCCTAATCCCACGTGTTTTATGCAGGTGACGCTCCCCTGGGATATGCAGAGGCTGTCTGTGGAGCGCGAACTCTTTCCCTCTCCGTTTTTATCCGAATCCTACAGGAGTTTCACACGGGGTGGTTAAAATGAGAAGGGAACCTGCTTTTAGAAGGTGTAATTAGAGTGAAGGGAAACATCACAACTTGAAGGCTCCTGCAGAAAATAGCATTGCAAAGTTATTATTAGCTGTAATAGCTTATTTGCCAGTTTTTTTTCCTCTTTCTCTCGCTCCCGCCTCTGTTCACACCCCACACCCCCCCCTCCCCCTTTACTTTTTGTTAGGAAAGATGCATTTTTCCCATCGGGGCTCATGTCATCTCGTTACCAATTTACTCTTGTGGAATCTAAAGACACGGAAGGTTAATGCAATAATGAAACCCTGACCCCTCTGGTCATAGGTAGTGTCTTACTCTGCAGCTTTTTATTTCTTTGTAAGACAAGTTCCCACCCAAAATAATTTTGAAGGCTTAATGCTGTTGTCGTCTGATGCCTGGGGGCAGGCGGGTTCCTGGACATCAGTTGCCTTCTGAGGTGGGGTCCTTCTGGATGGGAAGGATGCTGAGGATTTTTAATGAGCCCAGTGCTGCAGGCTGGGGAGGTGGAGCGGGTAATTTAATTGTCAAGCTGTTGGCAAATGCTTTGAACCGCTGGGCATTTTGGGTGCTGTTGTTTTGAGATGTACCAGGATGGGCTGTGACGCACTAGAGAATGAATCTGGGGCAGTGGGGGGAGTATGTGTGGTTAATCTGCGGTTACGGTGTGACATCATGGCTCTACAGGTGGCAAAAATCAATGCATATCAGCTTCTTCAGACATTTATATTGCTGCCTTTGCTGGCTTGGCGAAATGACTTGTCATGGCAGCGGCTCCTTTCAGAAGTCAGGCATCTGGCAGTGCAGGGTGAGACGGACGATCCTGTTTGTCGCTGCTCCTGGGCATTGGGGTCAAGGTAAAGCTTGCAGAGCTTGGAGAGTCCCCCAGTGCTCTGCCATCACCCCTGGCACCCGGGACCTGCTTTCCGTGTCCTCCCAGAGACTCTGGCTGTGCGACCCCTTACCTGCCCACCTCATCCTCGCTTGGGCAGCATGGCTTTGGTGGTTGTCATAAATCCAGTCTAAAGATAAGAAACAGACATTGCAGGAGTTAAAAACACCTTTCCATCCCTTCTTAGTGCGGAGCCCCTGCTATGGGAGCATGCTTTTCCCGCTGCCACCACTGCCTGTGACGTGGCCATTGCAGGGAATGCCGGACTGGTGGAGGGCTGCTGATCCCTGCCACTAAGCCCAAGAATAAGTACCTAGAGCACATTAGTTCCGCTTTAGTGTTATTTCAATATGAGCGAGAGGGACTTAAGGGGATTTTCTGTGCTCTTCCAAAGGCTGGGGATAGTAGCGGATAAGGCACTGCAGCCATCAATCCTCCATCAGTTGGAGGTGCTGGGGAAGAAAGAGGTCCCAGCAGGACGGGGAGCGTGTGCCGGCAGGCATCAGCCCCAAAACGCTGCCTGGTCTTACTCTGACCAAGGCTTGGGCTGTGGTTTCCCTGTTGGAAGTCGATTCCTCCATCCCCTGGCTCCTGGGACAGGGAGGAAGCTGGTGTCGGCCTTTTGGAAGATGCTTTTTTTCTGCTGGGGAGGAGCAGCGCTTGCGCTCATTTCCAAATGACGTGGGGAGGGAGCATGACGGGAGAACGGGCGCAGGCATCTTTTGCTGCGTGCAAATCCCTGCAGAACAAATTTCCAGAACAATTTGCTCTGGGGGCTGCGGGTTTTGGGGCTGGTGGCTCCGGCCAAAGTGGTGAACCTTGCTTTGCATTTTCCAGCAGCTTCTCTTTGACAGCGTCTCCTTTGTGCATTCACTAGTTGCAGACGGCCGGGTGGAGGAGCTTTTGCTGGTGCGAATCCCTGTGAAAAACGGAAAAAAGAGAAATGTTTCAAAGGCACCAATGGGAGCTCGGTACCTTAACTGGTGCCTTTGAAGATATTCCCCAAAGGCTTGAATATTTGGTTATGGCGAAATTCAAGCTGCATAAACAGCTGTGTTCGTATTTTACACTTGAATATGCAATTTGAAGTTTGTGCTCTGCTTGGTTGGAAACTGAAGCCATTGGGTGAGGAGTGGGGAAGGAGGCTGCCGGGGTGCTGCGACGAACCCCGGCACCTTTGCAGGGGGAGCAGGGTTACCTGGGAGGGTCCTGTTGCTGCCGTCAGGTGGGGATAGAGGAAAACTTGTGGGTTTTTTTCTGTAACATGTTCAATGACCCTGTGGTCAGCCTGGGCTTTTGCAGCCCTGTCCTTTTCCCATCCCCAGTTAGGCAAAGCCGGACACTGGTCCCCGTCCCTTCTTACCTTCTAGCCTGAGCAGCCCCTGAGATGCTCTCGGCTGCTGGCGTGTGCAGGATGGGGAATGATCTCAGCTGTCACACTTCTCCTTTTTGTTTAAACTTAAAAATAATAACAGCTCTGCTGCAAATCTCCTTGCCTCCCAGTCATCTCTCCCGTTCCCTAATGAAGGCATGGTACTTATAATTACCAATGCGGCAACAGCACATAGAGGTGGCTTTGACACTTGCTGCTCAGTGGGTGGGTTTTTCCAGGGAACTCCTCTTCGTTTCATGCTTAGAGGAAAGAAGCACTTTCCTGCCTGCTTCTCAAAAGCTCTGGGACTGCATTATCGTCCTCGAAGGGTAACCAAGCGAGGTGGCTTGCTAGGTGTAGAGAGGCAGGAATGGCAGGGGATGCATCGCCCTTGTGAACTGATGGTAGCGCGAGCCCAGGTATTGTGGGGTCCAGCCGAGCGGGACCTTGGAGCTGGTGGGCTCTCCCTCTAGTCCCGGCTTAGGCTCAGAGAGCATGGGGTGGCAGAGGGCAGTCGTTTGGGGCATTGGTTTGAGTTGCATGGAGGTGGTGGACTTCTCCTGGCAGGACCAGGGAGGAGTGTTTTGCAGAGGAGGTGTCTCTTCAAGATCATCCGAAGCAGGGAATGGTTGCACGGTCGCAGAAAGCAGAGTGTGTGGTTTCAGGGGCTTTCTGGAAAGGGGACTTTGTACTTCTCATGGTTCTCATGTCCTGGATCTGTCTCCATGGGCTGAATTTCCCAGATGGACACATCTGCCTTGGGCACCAAGGCTCAGCTAGCTGCAGAGACCCGTCAGTGCATCGGTGTTGAGAGCAGCCTCCTTGGGAGGAGCCGTTTTGGGGAAGTTGGACCTGTTGCCTTTGCAGCAGAGTCATGTGCGCACCGAACACGTGTGAGATGAGGCAAGGAAGGGGGAAAAAGAAGAGTTATTTTTAGATTTACTTTTCTGTGAATTCAGCGCTAGTGAAAAGTGCTGGATTGACAGCTCTGGAGACTGAAGCAGGCTGCAAACCGCAGGGAAGGGGTAGCCTGGCAAACCTCCCTGTGAGCTCCATGCGTCAGGATGGGGTGCTGGGACCGGACCTCATCAGCTCAGACTGTCTGGACCGCAAAATCACGGGGGGTGTCTGTTGTGTTGGCCAGGGCTGGTGCACCGGTGGGGTTTTATGTAGAGGATACAAGCTTCCTGGGGAACAAGCTGGGTTTGCCTGCGCTTGATGTGGCTTTGTCCTTCGTGGCTCACCCCATGGTGAGCTCCTCACAGCTCCTCAGCCACGTGAGGACCAGCTGAACCTGCAGCAGGAGGGCTTGGGCTTCCTTCTGGTCCAGCAGGAACGTTACCCTTTCCACTAACCAAATTGCCCAGGCACATTTCTTCCCCATGCTCCTTGCAGAACATGGAAGAGATGTTGACATGGGGCTTTGGGCCCTTAGAGCACCTCCAAACTGGTGAGAGTTGGAGGGAACCAGGCTGCCTGCGCCCCACGACGTGCTCTCCGAGCAGCGTTCCTCTGCTCTCCACCTGCCAGCCCATCGCCTCCTCTTGCCCAACTGTTTACTTCTGGCTTTTGTTTCCTGGACTTGTTGCTATGCATGCGGCGTGTGGAAGGAGCTCCAGCAAATATAGGCCACACTTTGATTGTTCAGCAAGCTGGAAAATGATGATTATAATTTTTGACAGAAGGGAAGGAGGGGGAAGGAGATCTCTGGGCTTTCAAATCTGCTCTGTCATAAGCAGGATCTTGCAAGGGCCTTCTGATGACTTCTCCCGCCCCAAAGGAAATGGCGTTTGCATAGCAAGAGGGGTTAGAGGAAAAATTCCTCTCTTTCAAAGGACAAACCAGCACTTCTTTCACCAAGCCTTCCACCTTGCACGGCAGTCCTGTCACAGCGCATAAGTGAAACGCGGTTGGTGTTGTCCAGTAATTGAATGGGAAGCATCCGAGAGAAACCTGGCTGCTGCTAAAAAACCCCCCAGCCCTGTTAGAGCAGCACACACGGAGCGCATCCTTCATGCTGCAGCTGCTGGCAGAGGTCCTGGCGGAATGCTGCCTGCAGTGCCAGCCCCAGGGGACACAGGCATTAAGGTCCTTAAAGCCAGCCTGTGCAGGGCGTCCTGAAACTGGCTGGGAATGAAGCCCGAAAGACCCCACAGACTTATCCCAAACAGGCAGCTATGTTTGGGGCCACGTCATGGCTGGACCTGTCTCAGCACATTCGTGGGTGGCAGCAGAGCCCACGGAGACCTCGGCTGCTCCTGCCATGCCCCTTCCCAACTTGGCGGTCCAGATGATTGGCACCAGCTGCACAGTCCCTGCTGGATCTGCCTATTTATTTATTTTATTTAACGGTGTTGGCTAATTTCCACTGTAAGTTTTGGGGTTTGGGGTTTTTTTGTTTATTTTAATGCGATCACTTCTAATGAGGCTAATGACATTTAGTCTCCATGGCGGCGCATTTTAATTTGGTCACTGAAATGTCAGCGCAAGGCAGCTGCCTCCTATCTACCCGCGACAAAAGGCACCGCAGACAAAAGGGCTCTGTCCCCGGCCGTCCCTCGCCCTCCTTATCTCCTGCCTCCCAGGGACGGGCCAGGACGTTTGGCAAAGCTGCCCTCCTGCCGTCCCCTCCTCTGCTGGCACCAGGGGAGCGGGCTCGGCTGCCAAACGCTGCAAGGATGAAAGGCGAGGGCTGCCGGAAACACAACCTTTTGAGGCGAGCCAGCATGACATAATTAATCAGATGTCAAAACCTCTAAGCAAAGTTAGTTTTGATCGGCAGGAAAATCTGTCAAATAGGTCATTCTGCTGCCCATGGTGCTTTTCTCTCTCTGCTCATCTGTCTACCTTGCTACGTCTCCTTTCCATGGCTGGGGTGGCAATCTCCTACAGCCAGGTGGGACCTTCCAGCTTGCAGGGCGTGGAGCAGCGTCTCCTCGTCCTCACTGGAGCTGGCAGCAGGGCTGGTGCCATGGGACAAAGCGGTGCGGGCACTCGTGAGCCCCTTTGCTGAAATGCCATGAGGTTGGAAATGGGACAGCGGGAAAGGGGTCCATGAGCTGAAGGTGGACGTAGGCATTTGCAGAGGTCAAAGTGGTCAAATGCTGCAGTGTGAAATTAGAGAGGGCTCTGGTGCAAAGTTGGGGTGTCAGGAGCAGCATAAAACCCAAGGGAGGCGGCGCCGGGGTTGCAGGTGGCTGCACTGGAGACATGGCAACTTCTCTGCGTTGTGTTGTGCTTGAGTCCTCTCAAGATGTTGAACCTCAGAAGCCCAAGCCATTTTGCTTAAGAATGAGTCCTTTTTTCTGCAATCTGGGTCCAAATGCGGCTGAATTTGATCTGTTCTCCTTTGATCTCTTCCTCCCTCTCCATTCCATGTACTAGGAATGGATGAAGATTAAAGTTTGCAGCTTCTGAGCAAACTAGGTTGCTCATCACTGAGTGATACCCAATTACCTGCTGATACCTCAGGAGTGAGATGGTATTGATCCTGCTTGGATTTGAACTTGTTGAACCAAAGAATCTGGATATTTCAAATTTGTTGCTTAGGACATGCCATTTCCTTCAGGTATCAAAGCGCGATGCAGGCTGTGTTTCTGTGCCCCGTGGTCCTCGGAGCTGATGGGAGGTGGGTCTGTTGTCTCTGCCACATGGGAAATGACCAATAAATGATAAATAAATAATAGCATCTGTACTCTCCACAGTACAGGAGGGATGTAGATGTAATGACTTTTGTGATGTGCATGAGGAATATCTCCATTTTACTGAAAATGAGTCCCCAGAAGCTGATTTTTTTCCCCCATGGGGGTGGTTTTCTGTGCCCTCCTGCACACCATCTCTTTGCGAGCACCGCAGGCTGCAGAATTGCCTTTGATGGCATCCTCCGTGTCTGCCTTCCTCTTGTCTTCTGCTGCCTGTCATGTTCCCAAGCAGAAATAGCCTATCAATTCAAAATGAAAACAAACATTCTCCCAAATTTACCTGGTGAGACGGGGCCTGAGGGACTGGATAGAAACATTTATTACTGAAACTCGGTGGTACCAGGTCCTGCTCTTGCGTAGTGGGTGCTTCCAGTAGATCTTAAAACACTTCATGAAGAAGAGAATTTTCCTTGTGCCTGTTTTTGCAGACAGGGAAGCCAAGGAATAAAGAGGGAAAATGACTTGCCTGAGGCATGTGCAGAGACACGTGTTAAAAGACATGTCCTTGCTGTAGCTCCAAATCTGAAGTGGAGGTTTCTGCACGTTTTTCCTTGTGAAACAGTGGGTTTCAGCTTCCTCCTTTGAGAAACACAGGAGAAAGACTGTGAGATCAATACATTGGGTCCTAAAATCCCTGTGCTGTGCTGCCGTGGAGCTGGAGCATCACAGGGCTCCAGGCTTACGCTTATGTGACCGTCAGAGCTGATGCCCTGGTTAGTGTCACCGGTAGGAGAGGCTGAGCCATGCTTAAGGCAGCAATGTCTGGGGGTAGGCAAATGCGAATTCACAGTTAGCAAGAGACTTAGTCTGGCTTTGTGCGTCGAGGGGCACCATCTGTTCCTCTTGAAGTTGGCAGGAGGGCAGCGTGTGCTTGATCCCCCTGCCCTTTCGCATCTCGTCTCTGCCTGCCTTCCCCCAAGGTCTGAGAGCGATGATTTCCGAGGTGAAACCAGGAGGTGAGCAGAGAAGAAATTCTCAAGCACGCTCTTCACTCAACCCTGGGGCTCCAAATGGAAACGCTCTTTGCAATTTAACAGAAAGCACACATTTGTCCCGGTGATGCCTGCCCTGCGTCCGCTTTGTGCGCTGCAGCATCCGCCGGCCGCTCCGAGGCCGAGAGTCGATGCCTTTGCCAGCTTTTCTGTATCCTTGGGATACTTTATCTTTATAAAGTAGCAATAAATGGACAGTATAATATATTTCACTTTTAATAAGGTGTTGCCAGTTGCACACACTCCGCAGAGCAATTAGTGTCAAAAGCAGCTAAGCAATGGCGGGGAGCCGTAATTCGACTGTTTACCGGGTTGGAGGATTTATGGGCAGGCGTCGGGGGGAGCCACGGTCGCAGCTTGGCTGGAGATGCGGGAGGTGCTGTGCACCGGCTTTAGAACCACGTGCCTCCAAGTCCTGCCGAGTCGTGGCAACTCTTGAGAGAGAGGCTCAAACAAGCCACTGCTTCATTTTGGTGGCCCCCCCAGCCCTGAGGCTTGGGAGGATGCCTCCGAAAGGGGATGCTGAGCCTGCTCAGATGTGCCAGCCAGCTGGGCGGTTGCCCAAAATTCAGGTGGGGAGGACCTGTTTGCTCTGGCGCGTTGGCCTGGAAAGCAGAGCTTTGTGGTGCGAGGTTGTCCTCATCGGGGAAGGGTCGCATCGGGATCGAAGGGAGACTCTGGGCTTGGTTGGCACGTGGGCGTTGAGCTGATGGAGGTGGTGCGACGGGGCTGGAGAGGGGAGTTTTCAGGTCTCGGGGAGGCTCTTCTGCATCCTTCCAGCTCATGAAATGCGTGGAAGTATCCAGAGCTGATGGGACCATACTTGGTGGTGCTGCTTCACATGAGAGTAACTCCTTTTGCCGTGTGATGCTTTCTATCCCAGGCATCCAGGACTTCCTTATTTTTAATTTTTTTAGCACTGGGGCATGTTGAGCAAAGAGCTTCAGTGAGCTCAGCCCGGGGAGGTGCTCGCCTCTTCCTCCTTTCCGTGAACTGAACATCCCCTGCTTTTGTCTGGGGACTCTCTGATCATCACAGGTTGTACTGTGCAGGAGGAAGGCAGTTTTTATAAAGACTGCCTGCGTGTTGATCTCTCTGCCGAGGCAGTCAGCTGAGCGATCCTGCCAGAGCCCTCCTACCCAGATCTAACCAGGCTCACGCTGGCGCTCGGGGCGCAGGTTTCCAGAGGCTTGGCCCAGCAGTCCTTGGCTGGCAATAGCTTCGTGGGCGGACCAAAAGTGGCGTTACTCGGCAGAGGTGGTGTGGATGGAGGTGCCGCTGTGCCTAATGGTACGGGTCGGGCTGCAGATTCAATCCGGCCCGGATCTGCTGTGGGGAAGCAAACTCAGTTTGCATCAGATTTGTCGGATCTGATTTTGGGGGTCTGAAATCAGCCCGTTGGGGAATGCGCGTGGAAGCACTGGCTTGTAGCCGCTAACAAGTGAGGCGTGATGCTAGGGATGCAGCAGATGGGTTTTGCAGCCCTGGTCCCCAGCTGCCATCGGCTCTGCGCACCTGAACCTGCACCTCTTGCGGCATTCACCATCCCAGCCCCTGGGGCAGCCCTGCTTCCCAGGCAAAGCCTTCACCTTCCCCCGCGGAGGGAACAGCCAAAGCATTTGGTTTCTAGAGCGAGCACAGGCGATATTTCTGAGCCCGTGCCCCCATCTGCTCCCTCTTTCCCACCCCCTGTTTCTCAGTTCAATAAAGTCCCAGTTTCTTGGGTTTCTTCTCCGAATTGAAAGCCTTCCATTTTCACACCTCTGTAATTGGTGCTATCTGTTGAGAGAAACTCTGCAACTCCAGCCAGCCAAGGTCAGGAGGAGCTGAATTGAATTAAAAGGAGCAGAAATTGGTTCGAGGTGGGCAGAGGGCCACGGGGAGAACTATGCAATTTCTCTCCTTGGGGCTCCTGATGAGCAGAGCGAGCGGCAGCTTCCCATCTCAGCCCGCGGGGGGCTGACATCGGCCCACCCACACCTTAATCTGCGCACCGAGGTGGGCACCTCTCAATTGAAAACAAGGAAATGAAACCCAGCATCTCCTCCTTTTATCTGGTCAGCGGGACAGGGCTCTGCTCCTCTGGTTCCTTGGCTAGGATGCTGAGAACTGTCACTGAAATAACCTTGCGGTGATTAAATACAGCAAGAAATGATGTTTTTAATAAAAACCTAAAGCTGTGATACAAGCTGATGGATAGGAGATTTAAGGTGCCGTGCACTAATCCTACCTGTAACTCAAACCCAGGTGGAAAAACCCCAGTGCTGTTGGACTGAGTTAAGGGTGAGCATCCTGATGTTTGGATCACGGTTCCCCAGCTCAGTCTCTTGCTGACTTAAGTTGGTGTAAAACTGGAGCAACTTCAGCCAAAGCCGGTGGATTTATAGCCCTGTGGTAGAGCTATGGCTGGAGAGTGTGCTGGGAAGTGCCATGGTGTGGAGTTGTCTCGGGGGAATAGATGTGATGCTTATAGCTCTTACAGAGCCGCTCAGAAGTTTTCCCACATTTCCCCCTCCCTTGAAAAATGCCTATTTCTTCACTTGCAGAATGTGCGAGCTCTCTTTGCTTGGCTCTGGAAAGTTTGCTTGTCTTGAGGATGCTGTTTCTAGGAGCAGGAGGCGACCCATCCCAGGAAGGGAGTTGTGTGACCTCCAGTACCTGCTCTGCCCTTCTCCCTCAGCCCACACAGAGCCTCTCTTCCCCAGGCCAGGCTGGGCTGGCTTTCTCTTTTGGAGCTCTTCTGCTGGGTGTATAATTAGTGTTTATAAGGGATTTGGCCCCAGGTCTTCCCCAGCCCAGCTAAATGTCCTTGGCTCTTCAGAAATAGAGCCGCTCTCGCTTTGGTGCTGGCTTGGTGAGTATTCAGAGTAGAGTGGCTCCAACAGGATAGCGCAGAAAGGGGGGAGACGTTTCAAATGGTGAAATTTCAGGCAACAAGGGAGCAATTTTCCACCCACTTGTGAGCTGGAGCGAAGCCCTTCCAGTCTCTCTTTCTCTCGCTCCCCAGCTGGGCTGGCAGCGGGGATGTGCCGTTTATTAGAAGCGGCAAGAAGGCATGTGGCCAAGGTAGCCTCGGAGGATGCCAAGCGCGGTACCCCGGCTGCCCAGCTGTTTAGAGGGTGTGCTTGGAGGATGTCCCCAACCCCGTTTTTCCCCCCAGGGGACTCAGTGCTTGCGGCCTCGCTGTCCCCTGCTCCCATCCTCGGGCAGGAGAGGAGCCACTGGCATGGCTGCAGCCGGCAGAGCGCCCTGCGGCCGCCTCGGGCCCCTGCTCTGCCTCTCTTGTAATTTATAGAAGAGCAAGCCGATGTTCCCTTTTAAATTGACAAAGGCAGAGAATGGAGCCCGGGAAGCCCTCTGACCCCGGAGCCCTGGTCCATGAAAATTACAGGCGCTGTACAGCGCGTTTCCTCTTGATGTACTTGCAGTGGGGAGACGCTGGTTAATTTGCCAGGACTCAGAGGTGACCCGGGTTTAATAAAGAGGATTAATGGATTTGAGCTAAAGGTCTCGGCTGTTTTGAGCTGATAGCCTTCTCCTTCGAAGACACTACGGCAAGGCACGGCTCAGCCTCTTGCGGGGAGAAGGCGGAGGCGGCTTGCTTAAAGGAGCACGCTGCCGTGTCGGCAGGTGATTTCCTCGGGGGTCAATTAGCAAAGCCAGGTACCCCCGACCCCGTCTGCCCCGGCACGGGCAGCGCTGCTGGGAGGCTGCCAACCCGCCCCGTCCCCTCCTGTCATTGCTGCCTCCGGAGATGGCAGCAGAGCAGGGAGGCTGGCGCTGCTCTGGGATTTCCCCTTCCCACCTCCCGGACACGTGTGCCATCCCCAGGGCGGGGGGAAAACTGGGTGGCTGAAGGCGAAGAGCTTGACAGCCGGGCACAGACCTCCTTGTGCTCAGCCTTTTGCTCCCGTTTTGGGGTTTGATGCCCAGGTTGGGCTCAGAGCCATCGTTTCTGCCGCTAGCCCTGTGCCGTGGCTGGTTTAGGCTAGGCGATGGCAGCAGTGCCGCCTGGCCTATGGCCGCTGACCTCACTGGGACTAGTTTCTCTTTTCTACCAAGTCTGGCAGTGCTTCCCACGGTGATTTACACTCTTCCCTGACCCCTCAGGGAGAAGAGGCAGGTTTTTAGGGATGGGGATGGGTACACCAGGAGGCTCTGCAGTGGTGGGGAGCCTGGGAGCAGCAAAGGAGATGGTTTGGCTCAGGGGCTGGATGCCTGAGCGTTGTCACAGCTGGGTGCAGGGATCTAGGTAGGATGGAGAGGGAGTTTCTTGCTTGGGGAGGAAGAGACGGGTGCGCATGTAGGGTGTAAGTGGTGTAAGGGAGCGGGTGGCAGGGCTGAGCATCGGCTGGGGCGCAGGCAGGAGCTGCACGAAGGCAGTTTGTGTCAGCAGATCTGCGCTGCCTTCCCTGCAGGCAAGCCCCGATGTGCCGTTCGTGTAAGGGCTAATGACAGCCCGGTGAGAATGATCCCACGGGGCTGTCAAAATTCGTAGCAGGAGTGATAGGCTGCCAGTGGCTGCGATGGGTACTGCCGTACCCCCCTGCTCTGCCTTCTCTCTTAATGTTCCTAGCACTCAGAGAGCAATGAATTCCCTGTAGCGTCCCGCTCCCTGGCCCTGGAGTCTCTGGCGATATTCCCGTAATAAGTAAGTGGAGTACTTTGGACGGGAGCAGCGAGGGACTGGGCCACTTTCCCTGCCGGGAAAATGCATGCACGATCAATGCAATCAACTTGCCCTTCAGGTCCTTTTTGGGTTGGATGGAAGAGATGCTCTGACTGAAACTCATTTATTGAGTAGAGAAGGTGCAATGAAATTACAAGCTGTAGCTTTTACCAGCTCCTGGCTTCTGCCTTGTCTTTTTCTTACCCAACAGCATGCCTGCTATTATGAAGCATTATTCTCTTAAAACCCCATTTCTCTTCTTTTCAGGGGGGAGGTAAGCACGCAACAACTCATCCTTTGCCAACCACGGTAGAAGTGTTCAACAAGAGATCCCGGCGTGGAGCTGGGTCATCTCTAAACTATTATTTATCTCTCTAAGGCTGGACACTGACCTCTCTTACCTTGGCACTCATCAGGGAAATCCAAACGAAGGATTTCCTTGCAGAGCTGAGCATGAGGTCAGAGCCAAAGCCGTTTGCGCTCTCCTCCCAGTGAATCCCACAGCTCTTTAGGACAGGAAGCGAAGGTATTCAATGTATCGTGGAGAAATTAAGTACAGGAGCCTGAATGAATGAGTCAGCAAATGCGCTTGAATGTGGTGCTCTGTTATGACGGATCCTGATGCGCTGCTGGATCGCAGCTCCAGGTGGAAACTGCGGAGGGAGTTTGTAGGGGTGTGCGTGGCCGCACAACCCCCGAGCATCGTTAGGAATGAAGTCACATTTTGTCCACCCGAGCGTGTGTTTTGGTCACTTCAGGCTGATGCTGTCTATTTTTTTTTTTTTTTTGTCTGAAAACTGCATGACTCATGGGGAATTTTTCCCTTTTCAAACAGGCCTATTTTCGAGTCGGTGCTGAAATGAAAAAAGGAAAAAAAAAAAAAAATCATGAGTTTGCTGTCATTTAATCTGTGCTGCTCCTACTAACCAGCCGCCACAGAGCTCGGTGTGCTAGCCTGTCTGGCAAATAATCTTTAATGCTCACAAGTGGCCAGGACTTGGGTTTTGTCTCACGTCTGCTTCCTCCAGCAGCCTGGCAGAAAGCAGGATCGCTTCCGTACCATCCTCTTCCTCGGGAGGCGTGAGGGCAGGCTCCTGGCAGGGCTGCGTCCCTGCCTGCTGCGGTGAAGGTTTTCTGATGTGACACAAGAGATCTGGCTCATGGCCTTGTGCTGGGTTCGTTTATCCGGGGGGCTGGGGACCAAATTTAGCTGTGCAGGTGAAGTGTCTATTTTGGTGAGCGACGGGGACTTGTCCGGTGTGCGAAGGGGAGCGCTTTGGCCCCGCAGCTTCTTCCCGAGGCTGCTTCCCGGGAACCGCCCTGGCTTTTGGATGCAAAAAGCAACTCTGCAGTCAGGGCAGGTGCTTTCCCTGGAGCCGAGCCCTGCACCGAGCCGTCCTCGCAGAGCTCGCCCCGCCACGACCTGGGGGTGCCTCGGCGGGGACCCCCGCCATGCAGCGGGGTCTTGCAAACGAGTCAGGCTGCAACAGGGCTGTTGCCTTCATGCATTCAGCCTGCAGCGTCTCCCCTCTGCTGCTGCCTGTCATTTATACCTGCCAGTGTCATGTGTTATTTAGCTCGGCTTCGGAGCTCAGAAATGCAGTTTGCAGGAAGGAACCGGCCAGAGCATCCCCAGCTCCGGCGCTCCGCCTGCGTTTTGCCTGGGAAGTGAACAGAGCAACTCTGCAGTCCGACCCTCCGGCCCCGCAGCGCTGCCACGGCTTTTCCCGGGGTAGCTCTCATCCCGGGCATCAGACCTAGCGTGAAATTGCTGTTCACCCCTGCAGCAGGAGATTTAATTATCATCAGCTTAGCTTGCATAGCCCCACGTGGTGTCATGCAGCTGCGAGTTTATCTGGGCCTTTTAAAAATCCAGCTGCAATTTTTTTTTTTTTTCTCCTTTCCTTGTGATTTTATTCTTTACCTCTTACAAAAGCTTTGCTATCCTGTAAGTGTTCAAAAAACGGGTAGATGTGGCACTTGGGGACATGGTTTAGTTCTGTCTACCCTTGATTGGTTTAGAGTAGACTTGGTAGTGTAGGTTAATGGTTGGACTGGATGATCTTAAAGGGCTTTTCCAACCTAAACGATTCTAATTCTAACGTTTTGGGCCACTTTGGCAGCCCATGACCACGGTGGGTGCTTGAAGGGGGAGGAAGATGTGTATTTCAAGGAGACTTGCAGCCAGGCAGCAGTAGCAACCTGTGGGCATTTTGAAAAATATGTAAGTCCCATTGCCAGGGCTTGGGCAGTTTTTGCAGTATTTGATATTTATTTTATAGCTTATCAACTACACTGGGAAAAAATGTCAGAAGCATTCAAAAATCCCCTTTTTCTTCCTGGCAGGTTGTGAGCAGGGGTCAGGGTTGTGGTGGGTGTGGGAGCAAGGAGATCCATCTCCAGGGAATTTCCCCTCTGTGGGTTGGAAAAGCCAAACTCCCCGAATTGCCCAAATGTTCAAGTTTTTTTTTCAAGACCTCGGCAGCCTGCGCAATGGGATGGCAAAAACCCAGCCCAATCTCTCTGCGAACCTGCTGCCTTTTAGCAGAAGTTAATTTGCATCAAACAGTTTCCACAAAACTTCCTTTGTTAACCCCAAATTGTTTTTTTTTCCACCGAAAATCCACTTTTGCTGGGAAATCCCAGACGGGTCCTCATCCTTTGGGCCAAATCCCTGGTGCAGTGACCTTTTCCCATGGCTTTTCCCACCCCTTGCCCGCCCGCTCCACCCGGCCCTCGAAGCCGGTTTCTCCCCATTGTCTATAAAGGCAAACAAAAATTAAATCTATAATTATCATTACTAATTCCACTTAATTAGTCACAAGCCAGCAGCCAAATTGGCTTTCTCATAATTATCAGATAAGCAGTAAGCACATCTCATAGATTATAATTAACACTGCTTAATTAAAATCTAATATACATACACCCTTTCCTCAACATATGCCTAATTGGGTTCACAAACGGAGGGGGTGTGAAGCCCCCGGCCCCGTTGCTCCCCCAAAGGTTCGTTTGATGCCACTTCGGCGTTAAGTTGGTGGCAGGGCGGGACGCTCGTCTTTGTTTGCTTTAAAACACCTCGGCTCGAAACAAGGCGTCTCCCTGATGCATGATGAACTCGCACAAGATACTCTCCCGACTTAACTATTTTTTATTATTATTTTTATTGCTCCAGCTGTGACCTCTCCATAATCCACTGTCTACGCTGGGCTCTGCAATAATAAAGCAGCTTGAATAAATTACGCTTTCAAAGGCGAAGGCCGGATTTTGGCGCTGAGCTCTGGAAATTGATGTCTCTCTTATTTCCTTCTTATTTTCCTGAGTGGGGTCGGGAGAGGCTCTGAGGCTGCGGTGAAGCCTCGTGCATCGAGGGGAAACTCTTGCCCTTGCTTGCGCCCTCCTTGCCCATTTATATCTCTGTATGAAATGTTCCTGCTGACCCCTTTCCCATGGGACAGCAGCCGTGCAGTGCTGGGGTACAAGAAGGACCCTGGCACCCCCCGGGGCTTGGGTGAGGGCTTGGTGCTCGCAGGCGAGAGCCTGCAAGCCACGCTCCATGCCCTGGGGTAGCCTTTAGCTTCCCTTTCCCTGCGTTTGGGGGAAACGCTTGTGGGTGGGAAAGCAAGATCTGAGCCAGCTCTGCTCTCCCTGGGGAGCCACTGCCTGCCTGGGCGTCACAAGGGGCCACCGCGCCTTCGGTGTCCGCTTGCGGGTGGCCCGAAAGGTGACACGAGCGGGGTGCCGATGGCCGGCGCTGCCGCTGTCCGACCTTGTGGCAGCAATGACATCTCGTTCCCAGGCAGCCGTGCCTCCCATTTGCAGAGAAGCTCTCGCCTCTTTGGCTGCCTGAGGAAAAGCGGGAACTACTGATAGTGCTGATTATTAATTAGATCATTTGCCTGCCAGTTTTTTGCTGAGCTCATATCTGGTGAGTTGATTCACTGTGGGAGATTTGCGAAATGTGATTTCCGTCTGAGAGATGCTGAGCTGAGCTCCTTGCAGCGGGGATGGAGGGAGGCTCCTTCTCCAGAACTTAGTCCCAGCGAGGGCTCCCGGCTGCGACGCCGGGGCTGGAGACCCCTCCTCTGCGCAGGGCAAGAGATGGACCATTGCCATCGCGAGTGCCGGTCCTTGGGGATGGGGGGGCTTCCAGCTCCGGAGCATCGTGGCTGTGGGTGACGCAAGGGCATCCCGCCGCCCTGTGATGTGAGCTAATCTCGAAAGGCCTTTAATGCGGCGGCTGCGGAAAGTAAAGGCTTGGCACGTGTTCTGGTGTCGGGGGAGGATTTGCGGATTAGGGATGTGTAATTGTATGTAGTGCATGACAAAACAAAATAAGTGGCAAAAAGAACTCGGTCGTATTAAGAATTCAAAGCAAGCGTTAAGCTTTTTTACATTAAGGAAAAAAAAAGCGAGCGAAATACGCGAGGCAAAATCCCCTTTCCTCTCTGCAGCCTTTGCTCTGCGTGCTCCCCCTCCACTCGTGCCCGCTGCGGTGAGGCGCGGCCAGGATGCGGTGCCGGGCGAGGAGGGATGCTCACCGTCCGTGGGAGAGAGAGGGGCCAATCGCTTCGGAAAACTTTTCCTACCCAGGTGCCAGGCTTGGATAGATTTGCTGGCCGGGGATAGATGTGCATTTGGAAAATGAAGGCGAAACATGGCCGCGGCTTCCTGGCTGGTTTTCCTGGTGCTGTAGGCATGCGTCGGAGCAGCAGCCAGGTGCCTTGAGCCGGTGGAGTGGTCCAAAGCCAACTGCAGGAGGGGCTCAGCTGAGCCCCCTGCTCCACACGGCCCCTGCTGCCGTGCAGCCGAGCATCTCGGCAACCGGTTGCTCGCGAGCTTTTCCCTAGACCGTGCGAGGCAGCTGTATGCTTTTTTCCATGGGGATTTCTCGCCATCATAAGATCTTCCCAGATTAAGTAAATAATTTCACATTAGCTTAATTAAGTCTAATAGACTCATTAGTTCACTCTTTGCGCACGTTCCCAAGGGAGCGATGGCCGGGAACCGTGAAGAGTTGCTGCAGAGAAATCCTGTGGCATCTTGAAGGCAGGCGCCAGCAGCGGGGAGCTCCGCTCCTGGTTGAAGGTTGGCTCCAGGAGGTTCAGGAGTTACCAATTCACATCCTCGTGGCAGCTGGAATCGTGGGCAGGTTTTTTCTGCCCAAAATGCTGCTGGGTTTTGGGCTGGCAGGTGGCTCAGGTGTGGCCGTGTTGGTGGGTGCAGTGTCCCGAGCAGGAGCATGGTCCAGACCATCCCCTGGTGTCACAGGAGCCCCCGTGGATACCTTGACCTGCTTTGAACATGGTAGCACCATGCGACCAGTTTGGCAGTGCCACGAGGTCAGGCTTTGGGGTGAATTTTTTGATGCTTTTGCAGCACTTTTGTTATTTCTACCTGATGCTAGCTCCATGAAACTGAGAGGTTTCTGAGCCCACCAGGCTCGGAAGCATGGAGAAGAGCAAGGGGTCCTGATCCACTGGCAGGGTTTGGACAGCCGCTCTGGCTGCTGCACGGGATGGCAGGTTGTGGCAGGAGCGGCTCCTGGATGCTGCTTTGCCCAAAGCCGCAGACGGGGGACATGGAGCGACTGGTAGGGGACAGATGTTGAGCCAAGTAGCAGATGCTTGGGGAAAAAGGCTGCGGCTTCCCTGAACAGAAGGTGGTGGGGAAGGGAAAGAGCTGATGGAAGCTAAAATGTACATGTGTGCGCGGGTGCTTGCCAGGGGAGGGAGCGGATCTGTTGGCAGTAGGGGAGGATTTTGGCTTTTCTCTTACCTGCCTTCCTGGTGGTGTGTGATACTGAATTATAGTGCGGTGCCCAGGACGTTTTTATGATGCATTTTAATGTTATGTCAAGGGCATTGAGAGCGTATGGATAGGTGACCTCTTTTGGCATTTGCATAAATCTAAATAAGTAAAATAAAATTGAGAGAGGAAGGCAGGGACCTGCGGCTCTCCTCATTCTAGCGGTGTGTTTCTGTCTCCCGCACACAATGCTGAGGAGCGGAAAGCACAGAAGAGGGACGTAGACATCTGGTTTCCCTTTCAAAAGTGTTGCCTGTTCTTTATTTATAAAGAAATTATTGTATTTAAAGCCAATACTCATCTCTTGTACTAGCAGAAGAGCAGAGATAGGTGGCTAGATTAGAGGGAAGCGGGTTGTGCATATAAATGGGAGTTAATTTTCTGACTCTTTGGAGGCGTGAAACCTAGCTGAGAGCTGTGGGCTTGGGGCTTCCTGGTGGTATTTTGCCTTGAAAAAGCAGCGTGAGAGGAGCCTGTCCTGGCCGGAGGGATGGCGCGGCGTGCCGGGTACCATCCACACTTCTGCATGGCAGAGGGGCAGGGTGAACGGAGAGCCGGCAGCATCCCTCGGGCTTCGGAGGGGGCAACTTCTATTGGTACTCGTGGTTTTGAGACTTGTGCCTCCGGATCCCACCCGTAACATTTCCCTTCGCCCCACGGCATGGCGTGACTCTGGATGGGCGGCGGGGTTTAGGCCTGGCCGTGCATCAACGCCAGCAGGGATGGGAATGGGAAGGGAATAGATTGAAACGCTAAATATACCCAGCAGGAACCAGCTGGAGCCGGTGGAAACCTCAAGCGTATACCTATAGAAGAAGAACACAATGTTTCATTTATTTTGTTTTATTTCACAAGAAAAATCTTCACAGCCCAAACTGTCACTTTGGAAATAATTCGTGGCTGAGGATTTCAACACCCACTCCAATGATATTTTATTCTGACCCTAAACAAAATCAATAGCTTTTTTTTCCTCCTCCTTTTTCTTCTTCCTTGAGAAAACAGTATTTTTCAGCTCAGTGGAAGAAGAAAATAGATTCTGCCCAGTGTTGTTAAAAAGATATTATAACCGGTGTCTCTGGAAGTGTAAAAAGTACATGATCTAATATGTCTGAGGCAATTTTGAAAGGCTGCTTTATTTAGGATAATGGAGAAGCAGCAGTAAACTTCATAATCTTCCTGGGTAAAGAGTACAGCGGGAGGCTTCAGAGCTGCAGCTTTCTGCCCTGGCTTCTGTTTTTTCACCTGTCAGAACCAGGGTTCAATGCTGGACGGGGCGCAGCGAGGCGGCTGCGATGCTCCCGCCTGCCGGCTCCCGCTGCGGGGTCGGGGGGGGTCCTGCTTTGGGTCTGTAAAGCCCCCGCGGAGGGGAAGGGGGCTCTGGGATGCAGAAGCATCCCTGGGAGGGTTTGGGGCGGCAGGAACGCGGTGGGGGGTGGCTCGGGCACCGATGCTGCATCTTTTCATGTTCCCAACCTCTGAAAACAGAGAGAAGCCTTCAGCAATATTGTTCTGTTGGTTGGCCTTCTCGGGAATTACGGAAATCTTGTTTGTCAGAAGGGATGCAAAAAAAGAGGAGTCTGGTGAATTTTAAAATAAATTATAAATTATTTTTTTAATAAATTATGAATACATTTTCTCTGTCAGGTTTGAAAGTCTGCGCTCTGATCAAAAAGTTTCCGAGCGTGTTCTCTCCCTGCTTACTCAAATGTAGATGTGTGCATTTCTGCTCCTGATTTTATTTTATTTTATTTTGATGAATTTTTTACTCCACCAACAACAAATACTTTGTTTGTTCTTGACTGGCACCGAGGGAGAAAACTTTTGAAATCCTGCTCAAACACTTCACTTGCAATCAGGGCGAGCGCTAAGAGGATGCTGTGCGCCACCGCAGCCCCGCCGGCACTTGGATGGGGAGCGGGAGGAGGCAGCGGGGAAAGGTGGTAGGGGAAAAGAGAGGATGGATGGAGCTGGGGCAAGGCAGGCTTGACGTGTGCCACCAGCCCCGATGCTAACCGAGGTTGCTTGTGGTGTGAAAGCAGTTTCTTGGAGGTCTTTCCAAAGGTCTGTGGGCTAAATCCTTCAAAGAAATGAGATCCAGGGAGTAATGCCGCCTTACCGAGTGGTTTGCACCCTCTTGTCTCCGTGCCCAAGCTTCCAAGTGTCCGGGTTTTGCGTCTGGGCCAGGCTCTGCTCTGGCTTTTGCTGCTCAGGTGCGGGTAAGGACCCCGTTCCTTACAGCCACTTTCTCCTGCCGCCCGAGACGGCTGCCCAGCAGCGTGTCCTTGGGCCGCTCGTTGGACCGGATAAAAAGGACTTTATTAGCCTTCACTTCACATGATGACAGGGGCAATCACTCTTGTGGATTTTAATTAAAATGTTTAATTAAGAACAGTTCTAGCAGGCAGAAAAGTTAACGCTGATCCTGGCCGAGTCCCCAGACTTGGAGTTAGTGGAGGTGGGGGAGAGGAGGAGATCGACACAGAGGAGGTGCATTAAGCTGCCCCTCGGTAGCGCTGTAGGACTCCCGTTAAGAGCATGCAGGAAGGGCAGGAGCCAACTGCGGTCACAGTGCCACGTGTGTGCTGGTTATTGATTTCTCCCTGGTGCCAGTTAGAAGGCAATGGTGGCTTCCTTGGATCTGCCGGCTGTGCTCCTGCCGTCGTAGGCTGGTACTTCGTTTGCCTTTTTCATAGCGGTGGCTCATCTTCTTCAACCTGCACTGCAACCCCCAGGTCCTTCTCAGCAGCTCTGCTCAGCTAATCCCTTCCCAGCCTGTGCCAGTGTGAGGGATTATTCTGTCCCAGGTGCTGAGCTTGGCACTTGTCCTTGCTTAATGCCATAGATACTCTTCAATATTTTGAAGAACACAGCTGCTCCTGTAAAAACAAATCCCTGAAGTGTGCTGAGGTTTCTAAAACTCATTTCCCATGTGGAGGTCCCAGGGATAACAGTGTCTGAAGTGGCAGAAGAGCCAAGGCAATGGCTGGGCTAACTGGCTGCTGTTAATTGTACCAGGACAGAAAGATCATCAGCCAGATAAGACTTGTCTGTCCTGGGTTTGGACTCTTTTTGCACATTGCCTTGGAAGCACAGGTCTTCCATGCAAGTACAGCCATGGCTTTAAAAAAAGCATCAGAAACCAGTTCCTGAAATAGACTGTGGGGAAGGAAGGAGGGGAAAAAAAATCTCAGTGCAGTGTACAGCCTTCCTCCAGGGAGCAATTACCAGCCTGAGAAAAAGCTATTAGTGCTCCCCTCCCTTAAACGCCTTTCCATGTGCGTGCATCCTCTGCAGCTCCTTTCCCTCTGGTCCCCCAGCAGCAGGTACAGGAGGAGCCGGCAGCCTGGGAAGGGGCCACCCAGCTCCTCCCAAAACGTCCCCGAGAGCGGGGCCGGCAGCGTGGAGCATCGCTGCACCTCCCTAAAGCCTTACCCCATTCTGTCACCTCTCCTTAGGCTGAAAGGGAAGGGTGAGTCAGGAGAGCTCAAGGAATGCGGGGAGCTGCTGGAGGTCTCCAGCCTCGTCTTGCAAGCACTCTCCTTTTATAACAGGCTTCTGCCAAAGGCTCTCCTGCCGCCCGCTCGCTCTCGCTGCTCGGCGCAGGGTGGTGCCAGCCCCCTCGGCTCCTTGCCGTGTTTTTCCTCCTGCTGCAAAACTCCATGTTGTCTAAGCCACGAGAAGCAGCCACACCACCCTCCTGCCCCTCTCTGTCCTGCTGCAGGTTGGTGCTATCCTCACACCATTCCCAAGATATTTCCACCACGAAACACCACTCTTTCTCACGATGCGTGGCCAGGAAGCCCCATGTCTGTTAATTCATTGATACCTGATAGGATTCATGCTATTTTCTTTATTTCTAAGTGTTGTCCCTTAAGAGATACTCTGTCCTTGCATATCTTATCACTGAAGGTGCTGTGTTAAAGCTTCTTTGAAGCTTTGGGGAGGGGATGCTCCTGGGAGGGTTGGGCTTTAGGACTCCTGTATTACGGCTGTGGGGTAAGTTCTCAGTTTGAGGGCGATAGCTGTAACTTCAGAGCTGGTGGCTAGGATAATTGAGAAGCTGAGCAGCTTCTGAATAATAATAATAAAATAATAATCCATGAGAAACTGAGATTGCAGGGGAATAGGAGGACTGAGAGGACCAGAGTTACCAGCTGGAGCGCGATGCGGTCTTGTTATCCAGTTAACACCTTGTGGAGCTGGGGAATATTTAGCCCTGGCTAGCAGGAGCCCCAGGGTGAGTGGCAGAGGGTTTTACAGCCAGTGGTTCAGTGTGAAATGCCAGGGTTCACCCTGAGTCGAGGATGCAAACCGCTGTCACCGGTTCCCTGGTTAGCATTGGTGCCGAGGTCGGCCTTCTCCATCTCAGAGGCAGGCTCCTCCACTTCCCCTCTCCGTGGCGATCGCTGACGTGTTTATTTCTCTGATTAATGAACTCTGCAAATTAACCTCCACGCTGCTCTATAATTGCTATTAAGGCTTCAAAAATCACTTAAGCGTTTCCGGCGCTTGCGAGCCCATTCCGTTCGGCTGGCCAGCGCGGCGTGCTGATTGCAGGGAGATAGAGCCCGTCTCCTGACCTCCACGTTTACAATTAATTATTGCATTCAGCACCCAAATTACCCCCGGTCTCCACATGCTCAGCTTTATCTCTCTGCACACACAGGCTTGGCTTTTAATTAAAGGCCCTTCAAATTAAATGAAAACAAATTCAATTATTGCTTCTCATTGGAACAGCTCACCATGGACTCCTGACTATACTTCTTCTATGGAGAACCTGGGGAGCGCTGGTCTCCCATAATCCAGTCTAACTAAATTTGCCTGGTCTTCTATTTTCCTTATCATCATCTCACCACCGGGTCAGATGTGGGCTTGGCTTGCAGAGGAAGCAGAGTTTTAAATGGTATTGCCCTCTCTTGTCTGCATCTTCATGTCATTGCTCTTCAAGGAGAAGATGCTCTTGTATGCTGTGGAAGGGTGGGACCATCATCATTAGTCTTCATTTGGGTGCAGTGGAAAGTAGAGGACCCCAAGGATGAGGGTTTGGCCTCCTTGGTGCTGGATACCCGACTGCCAGGAGGTGGGATGGTTCCTCGCCCAAGGGGACTGTGGTGTTCAGAGCTGTCTATTCGAGCGTGGAGTCCTCCAAGCCCCAGGTCTTCTCAAAGGGAAAAGCGTCTCATGGGAACAAGGGCAAAAATTTTCCAGAAGTATTGTGACTTGCATTGTTGTAGTTGGGAAAGCGTCACGACTTAGCATCATTTCTGATGGCCTTTGGTACGGCAAAAAACAAGTGGCTGCGAAGGTTTCACAGCAGGTGGACACCTTGGGAGAGCTTGGCTCAAACAGGAGCTCTTGGCTGGAGATGAGCTTCATTTAACCCAGATAGTGCCTCCTAACTCTTAGATGCCTTTTCAAGCGATGTTCTTGCCTCTCCGCTCCATCTGCAGCCCTCCAGCCAGGGTTTCTTAGCTAGCAAAGCATCTTTGTGTCCCACACTCTAGTGATCCCCTAAAAAGCCCTTGTTCATCTCCCATGTGAAGCAGTGAGAGAGAATGTGGCTCTGGCACCACTCTGCCAAGTCATTCGGTCCTGGTTATTATTTTTCTCCCTTTGCGGAGTTTGTACCATCATCTGTGCTGGCAGGAGCTGGCAGGAGCTGGCAGGAGGGACCAGCTCCAGCCTCGCTGATGCGGAGAGGGAAACCATCCAGCGTGCGGAGGAGGGGAAACCAAAGTCATCAAGCGTGCCCAAAAACCAGAATGATAATTAACGTCTGGGGTAAGACTCTCTTGTGGTGTAAATCAGCGAAAGCTCCGCAGCGTTTTGCCAAGGAACATCAGCGGATGATCTGCCTCATTAACTTCACCTATGGAAAACCCTTCCCTGGCTTGCAGGGGCTGGCCGTGCCCGGCGAGGGGTGGGTGGTGGGCGAGGGCACGGGCGCTGGGTGCCAACACCACGGAGGAATGCTCTGCCAGCACGGTTCAGAAAACACCGGCCTGTGCTTTCAGGAGCAGCCAAACTCCTCATAACTCTCCTGCTGTGCCGAGCCTCTCCGTGTGCCGCTCTGTATGGTAATAACACGAGATTATATTGCTCTTTAAAAGGCTGCAGTGATCTCTTTTATTTTGCTTGCAGCCAAGCACCGCTGCCTTGCAGTGATTGAAGGTTAGGCTGCTGTGACCGCCTGCTCCCCGCCTCGAGGGCAGCCTGCCCGCTCCCCCGTGCCGGTGCCCGGCTTTTCCCTTCATCTGGGCTCCGCTGGGAACTTCCCCTGCGTCCCTTGCTCACGGCCGGGCTCTCTGCTCACTCATGATGCGATGTCCCCGGGGACCACCACGGTGACATCTCTCTCCCCGGTGCTGCGCAGGGCGTGGATGGAGGGTGGCAGCCCCTCCTTCCCATCCGAATTGGGCTGGTTGTTGGGAAGCGGGATGCTTCCCGGCATCCAGCCTCAGCTTGGGGTAGGGAGCATCCTGCAGCACCTCCTTAGAGGCTGCAAGTTTTGCTTTTCTTGCCTCTGACCGGTGCAAAGGCATTTTGGTGACATGAGCAACCTACTTGGCTTTCTAGTCAGGGGCAGGCTCTGGCTGGCTTCGCTCCCTCCAGTCTGCTGATAGCGAGCTGCAGGGAGAGGGAGAAGCGCCTGTAAATAACCATGATGCGTACACGGGCTTTGTCCCTCTGTGCAACCGCTGCAAGGGGAGGAGAGAAAGGCAGAGCCCGTGGAAAGGGGGAGATTCAAAAGCCTGGAGGAAGGGAGGTGAAGGAAAGCGTGGTAGGGACGGGAGGAGAGGCGGTGCGGATGGGTGCACGGGAGGGGACTAGAGAGGAGCAAGCGCCGCAGAGCCGGAGCAAGCTCATCTCGCTTGCCCACGGGGTGCCTGGGCTGAGTGAGACAGCTCTGTTGGCATTTAATTTGTTGCTGGACACCGCATCCCGTGGCTCAGAGCAGGGAGGGTTTCAAAGCCAGGCATCTCTTTGTGGGTTTTTTTTTTTTTTTTTGCTACCACCCAGTGTTTGGGCAATTATTAGTCTAGAGCTGTAGTGGAGGATTTTCTGCTTCAGTTCATGAGTTCCCCCTTGCTGCACAAACACTCTGGTGGGGAAGTGATTTTCTCTGTGATGTTCCTGCAGTCGCTGAGATGTCAGCTCAGCGTCTGGGGTATCGCAGTGAATGTCTCTTCCCCATCAAAACCATCTGGAGTGCTTTAATAACACGGGGTGAGATCCCGAAGTAACGCTCCTGTTGTGGCCGAGGATTAAGATAGGACATCAGAGTTTGTGTCCGAGGGAATCGCATTTTCCCTTACCTGCAGCATCAGTGGATCTCAAGGCGAGTTAATCCTCGCCGCTCGCCTGCGAGGCACAGCAGTGTTAGCATCCTCGGGCTGCAGCTGGGGGAAATTAGGTACAAGGGGAGAAATCACTTTTCTGAAGGTGGGTGGTCAGAGAGGAGTCCTGACTCCCATCCGCTCTGTGCCACCCCTTGGCTTTTCATGCAAGAAATGCAGTATAGTAAAGAAAACGCTCTGTGCTGAGCATTAAAGGGCTGCGCTGTGCGGTGGGAAGCCCAGCAGCATTGGTGCAGCCCAGGGACGTGGCAGAGGGAAATGTTTTTATGGGGCTTTTTTTGTGGAAGTTTGCAGCAGGTGGAAGAAACACAAAGGTCTGAGTTCACGTTTGACTGCAGTCGGGTGCTTTTTACATGCGGTGGGGAAAAAAAAAGTTATTAGGCGTTTTGGAAAGTGTTTGTTTTGGGCACGCATCTGCCTTGAGAGGCCCATTACCGAGTGTGAGCCCGTACTTTGCAGCGCGGTGATGGCAAAGTATGGTTTATAGGCCTAATGGAGCAAATTTGTCACTGGAGCAAGGAGGTGTGACTCTACTCAAGTTGGCAAATTGTCCCCCTGTTTCTGCAGACTGCTGGTTTTTCTTTCTTTTTCCCCCCTGTCCTCCACCATCCATCATCATTCAGCGCTTGCCGCAGTGATTTCCCCGAAGTCATCTATCCTGAGGCTGTGCCATTAACGTGCAGGCTTCGGTGTGATAGGTTTGTTTGTTCTTGGAAAGCGATAAATATTGCTGAAGTAATGGCTTAGGGCCTTTTTTGGGTGTCTGGGTTCCAGGGAGCTGAAACCTAATTAAAAAAAAAAACCAAAAACCCAGAGCTGGTTCGATGCTGTGAAAGAAATGAAGGTGTTGGGCAGGGCTTTGTCTCAGTCTCCATCAGAGACCTCGTCCCTCCAGCTCCAGCTTGTTTTGCTCTGCTGAAGCATCCTAGCTGGTTTCTGCATCCCATCTTCTCGTGTCCTGAGCATTCCCTGCCCCTAACAAAGCAGGGGAGGGCTAGGAGTATCCTAAGGAGAAATATTTCGTGGTTGCAATATGTAATTTGGCTACCACTTGGTATTTTACCAGAAGGGAGTATCTTTTTCTGGTTGGTTGTTTGGTTTTGTTGGGGTTTTTTTGTGTGTATATATCTATGAAAAGTGTTATTTGGGATGGGGGCATAGCTTGTTTTAAGCCAGCTTGGCTTCTGTGACTGCAATGTAGACGCAATTTTGATAATTAGAGTCACTGCCATATGAACCATTAATGTCCGGGGCAAGGGCGCTGCTCTCTGGCAGAGAGATGTTGATGCGGTGTGACACTGTGGCGATGTGCGTGGTATCTCAGGAGCTTTCTGGGCTTTAGAAGTGGTGGGTCAAAATATTAAACAGGGTTTTCTATTAAAATGAAGCGTTATTGGTCTGTGGGTGCTAGAGTCCCCAAAGAGAAGCTGTGGGTGGGAGATGCTGGAGGATAGCCTGCCCTTAGTCTGGATGTCCTTATTGCAGCAGTATCAAAACACCCTCTTTATATTTACGACACCCTCTCGGAGATTAGAAACAAAGATCACTTGACTTATCTCATCAACCCTCCACTGCAGGTAGAGCAAATATTTCATGGGAGCTGGCTGTGTGGGATGGTTTGGCTGGACTCTGCTCTGAATGCTGATGATGGATGCATACGAAAGGGAGAACGAAGATTAGGCTATGACCAGTTTTGAAATGGGGAAGAGTCTGAATTCCCTGGATAATTTATTTGTGGTGAAAGATTCAATCGGCTCAGGATAGGTAGGGGGTTGTGTAGCCCAGGGCATGGGTTTTCCAAGCCATCTGGAGGATCTGCAGACACCGTGCCATTGAGGTCAGGTGAAGATAAGTGTCGGCGTACTTGCGAAAATGCTGCTCTTCTTTGGCCTCCCCCTGCCACCCTAACAGCTCTTTCTGCCGAGGACAGGGCAGCTCGCTAAGGAGTGAGAAATAACTTGTGAACCCAGAGGATGGCACTGCCACTGCTGCCGGAGAAGGAGAACGTGGGTGGAAAAAGCTGGTTTTTTGGCTCCTCTCTGCTGATTCACTTTTTTCCCCACCAGAGAGCAGAAGCTAATTGTTATTTGTAGCCATCTACATCCCTTGCTTTATTAGCACAAAAGAGCAAGTGGGCACAAGACGGATAGGTCTGTGATGCACCTTTGCCTCATTTGGAGAGGCACGGCTCTGAAGGCACTTTTGCTGTGAGAGATGGTGATTATACGAGGAGTTTTGCTTTTCCCATCCTCCCAAGAAGCTGGCACCATAGTCTGCAGCTGTGTAGTGAAGCAGGGAAGAAAGAGAGATAAGATGGAGAGTGAGAGTGGCGTCTGGGAATGAGTTAGACCTGTAATAGAGCATCTTCCTTGAAAGAGGCTGTTACTGAAAATCCTTGGCTATTATAATGCACCGAGAGGAGAAATGAGGCAGTAGGTATGGCATAGGTTTGTGTAGGGAGACTTTCATGTAGTAAAGCTTTTAATAGGGGCTTCTCAGCGTGGCTAATTTGCCTGGAAAGCAAGGAGGTGTGTTTTGCCTGATCCCTGGCGATTTTCCATGTTTCACGCCGCGTACCTACTTGGTGAGTCCTGGTGATGCCTTTGAGTGTGAGCCTTTGCGTGAGGGATGCACATCCACAGGTTTGCATCACGCTAAGTAAAAGAAAAGCCAAGGAAATCTTCCCAGTGAGCACAAACTCGATTTTTTTCTGCCCAACTTGAATGCTGCCCAAGGCATGGCTAAGGTTAAATCTTTCCTTTCATCCCCGTCTTCTGTGAAGACTGGACGACTTCGCTAAGTGTGATTGGAGCAGTTTGTTTTTAAGCTCCACATAAGCACTATGCTGGATTTATAGCGTTTTCATTCTTTCTGAATCGACCCGCTGGGAGCCATTAAACTTTTATTGCTCTCTGCAGTTGCCTGGCCGGAGCGGGATAGAGCGGCCCTGCTGCTGGAAACATTCTGTCTTCGGCTGCCGGGGTTGTGTTGGAGAAGGGGTGGGAGAGGGATGCTGGGGAGAGGCATTCCCATGCACAGGGCCACCCAGGGCTTTGCTCATTAGCTGTAAGATGCTTTGGGAGCAATGGTCTTCCAGTCCTCTGCAAGGCAGAGGAAGACAGAGGAGTACGTCCTCCCCTAGGTCTTGCTATTTCCCGCCTCTGCTGACTGAGAATATTGCTACTCATCTTTAAAAGCTGGGAATGCAGGAGATTTAAGACTATTATTTTTGATGCATCCTTGGACTATCTAGCTTATGAAGTACCCGCTGCAGACTGACTCATGCTGTGTGCCTTGCCTGTGCTGGTGAGGACCTTGAAGCGTGTCCTCCAAAGGATGTCCAGAACCACTGCTGGGGGTTCGTGTGGGGGGGTTGCACGGCTCGCTCTGTCTTGCTTGTTTCACCCACAAGCCTCGTATCTAAATATTAACAAGAGAAGCTTACCTTTTTAGGGGCAGGCAAATCGTATTGCGTTTTGTAGTGTGGGGAAGGCAAAACATGGATGCTCTAGCCTGAGCTACCTGACTTGAGACTCTTTTGGCACAGGGAGAGAGAAGAGCCTCCCGGGGAGGGCATTTTTCTCATCATGAAATAGGTTTTCAGGATGGGTGAGATGAGTGCCTTGTGCAGGTGCTGGTCCCTCTCCAGCAGTCCTGAGGCTAGATGCCTGGCTTGTGGGTGACTAAAGCTGGTGGAGATGTTTCCTACCCAGGAGAGAGGGACCAGGCAAGGAGCAGAGCTAGATCAAACTGATAAGGCGGTCCCTGACCTGGGTCTCCTGTGTCTTAGCTGCTGTCCCTCGAATGCAGCAGCTGAAAAAGTCTCTGGTAGGAACTTGTCCTGGCATTGCAACCTGTGGCTCCTGTCTTACTCTTCCCCACTGCACCCAGAACTTCATCACCGTGGGCTTTCTCTCCAGTGAGGCACTTCTGCAAGAGATAATGCCATTTCTGGATTTTTCTTTTTGGCTGAACTTTCTGCAACCCTTTCCTTGGGTTCCCGTGAGAGCCCCCCTTCAAGCTTGAGTGCGCTGGGTCAGGGATCAACCACCACTGGGGCTCCAATATTGAAACCGAAACATTGGGCAATTGGAGTTCTGCAAACAATAGTTGAACAGACCCGGAGTGGACACTTTCCCCCAATGAAGGAAGGTTTGCATTACCCGCTTGTAGCTCTGAGAAGGCCAGACTGGGGTACTTCTGCCGGCATGTTTTCTAATTTAATTACTTATCCTTGTCTCAAATTGTTTATGGTACACTAGGCTATTAAATGTGCCATAAGCAAATGGCTCTTGAAAGAGGAAGAGGATTTATTTGTTTTAGCAACCACTCCAACAAAAGTCTATTTCCTCAGCTAATTAAGATTCCATTCACTAATTTAAATGTTATGCTAATTAAAGCATAATTCTGAAACTGTAAAAAGGAACTTAAAAAAAAAAAAGGGGGGAGAAAGAAAGCAGCAGCAAGTAAGAAAGAAAACTGGTTGGCCTTTAGGAATTACGTTAAATTTATTGCATCGTTGTAACAATGGTGAGCAGAGTAATTATTTCATTTGCTTCTCATGTGTTATTCATGCTGTTGCTTTTATTCATTTTGCCCCTGTTCTTGCAATTCATCCCATTAACACCCGTTCTCTCCTCTCTAATGGGCATCATCTTGCAATGGTTTAAGATGAATTGTGAGCACGATCCTTGTGTTTTTCGGAGAAGGGCCACACAGAGAGTATTTGAGCTTGTTTATCTTCCAACCCAAGCTGAGACAACACTCTGTGGCCAAACTCACTTACAGAGTTACATTGTGCTCACTTTAATTAAAATATAAATAATCTAGTTTTGGGGAGGGGAAAAAAAGGAAGAGTAAAAGGAGCAAGGTCTGGTTTGGTTTGCATTTTCTTTATTAAATCTCGCTATAATGGGCAGAGACGGGGACGGCTCCTATTCTCAGTTCACCTATCCGATTCTTGCCATGTAACTTGGAAAATAGTATCGCTGAGCTCTTAAAAAGAAGATTTAATTCCCTGGAGACTTCAGGAAGATTGTCGAGCCGAAACTTAAATATGTTGGGGAACAGGGGAAACTTCCTTTGAAGCAGGGAAACTGGGCTTGCTGTTGTCGTTTTGGCTGTCAGTTGAATGCCAAGCGTGGGAGGCCCATTGCCCACCTTCAAACCGGTTGATCCCACCGAGGTTCCTCAGCCACCGAGGGCTGGCATGGCCCTGGGACAGCCTGGGAGGTGTCAGGCTTGAGACGGGCATCAGAACTGCAGCCTGAGCATCAGCTCCTTGCTTTGATTTTTGCCTTGCTGGCATTGCCTGGTCCAGGGAAGCCAAGGGCGAGACTCTGCCGTTTGCTCAAGCCTCTGGAGGCCATGATGAAAGGGCAGAGCTGTCTGCAAAGTGGAGAGAAACCAAGTACCGAGAGCAAGCGTGTGCCTGTACTGGGAAGGAGATAATAAAAGGGAAAGGGGGAGATGGAAGATGAGCATAAGGAGGCCTGTCTGGGAGAAGCAATCCGTGAACACCAACAAAATGGAGGTTGCAGCAGACCCAATTTTATCTCCCTGTACGTCCTCCTTGCAGTCAGGATCCCCGCCTTCCTCCAGGTCCCTCTTTGCCCCGCTCGCCCCAGCCCTGGGGTGTGGGAGCTCCCTGGCTGCTGTGGCTTCCCCGCTCCTGGCTGCTCCATCCTGGGGGAGAGCATTTGCAGAAAGTTGCTTTGCAGTGTTGTCGTGCTGTGTTAGTACTATTAATAATGAAAAACAGGCAGGATTTTATTATTTTGCTTTAATTTATGCATTTGGGGTTTTTTAAGAGGAAACCAATTAAGATTCTCCGATGAGCCCTCCAGCTCCCAGCGGCTTTGGGAAACACTTGCCATGAAATGCATTCAATCTGCAGCCCATACCTTTGTGTGTGGTCCTGATAAATAAATTTGGGTGATGCTGCAATAACTGGCATGACTCCTTCTCCCTCCTCACCTCCGTCCCCAGCCCTACTCCTGCTCACCGCCAACGCCTTGCCTGGCAGGCTGAGTCCTTTGGTGGTAGAGGTTGGACTGGTGCAAACTGGGGGCTGTAGAAAAGCCGGTGTGAAATTCAAGGCAGGGCTGGTTGACTTTCTGCCCTGCTTGATACTGTGGTCTGTGAGTTTTTAGCTTGGGCACAGAGCTGTGGGATGTTGCCTGCATCAGCTTGCTGTGCTGCATTGGATGCTCCCAGTTGGACGTAGGCATCGTTGGGGTGTTGTGCTGTATCTGTGGAGGGATGGGGATGGAGGGGTGCTCGTTCCTGGGGCAGCAGCTGGCTCAACCCCTTTCCCAAACACCAGTCCCTCTGTCCATCCCTAGCTTCTCCCTGCAGCTGTGCTCCAGCCGTGGAGCATCTCCTCTCCATCCTAGCTCGGCCCCCTCACGCTGCTGAGCTGGGTCCCTCGGTCCAGACCCACGAGCAGCACCTGCTGTTCCTGTCCTAGTCAGCAGATATATTTAAACTTTGATCTTGATGGGAAGTGACTGGTGATACATTAAAGCCATATGTTTTAGATGGAACGGCGAGGACGTGTAAGCTCAGTGATATTCACATCTAGAGAGAGCTGGGAACTTGTAGTGCCACCCACGCTTGGTATTTCTGCTAGCTCTGCGAGGCTTACACAGCTGTGGAAGGCAGAGTGGGAGCAAGATCTTCTGCTTAAGGGATTTTGTAGAGAGAGATGGATTAGATAGATTTGATGGAAACTGATAGTTTATGAAAATGAATTCACCTGCATCTCAGTTTGGTTCTTGATGCCAGGAGAGAAAATAGAGAAGGAAAAAAATAGGCAGGAGGGGGAGAGAAAAAACAATCCAAAGTTAATTAAAGTGCAATTTTGATGTGCTGTGCTGGACCATTTTCTTTTTAACTGTTTAGCAAGTGGGATCTCTTCATGTCCGCTTGCCAGAGAGGAGTAAGCAAAGCGATGCCGCTTCGAGGGATCTCTCTTCATCTCCTTTGACTGCCTAATTGGCGGCTTAGGAGAATGAAGTGGGACTGTGTCAAAAGAAGTGAGGAGAACCGTATTGGCCATGGGTACTTGGCAGCATGAAAAAAAATTGCTTACGATGGCTGCGTTAATCTCCAAGGCTATTGGAAGTATCCTGCCAGGAGTTGAATGTAGCACTGCTAATTCAGCACCCAGCTGGAGGAAGCTGCCATCTCCGCTGGCTGTCACACTGCTCCGTCATGTTTGGCCACTGGAAGCTTTGGTGGGGAGCCAGATGTTGGGTAGGAATAGAAAAAAACACCTTTTCAAACTTCCCTGAGTCACCAGGAAGATGGCAAACCAAACCACGGGCGTTTCTGTTGGAGATAGGGTGGTCAAGGAGGACTGCAGGGGACTTTTTGTCCAAAGTCATGTAATGAGCTTTGCAAACCCAGAGAGAAATAGGACTGTCTCCATTTTGAAGCACGCAGGAGGAATCAGAACCTGCTTTTCAAAGGCTTTTGGTATGCAAAGGTACCCCTGCCTTCGGTGTGCTGTCAGGCAGGGCACAGGCAAGGATTTGCAGCGAACCCATTCGGAGCGAGGATTCAGGTGGCTGTTGGACCTCGGTCCAAGTGTTTCCAGATGACGGTATTTTTTGGGACAGCTGGCTCTGGGGCTGGTGGGAAATCTGGCTATTTCCTTAGTCTGGGTGCTCAAGCAGGGCCTTTCATTTCTTCCCTGCGATGGGAAACACCACGAGCAGCCTCCCATCCCGGGGAGCTTGTATACCCGTGTGGTGAAATCCTGCTGTCAGGGCAATGAAGGCTAGGTAGCTGCCTGGAGTATCATCAGAGCAGCAAGATCTAGGAGCTGAACTGTGTTCTTCATTGCCATCTATTGATACTCTTATTGCTAAATAACTATTGGCATGGAAAGGCGCAGGCAGCTCCTCAAACTCCTCATGACCTTAGGCAAATCACTTCATCTCTGTGCTTCGGTTGCTTCATCTAGACAACAGGAATAATAATGCTTATTTTCTCTCAGCCTGTGTTGCTCTTTCAATATAAATAGGAACTCCTTTGGGCAAGAAGTGTCTCTGGGAACACGTGAGGAATAGTGAGTGTTTGGAGGTGGTTTTATGTATATGAGCAGGACCTTTATAGCAGGGCTGCATGCAGCTCCAGAGAGCATTTTTCAAAGGAGCATGGGAGAAAAAAAAAAACCAACAACACAGAAAGTTTAAAACAAAACGTGCAGATAAATTGAGGCATGTAAGTCTCACCTTGGAGTGCGAGGGAAATGTCTCTGTCTGGTTAGTTTATAAAAGGGAGGTTAAGAGGTGATTTGGTTGTGGTCTCCAGGTTTCTCTGTGGGGGAGAAGTTGCTGAAAATAGACAGGTCCTTAATCTAGCAGCAAAGAGTGTATCAGGATCCAGTGTTGGAAGGTGAAGCTGGGCTCATTTACAATAAAGGGGGCATCCAGTTTTTAAAGAGAATGTAATTAATCATTGCAACGACTTACTCTGAACCATGGCAGGGCTGCCGTAACCGGTAAGCTTTAAGCTTAAGGACGAGGGTTTCTGAGGGGTTTTCAGGAGCTCCAAGGAAAGTCAGGAGCTTGTGCAGGACCCACTGGCTGCGGGACCCTGGCATCCGTGGGGATGGGCAGGGTGCGGTCCCATGCTGGCTGCTCGCCTTCGGAAAGCTGGGGCTTGCTGGGTTCTCCCCAGTTTGGATGTCTGCACAGTGCTTGGGGGTCCCCAGGTGCATGGAGCAATAGCAGATGCATTAAGCACTAATCACTGCCAGGCCCTCAGGGATCAGGAGAGTCATTGTGCTTTTTTTTTTTTTTTTTCCCCTTCCCTTTAAAAAGAGTTTTAAAAAAATCAATGTAAATAAATAAAGAGGCCATAAATCTAGGAAGACACCTGCAGCTCCCTCTGGAGCCCTCTGCTTTGTGGGGATGGGTAGGAAGGGTGATGGAGCATTGACCTGCCCGAGACAGATGGGAGGATGATGGGTCGGTGCTGGAGCAGCCAGCGTGCCCTCCAAGGCTGCAGCAAATGGGGCTCGACGGGGGGTTTGCAGCGGTGAAGGGGCGCAGCATGTATGTTTTGCATCTGGTTTAAGATATAGGACTTCCCCAGCTGGCTAGTCACCAGGGGAAAAGCCCGGCTTTAGGAGAGCTATGCTAATTTGGAGGCAGAGGCCAGGGATTGCTTGAAAAACAAGACCAAGCCAAGGCAGACCTGAACAGCAGCCCCTTGTCTTTGCTCCCTGTTAACTCATCTGAGCGCATTTGCTTTCCCAGCGCCTGAGCTCGCAGCTTTGGGAGCATGCGTTACTCCCAGTCTAATTTATATGTGCTGAACAGCTTCGCCTGCCTTTGGCATAGATGGGTGGAAGTGATGGGCACATTTCTGCAGGGGGACCCATTCAAGCTCTCTCTCATTTCTCTCTGTTTTTTGGCAGGAGGGGTGTTTTCATGGGAATGGGTTTGGAAACATCCTACCTGTCTCGTGGAACTTGGGGTTAATAGCGAAGTGCATTGCCCTGCTGCTGAAAGCTAACTAGGAAATTGTAGATTAATTGTGAAATGCGGTGCGGCGGGTCGTTTCCAGTACTACTTCATCCACGGTTGATGGTACAAGCTAGTTAAAGCTCTTCCCACGGGGCAATATATTCTGATAAAACAGAAGATGCTGTGCGTGCCCCCTCCTGCCCTGGCCAAACAAATACTATCTTGGGCAAATAAAACATATGAGCTTGTTGACATACGCAGCCATACTCCTTACCTGAACTACATGCCCTCATCCCTATGGTGTGCAGCAGAGAAGCAGCTCTGCCTTGGCAGGAATCCTTCCGAGGGGGAAGATTTTATGCCTGGCATCTCTGAATTTCTAGCGGCGGGTGCAAGATGCGAGCAGCGGGTGCTCGGGGTATCCTCGCCAGGCTGCGGCAGCATGAACAGGGTCCCTGGGAGGAGAATTCATCCCTCTGTGCGCCCAGCATGATCTCAGCATGTTGCATGGCTCTCTTGTTCCCCTCCGCTCCCCCTTCCCCCTCGCGGGAGGCTGTTTGTCTGTCTCTGGCACAGAGGATCTTTCTCGGGCTGGCCGCTGCCTGGTTTTGCAGCAAGTGCTGCACTACTTGGTAATCATAGGCTGTTAGCAGCCTGCGGAGGGTAGTCCGGCTCAACACCGGCACTGCAAGGAGAGATAATGGTAAATAACCAGCAGCTATTGGTGAAGGTTGAAGTAAAATAAATGGATCCAATTTTCAGTCCTCCTTTTATTTTTTTCTTTTATTTTTTTTCCTGCGCCGTCCTTTCTTCCAGTGTGACAGGAGAGCAGCTCGGGCTGGTGCAGCCTCAGCAGGGCTAGAGAGCCCTGCACCCAAACTGAGGGTGCACTGGTCTTTTACTTGGGTCTCCCCCCGGCTTTCAAGTTTTCAGGTGTTGAGGGGGAGGCAAAAAAAGCAATCTGACTTCTTGTCAAAGGATAAGCTGGGAAGGAAAATGCCTGATTGCTTCTAAGTGGATGGAGGAGGGGAAAGGGGGCTCAAAACGTCTCCAAACGTCTTAAATCTTTTCCCTAGTCTTGCTGCCCACACGTAAACAAAATGCATTTTCAACCTGTTTTTTCTCTCTCCTTGACGTCGTAGCAGCAGCTTTTGGGAGAAGTCCTCGTGGGCTGTCGGTGGAAATGTGGCGGTGGGAAGTGAAGGGTCCCTGCGCCCTGCGGGGGCTGCGAGAATGGCTCCGGGCACCGCTCGCTGACCTCTGCTTGAGGCTTTGAAATCAGTGTGATAAAAACATAATAGTTTCCCACCTTGCACATCCTCCTTGTCAAAACAGAAACATTGCTTGCAGGACCTCCTCCAGAACTTAAATACCTCCAGAAATGCCTCTGCAGCAACTCGCTTTTCTGTTTTACATCCAGGAGCGCTGCTGTCAAGCTGCTTTTCTTCCTTCTCGGCATCGCTTTCTCATTACTGCCCGCTGGTTTTGAGGAAATGGGAGGATGCGATCCTGATCGCCCTGATCATGTTTTCTGTCAAGCCCTGGGATTGCACGCTCCTGGCAGGGAATGTTGTGGGGTAGGTTGTTGGCATAGGACAGGGGAGGCCCTGGACCCCCTTGTCCTTTGCAAAGTAATTCTGGGGCCAGGGTGAGGTGCTGTGAATGATTTGGGTGCTAGGGCTGGGTGCACCCCGTGCTGCGGGAGATCGCTGGAGCCCTGGGTGCCCGCAGGTGTCATGCCAGCCCCTTCCAGCTCTGCTCCGTTTCCCGAGACTCAGGAATGATGAATATGCAAAGCACAGTTTAATTAAGCACACAATACATTGGCTCATTAAGTCGTTGCTCAAAGTAAAGGGAAAACCTTGCCAACAGCCCCATCAGCCTGGCCTCTGAAGCGTCGCTGGCAGGAGCAGGGGCCGAGGAGATGACTCACGGCCTGATGGCAAGCGTGTTTCCGACACCGCGACGGGCTCCTTCCTCACCACGTGTGCCGAGCAGGGATGCAGAAGCACCCACAGCCCCTCTCCGCAGCCCATGCTTGGTGCCACGTCCCGCTCGGCTGTCCAGGCAAGAAATAAAATAAACATCCACTTTACACCCGCACGTGCAGGCTCTTTAAGCTCTGATTGCAAGCAATGTGCTGTCTGCTTTTCCAAGTTCTCCTGCAAAAGCTTGTCGGAATTCCTTGGAAACTTCTGAAACTTCCCATCCTCGGCGTGAATCCTCAGTGGTATTGAGGTCGTTGGGTGTTGCTGAGCAGGGTCATCACCGGTGAGCTGTGGCATGGCCCTTCTGTATCTGGGTGTTGCTCGGAGGGGCTTTTTGCGGAGACGCTGCATGCGTGGTACCCACCAAGGGGTCCCCAGGGAGAGCTGCCTACGGGGGCATCATCCCCATTGCAAGAGGTTTACCTGGGCATGGGGCTCCACCAAGGCTGCGTGATGACACTTGCTTTTCAGCCCTTCAGAAAGCAAGGGGAGTCAGTAAATCAAATATTGTAGGGAAATCTTCTCAAACGGCAAGGTGACCTCTGAAAAAGAAGCAAGATGAAGAGGCTCTTGGGCACCTTTTTACAGCTAAAGAGTTCCTCGGCTTGGAAAAGGCAGCCTTGCCGACCTTCCCCACCCCACTCTCAGAGGGGAAAAGCCCAGGCGGCTCTCGTGGCTGCAGTGAGCGATGCCCAAGCCCTTTTCTTCTTCCCCTTCCGAAATCTGCATTTTCCATAAAGCTAACCCCGGCCCTCTGGTGAAGGGCAGCTTCTGCTGAACAGTCGTAGGGAGATGAGAAGAAAAGGGTCTTCTGTCTCTTCTTTAAGGCCCCTTCACTCACCTTTTCTTTTTCCTTGAGCCTTGGAGTGAAATTCCGTAAGGGCTCTGTGAAAGAGCACTCGCACAAGACTCTAATTTCAGGTGTGAATATGGAGACATTTCTCATTAGGAAACATATGGTGTTAAGGTTAAAAAAAAAGAGATGAAGTTTGACAGCCAGGAACAAAGCAATGAAATAATGACTACAGGTGGGCAAAGCCTCCAGCAGGGTTTGCAAACAACAAAACCAAGCCAGGGGCAGTTCAGATCCAAGTGTTAGTGTTACTTATTAGAGTTGGTGGAAAATTTTACAGGGAAAGAAGTTTTTTTTTTGACAGAAACCTGGGTTTTCATCAAAAGTGAAATTTCCATGGGAAGCGTTCACCTTCTGTGGGAAATTTGGACATCTGGTAGGAGACAAAGAAAGAAATAAAAAAGCAAAAAAAAAAAAGAAGTCAGAAAGCAGCTGAGGAATTTATATGCTGAGTGGTGGATGAAGTCCCTCCCCGTCACTCGTGCAGGGTGCTGGGCAAATGGAGACTGGAAAGGGAACTCATGGATAACCAGGTGGTTGGTCACTCAACCTGTGCTGAGGAGTAGCTGATCTGACCTTCGGCTCAGGGGATGCAGGTAGCTGGCTCCAGCCCTGGTATCAAACACCGGTCTGATCTCCCCGTTAAAGCAATTTCAACTGGAGTTAAACACATGGCAGTTTCCCCACCTGTAAGAGGATGTTTCCTTGCTTCTTTCCCTTGGGACTTTGTGGAAGTCTTCTGCCTCCTCATCCTGCTTTATCCTATCGCTTGGAAGTGTTGCCTAATGGGTAGAGATCTGGACTCGGATGTCTGAGGCAGCTGTTTTCTAAAACATCTTTTATTTCTCTTTCTCTCTGCCTAGTAAAACAGGGTTAAAGATATTAATATTCTTGGTGAAATACTGGGGGAGATGCTGATTAAAAGCACTGTATGGGAGGTAGATCATTGCTGCTGGAGCGTTGCGTCCGGCCTCCCATCCCTCCTCGGGGCTTTGGGAGAAAGTTGAGCTCGGGAGCCGAATGTCATTGCCGAGGCTCCGCTTTCTTCTCTGCTCTTTGAATTCCGGGTCCCGAGCGGCATTGCAATTTATGGTGAATATTTTATACCTCCAAATGATGTTTTGTGGGATTCCGCTCGTCTCGCCTGCTGTGCCTCCGTCAGTCTCGGAGGACGGCTGCCTTTGTTGTACGTGTCAAACTTGACGAGGCACCGTTTTTCCAAATGGATAATTCTGTTCCTTCGCCATCAAGGAAATTGTTTCCTTCCTGGAAAGGCTGCTCTGTCGCTTAAACGAAGCTTTGGCTGCCAGTGAGTCGACTGGAGAAAATATGTCAAACGACTGCAGGTGACCTTGAGAAAGGGCATGGATGGTTGTGTTGAGGGGATGGCTTCCGTACATTTTTTCACCTTTTGCAGCTTGTTGCAACTGGGAAGAGCTTCGGTGCAGGAAGGGAGAAGGCAGATGTGTGGGTTCTCGAACTCCCAAGGGCTGCCCTCCTTAGATATCGCTTCCCACTAGCAGGCAGGGCAGCATGGAGAACAAGCCGGGGCGGGGGGGGGGGAGGTTTCTCCCCAGAAGGGAGAAAGCTCAGGGACTTTAAAAAAGAAAAATTGAAAAGCTGTATGTATTTAAATGGGAAGATAAACCGCATGAGAAACAAGTCAGTAGAAAGACCCAAGTCAGGAGATCGGATTTGGAGTATGCCGCTCATCTTCCAGTTTCAGCCGTTACCTTCTGCCTTGAGCTAGATAAAGCAGGTTTGATGCTGCGATGCTGTCAGCCTGGTGATAGCGGAGCTGGTCCCGTTGTGTGCCCCTGCAGTGCAGGAGGAGGATGGAGCCCGGCCGGCATTGCTCGCTGCCTTAGAGGTTGGAGCGTTGTGCTCCGCAGGTGGCTGCATCCCAGTGACCTCCGCTCCCACCACGTCTGCAAAGGGCTTTGACTTCAGGGACCTGTGGGATAAAAGGTGCCATAGAAACATGAGTTTTATTAATACCGTGGAAGGTTGCCAGTCATAATTAAAGCCATGAGAAGCTTGGCGGTTTCACTTCGCAGAGCTTAGTACAAATATTTCTGTTGGGTTTGATCCATGCTGCTTTGTAGCCACTTGGTTTCACCTTGCGCTGCCGAGCTGCATGAGGTCTCCTCGAAGAACTTGGTGAGCCCTTGCTGAGGTGCAGCAGGGCAAGTCTTACGTGATTTGAATGCTGACAACCCGACCAAGTTTGCTCTTAGTAGGCCATGGTTTGCTTGCAAAGTTAGGATAAATTGGATGGGAGTGAAGTAACTTAGAGAAGTCAGTCAAGTAGCGCCTTGTGTGGGATTTCACCGGCATATTTCCCGCATATTTCTCTCTGTCTCAGAGAGGAGGAGTGTGGGGAAGGAGGTGGGGAAGGAGCAGACTAAGAAGAGGAGGCAACCTTTCGTAACTGCATAGAGATCTCTCTCCTCCTTCCCCACTCTTGCAGCAAGCCATCTGCTGCGGCTCAGAAGGCTTTAGCCCAGTCAAAGTGTTTTTTTTCCCCCCACCTAGTGAATTGTTGCTTGCAAATTCTGGCAGGTGTAATCATATCAGTTACAGATGCATCATTTTGGAGGACCTCTTTGCAAACATGGTTTCTCTAGGGACTTGGGGTTAGCTTCACGGCACCTGGATTTAGCCCCCTAAAAGTCCGGTCCATGGTAGGTGCCTAGGTTCCTCCGTAGTCACTAGAGAGACATGGGTGACCCAAGAGTTACTGCTCACTTTTTGCAATCTGGATGGAGGGACCAACTGCGAGCTCTCTTTGGGCTCCTACCTCTAAACTTTGAAGTTGGCTTTAATCAGCTCCTGAGGAATTGTCCCATTCTTGGTGTACTCCAGGGAACGAAGATGATGGCTTAACCTCAGTACGACAGAAGCATTTGGTACAGGATATAGTAACTATGATATCATACTTATGACAACAAACGGATCATCCAGGAGATGATGAGAGACTTAAAAGTCCTCCCTCATCCACGCTGTTGAGCCCAGCCTGTTGGATCCAGCCTACAGATACAGTCCCGCTGCTCTTCCCCTCTGTTCTGTGAGTTAAAGATATCCTCGAGCGCTGCAACGATGGTTTGAAGGTGGGTTTCTTGAAAGTGCCGCCTTCTTCCTCAACAACGCCTTCCCAGCCGCATGCAGCGGGGTTAAAAATGGAGAAAGAGATGAAGAGCTCTTTCCATCTGTTGCCCACCTCTCCTTGCAAATCAGATGGGAAGGCGGCACAGCGACTGCCTGCATTGCGGCACCCCTCCTCGCAGCAGGCAGAGCAAAGGGGGCACAGCTGAAAGCGTGCCCGTGGGAGTCTTGACGGTGAAGGTGCGGGCATGCGAGATATTTTTAACGCCGTTCCCCGAACGTGCAGTCGGCACCGGCAGAAAGTGCCAGATTGCCAGCCCAGCCAAGAATTTCGGGCTTGCGAATCGTCAAGGAGGGAGCTGAGGCGTGAATTCAGCGTGCCACGCTTTTTCCCGGAGGCGTGCGCGCCGTGCGGGGACCTCCTGACTGCACGGAGAGGGTTGGAGCATCCCTCCATAGGCAAGCCCCCCTGTGCCGTGCAGAGGACATCCCTGTTTGCCTCAGGCATGGGCTTCGGGGCAGCCTTCCCCTCCGAACTGTCCCCCGTTCTGCAAATACCCTCTCCTCAGTGGCCGTGCAGCGGGGTGGGACCAGTGGCATCAGCCCATCTCGGGTCCCTGTGCATGGTTGATGTGATGAAGCGGTGCCAACCTAGCCGGGGTTTTGCTGTTTCCCCCTGTCGTGGTTCAGCCCCAGGCAGCAGCTCAGCCCCACGCAGCCGCTCGCTCACTCCTCCTACCCCGATGGGATGGGGGAGAGAATCGGAGGAGTAAGAGTGAGAAAACTCCTGGGTTGAGATAAGAACAGTTTAAGAATTGAAATAAAATAAAGTAAAATAATAATAATAACAGTATAATAATGATAATGATAATAATAATATACAAAGCAAGTGATGCACAATGCAATTGCTCACCACCCACCGACCGATACCCAGCCAGTTCCCGAGCAGCAATTGCTGCTCCCCGGCCAACCCCCCCAGTTTCTATACTGCCCATGATGCCATATGGTATGGAATGGCCCTTGGGGCAGTTGGGATCAACTATTCTGGCTGTGCCCCCTCCCAGCTTCTTGTGCACCTGGCAGAGCATGGGAAGCTGAAAAGCCCTTGACTGGCATAAGCAGTACTCAGCAACAACTAAAAACATCAGTGTGTTATCAGCATTCTTCTCCTATTAAATCCAAACCACAGCACTATGCCTGCTACTGGGAAGAAAATTAACTCTATCCCAGCCGAAACCAGGACACCCCCCCAGAAGTGGACAGCTGGCAGCCGGGAGCTGAAGCGAAGCCAGCTGCTTCCTCCGCTGCAGCAGAAATGGGGTTTTTGCTTGTTCCTGACTTAGAAATTGGGCCAGCCACCTAGAGGTGAAAAGCTCTGCATCCTATTACCCATCCCCGGAGCCTTTTAATCTTCTGAGCTGAAGATCTTTTGATCTGAGCAGCTCTGTAGCGCAGCCCAGTCTGGCCAGGCGGTGTTGAATGTTTAAAACCCTCAGCTGCTCTTGCTACAGGGGAGCGATGCAGGCTTAAAAATGGGTCTGTGGTTCCTCCCGTGGCTGGGTTGCGCATCGGGGAAGGGAGGGAGGATGATGACACCTGCCAAACGCCTAGGGTGCCAGTTAGCAGCCTAATATCTAAAGGTTGTTCCTGCGCTGTTACTTGGAGCAGTGCCTCAGGCTCGAGCAGCCTCTCTGGGGCTTGGGGCTGCTCTCCTGCGTCCCTGCTGACCCCTTAGTTTCCTTAGGAACCCCCTGCCTGGTTCTCAGGCTGGCCAGTGGCACCTCAGTTACCTCCAAGTGTGGGGATAAAGGCTTGGAAAAACCACCGAGGATCGGGAACTGCTGTCCTCGAGGCGCTGGCAATGCTGGCTGGGCACTGGCTGTTTTGCTGGGGCTTGCGGGGAGAGGCAGCTCCCTTGGCTGCACCCCCCCAAATTGTGCCGCTCGCTCCGTAGCTCTCCCCGAACCCCGGAGAAGAAAGCTCATGGGGGGGGGGGCAGTCTGGCGGCTGGTGCTGTGTTCTTAGAGCCGCCGCAAAAAAACTTCATTTCTAGCCTCCAAAGCTGTGCGTTGGAGCTACCTCTTCAGCAGCAAGGAGTGTTTTTTGGAGAGCTGTTATCTGCCTGCTCCTGTATGCACCGAATGGCATCTGAGCTGCCGAGATGTTTGTCTAATGCCTTCTCCGCGTTAAGCGCCTTTCTTGCTGCAAATAGGTGCCGTTTGCTGGCAGCTCGGAGTGGTTTTCGGGGATGCTTACGTGGCTCGAAGAGGGAGCTGTGGCCTGGCAGGGCACAACCTTGGACTCTGACCTTACGGCGTCTTTGCACAACACTTGCTGCCTAACGAGGCTTAGGCGGCTGCTTCAGTGCCGCGTGGCAGATTGTTGCAGGAAGATCAGCTATTATTGGAGTTGGTGCAGATGATTAGAGTGATGATTTGCTTCTCTCTCAAAATACAATTAGTCACTTCCACCAGCGCAAGGGAGAGCAAGGGCCTGAACTATTTGTGGCGTCAAGCTGAGGAAGCTGAAGAGCGAGTCCTCCTGCGCCTCTGCCCCTGGGCTGGACAACTCCGGATGAGCTTTGCCTCCCGGTGGCTTTTTTTGCTGATGCTTGAATCGTGCTCCGTGTTACGCATCCACCTTTTTAGCACCCTTACATTCGCAATCGTGCCCTGGGTGTCGGGTGAGGTGGTGGAGGCAGAGGATGGGCATTGGTGGAGCCAACAGGGTCTGTCAATGATATGACAGCAGTGGGGAAGGGGGAGAGAGAAACCACTTGCCAGAACCCAGCACGGAGGGGCTGTTGTTTTGTTGTTCACTAGACTGGAGAAAGGCCGTACGCAGTCGTATTGCTTCCCTTCCCTCTGACTGATGGGGACTCGCTGGTTTGGGCTCAGCCCTGCCCTCTGCGCCGTTGCCAGCTCTGCACCCAGGACCATTTCTCTCCTCGGCGGGAGCTAAGGAGCGACTTTGTCGGCTGGCAGGCTGCCTCCTCGCTTCGCAGAGGCACGCTGGCTGAAGCTTTGCTCATTTGTGGGTGAGTTCTGGCTCGGCTGGAGCCAGTGGAGTGATGCACCGTGCCAAGAAGTTGCTTGGGTGAGATTTTTCCCGTTTTGGTACCCGATGTCGGATGCCTTAAAGGAGCCTTCCCCTCTCTGCACTGCACTTTGCCTTTAAGCGTGCCTGGTTGTTAGTTGCTGGGAGTACGAAAGTACCTCAAGTCAATTGGTGTTTCTGAAAACCTTAATTAAGTGCTTTTTGCTTCTATTGACCCCCTGCCCTTAAAAAATGGCCTTGAAATTGCAAGACATTACCAAGACCTTAAGGTTTCTTTATCATCTTAACTTTCTGCTTACAGTTTTTTCCTTGCTAGAGCAGCCACTTCTCCCCGCTTTCTTCCCTGCCTGCCAACCGCTGCTTTCCCTGGGTTGTCCCCGGCATCTCCTTGGGATCTCCCCAGAAGGGCTGCATGCATCCCATCCCTGCTGAAAGCTTTCCACCCCTGGGTCCTGCTGCACTGCATGTAAAAACAGGGTGGTGTTTTTTATGCTGGTGGGGTGCCCTTAGGTCTGCGGGCTCCTGGGGCTTTGGTGGGTGCAGCATCTTTGGGCCGTGTTTGGTGTCGTGCTGAGGTCTGGATCCAGGTGAGATTTGCAGGGTTTCTACTTTTCTTCAGCTTCCCTTTCCCCGGCGCGGGCACGCACCCATCCTGATGCCATGATGCACGCCGCTGTTACCAGCCCTCCTGCCCTGGCTGCATTGGTTGTCTTAACTCTCCCCTCCTCCTCCTCCTCTCTTCTTATTATAGCAGTCGTATTGTTTTAAGCTGTAACCACAGTGCATTGTGAGTTTGCATAAAGGACGTGTTGTGGAAGGGAATTGTATTGTATATACTGGCTGTGTGCTTCCTTTTAAACTATACCCTTGTCACCAGGCAGCTTTCTACAGGTTGGTTGCTGAGTGAACAGCTGAGAACCTGTGGGAAGACCCAAATGGCACTTAAATTATATTTGCTCTTTGATTTCGAAGACATTTAGTACCATTTAATAGAATCAGAATGCAATTTAACTCTGCCAAGTGGGGGAGGCTGCCTCGGGAGAAGTGACACTGCCATAGCTGGGGAAACAGAAAAATTTAAGTGAGCAAAACAGCAGGGTCGCGTTTACTATCCGGATAATTATTATTAAATAAAGAGTGGAGTGGGACTGTGTCTATCAGCTTCCCCATGCACTGGAAATGGCATTAACCACTTCAGTGCTGTGTGATGCTCTGGGTTAGCCGCACCGGGGGGGACACCCGGAGATGTGGCATCTGAAGAGGCTGTTGCGGTAGCGTGTTGATCGGTAGCCAGAATTAACCTGGGAGCTTTTAACTGGAGGCTGATTTGTAGTGCATACAGCGTCGCTACACCAGCAGCTCTCCTAAAGCTCCCATTACCCCTGCTGGGCTCGCTCCCCCGAGCATGCAGCAGCAGCACTTTAATGCCAATATACTTTTCTCCACCAGGAGCTGGTTATTAAAAAAATAATGCAGGAAAAGGGACATTTCTCCAAGATGTGCTGTGCTGACCAGGCTCTCCAGCACATCCAGGAGACAGCGCTGCGGGGAGGTCTGTCTGTCCTGCCTGCCCGGTTTCTGGCTTAAAGGATGGTGAATTGTTCTTGTTTGACTTTAGGCAATCTTTTTTTCTTTTTCTTTTTCTTTTCTTCCCCCTCCTTTTTTTCTTTTTTTTTTTTCCCTTGTTTTTTTCCCTGGTTTGTTTGTTTGTTTGTTTTTGGTGGGGTTCTTTTTGGTTTGTTTATTTGGCGTTTGTTTGCTTGTTTGTTTTTAAAACTTTAAACTAGCTATTTCAGCCATCGGGAGGTCTTTAGGTTTGGCAACACTAAGTTCTCCGCAGGCTGCAAAAGCCAAGCAAGGAACAGTTCAGCCTGGTCGCAGCAGCTCGGGCTAGCTGCCTGGCAGTGTCCCGCTTAATTTAAGGTTTTTGTGGGCAGGTCTCCAATGCGGCGAGACAACGCCATGGGCAGACTATTTCTAGCCGTTGTTCCCTGCCTGTATAAAGGAGATAATAGCACTTTCCTACCTCACGAGGGGTTTGCGGAGGACAAGTCTATTAAAGATCGTGAGGTGCTAAAGATGCTTTGCTGATTGGGGTCATACAAATAGCTGAGGTATCTAGTTTAGGAAAAGGTTTGCGGTTGAGAAATCAGAAGATTGTCTTTTTTATTGCCTGCCAGCTCCGCCTGGCACCTGGAAATCAAATTGAGTTGTTAAAATTTATTTTTGCCTGAAAAAAAACCAGAGTAAACTGGGAGATAACATGTGTGGTGATGATATATTGCATTCCTCAGGCATGTTTCGGCTAATAGCCCCAAACTTCTTATGCAGCAGGGAAACATACCCAAGCTGCAGATGTAGAAACTGAGGCACGGAGAAGTGAGGTGGTGGTGTTCACCTACCCCACAAGGACGTGGCAGCAGCTTTACTCTTAGCCCTTAGCATCCTCCAGACCCAGCTGTCCAGGAGAGCAGCTGGTGGACCAATAGGTCCATAGACCCCAGGATGCGTTGGATGGATGAGAGTTGTGGGGAGGAAAGTTCACCCCAAAATGGTCGGCAGTCATCTTCTGGTTTGCCCAAGCAGTCCAAAATCTCTGGTCGCTGCAGCTGTGGTGCTGCCGGCTGTCAGGATGGATGTGTAGGCGGTGGCTGCTTGCAGCTCTGAAGTCCTTGGTTGCTCTAAGACTAGATTCCTCTGGAAAACATTGAGTTCTTGTAGAGCAGCCATGACAGATACAGGCGCCAGGTCCACATCCCTCCACTAATAATAGGTGTGAATTTATGCCTGCATCTCTAAAATAACTTGATATGTCCAATCCTCCTGGATAAAGGCGAGGGATTGAATTATTACAAAAGGACAATATTTCATTTCCTGTAAGTGCCTTAATCTCGTGAGTAAATATTACAGCTTTGTGCTATAATCCCATAGTTGGTATATCTCTTTGGTTCCCAGTTACCTTTTGTGTTGATTTACATTTAATATGTTGCCATTAAATCTCTTTCTCTCTCTGAGGCCTATTATAAGTGCAGTATTTATTCTGTTGAGTCTTTTTTAGTCACATTTGTATTGTATTCTAATGTGCTCGTACAAAAGGCTGCCGGGCACATTCCTGAGATATTTGCATCTTTTTCTTCCCTACTTTTGTCTGCGCTGCTGAAAACACTCGCTGTTTTGGCCTTGCACCCAAAGCAGCGTTCCTCATACTGATGAGATGCCTACAGGAAAGCCTCCTTGCTAACTCCTGGGCTTTCCTGGTCTGCCGGTCCTCCTGGTCCCAGGAGGAACATCTCGCCTGCTAGATCTGAGCATCCCGGTGCCTGGAAAAAACTGAATCACCCGGGGAGATCTCCATCTCCTCCTTTCATCCTCAGGCTCAGGGTTTACACGGACCCGCCTGATTCATTCGGCAGAGGTTTTCCAGCGTGGCAGTGGTTTGGGGTGCGTGCGAGGGAAGGTGCCGGCGGAGGTTGGGTTTGGGGAAGATCAGTGGTGGAGAGGGACGACTCCACACTCTCCTGGGGGCTGTGAAATTGGAGGGGGTCACCTCTGCCTCCTTTTCTTACGTAAAAGAGGAGACCACTGTTCCTCGGGGTCACAGGAAAAAGCGGGGAGCATTTCACCTGCTTACTGAAAGCCCTTCCCTTTCCCTGCTCTCAGCATCTGCCCTCCGCGGGCACCGCTCTGATTCGCTCATCTCTGCAGCCTGGCTGCTGCACCTTGGCATTCCAGGCTGTAAGCTCAGCTTCGGAGGGAGGTTTGAGAGATCGGGGGCGTATGCTGCCTGGGTTGCTGATTTCCCTGTGCAAATCCCTATATTTTCCTGCGTCCCCGTTCTTTTCTCCTCTGTCCCCTCAATATAATTGCTTTGCTCCTTTCTAAAGTGCCTGGATCTCTACAGATTAAGGGTGCTCAGCAGGAGCTATTATTATTGTGATGTTTTTATTGCATAGAGAGACTGAGATATTAAAGGACTCCTTCAGCTTGAGCTTTTAGAGGTGGAGAAGATTGGCCAGAACAGATTTGGGTGAAGCAGCAAAGAACTGAGATCATTTGCCTGGGTTGGAAGAGAAACCCATGCTCAGACTGCAGATTTCCACCAGCAGTCTGAATGCCAGCTCTCTGGAGCATCCTTGCCCACGGGAAGCAGTGATAAGCTTCCCTCATTCCCACCTAGCCCTTTGCAGAGGGTTTTGTTGTAAAGCACAAGGTCCCCCAGACTCAACTCACTGTGGCAGAACTGGAAATAAAGCCTGTCCCACCTGGCTGGAAAAAAACCATGCAATATGTTGACTAATGGTCCTAATCAGGTTAAAAGTGTGCCCGAGCCAGGGTGTCCCGGGATCCCCTGTCTCACATCACCACCACCACATCACCTAGGGACAGGTCTTCTGGCAGAGTCAATGCCAGTTCCTTTGCTGGGGCCACTCCATCAATTAGCATGGACTAAGCATCACAGACTAGCAGGCTTTTCCCTACGAGACTTGAGTCTGGGATTAAGGTTCTGCAAGATGTAGAAGAAAATGAGCACGTAGAAATGTGCAGGGGTAGTTATAAAATGGCTGTGTTTCTGAGCTATGCCAATGAGGCATACAGCAAAGGAAGAAAAAACAAATGTTGGCAATTGGGGGGACACATTGAAACTATGCTTTTATCTCCTTGAAAATAACCCTGCTCCGCTTGATTTTAAATCTTCCATCCTCACCAGACTCATTCTGCTGCTCAGTGCAAAGCTACGGGGCGAGCTGGGGGGAGAGGGAAAAAAAAATTAATTGAATCCTTACGTTTGAGTGATGGCTACTCTGAGAGCTTGTCAACCTGATGGTAAATCTTGGGGGTGTTAATTGCTTTGAAATCCCTTTCCTCTCCGATTCCTGTCATCAGCAGTTCCCCACCTTCCACGCAGTCCCTCATCTCGCTTGTTTGCAGCTCGCCGTGTGCTGTCCGTGCGTGGCTCTGAGCATCGAGGGAAGGCTCGGGGTGAGAGGGAGAGAAGCCTTTTCCTTATTCCGTTTCAAATGGCTCCTGTTGGCTGATAAGGTTAATTGATTTCTTTTGCTTTAATTAACGAAATTCAATTTCTACTTAATGAGAAATATTTTGGTGTGACACGTGTAAATGGCAAAGTGACGAGTGCCAGGCAAGGCGAAAGGGAAAGGAGGGAGCGGGCTGCGGGCGGGCAGGCAGCCAGAGGGAGGTGGGGGCAGGCGATGCTGGTCCCCCCACCCTGGGCATCCTCCTCATCTCCCCAGAGCGAGATGCAGCCCCTAGCTCCATCTTCTGTGACACCCAGGTGCATTAGTGTCAGTCACCACACGTGCTTCGCAGTTCAGTGTAGCTTGAACTGTTGCACCCTCGCTGTCTGGCAGAGAATTGACCCTGAGATGGATAATACGCTTTGCTGCTGCTTTTGCCGAATCGTTGCGGTGAGATTGGCAGGGCTGGTGTGTGATGGCATGAGGGTAGCTCTGTATTAGGGGTGGGAATAACTCTACTGGTTTAAGGCACGGTTGGTTTGGTACCGTCTGTGCGCACGGTGGGATGCGCCGCTATCCTGTGGTGACCCATTTGCACCGCTGCATCGCTGAGTTATTTCTGCCGCGAAGGCAAGAGCTGTGTGGTGCCCAAACCGGCGTCCCACCCGTTAGAGAGGCTTTGCCAAGACTCGTGGGTGGGCTCTGGAAGAGGCTCCCAGCAGACCTGGGAGAAGTGCCATCCCCAGGCAGGGGACCGGGTACCAGCAGCATCTCAGCCCCGCATCGCCCGTGCTTCCCAGCTAGCAACAAGTGAGCTCCTTTCCTGGCCCTCGGCTGCCTTGTTTGCACCGAAACTGGTATCAACAGGAGAGGAGGGCGGGGGGGGGGCAGGATGGGGGAGAGAGTCACTTCTCATCAAGTTGATCAATCTTTCTGCTGTTGAAGCCTCTCAATGAGTTGAATGTGATTTTCTCTGCCTTACGCGCAAGGTGGAAGTCGATCACTTTCAATTTTCAGCATGCAGAACCGGCACTCTATCAAGCTGTTGCCTTGCATAACCGTGATTGCTGCTGGCGAGGGTTTCCGGCGTGCCCGGAGCTGCGGCGGCGGGGGGGCCAGGACGCGGGCAGCAGCCCCCCTGCCTCCATGATGGGGGGTCTTGCCCGTTTGCTGCCTGCCAAGGTGACAGCCGGCTCTGGCCAGGCTGCTGGGAAGAAGAGGGTGAGATCTTTGCGTGGGGCTGAGCAAAATGCTGTGGCAGGCTGCGGGGGGGTGTTTGTGGCAGCGTGGTCTCCTGGTGTCAGCTTTATCACCCCAGGACTGCAAACCCAGAGCCCTGAGAGCCTTAAACTCCTTGCATGTAAGCCAAAGGCTCTGCGGCTCTGCAGTCAGGGAACGGGAAAGCGCCGAGCGGCGTTAACCCGCCTGGGAGCGCGGAGATGCTCTTGGCTGCCCTACAAATTCCCATCTCCCAGGAATGCATCCCAGAGGAGGATGCAACAGGCGGCGGCAGGGTTATCGGGACAGCATGTGTCGGGGCTGTTGTCTGCAGCCCGGGGGGTGAGCGTGGTCGGGGAGCCTCCTGCCCGCCGCACATAGGCCAGAGGCTGCAGATAAGAGAAAGTGATTTCTGGTTTTAATTAACTGAGCTTTCATTTAAGGATAAACAAAGGCCATGTTTGTGTGCTGACAGCTGGCTGTCCTTCTGGGTCAGATAAGAAGGCAAGTTATTGCCTCCAAGCTGTGAGAGGGACCAGGAGAGAGTCCAAGAAGCGGGAAACGTGAACAAATGCTGAGTGAACGTACATGCCGGCAGCCGGGATGCTTTATTGTGTGTGTTAAATAGCGAGCCTGGTGCCTATTCATCTGCCTGCCCCTGGGTAGGAGCTGCTGTCCTCCCATTGTCCGGGCAAATCCCTAAACCAGCAAGCAAATGTGTTGGGGAGGGCATCCAAGGTTTCCTCTGCAAAGGTGGGGCGGTCACGGGGGCTTGCCTGGCTTTGGGAAGGACAGTTGCCACTCCTTGCATGAGCAGCCTTGTTTCTGAGGCTTGCTGGTAGCCCAGGAGCCACCCCCCGAGGGTGCAAATGTCCCCAATACGTGCTCCAGCAAGAGGAGCACGTTGCCCCGAGGTAGGGCACTTGCCAGCCGGGCACGGATTTGCTTTGGGAGCCCCTGGGCTTGGTTGGAACGCAGGCTCCTTCAGGAGGAGCTGGTAGTACCAGTGTAAATGCCAGCCTGGCTGTTTCAGTATCACCTCCGAGATGAATTAAGTGTTTGAAGACCTGAGAAATTGCAACATTCGCAGGCTTGTCATCTAAACAATTGCATTCAGTGGGGGAAAATGAGCGCTCTCGGGTCGTCAGCAGTCACCTTCTGCTGCTGGTAGGTAGCAGTTAAACTGATGGAGGAGTGAAAATGCCTCTCGAGGGCTGATGACTCAGAAATTCAGTCAACCTACGTGGCACCTTTCCCCCGTCTTGTAAGGAGAGGGTGTTCGCAGCGTGTGCTGCCGCTGGCTGCTGCGGTCGGGCTTAGCGGAGGCTGGGGAGTGCCGGGTTTTGGCGAGGGTGTAGGCATGGGCGGAGGGCACGGCTCGCTATAGGTACCAGGCTCACCCTATAGGTATCTACGTGTGCTTCTGGTGGATCAAAGCCCCGGGACAGTCACCTCCAGGTCTTGGGGGCTCTTCACTGGCAAAAGCAAGGGGCTGGCTCAGCAGGGTCAGCAGATGTGCTGCTGTGCACATCTGGGGGGGGTGGGGAGCAGAGAGCCCCCCCCGCCATGTGAGATCTCTGCAGCTGAGTTCAGCTCTTGTCTGAGATGCTGAAAGGAAGATTGTGCTGGGTGTTTTCTAAGCTAGAACAGGTCTTTAATTTTTTCCACCACCAGAAAGTCTTTTTGTGACCAAAATGAACATATTTGCCAGAAGTTTTTGCATAGTTCAGGGTTTTCAGTTGTCTTTGTGTCCCGGTTTTCACTTTGTGAAAAAACAGAAAGCAAAACCTGACGTTTTTCAGGCTGTGGCTTTTGCACACCATCCCTTTGTAACTAAAGTAAAGTAGAATTATGTTCATTTCTTAGATAATTTTTTACTGGACTCTTTGCTTGTTCTTTTTCACTGAAGAGAGAGAAGCAAAAAAACTTAAAGGACTTTGTGGGATGTGGAGGAAAAAAGTTTGGTTTTCCTCTAATCTTCAGCAAAACAAGTTGGCGGTTTCGGTCCAGTTCTAGTCTTGGCACATATTCTCCTTGTGCCTAATTTAAGGTGACCGCTGTAAGATCTGCTCTAGTTTCACATTCCTCAGCCTTGTGTTTTTGCACTTCCAAGACTGTGTGATGGATCTTAAGGAGTCTGCATTATGCAGCCCTGTATCCATCTGTTGTCCTTACAAGTTAAACAGCCTGAAAAAAAATGGATTAGAGCCTCAGCTCCTATAATGAAGCAGCAATTTGTCTCCAGATCCTGATCCAGGTGTAGCAGAGCTAATGAGCCGGCTGGCCTTGAGCATCAGAGAATGTTAAATACGTTTTTTCGTAGAGAAAAAAGCTCAAGCGAGGAAGAGCAAAGCGGCGTTGGGAAGAGGGAGGGAGGGAAGAAGAGCACAGGCAGGAGAAATGGGCAAGTGGGATGGGGTTGTCCCCGCTGAGCATCGGCCGCGGTGCAAAGGGGCAGTCTGTCTGTCTGGCCAGGCTGGACGTGCAGATCATGTCGGGCATCCTCTCCAAGATGTCTTTGAAGGCAGTCGCAAGCAGCTGTTAACCTTCCAGTGGTGCCATGCGTTTCTGGGAACGTGGAGGGGAGAAGCAAGCCCCGTTAACACCATCTGCTTGCTTTTCCTACAAGGGGATGCCAAGGCTCGCGTGGGCTGACTCTCTCACTCTCGCAGGGTAAGGGTTAATGGAAGGGGTCCCCCCAGATCCACTCCTGCTATTTTGCAGGAAAGAAAGCGGGCGTATTAAGGCAGGTAAAAATGGTGGCAAGAAAATAAGGAGGGGAGAAGGCCTCATTCCATTATGTGGGAGAAAATACCTCCCAATTAAAGAGAATGAGCTGAAAGTGGTAGGTGTTGGGGGAGAGGGAAGGGGGGAATCGTGCAGGCTCCTGGCAGAAAGACTGTCGCCTTCATGGGGCTGATTTGCCTGCAGCGGAGCAGCGAGAGGAGAGGATGGGGAGGATGGCTGATAGGGTAATTTTTTTCATGGTGAGGAAGGCTTGGTTATGAAAGCGAAAGGAGAGGGAGGGGAGGCCAGGTTGATGGAGATCACGTTCCATTCAATTTGGAGAAAAGGAGAGAGAGAAAAGAAGATGAGCCTGAAATGAGGCTTAATTTTAATGAAGGAAAATTCTCTGCTAAGTAAGGAGAGTTGAAAGGGAGGGGAGAGGAGGGTTTGAAAATGATAGGAGCCTGACACACTATTGTGGTGGAGAGATTTCCTTTTCTTTCTTTTCCCTTTGGTTGGGGAAAAGAAAAAAAGATAATAAAGACAGTGGAAAGGGGGGAGAAAAGAGAGATCTAATAAAAAGTTGCAACACCTGAGAGGAGGTGCCCTTGCTGCTGGGGAAGCCCCTGCGGTGGCTCCGGGGTCCAGCTCAGGACTCCATGTGTGCGATGCAGATTGCTTTATTTTTTCCCCCCTGCGCCTGTGTCCCCCCACAATGTGCCATGCCTGCTGGCGCAGGCTGGGTCTCAGCCCAAGCCTCATCATTGCTTTTTCACTTGGAACTGATTCCCTTAATGGGTACCGGCGGGGCTTGAAGCACCGCAGGGGCTACCTGGTGGATGGGGCCAAGAAGAATGATGAGCACGAGGCCTTTGCTGCTGCTCGGGGCGTTACGGCAACTGCCGAGGTAGGATCTGGGGACTCGCTGCCAGCAGCATGGTGCACAGTGGGAAGGAGGGATCCGGTGCTGGGCAGATGTGCATTTTAGCCAGTGCATTAAATGAAGCGGTTCCCATACTGGCACCCAGGATGAATTTCTGAGCCCCTGAGAGTTGACTGCACTCAGGATGCATGCTCATTCCCAGCTACTGATTTTCATTAAAAGAAGTTTAAAATACATGAGTGATTTCCCTTGTATTATTTTCTTTGTCACCTGAGCACGGTAATTGCAGCACCTTGCACATAACAGTCACTATCGAGGGGAGGTCCAAGCAGGGACCGGTTGCAAAATGATGCCTCTGTGGGGTGGTTGGCAGTGCCAAACCCTTCTGCAGTGGTATTTTATTGCTCTGGGTGCTGGTGTAAATGCACCAGCAACCTTTGTGATCCTTTGCTGGCACAGGCCCTTCAGATATGCTTGAAATGTTTGGCTGAGTACCTGTTGCCATTGTTGTTCTGGCTTCCCTTGGTTTGGTGGGAATTAGGGGGTATTTCATAGATTTTGTTTCAATCTGTTTCACAGATTTCTGCTCTTTCCCCAGATCTGCCTGGCTTCTAGATGGTGGGTACACAGACTGAGAGTGCACAGGGAACCGCAGTTAAAAGCTCATCTCGTCTTCTGCACAAGTCACACTGCAGAACTTGGTTGGTTTAAGGCTTTTTAAAAGAACACCACCACATCCTCTAGGGACAAAGAAATCCATCTTGTTTCAAAATGCTTCTGTGTTTATGGGTACAAATTCAAATGCTTGGCAATAGCTAGCCCAGGTCTCACCGTTCGCTAATTTATTCTCTTGCTCAGGTGATGTTGGGCTCATGCAGACTTCTTGTTCTTGATGAATAACGTTTAGTAGGTGTTAAAGTAGTATTTGTGTAAAGCTAGCTGAAGAAATAGGAGGCAAATTGCCTGCAGTTGCTGATTCCTAATCAACAAGCAAACAAGGGACTCCTGGGCAATGGTGAATTGCTCTCTCCCCTGTCCAAGGTCTTACCCTTCCTCTTCACTGAAGTATTTGAGGATGCTCCAGAAGGGAGTGAAATCGTGATGATTTCATTTCCCATGCTCTATCATTTTTCCCCTCGCCAGGAGACCGCTGTGTGGTGAGTGCCAGCCTGTTTCTGGAGCAATTTCTTAAGGGATGTGGGGTGGTTGGGAGAATTTGGAAATCTCTGGTCTTGTTCTGCCAGGTAAAATGCTCACTTCTGTCTGCTGGGGCCTAAAAATGCATTAGGAGAGTATCTGATCTGTGACTTCTGGGAGGTGGCTCTGAAATGGGGTACATAATCTCAGACTTTGGACCTTTTTTTCTCTGTAATCCGAGGCTTAGATCCTTGATTTGGTGTGGATGATTCCCTCCTGTTCCCCTCTTCCCCCCAAATCCTTTCCCTTTGAAATACCACCTGCTCATATCCTTGTGTCTGTATTGGGGAGGCAGAAAGATCTTCTCATCATGAGGAAACGCAGTCCTCTCCATCCCCCCACCGCCACACATCCTGTTCCAAAATACTGCATAATGTCAGACTAAATCCTTATCAGAAATTTTAATGAGCAAAATAAAACCTGAAATCTGTGTGATTAAAATCAAATCTTCCTTCTTCTGCTCTGCTGGAGCTTGCTGCCAAAACAGAGTCACAACGCTGACAATGGGAGGCCCCTCGTACTTAATTACCTCTGGCTTCAGTCGGTGCTTTAGATAGACATCCTCTGCGGTGCCTGCTGGGGCTGTGGATAACCTCAAAGAAGAAACAAAGGGTACTTAAAGTGGTCTCCACTAAAGTGTTTGTCAGGCTACTCTGTGCTGGAGGACATGGCCCACGTCTGGCCCTGGGGAGAATCCAGTATCTTCAGGGGTCTCTAGGGACAAGAGTTGGCCAATGTTGACCCCAGATATTGCTTTTTCTTCCCCCCAGTTAAGGTTTTCACGTAATGCTTGTGCAGGACTTTTCCATGGGTGATGGCTGCTCACACCAGCTGCTCTGAAGACGCTCCACTTGTCCACCCACCTCTCTGCTAAATTTCTTTTGACTTCTCCCATCAGCCTTGCAGCACCCATGCTGCTAAGTGTCCGGCTGTCTGTTCGTACTCCACAGAGATCCCCTTTTTCCTGCTTCAGCTACCTGTAGGGCATTGAAGGCATGTCACAGTTCTTTGCAGTTGCTGTTAGGCAAGCGGATGTAGTGCCAGCAGCTATCACCATCCAAGGCATCTCCTCCCTTCAGACCCAAGATGGAGGCTCACCAAAAGGAGAAGGAAGGAGAGGTGAATGCTGATGGCTTGTGCCCATCACCTCAGTTCCGTTCCAGCTCCACATCCCCACTGTATGCATGGCAAATCCACCTTTCAGCCATTTCTGGAAAACGTGGTGTCCCTCTGCTCCATAGTGCCTTTCAGCCTCTCCTGGGCACTCCTTGCAGCAGACTTCCAGTCACAGGTCCACGCAGTGCTTCAGTGAATTAATTGACTTATTTCCTTGTTACTTCCATTCCTGGATTAATTCCTTGGGTACCTTTCAAAATCACCACCTGACTTTCCCAAAGTCTCTTGAATTATGTCTTCACCTGTATCCTCCGTCGTTTGTCTCCTTCCAAGAGGCTGTTTCATTTCATTTGTCCTTCGAAGGAAGTGGGAGCATATTTCATGAGCCGTAGAATTGAATCAAATAGACGAGAGCAAGGAGCACTCACCTGAGCTCAGACCTTTCTCCATTAGAAAGAGAAAGAGATAATTAAGAGATACTCTGAAGGTGCAGCCAGCCCATGTTTCTGGCAGGCATCCTGACTGGGTATCTCTGTCTGCTTTTCCCAGAATGCAGGATGCTTAAATTATCATAATTTAATGGCAATAATATTAGAATCTAGATAGAAATAAGCTAGAACAAATGCTGGTATGTGAATAGGAGAACTTTGGTAGCAATGACCTTGCTGCATCTTAAAACCCCGTAAGCCACGGTGACTTGAGCTGGCGAGACAGTAATGAGGTGAATATATGCAGATGGCAGCGTCCTCTTCAGTTCCTCGTGACATTGTTCACAAGCGGTTGGACAGGACTGCCGTCGTGACTTGTCTCGTAGGCAGCTGGCTCTGAAGTGGTAGCCTGATGGTGGGATATCGACTCCTCATTGCTCTTCCCATTTCTCTTTTTTTTTTTTCTTTTGTGTGAATTGAGAGGCAGGAGTAATTATGCCAAGATTAGTGCTAATCATCACTTGCAAATGGGGGAGTCATTTCTGAGGAAGCAATAATATATTGAGAGAAAGTATGGACTGACTGACAGTGCAAGTCTGAAAGGAGCCATACAACTGTCATCCTTCAAGCATATGTCTCCTTGACCTCGTGAATCGGATGTTGCTGACATATGGGCAACATTGGGTTAGAAATCTGTAAAAATCATAAGAGAAATCCTGTCTTGATTAATGTCAGCGTGGCCAGATATTCTCCCCTTCTCCGTAAGTAACCGTTCAGCTCACTGAATGTGCTGGGAGAAAAATACTGGGCGACTGACTTGTGAGACAGCTTTGTGTGTGCTTCACTTGATGTTCTCCAAGCTGTGTCCTAGGAAGGCTGGGCTGGAATAAAGCATCTCCTCTCAGAAAAGCGTAGTGAAACTGGGTAGGAGAAGAATATGTTGCAAAGACTGGCATAGTACAATGCAATGCCTGCAGCTCCCTTGGCTTTGTGGGGTTTTTTGCAGCAAACCTTTTTATCAAAAAGGAGCAGAGAGAGATGTCTTGTTGAAATTGTTGTTGCCTATTTGCCCTCTCCCAGAAGTAAAAGCCTTCTGGGGCTGGAAATGTAGATGCTCCCTGGAGGACCAGCAACCCCTTCCTCTTAATTTCCTTTCGTTTGACAATAATAAAATATAAAACCACAATTAAATCCATATTAATAGATGCAGTTACACACAGTCATGGGGGCTGTTGAATTAAGATCCAGTCCTGCTCGGTCCCAAGTGCCTTTCCTTTCTGCTCAACTGCAGCGGGGGCTGGAGAGTGTGCAGGCTGTCATGTGGGGTACTCAGTATCTTGCAGGGTTGGGGCTTTTAATTTTGCAGATCATCAAAGGCAAACCAATCCATCAATTATCAACGCTTCAGCTTGCTGCTGAGTAAATGAGAGTATTACCGTGTATCAATTAGTAGCATCGGATGCCCTGAAATGATAACAGAAGAGCCTGCTTTTGAGATGTGCCTGGCATCTGCACTTTCGCTGTCTGCAAACTGCGGCAGCAGGTGCCGAGATGTGTGGAAAAGTGGTTGTGGGATTTAGGGAAGAGAAGATGCTCAAGAGTTTGACTTCGTGGGAGAAGGAAAGTGTAGGTGCTCCTAGACTGGTGCAAATCCTGTCTCCTGTTCAAGTGTTGTAGCTCTTGTGTAAGGTAGCTAGTTATAGTGGTTAGCTGCTGAGAATCTAATGACACTTGGGGTGCGGGGAGGTTTGGGATGCTGCTTTTTTTTTTTTTTTAAGGTACCTACTTCTGTAATATCAGACCAGTATGAAATTCAGCTAAAGGAGCAGCATTCCGGACCTCACGCTCTGCAGTCTGTGCCCTTTTCCCCCTCTTTTCAAGCCTCCGCGGTTTGGGGTGTGACATGAATAGGTTCATTGGAAATGCTAATCTGGATTTCCCGCCGCTGCGGGAGCCGTTCCCAATTCTTCGGCACCCGTTGGGGAGCGCGTGTGCTGGCACGGTGCCGGGTCCTGTTCCTGACACCAGTTCTCAGTGGTGGTTTGTCCTGCATCCCCCTTAGTTCATCACCACCAGGCTCTCATTATGTGTTTCGGAGTTATACGCTCTTTCTCCTTTTATTTATTTTTTTATTATTATTATTCTGTGCATTGAGCAGAGCTCGGTGAATAGCACATTTTTCTACTCATTTGCTGGGTGGCAAAATTTCTTTAAAAAAAACCCCAAAAACGGGGTGGGGGAAGCTCAGCCCCTCCCCTGCAAGCCCCACTGTTTTGTTTTGATTTCATCTATTTAAATATATTCCCAAAGGGTTTAAATAAGACAGAAGGAAACTCTGTGATGGGCCTTTGAACCGAATGCTCTGCATGTTTTTATGCTTCAGCATCTTTTGAAGTTGTTCATTTCTTCCCCTTCCTTAAAACTGTCCAGCGGGTTCAATGCAGATAATGTTTTGGGGTCACCAAACCTTTGGTTTTTGGAGAAAGAAGTTTGATAGTTTAGGTTTCTTTTCCCCCTCATTAAAAAAATGGATCTTGCAGCCTTTTGTGACGTGGGGATGGAGGGATGCTGCAATGTAACCAAAGTTAATGGGGTTATAAGCGATGACACAGACATTAATTCAGCAGCTTGTATCTTATAACCTCAGATGCATTTTGCAAACAATTCTCCCTTGAATTCCTCTCACTGGTGGCTTTCAGCATCCTCCTCTTTCAGCATGGGGAAACTGAGTCGGAGCAGCTGGGCAGCCTCACACCACGGTTTGTTCGGGGTCAGGTGTCGCGTCCGTGCTTTGCTTTGCATCCAGCTGTTTGCAGCTGGGCAGCTGTGGCAGGGGAGGGGATGTGCTGAACTCAGCCTGGGAGCGCGTTTTGGGACATTTATGGTGACCTGATCAGCAGAAGCTGATCCTCCTTCCTCCGTGTCCAAAGGCACCCGGCAGCATCACCGGCTCTCCCGGGCTTGCTGCCTTGTGCCTAACGTGCAATAGCCTTAAACATGCCCGGCATGTTATATATTTGAAGAGTATTCATATAGCACTTCTCTTAACAGCCGCAGCAGTGCACCTGAGGGATTAGAGCTGATCTTTGTCACAAGTGTTTAGTGCTTGATACACGTTTATTATATATTTCAACTAAATTGGAGTCAGTAAACTATTTGCATAAATATAATGTATATGAACAAAACACACCCCCCCTCCCCAAATAGGCTATTTCCTATGCAGGAGCTCTAAAGTGTCGCAGGGATGTCTGATTCTTACTTCTGCTGTAATTGGCATTAAAATATAATACCCTCCCTTCAAAGAGAGGCTCCCATACTGTGAAAATGCCTTTTCTGTCCAGGCAGGGGCCAAATAATAGCAAATTATAAGCATGGAAAATATTTAGAACAAAAAAAAAAAAAAAAGATAAAAAAAGAGGGAAGAGGACTCTGAATTATCAGAGCTGATCCATAGGCTTGCAGTCTCGTATAATTTGTCTTTTGAACACACCATATGAACCAGCTATGAATAAAATCAGTCAATTTAACCCAAAATCAATGCTCTTTTGTAGAAGTGCTTAAAATCTAAGTGGAAGGGAAAGCTTTGAAGCTGTCTATCCCTTGGTAAACGCACCACTTACTCAGCGTTTGATTTTAGCAGAAACTCCCTTGGTCTTCCCGTGCCCAGCACAGCACCTTCATTAGAAAAGCTGATGAGTAATTAGCAAATGTGTGGAAAATTACTAATTTGTTTTTTTTAAAAAGGAAAACAATGTTTTTTCTTTCTGCGTTCAGCACATGTGGCTTCCATGAACCCTGCTGCAACGAGGTTGCGTAGCGGCTCCCTTGGAGCTGTGTGCCGAGACGGGGAATTGCTGGGGACACGTGTGCCCTGGCAAGGGCCACGCGCATCTTGTAGGAAGCGCGGTGCTTCCTTTGTCTGCCTCATGCCTCCAGGGAAAGCCCATTGCTTCTCCACCTTGGGAGAGCTGCCAAGGCTGGGAGCGCTGGCAGCCGCTCGCTCCTCAGCAGGTTGGCAGGCTTGCATCTTCATGAGGGATCCAGGCGAGCCAGGTTGGCTCTTGCTGCCGGATTAAGAGTCTGTGGCGTGATAAAGACGTGCAAAGTGGTTCCCTCGTCTCCCTTTGGGAGGGAAGCTCATGGTCTCGTGGGCGCCGGGATAACTGCACCGGTGGAGGTGGTGTTTGTGCCAGTGTGGCTCTCCTGGCTTCAAGCTGTGCCCCCTTGGCTTCACTCGTTGGCTACTGCCAGTTTTATCCAAGCCAAATTTAAAGCCCGGGCAAGATACTAGTCCCTGTGCAGTGCAGATGGTTGAAACCCCATTGAATGAGATGTTTAGAAATGGACGGGATGTTACAGCCAAGGAATCGAGCCTGACAGGTTGCCGCGGAGGTGCCCAGTGACCCCAAACTCTCTCTTTTGAGTCCAAGTCAAGAATGCTGTGATTCAGCAGCTGTGATCTGGCAGGGCTGGGAGGATTAAAAGGCTGCTTGGGTCTTGCTGAAAGGATTTTGCCCCTTTTGCTGTCATATCTTGGCTCCCCAGACTTGCAGATGTCCTCTCCCCAAAGCACCCCTGAAGGAGATCCAGACTCTGGTGGGAGCTGAGGCCATGGAGGCTGTGTGATGTGCTCAAGGTCTCACTGGGATGCTGTGGCACAGCAGGAGGGTGACCCCTCTTATCCAGAGTCCCAGACCCCACTTCCATCAGTAACATCTCTGATTTTCCAGCTTCACCCATTTTCCTGTTATGTTAAGGTGATCAGGGGTTTTGCATGAGAGTATTACAAAGTTATGGCTGGGCTGGGGGAGAAAGGGCCATTCCTTGAGCAGGTCCACGAGATGGTTTTACTCTTTCTTTGGTGTCAGGTTCTCCCGAAGATCCACATTTGGGAAGGTGCTTTAATGGGATGCTTTAATGCTTGGGGGACAACTGAGCAACCTGCAGTCTTTAGGAGGTGGTGGGCCTGGTCTTGTAAGTCCTCAGGTATCAATTACTGGAGTGAAAGGTTTTTTTCTCCCTCTTTGTTTCGATCAATCGTTGATAAATGGCTCAGTGCTGTGATGGATGTTGTGATCAGAAGTTTGAACTTACCCTGGGCCTGTCAAATTTGATGTATATCAGATGTCTGCACTAATTTATACAAATGCTTTGCAGTGCTTGAAGGAATCAAAACCTTGGAAGCACAAGAGTTTGACCAAAAAGGACCAACTTTTCTCTCTTGTCCCCAAAGCCCTTGTGTTATTTCAGTGGTATGCTTGGACTTTGCAATGATCATGGTGTTGAGCGGTTGTGAAATGCAGCATGGTTTTGAAACAGACAGCGTGATTGAACCTTGTATACTTGTAGACGTTAAATTAATGCCTAGAGACCCCAGCCAAAGTCAGGGTCCTGCAGCGTAGCTGTTGTATGCATGCGTAGGAAGACACAATCTTTCAGAAAGCTCAGTTCAAATAAACATAACTCTTGGAGGAGGAGGAGGGAAATACTAGCATGCCATGACTTGCAGAAGGGCACGCAGCTGGTCGGTAGCGTGGCCGTGAGTGTAACCTGGTCTCCTGTGGCTTTGTCTTCACTAGATCTGCGGCTCTCATTTCCCAAGCTGACATTTCAAGCAGGTTAGAAACAGAAATAAAAAAGCAACTCTCACTAAATTCCCCAAATAAAAACATTTTGTGACTTAGCCTATTTATAGCTAGATGAGTGAAGGCAGCACTCAGTCAGAGGGACATCAGGAGGTTAATATGTATACAGCTGGTTTGGCCAATTGATTTCTGTGACCATTAAATTCCACTTCTGAAAGCCTTGCATACACATTTTAGTTGATATGTCTTGGATGGTGGCGTGCTTGAAACAGTGCTCAAAGCTTTGTTTTCTGGTTTAGAGGCAATAAGATGTTGCTGGTGAAAGGTGCTGGAGATAAACACGGCAGGGTTTTTTTTTTTCTTGTTTTTGCGTTTTAATTGGCTGGCAACTCTCACCATTTCTCCCCCCATCCAGTCCTTATTTAGTTTAGTATGTAATTCCATACACAATACGCACACGCTGAGGTGTGGTTTCAAGGTCTTAGTGTGTTTAGCAAATATTTCAGCCGAAACGATCTGTTCAGCTGTTACATTGATTGCCAAGATTACAGCACGACAACAAACATTATTTGGGGGATCGGAGACGAAATTACAGCCCACTCTCTCCGGCGTCTGCAGCGAGGAGCAGATGCACCGTTAATTTTGTGCTGCAATGTCCATTACTCCACGCGGCGGTATGGCGATGCATTAGCATTGCAGCCAGCCGTGCCTGATGGTGCCGCGGCGGAGGCTGTAAACCCCGTTGCTCGCTGGAAGGATCCATGCCATGCCAAGGCATTTTTTCTGACTACCGAGGGCTGTAGCAGGGGAGGCCAAAGCAGGGAAAGCAGAACAGGTGGTAGAGGTTGGCAGAGTCACGTTGAATGGCTGGAATGCAAAAAGTGCCTCTTGAGACAGCGACAGACCCGCAGCCTTTCTGTGGAGTGCGGGACGGTGGCGCTGGCCACAGTGCAGGTTGGTTTTTTCCATAAGAGTAGCTCGTCTTGGCCTGATTGAGCATGTGTGGTGATAAACCTATTTATTTTGGAAGGAGCAGTGATGGGCAAATGGCGTGTCCTCTCTTGGTAAGCTGGCATAGGGTCCGCTCTGGACATGACGTTGGGGCACAGTCGTGTTAGTCTGGGACTCGAACTTCTGCTTGAACCCAGATCCATTGGCCTGCAGATTGCGTGTGACTGAGGCTGGTGGGGCTGCAGAGGGTGGAGGAGTTGGGCTTCGGCTTGCGATCTGGCTCCGTCCCTGCAGGATGTGTGAATGCCGTTGGTGCGCACGGTCTGACCTTGAGAGCCGAGCTGGAAACAGAGCGCAGCTACCAAAGGCGGTGGAAACCTGGCCGCTGCGAGCCGGCCTGCCTCAGTTTCCCCTCTCTGTACAACGGGGAATGTCTCTCTGCAAGCATGCAAGGGGAGCCACATGCACTGCTAGCGCATCGTGACACGTGATGCTAGCGTGTCGTGACACGTGATGCTAGCGCATTGCGATGCGTGACGCTAGCGCGCTGTGACGTGCGATGCTAGCACATCGTGACGCAAGACGTTAGGGTGTTGTGACATGCTGACAGCCAAGGTGGCGGGGAGGGCCCATCAGCAAGGCCAAGGAGAAGGCAGCAGGGTTCTGCCCTGTTTCCTCCTCCCGTGCGCGCTCTCAGGTGGAGCGGCAGCAGGGCGCGCAGGTGAGCAGGCTGCGGAGAAGGAGGATGACTTCCTTCGGGGAAAAAAAATCTGACTCCTGTGCCGTCCTTCCCGATGGCTCTCGCTGTGGTGCCTCCCCTAAATACACGCTTTTCACCTCTCATATAGAAAGAGTAAAATATCTACTGTAACACATGCAGCTGCCGCATGCAGAATGAGGTCACTGCACTCAATCTCATTATGAACTTTTTTTTTTTTTATGGTTGGAAGTTGAGTATCAACTGTGTAGTAGCCACAGAGGAGATAAGAGGAATACGCAGCCTAACGCATGTTACTGCCTTGAAGGTTGGGGCGGGGGGTTTGCGGTCCCAAGGACAAGGCTGGTTAGGGACTCTCTGACCATGAACGTGCTGCTCCGATCCTGCCTGATGCTCTCATGAGATTTCTGGTGGAGAGAAGCAGCCCAGCTAGAAAAGCTGATTGAATGAGATTTCTGCTTCTCTTCTGATGCTAGAGACGGGGTCATCCTTCTTATTAAAGTTACATTCATTGATAGCTCTTCAGGAGTCTGTATAGAGTTAATAAGTGGTTAGCAGATGTTAGAAACATATTGCAGATATTAGTAGTAGATTGGTGTAAATCCATCAGTAGATGCTGCTGCTGGTGGCTACATGCCATGGTTATAAGCTGAGCACTGACTCATTGGCCAAATATTCGGCAATCCGTTAACTGTTAACTATTTGCCTCTATTACACTGTGTGTAACTCCCCGTTAACCAGCCAAGAGTCCCTCTCCGGGACGTTTGGCCTGAAATAACACAAAGTACACAAATCTCTCAACATCTCTGCCAAAATCTTGGGTAGCAAGTAATTTGTAAATCTGATTCATGCCTTTGCCTTGGATCCTGCTTGGAGCTCCCTCCTCAGCCCATCTCTCCCATTTATTAAGCATCTTTGTCCTAAGAGTGATAGAGGTGCAAAAAGGACGTGATCAAAGGGAAGGAGGAGGATGGAGCGAGATCAAATATTAAATTTCTGAATGTTTTCTGCTAAGTGACAGCGAGGGAGCAGGAATGAATTGAGTGTCCAATACCGCCGCTTTCAACGGCTTTCTCTTCCAAATGTCACCGCGTAAAAATAAAACTGGGGGGAAAGGGAAAAGCCAAACAGCGAGAGGACACATCACAGCCCTGTGTCTTGCTAAATGACACGCACTGAATGCTAGAACGGTTTCAGGAGCTGCTCCCATCTCGGCGAAGTTAATGAGTATCCAGTTTTCACTGCCTGCTGGGTAATGTCAGGTCTAAAATACAGCAAAGCCTGTCTGAGGCAGGCACTCAAGGGAGCAACAAATACGGGTTGCTGGCAGAGATGGCTCGGAATTGCTCTCCATGGCCCCAGTCTTCTGCTGTGACCAAGGAGCTCATCTGCCGGTGCCAAATGGGGAAAGATGACAAAAGTGGTGTGGAGCCACATCCTTCGCTTAGCCAGGGAGGTATTTCTGCCTTTCTCTGGTTGTCTCTGGCTCTCCGGTGGCCCTCTTCCTCCACCCTAGCTGGAGGTCGGCAGAGGGGTGTCCCTCACTGTTTTTTTTCTGCATCGTGGAAGGTCTTTAAATGTTCAAACACCTCGGTTTAGCCTTGCTTTGGGGTTTGCAACAGGGTAGGAAGCCAGGGAAAAAGTGATGTAAAATTATTATCTGGATGGCTCAGGAATGTACAGACCTAGTGCTGACATTTCTGCTTTTCTTTGTCTCCTACCAAGCTGGCCTGCACGGCCCAGTCTCTAGCTAAAATTTCTGCTCTATTGTCAGTCCTACCTTTGATTAAGCCATTCATCTGGAGGTGAGCTGGTGTGACCCATGTGGTCCCATCATTTCCCAGGGCACATCTGGAGCCCGCACTGCGGCTCGCTGCCGACCCTCCTGAATCACTGATGACCGTGGGCTCTAATTACCTGCCGTGTGGCTGCTTGGGATGTGTTTGGGAAATTGCTAGGTTGGCGTGATGATGAGTTGCTTGCAGCTTAGTGGAAGTGTGCTGAGTTGCAGGTCAGGCCCTCTCCTTCCCACCTTGTAGAGGTTGAGGAGGGCAATAGAGAAGGTGATGCATGGGGAAGCCCACGATGGGCTTGAACTCAGCGTCCAGGCAAGGAACATCTTCATTTCACAGCCATTTTGGTCATTTTGCTTGGGGTTTTTGGTGTCTGCGTGCAATGTGGTCGCTGTGGGAGTCTTTTACACCTTGGGGATGCGCTCCCCTGTACCTTGCACCTGTGTGCAGGACTTCTGGGTCCCAACAGAGGAGAGGACCTGGAGGAGAGCCCACATAGGGTGTCCAGCGATGTGTCCTGGTGGGATGGCATGGGCTGGGGAGTTTTCCCCACGGAGAAAAGCCAGGGCAGTGGCTGCTGACACCCCAGCACTCATAAAACGGAGCGGGGAGCAGAACTGAGGTTTGCCAAGTGCTGTTGCCCATCCTTCATCCAGCGAGAGAGGAGGTTTGCTCTGGCCCGGCTGCTGGTCTTGTCTGCATTTCTGCTGAATAATGGAGCCGGCATGGGGGAGCGCGGGTGGGTGTAATGTCACCTGTTACCATAGCATCTGAGTGTTTCTGCAACGCTCGTGTCTCGGTGAAATGGGTCGGTGTTATTATTCCCATTAGACAGATGGGAAACTGAGGTGCGGAGAGCTCGGGAACCAACTTGGGCTTAGCGATACTGTCACTATTTTGGGAACACGGACCCCAGGTGGAAACCGCAGCTCTAAGTGAGGAGCTTGGGAGAGCTGGGTGCTTTGCAATGGGGTGCTGTGGGGATCTTAAAATCCAGGGACATGCTTTTCCCATCTGAAATATATACCCTTGTTCAAATAGGAACTATTTTGGAAATAGTTTTTTATGGTTACACTCCTTTGTAATAATCGCAATGGCCTTCTCTGGCTTTTTGAGCCATGTTGTGCCTCTTGCATTTACTTTCATTTGTTTATTTATTTATTTTGATAATCCCCGCTTCACGGAAGGGCTCTGCAGCTAGGGAATTAGTGGCCTGTCAAGGCAATTTCTCACCCTCTTCACTCAGGGCATCTGCTTAGTTTACATTAGGGATACTTAAAAAAAATAATTGTTTAGGCCCATAATTCATTTATTATTCACTTCAAAACATTCGTGTATGACTTTGCCTCTTTTGGGTTTTCCTGAGTCTTAGGCAGTTGACATTTACTGGAATTATTTTCTCCCTAATTACCTCTATCTCTGATGAAAGAGAATTAAGGCGTAATCAACATCCCCAAAGTATCTGAAGTCAGACAATTGCAGAATGGGTTCATTCCCACCAGTACTATCTATCATGAGGACAGCTTTTTTTTTTAATCTTCTTGTTTCTTTATTGTTTATTTGTACAAAGCTCATTGTATGTTTTACTTTAGCATTTTGTCTATATTTTATCTGTTTCTGTACCACCTTTGAGTGGAAGGAGTGGGGATGTTTATATTGAATTTCATGCTCACTTATGCCCAGGCATAGTTTTTGCTTAACTGCCTGACATAGCTTCAAGAACCATGAATGGTTACATATTGTGTTTCCAATTTCAATGGTGGTGTTCTGTCTTTTTTTTTTTATTATTATTTTGAGCCATTTCCAGTCACTGTAGCATGCCGCCAGTTTATTGCACAGGCACTATTTAAAATACCCATGTCTTGTTAAAAATAATAAAGGTTTAAAGTGCTATTCTTGGAGTATCTTTAGCTGGTAATGACCTTTCTACTTCTGCCAAGCACTCAGGTGAAGGAAAGACACGGTTGTTCTTTATTACTGGAGAAGCCTAACTAAGCTGCATTTGCCAATGTCAAATTGCTCGCGAACTGTTTGACCTCCTATTTACTTCTAATTCCTGCAAGCTGTTAGTAAGAGCTACACTAAACCTGCCATTTGATCTCGCCTTTTGCGACCGTCACTGAAAGATTTTATACTTATGAGCATCAGAGAGGAACTGCGTAAAACTCTTTAAGAGCATATTAGAGTTTACAAAGTGTGTAGGAAGTTGTTCGGGGATATAGATGGTACAAATCACAGAGTAAGGGCTGTGGGAGAGGAGAGGAGACAAGCTGGTGTCTAGCCTGTGCTCCTCTTGCAGGAGAAATGTGGGGAGCAGCAAAGGAAAACGCGGACTTGAAAGCAAGATTTCGCCTGATGGGATCCCACATTTATTCTTACTCCATGGTTTCAACACCGATTATGGGTTTACAAGATTTATTCTTTCCCCTAACTGCTGGAGCTGCAAAATCAAGCTGCATTCACCCTGCTTCTTAGCTCATCACTAATAATAAAGATCCTTCAATGGGAGTTGAGTTGACAGTTGTGCTGAGGACAGTCATCGCGGGAGCCGGCAGCAAGAGGGAGAACACGTTATTGTTCGACGCGAACCATTGTACCGACATAACACCATGCGTTCAAAGGCTCTTACAACACTGCTCAGTTGTTGAGCTTCTCAGTACCTCTGTTAGGGAGCCGGCGTTCAAGATTTCCTGCAGCACGGGAAACGGAGGCAAAGGGAGATGCAAAACACAGTGGCGATCCTCCGATTTCTGCATCCGAGTGGGGTGTGGGAGACTTGGTCCGTCGGGAATGCGGTCCATAGCTCTGGTGTGGAAAGTGTGTCCATTGCCCTCTTTTGGAGAATTGCTGCAGAAATGTTAGTCTGATAAGCGCTTGTGCGTTACGGCATGTGCACGCTGTGGTGGGAGCTGGGTGGAGGTGGCAAAGCGGCATGCGTAACTTGCTCTGTTGTTCTCCAACTGCTGGAAGCCAGCCTTTCACCAGCAAGAAGGTTTTTTTTCCTTCAGCATTTTTAAAAGCCCGATATTATGCTGATGTATCTGTGCTCGCAAAATAGCGGGCAAAAGGTGTTGTGCAGAAAACTCGCTCTATTAAAGTATTTACAGATATATGTATATATAAAACCCCTGCAGAAGGCAAAGCCATAACAGGTCCCTTTAGTAGGTATTTATGGTCGGGTTCTGCTGTATCATCATTCCCATTCCTCTTGCTGTCTCCGAGCAGCGTTTTGCAGACGCAGTTCTCCAAGCAAGCTGTCCTTGCAAAAACAACCCGGGGAGCAGCATGGTTCGTGTTGGCACGGTCGCTTAGCTGGGCTTCGGGTGCGGGGTTGCTCGCTATGGGTTTGCCTGAGACTAGGGCTTGCCTGCTTACGTAGGAGAAAAATAAAATACTTTTGGAGGCCTGTAGACCTCTCCGTGCAAGGTCTGCTTGTTTTGCAGCATCAAGAGAGGGGGACCAACAAAAGATGGATTTGCAATACGGAGATAAGGCTGGGAAGAAAAATTCCTGACCTGTTCCATTGTGGAGATAAGTGAGGTATAAAATTGGGTCCGTATGTAAGTCTGAGGGAGAATTGCTTTCCAGGGATAAGGGCATGCTCTGGCCAGCACCTACTGAAGTGCTGCTGTGTCTCCTAATTGGGCTGTTAAAGTGTTAGGGAGCAAAAACGCGGTAATGACCTTCCTTGAAACAAAGCTTGAGAGAAGAGGAACGATGTGGAAGTGTCTCAGCAATCTGTGGCCGAGCGCTTAGCACCAGGCGCTGGGATATGGGGAAGATGAGGGTGATATCTGTCTCCAAAGAGATAGCAGCGTTGTGAAAACACAGCAAAGTAAATCACCGCTCCCTAAGCAGAGCCAGCCCGTATAAATCAACAATAATATCTCAGCCCTCGCTGAGTGCACGTCTGAGACACTGTACACAGCTCTAGTCACCGTGTTACAAAGACGGAAATTACAGAATAAGAGAAGGTGAGAATTAGGGCAACAGGACCAGAGCTCTGTGAATATCAGATTTTTTTTTTCATAGCACTTCTGAACAATTGGGGTCAGATTGTTTTTGATTTTTTCTATAAAATCAAAGTAACACCTGAAATGAAATATCAGACAGCGGGGAAAAAAAAAAACAAAACCCAAAATGTTTTGAAAAAGAAATCACACCCTTATCCAGGCACGGTTTTTATTTTTCTGGAAGCCAAAAATCATTCGGTGGGATTGGCATAAATTCACTCAGAGTTTCAATGGAGCCAGGTGCGAATTTCTGGTGGAGCCAGTTCTCACTGGCTCGGACTCCAAAATACATTGGGAGAAGGGCAATGGATGGAGGATCAAACGAACCCAAACCTTCTCCTCTGCATAAGATGAAAAGAGGGAGAGCAGAGTGGCTGGATGCTGTGGCAGAGGAGAGCAGGGCTGGCTGCTGCTTTGGTGGGAGCAGCGTCTTCAGAGGAAAAGCTAGTTTGGGCTGTAAGGGCGTCAGACAAGGCAAGGGGAAGGAGAATATTTGAAGCTGGGTTGATGCACAGAGCTGGTCATGACTTTTAAGGAAGATTAGCATTTCTTAGGAAGACTGGCTTGCCTCTGGGGTTTTGCATGGGGCAGCATGATTCCCTCCGGCCACATTTAGCCTGGCTGGCTGTGGCAGCAAAACCCAGACCCCGCAGGTCTGGGCCATGAGGGACTGGCACTTTCATCGTCTCCTAACAGTGAAGGTGGGAAATGCAATATTGCTGAGTGATATGTTCATAATAAGACTTCGTTATTAATGCTCTGTAATGACCTTGCCGGGGCACAGTTGAGTGCCTTGTCATCTGTCCTGATCTTATTAGAGGCGTCGGAGGGATTTGGTGTGCCGGATTGCGAGTTACTCTTTATCTCAGTTGCCATCAATATCGCGCGCTGCAATCGTGTAGTCATGATGGGCTTGTTCCCAAGGGCCTTGAATATGTCTAAAACCCTCTTCGTGACTTGCTATTTTAAGAGTCGCATTTATAAGAAAAAAAAATAGACAGTCGCAGTAGACCAACAATGTCTTTCCTATCAGCCGCAGATACATCAGAGATAAAGTACCCTCTCTCCCTCCTTTTGCTGGTGCCATGCCGTCATGGTGTAACCCCAGCCGGCAGCTCAGCCCCACACAGCCAATTGCTCGCTCCCCCCGGTGGGGTGGGGGAGAGAATTGGAAGAGTAAAAGTGAGAAAACTCGTAGGTTGAGATAAAGACAGTTTAATGGGTAAAGCAAAAGCCGTGCACTCAAGAAAAGGAAACCAAGGAATTTGTTCCCTACTTCCCAAGGGTAGGCGGGTGTTCAGCCATCTCCAGGGAAGCAGGGCTCCATCACGCTTGGGCAGACAAAAGTCATCACTCCAAGTGTCCCCCCCTTCCTTCTTCTTCCCCCAGCTCTATGTGCTGAGCATGCTGTCATATGGTCTGGGGTATCCCTGGGGTCAGCTGGGCTCAGCTGTCCCGGCCATGTCCCCTCCCAACTCCCTGTGCCCCCCAGCCTGCTCGCTGCTGGGTGGGGTGAGAGGCACACAAAGCCTTGGCTCTGTGTAAGCACTGCTCAGCAATAACAAAAACATCCCTGTGCTATCAACACTGTTTCCAGCACAAACCCAAACGTAGCCCCATGCTAGCTACTGTGAAGAAAATTAACTCTATCCTAGCCAAAAGCAGCATACATGCAAGGGAAGAAATCCTGTTGATTCACAGGCTGGGGTGGCCATCATCTCCAAAGCCTGCTAATCACAGGTATTAACGGAGCCAACTGGAGAAGTGGGTCAGCACTCAGGCTGAGTTAGAAGGAGCGGGTGTCACCGGAAAGAAAAACAAGTGGAAAGCTCAGAGATGCTGTTGGAGGGGGGAATTTCTGCAGTCAGAGGCTGGGAGAGAGCTGAGAGGAGAAAGGCTCTGGTATCTCCACGGCAGATAGGAGCAAACATCTTGCGCTGTTGTAAATGGGTGAAATTGAATTGCTTGCTTGCTTGTAAATTTAAAAAGATAGTGTCTTTCTATCAATAACCAGAGGCTTAAATAATAGACTTTGGTCTGACTACCAATCTCCTTTCCCCATTTAGGGAAGAAGGTCTCTTAGAGCAACAGGGAGAGTCTCCACGCAACCGCTTGTACCTCTGTCTATCATGCACCTTATCAGTGGGTGTACTACAAGTTCTTGTACCAAGTCATCATCTTTTTCTTTGTCTCTTCATCCTCTTCTGTACTTTAATTTGTAGTTTCTATAATGCTACTTACAGGCAGGCAACATGATGGCTCAGCCCAAAGCATTGCTCGGATTCGAGCATTGCAAAGGAGCTGGAAGCAAAGCATGGGTGTTTGTGCATGTAGAGAACGAACGGGATCCATGCCTGCGTGCATCCCAGTGTGGCTATACGAGTTTCTGGGGTCTAGAAATAGCCAAGTCCTTCTCTTTTTAGACACTCCTGTGTCTAAAAGTGCTCAGTAGCATCCCCAGCATTTTACCTGGCTGAATGTTGTATGTCCTATTGTTGGCTTGCCCCTGCTCTTCTGGGGAAGGCAGGCTGAACTCGGGACCGTTCCAGTGCAAGAAACCCATATGGTGGGACCTCGCTGCACGCTTGCAAAATGTGATCCCAACTGGGAGCTCTCCTGTTGCCTCCTCAGCTGAGCCATTTTGTGCCCCACTGCCACCCTATTAAAATAAGCACGAATTCGGAATTAGTGCAGCACAGTGGAAGGGACAGGCAAAACAAGTCCGAGGCTCCAAACAACAAATTATTCTTGAATCAAACATCTCATTAATGGCTGCAGTGTCGCCACTCTGCTTTGCATAATTAAGTTTCATGGGGCGTTACAATTAACAGTTGTGCTGCAACGTAGGTAGGAACAATCTCTCGTTTATTTACCCTGGCTGTATCTGAAAGTGCTGTGTGGTGAATAAGACGCATTTACAAGTAGATTAGGGTGCATTCTGGGTCATAAATTGAGTAAGGCTGTAATTGCTTTCCAACAAAGGAGAGCTGCAAATAAGACAGGCCGCCTCTCTCTTTTTTTTTTTTTTTTTTTCCCCTCCCAAAACCCCTTTTTTCCTGTTGATGTGTGTCTGAAAATTCTCATCCCCAGCTAAATAACACAGTTATGGCATTGAAAACCTTGTAGAAGCTTTTTCAACTTGACAGCTCCTACTCTGTAATATTTCAAGGCGTATTTTCCCCCCTTCTTCTTCTTCTTCTTTCTTGAGACTCCGCTGCAGAGACTTGTTTTAAAACCACATATTATGGCTTTGTATATTATCAGGCAAATATCCGCATGTGCATCCATGATGGGGAGGGGGAGAGGGGAGATGCTTGGGTTTCAGGCACTTGGAATTAACTGGGAAAGAAGCCAAAATGTCATTAGAAGCACTTGGATACGGCAGAATGCAAACCATCTCCAGTCTATATTCAGATACGAAGGCAGGCCCAGGAATTAAACATTTATCAAGGCAGGGGGATTAAAGCCTGACCACAAATACTCTTCTTCGTGAAGGGCTTTCCCTGCGAGGAAGGAAGGATCCAGAGAGTTAGCAATACCACTTGCATGCTGTTGAGGAGCAAGAGAAGCTCTCGCCGCCTAGAAACTCTTTAGGCCAAATGAGCTTTTCTTGCTTCAAATATTTCTTAATCATAGTTTCTTATAGGATTATGAAGAGGCTGGTGGAGAATGTTAAAAAAAAAAATGGTTTTTTTCCAGCCTCGCGAGTATTTCTCGGGTGGTTGGTAAGACTTGGAGCCGGAGTAGCTAAAAAGGGAGAGAAAGATTCAGCTCCCAACCAATTCTGCTCCTCGTTATGCACTTAAGGAAAAGCTGCCATTTCCTGCTAAAAACCCATTTGTCTTGCAGATTTCTATAATGAGCAGATTTTGGAATAAATACCATGTAATCTGCAGTGACAGTTCTCTCATTTCTTTTTTATTAGTTCAATCTTCTCAGCATCTGAAACACGTAGCAGTGGAGTCTCAGAAGAGGTCTAGGCAGCTCTGTGGGAGTTTTTTTAACACCTTGGCACACAACTCTGCCAATCGCTCTCCCATTGCATCCCTCCCCTCTCCGTTACCTTCCATTTATTTATTCAATTGTATGTTTTAGCAGCATCTGGCCATAGCCCCAGGCACCCTTTAAGTAATTTAGAGTACACACAGTTGTGCATTAGCGAGACATGCCCCGTCACGTCATCCTCAATTCCTACAACAGCCTACGGAGCAACAGCCGGATGGGTACAGCCGCTGGCTCGCTCAGTTTTCCATGTTCCCAGGTGCCTGGGGAAAAAATGGAAGGGCTTCCCACCTAGCTAGAAGGGATATCTTAATATCTGTTTTATATATATATTCTATTCTAATATTTATCATATCTTAATATCTATGAAGCGGATTTTTTGATGGGGATTGGCAAGTGTGGAATTCCTCTTTGTCCTAGTGTCCTGGTTTCAGCTGGGATAGAGTTCATTTTCTTCCTAGCAGCAGGCACAGTGCTGTGGTTTGGATTTAGTAGGAGAAGAATGTTGATAACATGCTGATGTTTTTAGTTGTTGCTGAGTACTGCTTATGCCAGTCAAGGACTTTTCAGCTTCCCATGCTCTGCCAGGTGCACAAGAAACTGGGAGGGGGCACAGCCAGAAGAGTTGATCCCAACTGCCCCAAGGGCTATTCCATACCATACGGCGTCATGGGCAGTATAGAAACTGGGGGGGTTGGCCGGGGAGCAGCGATCGCTGCTCGGGAACTGTCTGGGTATCGGTCGGCGGGTGGTGAGCAATTGCATTGTGCATCACTTGCTTTGTATATTATTATTACTATTATTATTATATTGTTATTATTATTATTTTACTTTATTTTATTTCAATTCTTAAACTGTTCTTATCTCACCCCAGGAGTGTTTCTCACTCTTACTCCTCCGATTCTCTCCCCCATCCCATCGGGGCAGGGGCAGTGAGCGAGCGGCTGCGTGGGGCTGAGCTGCTAAGGGCTAAACCACGACACCTAGGGAAGGTTAAACTGGTCTTTCTGAAAGCGAACCTTGTTGCGTTTGTCCCAGGGCTGTGGTCTTGGCCAGTGGGCTGGAGCTCGGGTAGGACATCCCCATCCGGAGGATGAATTGCTGCAGCTAAAGCGTGGGAAACACGGATGCTGCTCGTGGCTGTGGGTGCAGGTGCTTCTCTGCAGGCGGTGGGGCAGGTTGAGCCGTTGCTTCCCAGGGAATGGGGCACCAGGGCTGGTGTTGGAAATACTTGATGGAGCTGCCTTTTTGGGACTGCAGAGATGGAAAGCGTGTTATACCTTGGCCTAGGGTGTGCGATACTGCTGTTCGGAAAAAAAACATGTAAGCAAAAGCAGGAAGCAGCTCTCTGTTGATTTAAGTTTTGTGATGGGAAGAGGTGGCTCTTGCCTCTGAAATTGCGTCCTCCTGTTCTTCAGGCCTGCATAGCGGGGTGGAAAAAGCAGCTAAATGAGACTGTGAGAAATAAATAAGAAAACAAACAGCCCGCAGGATGGCCACTGTAACCATGTGCCGCTCAAGCTGACCTTTACCAAAGTGTATTTAAAACTTGAGTTTTTCCCTTTGTGTTTCTTCTGTTCTAAAAGTGAAATACAAATTTCATTGCTTTTAAAGTGCATAGTGTTATAATACCTGGTGAACTTTAACTTTTATTTCTTCTTTTTCTTCATAGGTAAGTGGCATTTGCTTAATGTTGAAGTGCTTGAAGGTCTGGAGTGGGGGATGTAAAACATCCTTGCCTGGTTGGAGGTTCCTTGGCAGGTAAAACCAAATCTTTTTATTTCTTTCCCCCCCTGCCCCCATGTCCAACCCAAGCTGTTTTCTCTCTCTTCTGATGTTACTGAAGTGGGCTGATACTGCAGGGGAAGGGCGTGAAGGTGTGTGAGCTTCATTTACAGTTCACTGCTTTGAGGAGTTGAGTTGCAATTTGGATTGGCAGCGCTGTCCATCTTCTGCGCGGGGTTGAGCATCGCGGTGCGGGAAAGTGGAGGTTCCAAATCCCCCAGAAAGGTGATGCTGAGACGCGCTGTGCTTGATCCAGTCAGATTTTCCAGCAACGGTACAAACTGTCACGGAGCCTGTTGCCATCATATTAAACACAGGGGATTTGTCCACCCAAAGCTGGGGTGGGTGCGATTGCGCTGGGCTGGGTGGGTTCCCCGGGGGAGGCACTAAGTGAAGTTTTGCAAAGCTTCAAAGCTGTGTTTCCAGGAAAATGATCCTTAAACTCGCTCTCACCTCCCTCTGACCTTTTAAAGCATGGTGCCTGCCCCTGCAAAAACAACTATCACGTGCGTTGCTTTCAAATATTTCCATTGTACAGTGATTTTTACAGTCAGTAACAGTTCAGAGCCGTTTTCTCCCTCAAGCCCTTTTAGCCCCAAACCCCACGCAAGCTGATATTTTCTTTGCTCAAAGCGCAGCCCTTGTTTTGTACAGAGCTCCAAACACCCTGGGCGAGACGCCCGCATCCCGGCTGCTGCCGACCGGCAGCATGAGCTGCCCGGGGCCGGGAGCAACGTGCTGAGCAAGGTTTCGCCGTGTCGTATAACTCTCGGCGGCATGTCACTTTTTCTCAGGTCACTGTATTATCTCGCCCTGGCAGATGCAGCGAGGTAGAAATACAAGGCTATTTGCAATGCAGTTTATTAAGACGTGGTTTAGAGGTGGTTTTGAGGGAGCACTGCTGGAAATGTTAATCATCGTCGCCGACAGTGTATTGACCTGCCTTCTGCCTTACCCCACTGCCTCGGGGAACAGGAGGGGAGCACCAGCCAGGATATCGGCATGCTTCAGCCGTGCCTTCCCCCCTCCCCACCCTCTGCATCACCTCTCCTGTGCAGAGCAGAATAATTCACTGCTGGCAGAGGGAGGAGAAACTTTTTGCCACTGGAAAAGCAGCTTGTGGGTGGGGAAGGCAGAGGAAAAGAAGCTTTTATTTTATTTATTTTTTATTTTACTTTTTTTTTTTTTTTTTCCCCCGGACCCAGTAGTTGTCTTGCTGGGAGAAGGGAGTAACCTGACTTCTGTGGAAACAAATGATACTGCACGACTACCATGCTGCCTTCTCCTGCTCCGCCAGAAAAGGTGTCATTATTTTTCCCCTTTTGTTTTAGACTTCTGTGAACCAAAAGGGCTTGAGGATTTTAATGGTCTATCTCAAAGATTGAGAGGCCCTTTATATGTCAAGCCACAATCCCATCCTAGGCGGTACTGGCCTCTGTTTGATTTTATGAAGCTTATTTTGGATAGATGGTATTTTTATAGCTCCTGCCTTGCTTCACCGATGGCCATATTGATGTAGCGCTACAGGACAGGGCTAATAAATAGTTTATAAAACTGTAGGTTCATTCTCCCAAGTGATCTACAGCTGCATCTGAGCAGACTGCAAATCACCGCCCCGGTGATGCCGTGCCTCCATACCACCATGGCCCTGGACAGACCCATGGCACGCCATGGGGGAGGGAGGAATTAAAGCAAAACAAAGCTTTCTCTTGCTGAAGCTTGTGCCGAACTTCCCCTTATGGTGATGTTTTGCCGCAGCAGCAGATCGTGGAGCGGCCAGCTCGGCGTTGGGTTAGAGAAAGCTGCCCCGGTCACCGGAGGAGCACACCTGACTGCGGGCTCTGTGCGGATGCCATCACTTTGGAAAGCTTTTTCTTAGGCTACCTAGAACCTATCACACCAGTGTCACGATATTATTAACAGAGCCAAATTCTGCTGACAGCGCCTTCTCTCTTGTATGGACCTTCCTAACCCTTGGGATGAAATTGCGCTGACTGATGGGTATTTGAAGCGTGGTGCAAGGGACAAGAGGGCCCTTGCCTTGTGCTGCCAAGTCTCCATACTTGATTTTGTGTTGGATGAAATATTGCAAGGAGTTTCTTATAGATACAGCTGCAGGGTTGCTGGGAGCGTGCCGCGGGGCTCCATTCATGGGGTGTCAGGATCTTACCCAGCACGGGGCCCTTGTTAAAACGCTGCCAGCCCTGATGAGCTGCATCCCTCTGTGTCATTGTGCCAATCCGCTGGGTTGCTGGTGGCACGCCGGCTCATGAGAGAGGATGCCCCCTCCCCTGTGACATGCCAGCTGCCACAACCAGGTTTTGTGGTGTAACGATGTGAGAAGTGAAGGATGGGCGACAGCTTGGCTGTCATGAACTCCGGTGCAGGAGTTAACGGGCACCCATCCCTCTTCCCGTTGCTTCTGCCTTTCCTGAGCCGCCCTAGGTACTGGGCTATCCACCTAGTACTCGGGTATGCAGTTCTAATAGCACTGATTATTTTTATTGCCTTTATTTTATATCATGAAATTTTAGGCATGGCTGCCTAATTTTATGCATGGCTGGAAGGAGATGAGTAGGCTGGAAGGAGGTCAGTAGGCTAAGCCTGGCTTTCTGGCGGGTTAGTAGGGAATAAGCATGTCCTTTTGTGTAACCATCCATTTCTATTAACCTTGGATGGCTCGCATCCCAGGAGATATTCCCCACCTTTCAGAGACATGAACATTTCTTCCATGCTTTGCATGGAAAGTGGTTGCCAGTAGATTATCTCCACCTTCTTCTTTAGGAGAGATGGAATCTTTTGGTGACAGGGTGTCTGAGAAGGCTTGGTCCAACCTGACCAGATGGATGTAGTTCCTAGCCCTTTCTAGAGTCCAAGTCTGGACAAATCCTCTCTCTGGACCCATGGGTGTACATGTCATCCAGCCTTGAAAGTATTTTAGCTGCCAGTGTTTGCTGCAGCTAGTGCTTGTGTGCAGATTTGGGTTTATGGGCTGTGCGACCTGATGGGATCTGCAGAAGGGCTTCTCGATGACCTGTCTCTGACTATGGTGTCACTGGGGGTTTTACCCGTGGGGTTGATGGGAGCCGGCTCAGACCCAAGTGGGTCTTTTGAAGATCCCACCCTGTTGTTTTACTCCTAAATGCTTCTGTAGAGAGTTGCCTTTGAGTCTCTGTTTTAAGTGCCAAGGTCTGGTACCTGCTTGGCTTGTTCTTCATTCTCCATAGCTGTCTTTTTACTCCTCCCCTTGTGCTGTCTGTGTTTGAAAACCCACAGCTGCCTGCTTGGATCAAAGGCTATATCATATCGCTTCCTTTTGGGTATCAGAAATACGAGCCTCCCTCATTTCTCCTACTTTTCAATCTTATAACTCTTAGGATTGAAGAGTCAAAGAAGCTTTCTTTTCATGGATAGTGGCATATACCCTGTAATGTGGTCTTCAAAGGGACAGCAGGCATCTTTATTAGTTTGTATTTGTTGAAGCTGGGTTTGGTTTCCAGAAACAGGGGTTCATTAAAGTGCGTGCACAAAGAGGCAAAGGCAGCGGCATGGGTGTGAGATGTACCCAGACACACACATATATATTGATTTTTGCCATGCCAGAAATGCCATGCATCTCCTTCATGGTCTGTGCTCGCTTTGGAGGGGTCTCTGGGCATTAACTAGCAAAAAGAGTTGTCCTATCATCACTAAGGGTTTTTATTCCTCTGCAGAAAGCTCAGAAGAAGGAAAAAAGCAAACCCAACCCACAGCCTTCCCTGCACCCACCGTCCACACCCCGCTAGCATTTGGCAAATGATAAAATATTAAAGCCATATTTTTTACTGCTGTGCTCAGTTACCACGCTGTCCTTTTCTTTGGAAAGGAAATGCAGTTGGGGAGACATATGGAGGTGCTTGTTCTTCTTGTTGCCATGGGTATGTCTGCAGTGTCCTCAAACGTGTGGCTCTGGGTGCCCAGTTTTGGCTTGGTCCTCTCAGCTCCACCATTGCCACACACTTACCAGGGGTGTTAGGTCTGTATTGCTGGTGCTCTCCTTCTCTAAGGGCTTCTTACACTGTTTTAAGATCTTTTTCCTTGTCAGCTGTATAATTTGAAGGTTAATTTGGCTATTACTACGCTATTACTATTGCTGTGTTGTTGCTACAAGGGCTTACTACAATCACTGCAGTGACTGATATTTCTTTAGGTACATCTTTGTCACAAAGCAGGGGTTTCAGCCTGGCTTAGGGGCACTCAAGCTCTGTTTTATCCAGGGTGAGCTTAAAGCACCCACAACCTCCAAAAAGGTGTTTGGGGTGTGTGGGAACGGCTAGGCAAGAACCAGAGCAACTCTGCAGAAGTGATGCATCCAAGCTTGGGACCTCCTGAAGGACCTCTTGAAGTGAGTCTTAGGCTCTTGAGGAATAACTGGCTATAAGGGATGAGTGGGTGATACCGATACAGCTGTATCGCAAGCGTACATCGTGCTTGACGCCAGCTTGCACAAGGAAAGGTGGGAAAGGACCCATGGGGACTGTCGTGTCTTTTAATTTGTTCCCTGAAAAAGTCTAGGACAAATTAGCGTGTTGGCGTAGGAAACCTTAGGCTGTCCCTGCTTGTTTTGTTCCTTGTTATAACTACCTTATGGTTAAATTTAAAAGACTTCAGTCTCCAGATAGCTCAGCCGAATGTTTTTTTCGTTAGCTCTGTGCATGAAAGTGAAGCTGCTGCTTCTTCCAGCTCCGCAGTAGAGTTCAATGGGAGAGAGAGATTTGGAGTCGATGCATTTATTAGTAACATTAGGGCAGAGGAATGTGTACAGATACATCGCCAGCTCCATGCTTTAAACTGGCATTTTCGCCCTTGATTTAGATTGCTCTCACTCTTTCTGTGCCGATACAGGAAAGTCCCAGCATAGGATGAGGAGATCAAGTGCACTTTGGTAGCAAATGCAATTTGTAAAGTGTTGCTTGTATAAATGACACTGTGTATAAAAGAAATGTTGCAACACAACCGTACTAATGCAGCCATGTGACACCAATTTAATGCATTTTCCCCATTAAGCTGCTTGTTCAAGACATCTTTCGACCATTTTGAGTACAGCAGTGGTGTGTAAGGCCTCTATTTTCTGAGCATTACTGATTTTGCAGCTAACAGATGTCAGTGTCTATTTGTCCTTTATGGAAAAGTCCCTGTAAAGTTCAATAGGGATTAAATTTGTCAGGCTCTATAGAAACTTAACAGGATTCTATGGAAATTACTCTGCAATCCTATAGAATGTAATAGATAATCTCCTTGTCTCTGGAGGTATTTTAACTCTTGTATAATTGTGGACCAGAATAGAAAATCTCCATTAAATTCAACAAGATGATTCAAAAAATCCTATAGGAAAATGATCATTTTCTATTAAAATCAGTAGGACTTTTTCGTCAGCATGTCGGTATTCATTGGGAGGTTTTATTCATTTGCCAATCCTACTAAAAAGTGTTTTGTCAGGAGGCTGATACTTGCTTTGTTCTAGGGAACAGTGATTTGTGCATAAATGATGCTTATGTCCAATGCTCGTATAATTTATGGCAAGGCGCTAAATTCCCTTTCAGAATAACTGGAGCAGGGTGAGGCTTTAAGCCCTGCAGGGAGGAAAAAAATTTTGCTGGGGATTTGGAGAAGGGGTCTGCCCTTTGGAGAAGGGGTCCGCCTCGACACGCTGCTATTATGTTATACAGGTCGTCAGCAGCCGAACAGCAGACCACAGGCAGGGTGTTGTGTGCACGCACGGAAGTGCCACGGACGCAAGCTTTTCTCTGTCATCTCTCTGGCTCCGGCACTGCTTATCTGAAGTGTTCAGCCCAGGATGCTGCAAATTAATGTTGGATTGAAGCTCTGTTTCTGTTAAACTGCCTGTGGCTGGTTTGAATGGCTCTGCTGCCTCTTGCATCCGCAGTCTGGCTTTTTATGGTGCGGCCTGGGGGGTGCGGAGCATTGGCTCCGCTGAAATCCGGGGCTTTGCTCTTGGAGGTCGTTGCCTCTACCTCGTTGCTGGTGGAGCTTAGCCAACACGCAGGCTGGAACAGTTAATTACGGAGAGAAGGCTCTACTTGGGGGTGGGGGTTGTGTGTGTGCGAAAAGCCACCCCTGAAAGGATCGTCTTCCTTTTCTCCAGCCTTGGAAGGTGCTGCTGTGCATTTTGATGAAGGCAAAGCGCCCAAGTCATAGGAGTGTTAGTAAGATGCTTCCTGCACGTCATCTGCCATGGCCGGGTGGCATCTTGGGGCACCGCTTGAGCCCCGCGCCGTACAAAGATGCAACCTCACGAGCGAGCTTGCTCAAAGGTGGGGACACGAGCAGTGTGGGCGTGGATGATGCTATGGGGAGCGGGTAGAGCTGTGCCCAGAACCGCTCTCGGGGGCTGATTCAGAGAGGGGAGCTGACTCAAAGAGGTCTCTGCAGCAGACTGACACGCCAGCGTGATTGCTCTTTTCATGGTCCGTTGTGTAGGAGGATGAGTCATCTTGGAGAAAGGAATTGCTAACTCCTTGGGGGGTATTTACAAAGGATAATTTCAGCGAGGAAGGTTACTTCATTTTGGCAAGACGCAATGAGAAGGACTTTCTTAAAAGGATGGCGAATCAATTTGTCAGCTGAATGCCAGCTACATTGGCACCGTTGCAGGGGCGGACAGTGTCCTGCACCGTGGTCGTGCTGGCCGGCGTGCATCTGCCCTCAGCAAAGCGCAGCTAGCCCTCTGCCAAGGGGTGGTGCAGGTCTGAGTTTTACCCTGATGTGTGCCTGAGCCTGAGTGAGGGCTTACACCCAGTATGCACATAGGAAAAGTTTGGGGCTGATTCGGGGTTTTGGTCTGTATGTGAAACGCAGGACACGGATGTATCCCCCTCTGCGGCGGGGAACAGGTCAGGGAGAAAGTTTTGCATAGCAGAGGTGGGATCAGCTGATAAAGTTGAGAAGGTCCGTGGCCAGGAGAGATTTAATGCCACAAGGTAAAGGTCAGGATGTGCCTCTTGATGGGATGATGCATAGAGACCAGGAGCCAGGTCCAATTTTAAGTGCCTGCATTCCTTTGCACTTCCTCCGCGTAAACGTGTGCGAAGCGAAGACTATAAAAATCAATTGACACAACATATGTAATGGTCTCATTTACTGGCGAATAGAAATCTGTGTAAATCTGGCATTAAACATGAGTTTACACTGCTCCCCTTCTTGGGAGAGCAGTGATTGACGGCGCTGTGTAAATGACATGAAGACGCCGGTAGAAGCTGGGAAACATTTACCCTTCCGAGATGCGTGTGTACATTGGAGAATTGCCTTGCCTCGCCATGAGCTTAAACACATCTGGAGGGATCACTTCTTGCGCAGTTCCTTGCTGTTGCTTACAATTAATACCTTTGTGTGGAAGAAGCAGTGCGAGGAGAAGCAGCCTTGTCTTGAACAAATTATAACCAGTGTTTTCTTTCCTCCTGAGCCACGCTTGTTCCCTCCTAGAAGGCACTGGAGCAAAAGCTCCTCCAAAACCATCGTGTGGCAGCGGGTTTTCAAGCTCCAGAAGCTGGGAGGCTGCACGGGTGCGCAGGGGCTGGCTCCTCTTACTGCACCCGTCAGCCAGCTAGTCCAAGCAAAAATCCAATAACAGCCATTTGAGATTAAATTCTGAGCACTTGAGTAATCTAAAGCCAGCGAGGAGTCAGTGTCTCAGCAGTCAGTCGAATGGTCTGGGCTGTCATCTTATTAGAGGGAGAGAGAAACTTTGATTTAACCCAAGACCCTTAATTTTCAAACAAGGAGGTGAAGCAATAACGTTTCCCCGACTCCCACTGGCTGTTACCATTTCACGAAGTCTTTGGCTTCTAAAATTTGTGATTGTCTTCAGGGTTTGGACTTCTCAGGCAATTTTCTTTGACAGGAGGATCCATACAAATCAATTAATGGCAGGAGGGGTGGAGAGCAGTAGGCTGCATGGGTGGTTAGGGGGGGAAAGTGTTAGAGCAAACTCCCTGGGATTAAAGACAAAAGAGTTGCCATTAGCTGTTTGTGGATAACAGTATAGGAGGGAGAAAGGAGAAGGCAAAACCCCAGAACTCGATAGAAAACCCTGCTGAAGTTCCTCCCCGCCCCGGTGACCCGGGTTTCGTAGCTCTGCTCCTCCAGCTTTGCAGAGGTCTGGGTCTCACTCCGTGTTCCTGGATGCCCTGGCAGCACCTCTGTCCCTGCCTGGTCCTGAAGGCACATGTTGTGTTAAATCGCTGCCGTGGAAATGTTAACTGGTCACAGCCTTCTGAAATGACTGGAAATTAATTGCGAGCTTAAATACTGCCTTGGCCTTTAACTCTGCTCCATACTGAGTGAGGTAAAGGTTTTGTCTCATCAGAAAGACATCTTGCTGAAGAGGGGGAAGTTGTACTTTCTCCCGCTGGAATCCATTTTCATTATAATTGTTTCGTGCAGGGCCCCGGCCCCATGCCAAATGTGACAACTGGCCACAGGCCCTTTATTTATTTAACTGTACATTTATTTATTTTATTGCAAATTCCCATTTTCCCAGCTGAGGATGATTTTTTTTCACCCTGAGAAGCGAGCTTTAAAAATAAGCCCTGGTGTCCTCTCTGCTTCTTTTTCCCCCCACCATGCTTGCGAACCGAAAGGCAGTCAGCAAAGAGGTGTGAATTAGATTTCGGTGTCGCGGCGCAGGAGCTCCAGCTATGCCGCCTTCTCCCTTCAATGCAATCCTCCTGGAGCCGCTCACTAGCGCATCTCGCCTCCTTCGCCGCTATTCTTCTCACATTTATTGCCTTCATTTCCATAGCGCGTAGGGCAGCCGGGTTGCATTCTTATACACAGCTCTCCCCTGTAGTGAGTGACCTAGATAGTGCTTTCTTTTCGGACAAAGCAATAAACAGTAGCTTCGCTAACAATGTGCTTGGCTGCTAATTCATGCTGAGTAGGGCTTGGACTTAGCATCAGAGAAATATTCACTTGGAGCCAGATTATCTAAGGTACTCGGATGCCCCCTATTACCATAGTATCTGAGCACCTGGAAGCTTTTGAAGATGCTTATTTTCGTGTTAACCCTGTGGTGTTATCCTTTTTTTTTAAAGGCTGGGGACTGAAGTCTCAGGAGTGCAAGAAAAGCTCTGGGCCCAGAGGCTGGAGTGGCTTTTTTGGTGGGAAGAGCATTGCATTTATTTGTAAATAGTTCTGCTGGGCTGAAGTATGAAGGTGGCTGGGCTGAGCGAGATGGGGTATTAACGTCAGGACTATTTCCTACTGTGCCCCTACCATTCAGACCCCGTCCGAACAATTTTCCCTTTGCTAGGAAACGCTAATGCCACCCTCCCCGGCTGGTGTGGGACGATGGAGCCCAGCTCCATTGCCATCGATGCAATCGCCCCACGTCTGTAAAACTCTCTTAGATGTTTCGGAAGGGTCCCTTAAACCACATCCTCCTTCCTGATGTGAAATCACCGGCTCGTTTGACCCGGCTCGCTGTCAGTCCCGTGCACCTCGAGAAGTGCTTCCCTCACCTTTGCCATGTTGCAGGGCTGATAATTCACTGTACCATTCCGCTTCCTTTATCTCCTTTTATACTCGCTTAATGTGGTTGGGAATCCACAAATTCCCTTTTACGCTGTTCTGAACGTAACCTACTAAACCTTAATCATGGTTTGGGGAGTAGTAATTCTTTCTGTTATATGACTCTCTTTTTATTTTTTCTTATATAATTTTTCCTTTAAGAAAAGATCATTAATCCATGTTTCTGAGCCTTCCCATCAATCTATAATTGAATCATATAAAAAAAGACTTGATTTTACATCCGTATAAGAAAGAATTCAATTCTCCCTAATGCCTGCAGATTTATAAGTCTTAATCTCCAGATTTCTCTTAATTTTTTTTTTTTTCCTCATAACCCAGCTTGTCTGGAGTTATCTAAATTAATTGTGAACTTGAATATACTGTGATCTGAGGAGATCAGTTATCTTTTCCGTAGAGGAGACGCCAACAGCTTAACAGGCCCATCTCGCAGGGAAAACAAACCCACTTCTAATAGCTACCTAACCTTGGTGTATTGGGAAGCACCCCTCGCAGGCATCTTCAAAAGATGCTCACTTAATTATCGCATTTTAAACGCTGTATTGCACTGCAGAGCTTTCGCCTCTTAAGTCTCAGCTCTGCTATCACCTCCTCCTTTAAAAGTACAAAGGGAGCATGTCGTGCCTTGCTAGCTTGGTGCGCTGGGAGGAGAAACTCTGCCTTTCCAGCCCCGGCTCTGCCACCAGACTCGCTTTTAAGCCTTGGCTGAGTTATTGCTATCGCCCGGTTCAAGGCATCTTCTCTTTTAATAGCAGCGGCCGCCCGCGGAGCGCAGCGCCCGTCCTTTGCCATGCGTTGGATGGGTTACACCTGCCGGGGCAGATACCGAGTGCTGCTCTGAGCCCTGATTTTGGATGAATGCAGCTTAGACTTGATGATCTTAAAGGTCTTTTCCAACCTAAACGGTTCTATGATTCTATGAGTAGCAGTTTTCGCCGCTGTTTTAGTACACCCAGGCAGAGAGGTTTGCCGTCCTGCTGCGCTAATGAGCAAGGGAGAGAGCGACCAAGTAACTGGCACTCGAGTGCATCTCCAAGCCTCGGAGCCCTCTGCCAACTTCCCCTTGCGCTGCAAACCAGTGCTGGGCTTTTTATCCTGAAGTTGGGGTGGAGCCGGAGCATCTGTGTGTGTAAGGCACGCAGGCAGGCAATGGCTTTTGCTAATTTAATAACGCCCCTAAAAATACGGGGTTTGGGTTGATGGAAAGCTGCCAGTGCTTTCGGGCTGGTGTATCCCGACGACTCCGGTGGCCCCTGTTTTCAGGCCAAACGGCATCAGCTAAAGCAGCCTTTGCCCCGGCTTCGCCCTCGGAGATCTCGAGGAGATGCCAGCGTGAAGGCACTCAGGCATCCTGAGGAGCTGGCTGCTTCACCTTCTCCTTCCTCCTCCTCTCTGCAGCAGAGGAGGAAGACAAAGACAGGTAATTGTGCTGTCTCCGCAGACAGTAAATTCCAGCTGGGGTGTCCATTTTAAGTGCGCTGTTTGGAGCCTTGACAGTGGCATGCGTGTGGGGAAATTGCTCTGAATTCCTTCAGCCTTCACTGTGTTTAACTCCTGGGAAAGGTGTTTAGAGAAGCAATGCATCTAATATTTGTTCTAAGTTTCTCGTACCGGGAAGAAGAGCAAAAGCCAAGGTTTTACCGTACGTGCATTTACCAGCTTCCATCCCTGTCTTCTCTTGTAGGCTCACATTCCCATCTGTTAGAGATTTCTTGCGTTGATGTGCTTTTTCTCTATTTTCATGCCATGCCTGCGCTGCAGTTTCATCCTCTTTAAATGAGATGCGGGGATCTGCTCGCAGGTCTCCCGCTGCGTCTCCTTGCTGTCCGTCTCTCCTTCCAGACATGCCCATTCCCTTCCCCTCCTTCTGCGCTTTCCCACCCTTCCCTCCTTGGCCAGCAAGGGAGGGCTGGTATTGAAAGCAGGGTTTTTGGGGGTGCAGGAGCTGGGGGGTTTGCAGGTTAGTGGGGTTGGTCAGTCTCCTGGAGCACAGCTCTGCAGACTCCTGCCCCGAAAGGGAGCACCAAAGCAGGCTTAAAATCCTGGGCAGGTTTCCCTTGGCCTGACCCCATTCCAGTGCCCGTGGGCAGGTTGTGTGTTTGGATGTGATTACCCAAATAGCCTAACCAGCCCCTGGCTCCCAGGAGAGTATTACTAGTTACTAGGGAAGCTCCCAGGCCTGTTGGAGCACAGGAGGTAAAACCGCTGCTCGGAATGGCTGCAGACAGATTTGTGCTCTTTTCTATTTTATTCATTACTTTTTCTCCCTTCCTCCTTCCATTCTCCTAGTTGCTTTCTGAGTTTCAGATGGATTATCCAGATTGCAAAGCCCAAATCCTCGCCTGCCTGCCAGGCCCTTCTGTTCCCTTCCAGTTCGTTCCTCAAAGCCGATGTTGCAGCCCCCTCTTCTCACGGAGCGGGGCCGGAGGCTTTGCATGGGTGCTGCAGCGAAGGCACAGAAACAGCTCTCTGCATCCAGGTAGCGCGGGTGTCGGGGCTGCGGGTTACCTGTTGGATGTGGGTTTGCCCCACCGAAGGCTCTGCTGGTAGGTGAGGGCTTGTCTGGTTGCAGAAAGCAGCCAGGGCTTTGCAGGAGCCACTGGGGTGGTTTTGCAGGTGGCTTCTTGCCTCGCTCCCTCCCCGGGAGGGATGCCTCGTGCCGGGACCGCTGCTTCCCCCAGCACAGTCTCAGGGCTTCTCTCTCCCCCAGGCACGCTCACCCTCCTGGCGTGCCCTTGGCGGGGTCACCCCAGCAGCGTTTCTGGCTGCCGACCTTCCCCAAGCTTTCTTTCCCGATGCCCACGATCTTTTTGGAGAGCTTTAGGCAGCAAGGAGGCTTTGGACAGTGTTTGTAAAGGTAGAAAGGGAAGGGAACGAAGGAGCGAAGGCATCCCCAGTTCATGGCTGCCAAAGTCACTTTATGTCCCCTTGTCCGTGCAGATGATGAGCTGCCCCGAGCAGAGGCTGTCTGGACCCCCCAGCACACGGGGGGGTCCCATCAGGGCTGGGGTGAGGATGACCCCACGAGTGATTTGTCTTGGATGTTACTTGGGAAATTGCAGGTTGGAAGACTGTAAGTGCTGCTGCAGTGTAATAAAAAGAAGAAGAAAAAAAAGAGTATTTTTCATTACTTTCCCCTTTTTTTTGGAGGTGGACTTGGGAATTTGGAAACGTGGTTCTTCCCTTGAGGAGTTCACTCTCCAGCTCGCTCCTTTGACTTAGCAGAAAGTCCTTCCTCTCGCGGAAGGGAACAGACATGACCATTTTCTTTCTGTATTGATTAAAAGCAACAAACATCCTTGAGTGATCCTGTGCTTCGTTAGGTGGAAGGAGAGAACAAAACCCAGGTCTTTGTTTGCTCATCAGCATCGTCAGGCTTTGCTCTGCGCTGCCTGCAGTGCCGGGAGGGAAGAGCACTTAATCACTGCTGCCAGTGGGGTCCACCAAAAAGGGTGTCTGCTCAGCCTGTGTTAAAAAAAAATAAATTACTTTCTCAGCTGGGGTCAGAGGGGGAAAAAAAGCAGTGTGATTTACTGACTAGGTGGCCAGACTGTGGCAATAAGATATGGTTTTCAGTCTCAGGACATCGGGCAGGTCACTTTGCTCTTAGCCTGCCTCGGTTTCCCCATCAGCAAAGCTTGATGTGTTCATTCCAGCACTTACCTTATTTTGTGTGCAACGCTTTGTACCTGGGGATGAGTATGTATATAGAAATGCACCTGAAATGCATAGCAGGTATGTATAAGTGTATTAGAGAACAACATCGTTTTACTCTCTGCATATTAAATTCAAGGTGATGTCCCTGGTGACATTACCGTGGCAATGAGCCAGGTTTGGGGTCCCCAGCCCAAGGGGTGCAATTTAGGACTCTATGTAGGTGAACGCAGATGTTGAAAACTTTCTTGTGATTATACAGCCCTGGCTTGCTGGTGTTTGCACCGGATGATGGATGACTACTGAACAGCTGAGTTTCTTTGAAATGTTCTGCTTGCTGTCAAGCCCTGTCTTTTTGCCTGTCTATCCATCTTCTCAAAATAACTGTGTTCTGCAGTCCTCTTGCACACGTGTTCGGCTGGCTCCGTGGGGAGATCCTTGAGTGGGATAGCTGCGGGACTGCAAGGATTAAATTATTAAAAGCAGCATTTGTGACGTTCTTTCCTCCTGAGGGTCTCGGAGCAATTTGCTGAGGTCTGCTCTGCCTCCTTTACGCATGGGGGAAGCAAGGCAGAGCCCAAAATTGTGCAGCGAGTCAGGAGCAATTTGGAAATGGAGCCCAACGGTTCTCCCATCCAGGGGTCATGCTCCTCTCTAGCACTGAGAAGAGCAAAGCATGCTTCAGAGTAGGTAGAAGAGGCGTGTGGTGGGCCCTGGAGGGAGGCTGGAAGCTGCGAGATGACAGCCAGTCATTGTGTCTAAGCAGTGATGTTGGCTCCATCCTCCTCCTCTCGCTGTGTTTCTCTTGTTTGTGCTACCCCTCTGGGAGTCCGGCTAAGGAGGGAAGAAATTGCCTGGAAAAGCCATCAGCCCACTTCTAATTCCCTTCTGAATTGCTGTTTCAGGCTCCGAGAGTTTGTATTAAGCTTGCAACTTCGGAATAACAAATCTGTTTTCCGTCATGAGTTGGTTCTTCCAGCTCCAAAGGCTCTTGTGGCACCCCTCGGTCCAGCCTTCTCCTCGGTTTGGGCTTGATTTCCTGCTCAGGTTGTCTGGAGAAGGTTTTTCAAGCCTTGAGACTTGGGGTTGCCCACTGCTGGCTGCCTCTGCTTTCCTGTCACTTCCCTGGAGCAGTTTCTGGCCGGGAGCAGCTTCGTCTGCTGGAGACCAGAGCTGAGGCGAAGCATAAACCAGGTGATAGAGAGGAGCAATGCTCCTCAACTCCACTGCACGCAAGCCCCTCGAGATATTCAGCTGCCCTGCAATTAGGTAATAAACAAATCCAATGGAAATGTTGATATTAAATATCATGAGGAAAGTACCAGCCTTGGCTTCTCCAACATCTGGGTAGTTTTGTTTTAATTGTAGGGTTGATGCTTTGGGGTGGGGTTTGTTTGGGTTTTTTTTTTTCTGTTGGAGTTTTATCTGAGTAATTTTGCATGAGCAAAAGTTGTGCAAGAGAGCTTCTCCATGCTCTGCTTTGTTTACCAAAACCTGTAAATGTGCGGAGCTTGTAGAAATCATCATTCTCCCTCAGAAAGCCTGTTTTTCGAAAGGGTAGGAAGAGCTGGGGTTACAGCTCGGGACGGAGGTGGGTGTCTGCAGCGTGCTCCATCACTCTCCCCTTTCTTGGTCTTTCATCTGGAGATACTGAGCCTTACCTTCCTCGCTCAGGGTGATGTCTGCAGTTTAATTATCAACTGCCACTTCCCTTGCAGGAAAGTCCTGTAGAGTTTCGTGGTGATGATACTAATGAACGTCTGTGGAAATTGTTCCCGGAACATATGGCAGTGAATATTTCTGTTGGGTTCGTTGTCGCTGTCCCACCGAATGCTGTGACAGGGAGATGTTTCCCCGTTTCGCTTTGAAAGTCACTCGCACCGTCTGTAATATGTCTGTAGGATTTTTCCATAAAGATGAAAGGTGTGAGAGAAAAAAATAGTGATTGTTGATCCTTAATTATTGTTTTGCTTTAATGACAAGATGCCTTGGACACCAAGAACAAAGTCTTTGCCTCCTGGTGCCCTCCCTACCCCCTAATACATGAACTTGGGGTCCTCTCTCTCCCATTTTCAGAGCTGCCATGAGCCCCACGCACATCACAGATTATCCGAGGCATGGTTTTGGCCCTCCTGTGGTCTGTGACTTTTGGGGGGTGAATCATTCCACGTGCTGCCTGTTTACTCTTTCCCTCCAAACCCCATCGCAGAGCAGAAACACCAACGCAGCAGGATTTGCCCAGCTGTGCCAGTGCGGCACGGGGAGAGCTGTTTCCATGCGAACTGCCGCCGTCTCCCGTCATTGCAGTCATATTCTTCTGTCCAGAAGATAAACTGCAGAGTTTTGCTGCACCCTAATCAGGGTCTGATCTAAACATTACGGAAACTGAGGGGCCCTTCAAAGGCAAAAAGCAGTGACAGCAGGCAGGCTGCCTGCCTTTGACCCCAGGGTCCAGGGCTTCTTTTTCTCTGTCATCCTGTTGGTAACTACGTAGTTCTGCCTGTTGAGAGAGTGTGGGAGGGATGCACAGGAGCCAGGGAATGTCCTGCTATTTTGCACTATCCCAGGTCTTACTGTAGGTAGAGCCGCATCCCTGGAGATGCCAGAGCTCACCAGCTTGTGTTGCAGTTGCAAAGGAAAGGATTTCCTGTACCTTTTTGGGCTGGTGAGCAGTGGAGAGTCTCATTTGGAAACGCTGCGATGGGAAGCTTGTTCCGGAGGCTTGAGTTTCTCCTGAGCTGGTATTGAATGCTTGGGCCCCAGGAGCACCAAGTGGCACGGCACTCGTCTGCGCTAGACACTAACTGAGGTGCTGGCCTCTATAATCCAAATATTTAACTGTTCAGCAGCCCCATATGACTTCCCAGCAAGTCAAAAGCTCCACCAGCTTGGGTGAAAGGTCCATCAGATGTTGGCTCATGACCCCTGTGTGGATCGCAGGTTACGGTGGGCATGTTCGGACCCATCGTTGCAGCCCAACAGGGGATCCTCTCGCTCCTCTTTTTTGCATCTCTCTGTGCTGAGTTGCCCAGCTTGCGTAAAAGTGCTTCGCAGCGGAAAAGCTCTTCCCTCTGTACCAAGCCCACTTCTAAAAGATGTTGCGTAAGCTTCTTGGCGAGCAAGTAACTTTTGTATTTAGACTGTAATTGGCTTTAAATTCCAAAGGTCCATTGCTAATGATATTCAGAGCAGTTTAATTAAAGGGGCACTGTCAAGTACTTCCTTTATAGTTTTTCTTTCGTGTATGCTCTTAGTTGTAATACCTTTTTTTTTTTTTTTTTTGCAAGCTTGAAGGTAATAATTAAAGTAATTCTCTGCTGATTTTGTCCTTTTCTATTTGGCAAACTTTGATCCATTATTATTTTTTAATGGAGACGAGATTAACATGGCCACTTTTGTTCCTCAATCGTTGCGGTTCAACACGGTGCCTTACTGCGCTGAGATCTCGCTGCTTTCATGCCGGTGGCATCGCTTGGAGATGACATTGATGCAGCTTTGGGGAGGGTTGCTAAGGCAGCGATGGGAGCTTGTGCTCCACCTAAACCGTCTCTGAGCTGCCTTATACGCTCTTGGGAAGAACCCAAATCTTTGGTGAAAGGTGGGGTTTTGAATTTCTCAAAGTGAGACGAAGACAAGTCTCTCCTTTCCCTCACTAGGAAAGCCCTTCTTTGTATATGTAACGGCATTTTCTAAGAAAAAAAATGTATTTGCAAGGTGTCAGCTCATAAAAGTAGCAATCTCATGATCTAAGTTATAAAAACGCTCAGTTCTAAGCTGCCTTTTTGCAGTTTTCACCTCCAGACTTAAATTGGGGATAAATAATTTGTCTAGGACTTCAAACTCCCCAGTTTCCCGGCTTGTTAAAGGGGAATAAACAAGTCTGAAGGATCGCAGCTGACTGTCATACAGTCAGGGGCTTTTGCAGCAGCTCAGCTCGCTCTGCGCTCTCCCCTTCCCACGCGTCTGCTCCATAGGAAGAACCGAGGGATGCTTGTCCTATCCGTGGCCTTTTCCCCGAAAGTGCTGCCTGGAGGAAGGCTGTGCTGCACGGTGCGAACGTGAACCCGCTAAGGGAGTGAGTGGGAGGGAGCAGGAATGTTTTGCCTGGGTTTCAGGCAGTGATGTGCCTCCAATTAGCCTCGGGACCCCGTGAGGTGGGTCGGGAGGGAAATAGCGACCGACCAAAAATCCTCGGCGTTCGCCAGCCGCTGCTCAAAGCTGCTCTGTCTTCTTTAGAGCAGCGAAGTGTGGAGAGTGCTATTTAGATCCGAGAGGATAAGGCAAGAACCATTTTAAGAAAGATATTTGCAGTGGGTCAAATTTTAAACAATGAGAGTGTTTCCACATGGCAGCCTCTGCCAATAATTGCTTGTAATTGCTTTTCCTTCGGTGCTGCCTTTGCCCTCTCTCTTTTACAAGAGCTGCTGTCCCCTGTCTGCCCTGCTTGGCTTTCTCCCCACCTTGCGCTGAGCAGGAGCACGTTTGCAACAGGGTTGGTTTTTTTTTTTTTTTTTTTTGCAGACACTGTAAATCGCTCGAGTGCATCTAGAGGGATAAAGGGTTCCTGCTTCCCGTCTCCTGCATCAAATTACTTGGCAGCTGGTTATTGCAGCAGCAGTAGTGAATTCGCACAGGGTTCATGTTGAGGTGTAGCTCAGGTCGGAGTTGCTGGAACCAGCAGCTTTTTTCTTTCTCTGGGCAATGAATGAAGGTGCTAAGTGCTGTGTCTGAGGGGAGGTCAGGGCTTTCTGGAGAGACCTGTGCAATGTGGGCAGTGGGATGCAGAGGTAGGCATGTGTAGGGGAGGGTCCTGTATGTTCATGCATTGCAAGTCAGCACACAGATCCCGACTCTGGTCATGCCACCGGGAGTATTTATGTGCAGACAAGGAGACCACGTGTACCTACTCAGAGACAGAAGCCGGCTGGGCTTTGCATCAGGCTGCGAACACCCTCTCCAGCAGCTGTCTGAATCCAGCGCTGGAATTTTTGGGGATGCTTTGGGTTGGAGGCGCTGGCAGCCCCAGCCGTGCTCCATGGGCCACCACGTGGGAAAGTCCTGGTGGGTGCAGCCAGCCGGGACCGGTGGCAACCTGCATCTGTCCTCCGCTGAGCCAGCGAGCCCTCGAAGCCACGCTCTCGGTTAGCCCATTAAGGCTGGCTTTCGTTTTCCCTGGGGAATCAATTTCTCAGTCTTTAAATGGTACCTTCCTTGTGCTAATCGTACAATAGGACTACTAATGAATGTCTCAATTATTTAATGTTTGAATCGAGTAATTATTTTCTTGAGGTAGCAAATTGAAGTTTTCAGGAGGAAAAATACCATCTTCCCCCCTTCCCCCCTTCTTTTGCTGCTACATAATTAAGTAATTGTATAGCCAGTGATTTAATAGCTACAAGATCAGGAGTGACATATTTTATTCATTTTAAGCAGGAGCGTTTCTCATTTCTCCTCTTTCTCTCTAGGAGAAGCCCTGTCTGCCCTCTGGGAAGGCAGAGAAACCAGCTGCAAAGCTTTACCGTTGCCTCTGTGGCGTTTCTATCCGCATTTAAAGATTTTTCTCTTCTGTGCTGAGCTGTCTCTCGTGTTGGCTGCCAGCGGTGCTTTCCCAGGGCGTCTGTGGAGGGTTGGCTCAGGGGGATGCTCTGTGGGTTTGCTGCGTATCGCCACCACGGGCTTGTGTCCCATCCTTCCTGCATGCACACGGGCTGCGTCTAATGCGCTTTGTCGGATGCTCTTGCATTTTTTGGGGTGTATTTGGAAGGAGGGGAGGAGCCCAGACGCTGAGTATCATTTAAGTGGGAGCTGTTTCTGCAGTCAGTGGTTGCAAGACCCCCCCCAGACAGTGCCCCGGTGAGGGGATACCTCCCTTCAGAGGAGACACCCACCGTTGGCACGGAGCGTGTGTCACACATCATCCCCGTCTCGCTGTCGGATAGAGATGCCGAGTGACAGTTGCGCTTGTGAAAGCCTCTCTACTCTTCTTAAATAAATAAAGAAGTTAATCACTAGGGAATTACCGTGCTCAGATGTTGAGACATCCTGGGGATGAAAAGAAGTGTCTAAGGAACAAGCGTATTTAGCGTCGACTGAGTGTATAGCTGAATTACCCTTGTTTGCTTGCGTGTTAGCTGTACATGGGTATCAGTGGTGGAGAACGTGAGAAGGGCTGGGTGGTCGTCTGTAGAAATAATTCGCCTTCCCTGCTTGTTTTTCTTCCGCTGGTGGATGGAGCGTGGTTTCTTCAAAGCCGGTTGCTATAGCTGGGTAATTTTTGCTAGTGGGACTTGATCTGTAGCTTGTTTGTAGGTAGTTGCTTGAGAGTAGAGACTTCTTGTAGCCATAAAATAACCTGATAAAAAATGGATGATGTGTCATATTTTTGTTCTCCTGCCACAGGCAGAGTCCCAGGCAGGCTGTGATTGCTCTCTCCTTGGATGAATGCAACGTTAAGCTGTGTTCCTGGCGTAAGCGTTCGTGACCGTGAAGCCGAAATGGGCTTTCTTGGCACGATCCCCCAGATTTCAGACAAGTTCCCAACAGCCAACTGATTGGTGAGAGCGCTGGCAGAGGGGGAGCGCAAATGTGCTGTGAATAGGAATCAGAGGAAATTCATTAAGAGGACTTAATTAGCAAATTCTAAGTGGCAGTGCTCCAGGGAGGAGCAGGGCTGGACCCATCCAGGTTATGGTGAGCATCCCACCAGCCGGACGGGTGTAAGGTAGGGACGTGCACGCAGGGCCGTGCGCACACCCGTGCCTTCTGGAAAAAGCCACTTTTGCAAGAACTGGGTGCGGATCTGCGCAGACGCATCCCCGCGCGGCCGTCCCGCTTGGCGCCGTGTTGCCGCCGGGAGTGACAGAGCCGCTGTCTCCTGTGACAGGGTTAAGCTCCTGTGACGGTGAGTGATTACTCGCCAGATGACAAACGAGCCGAGGTGCTTCGGTGGCATTGCAACTGGTTTTTCAAGGGCTCGGTCTGTTGTTAAAGAAATAGGGACTTGCTTGTAATTATTTACTTTAAACTTTGTGTCGGGGGCTGCTGCTTCTGCAGCATCGCGCATCTCTCTTCGGCCACAGCTTCAAATTTCCCGCTGTGTTTGAAGCCCCCTCAGATGGGAGTCTTGGTGGCCTCGCCGTAACGTCAGCCCCTTTGAAGCCCTGGGGATTACACAGCCCGTAGATGTGGTGGCCACCCTTGAAACCCAAACAGGAGCAGCGGTGATGTCTTCACAACCTTTTCCAGGTATTTTACAACGCTGCTTTCTGGTGTCCTTATTTAACACGCACATTGTAATTAAGAAGAATTTCCTGTACTCCTCTGGGGCTCCAGAGAAATTTGAGAGCTAGAGGGTTTTGTATGTTATGTTAACATGCTTGTTAAAAAGGATAGGTCTCCTCGGCAGAGCTAAACAGACCCCAGACACCAGCTGGGACAGCTGTAATGTTGGAGGGCCTTTGGGAAGCACGGGCGCGGGGTGGATTTGGGCGTGCGGGAGGGACCGCAGGTATTTGCCAGCGCTGTGCAAGGAGAAGAAGGAGGGGAGGTCAGGATCCTTCACTTTGGGTGTGAGCAGTGAGCTCAGGCAGCCACAGAGAGCATGTGGGTATGCCTTGCCCCCGTGCCATCTGGCAGGGTGACTCGCCTTTGCTGCTGGCACTGGATTTGGGGGGAGCTGGTGGATGCTGAATGTCCTGCCCCTCCATTTCTGGTTATCCTGCGCCACAGGGCCATGTGCACAGCAAGCTCTCCCGCATCATTAAATGGTTTAAATCGTCCCTCAGCCTGGGCGTGGGTCTGTGTTCCTCTACCCGAGTGAGTTTAGCCGTCCAGTTGGGCAGCCCTGGGCACGGCCGCAGTGCCAGCTGCTACGAACCCTTGGGTGGCACCGACCCGAGGGCACGAGCCACGCTGACGGCGTTCGCTTCCCAAAGCCTCCTGAGAGTTTTGCTGCCGGTGGGTCAGGATGCAGCCCAGCCAGGTGCTTTCTGTGAGTTTACTGGCCCCATGGACTGAAACCCAAGAGCTGTGGTGGTGTTCTGCAGCCTGACCAGGAAGGGCAAGCATGCTGGATGCTGCTGGGGCAAGCTCTGTGCTGGTGGCTTGGGGCCTGTCTTTAGCTGAAGCTTTTAAAGTCAGTCACCGTAGGCAGATTTCAACCGAAAGCTCAGCAGCATTGCTGATGTCTTGGGAGGAGGAAGGGACTGTTTTTTTCCTGGAATATCAGCTTGCTTGTGGGCATTTTTTTTTTTTTTTTCTTCTTTCTTTTTAGTTCAGCTTTGCACAGCAGTTATTGATAACGTTAGGAGCTAGCCCAGGGTTAGACAGCAAAGGGAAACTTGGTGAGTCTTCACCTGGGACTGATCTGCCCTTTCCGTTCATGGTTCTGCTGCTGCGGCGCAGCTGCGCGCAGCTGTGCTTCTGCCCCGCACCTCGCACACAGCCTGCAAGACACCCCGACGTGTTCCCAGCAGGACTTCCCCGCCGCTGTGCGGTGGCGGTGAGAAAGCTCGGATTTATGCGTTGTGACTTCCCATGCCCGCTTCTGCGACTGGTAGACAGCCTCGCCTCTTAGCTATGCGTTACACCGTCCTCGACGCTTCCCGGAGCATCTCCGCTGCCGTCAACGCTGGGTGAGTTGCTGGGTGTCCCTAGCGATAACTGTTACCAGATGTTTACACGTCTTGAGATGTCGTCGCCAGAGCTCCATTTCTTATGCCTCATTTCATAAGGAGCGTTTCTTTTTGCAAAGTTAACTTCCCTCCCTAAATTCGGCTCTTCCCCAGGGAAGAGTACTCGGCGTGTACTCGTGTATTCCCGTGGTGGGGTACCGGGATGTGCCAGGAGCATCCAGCTGTGCTAGGAGCATCCAGCTGTGCCAGGAGCATCCTGCCACGCTCAGCAACTCTGTTTTGGGCACCTGAGCGGTGGTTTAGGACCAGAGGGTGTCAGGGGGAGGCAATTTATGGGGCTGCCATCCCCTCCGGTGGCTTCCCGCTGCGATGAGCTCCATGGGGAGGCACATCTGTGGTCACAGCCCTGGGCAGGACAGGCAGTGCCCGGCTGGGGAGAGGTGGTATGCTTTGCAGGGACATGGATGATCTTAAAGGTCTTTTCCAACCTAACCGATTCTATGACTCTATGAAAGGACAGCTTGGAAAGTCACTGCGGCGCGAAAGAAAAAACCAAGACATTGTGTTTTTATAACATTCCTCACGTGCAAGGTTTTTGCTTGCCTGTGTTGCAGTGATACCCATTTAAATCCTAAATAGATTTGAGTTAAACGACTTTTTGGAGTTGTCATTAAAGGCCCCCTTCTCATGTTTGTTTCTGTTTCTTCCCGAAGGTGAAAGCGGCAGGAATCCCCAGTTATTTTAATTTCACCTTGATAGTTTTGGCTGCAAACTGGTGGTGCTTGGCTTTGCAGAGATAATAAAATCTAAGATTTCACTCGTGAAGGTTTCACTCAGCTGAAAATCCCTGTTGAATGAGGAGTGTGGGATCAGACCCCTCATTTAGATCAATGGTTCGGGGGGGGGGGGGGGGGGGGGAAGAGAGAGAGAGATGAACTCTGAGTCTGTGAAGAAAACCTGGTTGGGGGATAAGGGAGGAGGGGGAGAGCTGAGTTAATGGAAGAGAGATATCTCCAGCCTGGAAATGGATGAAGGGAAAGGGAACGTATCGCGCCTCGTCCTCCTGGGATTAATTTTGAATATCAAACGCTTGATCTCGAGCCGTTCCTCAGGCAGCCGGTCATGTTTCTGTGAAAGCTGTATTTTGAAAAGAATTTTTCTGATGCTTTAAAACAGAGGAAAGCAAAGCAAATGACCTTATCCTGCTTTGCATTATGTCACACTCGATGATATTCTTTTGCAGTACTTGCAGATAGCTTGACACATCGAGGCAGACAGCCCCTTATTATTAAATCTGTTTGCAAATGTGCTCAGATCGCCCTTCACATCCACCCCTGGTTATGAGCAGTGGCAGACCGTGGCTGTGAATCGCAGGTCCCCATAAACATGCGCCGAGCTGCCTCCCCTTCTCCCCGCCTCCCGACTGAGGTTGTCAACACTTTAGGAATTAATAAAGTGTCCGACTGGAAAAGGGAAGTGTTTTCTTCCCCCCCGTCTGGCGTGCTAGAGGGATGGATGGGAGGGTTCCTGTTAATGCCCTCTTCCCGTGGGTCCTCCTCATCCTCCTGCCGGCTCGTTGGACTCCGCAGCCGAGACGCTGACCTTATTAATCTGCCTGTGCAGCCATCCTATAAATGGCACTGAATAACCCAGTCCCTTTTAAGCTGTGTCATGTCTCCCTCTGGGTCAGATCAGGCCAGCGACGTGGTTTTTTTGCTGCCTGTCAAAGCTGAATCAATAGTGCCTCATGCTGCTGAGCCTTGCTATTGCCACCGCCGGCCGTTCCTCTCCCGCATGCTGCGAGGAGAGTGCTTCCCTGCGAAGGCCACGTTGTTCGCTCCGATTTACAGCCTTCCCGAGTAAATCCGCCGTGCCAAGTGCCCGTGTCATTGTCAGCATCACCCCCTTTGCCTCCAGCAGCAGTCGCTGCGGGGTTGCCTCTGATGCTTGGTTTCGTCATGAGCTAAGGGGAAAAGTCCTCCCAAGAGATAACTAAAGGAAAATATTCTTTCCTAACTCCAGGCCATTGGTAATTGGCCTCGGACCTCTACAAGGAGCTGTCATTAAATAAATACCAGGCTGCCCAAAACCACAAATGGGAAAGACTCCCAGGGGTTTCGCTTTGGCCTCCATTCGGCTCCTAATAGATTTTTATCCTACAAGCAGGTCTTTGGGCTTCAGTATTTGTGCTTGCATCTTGTGCTACTGCAAAACCTGAGAATCTCTGCGTTGCCGGTAGCTCGTGGCAAAGGCTCCCGGAGCGGCTTGGGCGTTTCTGCTGAGACATCATCTGTTGCTTCCAAATTTGCTGGCTTTCAGTGTCAGTGCATATGCACTCGTCATTACAGGAGGATGAGTAAAAGGCACCACTTAACCTTGGTTTTTTGTTCTGCAATCTGTTTTTCTCCTTTCTTATCCTCCTCTTGAATGATACACCCCCAATTTTTTCATTTGGTGTGGGAATGTGTTTAGGATCAGATTTTTTTGTCTTTTCTTCCTCTCCCTCGTATGTACATCTGTCTATCTGATGCTGAAGTAGATACTGGAAGTTGAGAATGTTGTTTTCTTCTGTGATAGCGTCACAATATTTTCAGTTATTGTTATCTCTCCCTTTCTCACTATGTCTTGCTTTCTTGGCCACCGTTGACTGTTGATCAGGTGTTTTTGTTAAGTTGTCCAGAGTGATGTGTAGGTTTTTTTTTTCTTTCTCTGAGCGGTTACAATTAAGTTAGAATCCATCAATGTGTATGAGTTGTTGGAAATGTTGCTTTTGATAGGCATTACCTTGTACTTGTCTGTATTAAATTTCAGCTGTCATTGTTTTCTTAATTGCCTGTGTTAGATAATGTTGAATTTCCCACAGTCCTCTCCTCCTGACTAAAATGAATAGCATTTGTATCACAAATGCTTCAAACTTGACACCTTTTTTCCCCATGCCATTTAAAACTTCACCCCAGCTCGGCTGATTTAATCTGCTATCAGCTTCTCATCTTTTCCGTTATTGCTTGCTTTCCGTCTCCCCGTCTGTTTGCTGCTCTGCTGGCATTGCCATCTTACGTACGGCTGCCTGACACCTCGGGGGGTGTTTTGGCCATGGTGGGGGGTGTTATGCAGAGCTTGGATTTATCCGGGATGGGTAAGGAAGGCTCCAGTTCCCTGAAGGTGCAAGGGTGAGGGTGTGGCACGGGTGGTGCAAGCCCTGCAGGAGCTCAGGGGTGTGGGTTTGGGTTGAATCCAGCCAACGCGCGTGTTGTCTTACATCCTCCTTGCAGTGTTGATGGTGTGCTTGGGATCTGCCTGATACAGGGGTGGGAGAGCCATGGCTCAGGAGGTCTGGCTTTGATTTTTCACTCTCCCGCATCCCCGCTTTGTATGGCTTTTGACAGGCCACTCCTCGTCTCCAGCTGCTGTCTGGCTTGTGTACTTTAAGCTCCAGATTCCTTGTTCAAATGACATCCCTTCCCAAGGCATCTGCAGGAAGATGGTTTTTATCTTTGTAGCCTGCTGCTTCTTCAGGGGTTTTGGTTATTATTAATTAAGACATTTTTGAAGATCCGATAAATTATATCTACTTTTCTTGAAGGCATTGTTGCCTTCCTCAAAGAACTCTAATAGATTAGAGAGGTGTGACTTTATTTTCTAAAAGCCATGCTGTTTGCCATGTCACATTCATCTAGGTAGTTTATTACAACTTTCAAACCACTAATTTAACAAGTTTACTTAATGCTGAGATAAGCCTTTGAAGTCTGGAATTGTCTGTTCACTACCAAAGCAAGGAGTGATCATTTCCATGCCAGCAAAAATTACTGAGTGAAATTGTGTGGTAATTTTAGTCTTAATTTAGTTTCAATCTATGAAAGTTTCCTGGTATTTTTAAGTGACATGAAAGGATCTACTCTATTCTGTGTTGCCCCAAATTTTCTACTGCAGCGAATGAAACCATTTGGTAACGTGGCATTTACGAGAAACCTGGTATAGCTTTTCTCCCTTTGTAACACCTTTTTGAGGAGGAACTGGACGGTACGTTAGCTGGTTGGCAGACCAGACCTTCAGAAGGGGCTGGAGGGCCATAAAGACGTGGAGAAACTTCTGGCATTGCTCTTGAGGCACAGAGAGAGTTTATGGACCCATCTGCAGGAGGAAGGTGGCAAGCTTGCCGGTTCAACGAAGCTAAATTGAATCCTTCCTAGTCAGGGTAGATCCAAAGTTAATCGCTGGGAGGTATGTTGGTATTTTTATCACTGCATTTATATTTTATGGAACCATCTGGTCCCAGTAAAGCTTTGAATGTCGGCTTAGGTTGTATTGAGGTTCCCAGGAACTGAGAAGAGGACGAGCAAGAGTAGGTGAGGTGTGGGGATGAAGCATGTCTCATTGCAAACCGAGCACTGATGAACGATAGATCATCAGGGTGAGAGGAATGATAGAGATGTTGAGTGCAGCATTTAAATCCTGAGTGGTAATGGGGCTCCATGCTGTGTCTCCCCTGAAGGTAACTGGTTTTCTAGCTGTAATGTTCCTGTCCAGTGAAACACCATCAGCAGCTTCTCCTCTGGGGTTACTCAGAGAGAAGGAGACCTTGGTAACTCTTTGTGAAAGCAGCAGCGACAACTTGAAAAATGGCTAAACCAGAAGGCGAGTGCCCTTCCCAGGCAGGCGCTGTAATGAGTTGCTCTGGGACATTAACGTCTCCAGCCGGGTCCCATCGATGGCCCCATCCTGGTGGGGTGCACGAAGCGGTCCAGCTACCTCATTTCCCATCCTGCTTCCTCCCGCCCTCCCTTCTCTCATCGGCTTTTGCAAAGCCAGCTAAATCGCTGCCATCAGGAGAGGAGCTGCAGGCCTAGCGCGGGCAGGTTTGCTGCTCGGGTCGTTGCTCTTGTGCTCCGGCGATGCCGGCGGTGCCAACCCTGACAGCAGAGCAGCTGCAGAGTTATCGAAACTTGGAGCTTTCCCCTTCTCATTTCGGTGTTTCCTTGCTTGGGCAAGGCTCTTGGAGCCTGCCAGTCCCTTCCCCATCCTGCACGTTGCCTTTCCAGGGCTATGGCCCAGAAAAATGGGAGCGGAGGGGCATGCGTGGACTAAATTGCCTTCTGCTTGACGGCGCTGGTGGTTTTCCTGGAGCTGGCCTGGCTCACGCCGAGCTTCGGTGGCAGTCCCGCTGCTGGTGTGTTTGGCTGGGACACGGTCCAGCTGTGCCGACTTGGGTTGCGAGCGGTTACCGTGTGAATCATCTTTTCAGTGTGTTCCCAACACGTGTGGTGATGGAAGAGGAATTCATGGGTATTTTGGTTTTTAGCGAACACCTCAGGTGGCATGGTAATTCGACAATAGAAACATTTTTCTTTCAGCTGCAAACAAAACTTGCTCTTCCTAGCTGGATCCAACAGTCCCCTGTGGATTTGAAAGGCACAAAACAAAACTTTTATTGATTTCTTCCAGAGAATAGCTTGCATTTCCTCTGTAAATGCTCCTACAACCCCCTGTGATTTTTTTCAAACACCTCTAACCCCAGTCCACCACTTGCTCCTGCATGAGGATCTTGCAGCACCAGGGTAAGGTAACTCCTTGCTCTCCAAAGGACCGGGAATGAGTGTCTGAGAAGCCCCTTGAGATGCAGGCAAAGGTGCCTGCAAGGGAACCTGCTAGTTCCTTGGCAGGGGGAGACTTTTGCAAACCAAGGGCACCTCCTCTTTGCAGTAAGTGATATTTCATGGCGATAACTTGGCCTAGCTTATCTCGGTCACGATTTTCCCTCTTGCCCCCGAATCCCTTGGAGCTGCTGCTAACACTGTGGCTTTGGGGCAGCTGCTCTTGAGCGGTGCTGTCCATGTTAGATTTGAACGAATAATTCATGTAAGCAATTTATTCATTGAATTCACCCGTCTCAAGCTTGGGGTGTGTCTGCTGGGCAAGTTGCTATTTCCTTCAATTTATTAGTTGTGGAGTAGTATGCTAATAATTGAAACTTAGGCATTAGGAAGCATTTGTTATTCAGAAAGCTGGGCTGGCTGGCAAGCTCGGGGTGGCAGATGTGGGCTGGTGTCCTCCCGCTGGTAGGGTTGCCCTGAGTTTTTTGGGGAAAGCATCCTTTGGATGGATGCACGCTGGCCGTCTGCAGGCTTTATTTACCCAGGTGTTTGCAGGAGGTGAGTGCTGGAGGTGTTGCAAATGGGGGGGAAGCCGTTTGCTGATCAGCCCTGCTTTTGCAGCCCTGCTCTCTGTTGCCCATGTGAGGGGCTCTGGGCTTTGGGAGAAAAAGGGGCTAAAACTGTTAATAGCCTTAAAACAGCATATGCACAGGGCTTTTCATTCACCCTCTGCTCCTCAACGCCTGGGGAATTGGAGCTCCTGTTATTATTTAAGTGGCTTTCCAGCTGCTCCTTCTCATTCTGTCATCTCGCTGTCCGTCTTTGATTAATGACCAGACCGTCCCTTCCAGCGCTTCCCTCTCTCCTTCACTTAATTCCCTTTTTTTTCCCCCCCTTTCCCCTCCACTTCTATTTTTTCCCCCCCTCACACAAACCGCTGATCTAAATGTTCAAAATAAATTATGCTGAATAATGGATGAAGACAGCTGCATAATTTATGGTGGCACAGGGTGAGGAGAAGCCATGTGTGCTCTTCCTCTGCTTTCTGCCCCCTGTGCCATCCCGTGCCCTTTCTCCAAGCACACGAAGGAGGTGGTGCCAGGTTTGCTGGTGGCTGCTCTTTAGATCCTGTATTAACTCAGAGAAGGGTTTTAACATCGCAGGATCATGCACAACGGAGTGTTGTGACCATTGGAGATGTGAGATGCTGATGTTCAGCCCATCAGAGCTGGTCCCTGCCTGCTGGGGCAGAGATAATGGGGATTAATTAGCTCATGACATTCCCCTCCTCCTGCCTTTCTGGAGCAGGATTGTGCTTCTGGAAGAGGTATTAAAATCAGGTGGCAGGGGTGGGCTTTTCAGTTTTGGGGTCTTGTTTTGCCCCGAGTATCAGCGTGAGAAAGGCTTCTGAAGTCCTGATGTTAGTTAGCATGGTTCATTTTGGCAAGTTGAGGCAATTTCTTCTGACTTTTATATTATATTTGGAATTTCTCTCCATAAGGATATCAGATATAATTATAATATGTTGAAATGAGGTACTTCAACCTTATCAAAAATAACATTTTGATAATTTTTCACTGAAAATGTCAACACAATCAATAGGTTCTTGCAAATGTTTTGATTTCATTAAATTCAGCAGATTGTTCTGCTGGCATGTTTTAACCCACACTAAATATCCTTTTTTCCATATTGGGATGAACTGAGATAATAAGGTTACCTTTTACAAAGCCACATGGTGATGAAGTAGAGCTTTTTAGCAACAGCCCTCCATGTTCCTTAGTAAAAGGATGAAAGAGTGGTGGAGATGACTGAGACAGTTAGGGAAGGAAAAAAGGATAGACAGAGACACATCATTTTTCTCTATCCGAGTTTATTATCCCATCCATTTGCCTCTGTCTTTTTCTGATATCTTGTCCATCAGCCGCTAAAACCTAATTCTGTAAGAAATAAATACAACTTGAGTAAATTAAGTGAAAAGGCTGAACAGAACCCAATTACTCTCTGTCCCCCGGACGCTTGGGAACGGAGTTCATTTCCCTGTAATGAACAACGCGGTGAGTGACAGCCTGGCAAAATGAGCCGTGGCTCAGAGCTGGTTTCATCCAGGGGCAAACATGGGGATATGGAGCAGTTAGGAAGGGTTATGTCCGTGGAGATGGAGATGCATGGTCTTCCCATGGGATACTCCAGTTCGTAGCAGCACGTGTTGCCTCGTTGGCCAGCCCTGGCTGGCTTCCTGAGACAGGTCATATTTATTAACAAATAGTTTTCATAATAAAAATTGGAGCAGCAGAGATGCTCAGAGGTGCCTGAGTGTTTCTGTTCATACTCTCCTGGTTTCATTTGCCTGAAGGTCTCGGCTTCCAGGCTGGTGCTGTGCAGGCAGAGCCATTGCCTGCGAGGAGGGAGGTTTGGGAGGACCTGCCTCGCAGCCTACGGGAAGGAATACAAAAAGATGTAAAAACAAATATATATGGGAGCTAGAAAGCGGTGTGGCTGAGGAATTGACCTGGGATGCAGGACTGATCCCCGCTCTGTCGCAGCCCTGACTGCGTGACCTTCAGCAAATCGTTTTACAGTCTGCTTCTCTCTTCCCCAGCAGTGCGTCATTTTGCTCACTCTTCTTCTCTGATTGCAGGCAGGTTTGGTAAAAGATTTTGTTCCTCTGTGTGCGTATTGAACTTTGCACAAAAGCCTCTCGTTCCAGCTGTTGCTGTAATAAGTGCAGTGTTCTTTGTAAGGAAAAGGAGCATACTGGAATGAGGCAGGAGAGAACCCACGCTGAAACCCTCCGCTTATTTTTCGTTCTGCGTGCGCACATGCAGCGGTCTGAGTTTGTAAGACTAAAACCAAGAGCTTGCTTAAGTCAAATTGAAGCGGGCGTGTACGTGGGCATTAAGAGTTTCATAGGTTTCAGAACCAGAGGGGAGTGGATGGGGTGCCAATCTCCTGTAACACAGGAGTCGATTTGATTGCGGTGATGCTGGGGACTGCAGAGTTAACTGTATATATTGTTACCATAAATACCATGAGGATGAGTGAAGGATCTTGCCCGTTCCCTTTGCCTTTTTGGATGTATAGACTCTTTTATACAGCTTCCTGAATGTTCCTCCAAATCCACAGGGATTATCCAGGATACCGGACTTGATGGGCTGTTGCCCTCTTAGTCCCTGCGGCGCGTACCTGGTCCCTGCTGTGTGCTTGTTTTAAGTTAGGGATGCCTGCGGCAAGTCTGAGCCAACACAGCTTGTTTGCAGGAGCCGTTGCGGTGCATCGAGTAATAACTGCACAAGAGAAGGAACTTGCAGTGCTTTATTATGCGTAATATCCAGCCGGTGAAAGACAGCTGCTGCTGCTCGATGGAGTATAATATCCCCATAATCAATATCAGGGAGGAGGAACTGTTGGGCAACCTGTTCCCTATTATGGGCACTTAGGCAATGCTTGGGTTGACAAAGAACCTTGTACCAACTGCAGGCAGCACATGTTCAACATGCTCCTCATATATCAGGGAGCGATCCAGCCAAATGCCCAGATGCTCTTGACAGCTAACTTTGGAGAGGAGCAAATGACAAAGCAGCCTTTTCAACCGGGCGAGCCTCCTTTTGCTTTGACTGCTCGGTGATTCGCTTTGTGCGAGTCTTGCAACCCAGGGCAGGGAGACTGATGGTCGTATGCAATTAAGTCAATAAATATCAACCAAGCAGGCGACTGGAGTGGTGTGATCTGATGTCAGGTGTGAAGGACCGGGAGCCAGGACTGCTGGGCTATTTTTCTGGCACTGCCACTGATTCGTTTTGACTTTGAGCAAGTCATTTAATCGCTCGGTAATTAATCCTATTCATACAGCTAAATTGAGTACTGCTAGGTACACGAGCTCTCACTGCAGGCACACTGTGGCCATTCAAAAAAATCACAGCAACACCTATAATAGAAGAGAAGGTGTTTGATTTCAAAGTGTCCTGTCCTGCCACTTGAATCTTTTCCCATCGTGTACCTATAAAGGGCCTGTGGCAGGTCTCTGAACAGCTCTGCTTCCTTACTGCGGGGAGAAGTGATGCCCACCAGCCAGAGCTGGGAAATCCTTCACCTACCTCGGCAAATAAGCGTTAATGAAGTTCGCAGGGAGCCTGGGAGGGATGGTACTAGGAAACGGCAGACAATTCGTGCTATTTTAGAATTGATCTTCTCCCTGGCCCTTTGGTTTGAAGCTGGCATACCAGCCTCAGGACCTCAGCGCCTGTGCTAACGTGACCTCCCGCTCTCCTAATCCTTGCACCGTTTAACCAAGGTGCCGCTGAAGTCAATCAGAGCGAAGTGTTTGCAAGCAGGGCCGGCGCCTGGCGCTGAATGTTTTTATTAGCCCAATACAAACTGCAGCAGAGCGCTTATTGATTCCGGTGATCCATTGCCATCAGTAACATCATTTGTAAACTTTTGGGGAAGCAGGAGTGGTAGCAAAGCCTGCCGTATGATCCGAGTCGCTTGGGCATTCAAATTACCTTTACCCAGTAGAGTATTTGCTCTCTGAGACTCGACTCCAGGCTTTGCTGGTGGGTTAGAAAGGGCCTGGCAAGCAAAAAGCTGCAAAACCCGTCGTTGCCCACAACCCCAGCCACGTGGGTTTGCCGTCGGGCTGGAGGCCATGCCCATACTGCTTAACCTCTGCGTTACATGGGAAAATGCGAGACCTCTCGCATTGCTATCTGCCCTGCCTTGAACTAATGCCGTCTGGAGATGCTTTCTTGTACTGACGATAAGTAAAATTAAAGATCTTTGGACCTTTAGCTGCAGGGCTTTGCTCAAATTCCCCTGTATTTATTCTTGCTCCTGGCAGGCCCCTGTAATTGTATTGTGTCTCTCTCTATATTTATGCATATATATTGTATATCAATCTGCCACTGAGTGGACCCCTTTATTGAATAAAGCTGCTATTTGGTAGTCCATTAAGCATGTTTCTTTGACCAGATGTAGCATCACTGTCCCATCAGGGAAGAGTTTCCCTTCTTTGGCTGTGGTGGATGTAGGTGAGAGATGTGAGTGTCTGGGGCTCTTCATAGATCGAAGCTTCTGCCTGTGCACAAAAATGACTTCTGGGAAGCTGGGATAAGCATCTTGTTCCTTTAGCTTTTGAAAACGACAGATCTCTATCACTTGGAGGAGTTTCTCAGCTAAATAGTGGCAGTAGATCCATGGGGTACTCTGGGGGAGCGATGGGCTCAGTACAAAATGAGAACAGTTTAACTGGGATTTACAAACCCACCCAGGAGTTGTGGGTTTGTGCTTCGTTTGAATGGGAATTTAATACCCAAGCTCCCCCAGATGGCTTAGAAAGTTTTGTTATGTGTTTTCCAAAAGAAGGTTTTATAGAAACCTGGAAAACCACTAGTAAATGTGTTTTGCCAGAATAACAGTGAATTTGGGCTGACTGGCTTTTAACTTATTAACAGCTATGGAAGGCTGTGGCTTAACAGAGGATGCAATCGTGAAATAAAACTCTAGCTGTGCCCTTTGGTGCAACTTTTACCTACAATATTGATGTCAGTTTGTCCAGTAAGATTTAAGAATGCATAAATCCACATGTATTTTTTTTTTCTTGCTACATCTGACTAGTAAAACTGTTTAGATGGTAGGACAATACGTATTTTTAGAGAAACTAAATTGCATTTAGAAGGGGGAGTTAGGAAAAGAAAAGGAAGATAAGGAAGAAACGGAAAGCCAAGGTGGTACCAGCGGTACAGCCTGTGAATTAGCTTTGCTGGAGGAAACGATCCGGGCTACTGAATCATCCTTATTATACACACGTCAGCTTTCCTTCCCCGGCGGGCCCCAGGGCCACGCTTCCAGGTCATTTCCATAGTCCTTTCTTCAAATATACTTTCCTCTGCCTCCTACCTCTCCCTCGGTTGGAGGTGGTGATGTCTGGTGGAGTAATTGCTCCAGGGATAACGCCGGACTCTGAGATGGACTGGGAGCCATCTGACACTATCTTGCCTTTGGTCCTGCCCTCCACGGGGAAATTTTAAGCGTGTTGGAGCGATGGCTTTGCACAAATTCCCAGCTGACGGGACGCGTGTTTGGGCTGGCTGTCTGGTCGGGAATTCATTAGGAACTTTTGTGTTTGCAGCTGTCTCTCGGATTATATCTTTATTGATCCTGCCTGCCCACGGCCAATGGGAAATATGTGGAAGTGATGAAGCTCCTCTGAAGGGGAGTTCATAATCTTGCTCAAACAAAGCCAGGCCCCCAGAGGGAAGGACGAATGGCCTGTGTGGAGCCTATTTTGAGATGATGTGGCTATCACATCTTGCTCCCCTTGTTTTACTGGGGTGACATTCAATTACCCCTGCCAACAGCGGCTTCCTGTAAGGGTTGGTGAGACAGCTGATCACTCGCTCCAGTTTCTCCAAATGAGAAATACAAATCAGCTCCAGGCCTGTCTGGGGCTGAGAGGATCAGTGGGACCAGCACCAGTTTTAGGACTCCGCAGCAGTCCCCTAAAGACCTGCTGTCTCCAGGAGCTCGCGGAGCTGGAGGTCAGCCTCGGCCCCAGCTCTGCCACGGCTTTGCTGCTTGACCATGGGCAAGTCGCTGCATTTTGTGGCAGAGTTTGAGCAAAAGGCTGTGGATGCTGGCTAGCAGGCCGAGAAAATGGCAAGTAAAGCCAGAGTTTCTGCTCCCTAGCCATTAGCGGTGGGTGGCCCTTCCCGAGTCTTGCAGCACGGGGACATGTGGGAGGATGAGATGGTGGCTCTGCGGAGTGCGATGGATTATTTGGGCTCTGCTGACCTCCCTGCGGGGGCTGCCAGCCTGGGTATCAGCCACGGAAGGGTCAGCATCTTCTGCAGGGAAGCTTCTCCGCAGCCCACGTTGTTTTGAGTGTGCATGGCTAGACCTCGGCAGAGCTGTCAGCAGGTAACAGCTTTCACTTGCTATTAGGCTGGCCTGGATTTGTGCAGGCACCCTAGAGAGCGAAAGGCCCGGCAGCCCCGTATCGATGCCTGACAGCGCCTTCCTATTTGTATACCCAAGCAAGGAGACAACTAGCGAGACAACCGCACTTAGCCCCTGCCAAAGCCAAGCGCCGGAGAAGTCCCTGATGTATTTAGAGAAACACGCTGTCTTGCCGTGTCTGCTTTGGAGAAACCTTGCTAATCCTTCCTGAAAAGCCCAAAGGGGGATCCAAAGCAGCTTTTCATTAGCCAGACAAGCCCTACAAGTTCCCCAGCAAAACACATACAAGGGGAGGGATGCTGCCGTCTGCGTCTCCGCGGCAGGCTGAGTGACGGGGGAGCGCGTGCGGAGGGGAGGGGAGAGCGGCAGCCTTTGTGCGGGGAGCGGCGGGCGGGGCGGGCAGAGGGCTGCGGGCGCCGGCATCGTGCCGGGAAGGTGCTGGGAGCTTTGCGTTGCAGTAAGAAGTGAGAAGAAGCGGGGCTCCTCCCTGGGACTGCGCCGTCTTTTGGGCATCCCCTGGGGCTGCAAGCCTCGGCGATGCGTACCGGCGTTTTTCCCGCTGGAGCCTGTCGAGGCTCATTCCTGGACTTCCTAATGATGGATGGCCCTTGTTGCTGCCCACGGGCAGGCAGGGCTGCCCGGCGCGGTCCTCTATGCATGTGCAAACAAGCTATCCCTGACGCAGCGCCTTCATGGCAGAATAACTATATCCATGGGATTGGGCTCTACTGATTCTTGCTGAGCCAGTACGGCTAGCACAGGAACTGCGTGTAAACAAGTCCAAAGTGCGTGGAAAGCACTTATTTAGACTTCCTACTGCATTAGCGAAGGGATGGGAATTCATTTCTCAGTGAGGCTAGCTGAGCGAATGTCGACGGTGGTGTATACCCGCAGGACCCGGAGCAGATGAGTGGAAGCTGCAAGGCCATTAACAAGGCTGTGCACATGTAAATCCTCTGCTGCTTGCTTTCGTGTGTACCTGCTGCGTATAAATCCCCGCGCTGCTGCCTCTGCTTTCCCTTCATCTCTCCTGGCTGATAGACCCTTGAGCTGCAGCCGGTTCGATTGCAGCAGGCTTGGGATCAGGCTGATAGGTGATGCAAACAGGGTGGCAGCTCTGTGGCTGTAAGAGGACGCGTTTCCCAGGCTGTGGTAGCTAAATCCAGGTGGACGTGACTTCAGTGTCCACAATTTCCCTCTTAAGTTGCGAGACTTGCAGTAGCTGAGAGAGTGCTCTGGCAATACCTGCAGGCATGGCAGAAAATCATTTTCGGTGGTGGAAAGTGACTTTGCTGTATGGATAAAATCTTGTGAAATTACTCTGGGGTAAGAACAATTTGTTTCAGTCTCCATCTCCAGAGATACTGATGTCGGAAACGTCCAGATTTGCCAGACCTGCTCTCCTTGCACCCATTTTAAATGCTGGGTTTGGATTTTTTTTTTTTTTTCTTGTTTTGCCTGGGCGTACTTGTGGCCTTGGGGACAAGAGTTCCACTAAAGCAGATAAAGGGCTTTTACATATGCAGGTTTGCTCTGCGGATGCGTGAGTGCCTGCTGAGGTGTGATTAAAAAGTATAAATCTTTCCAAGGCCAGAGGAATACCTGGGTGAAATTAAACCCCTGCTGAAGAACCGGGTGTGCGTATGTATGTATGTATATACGCACGCATAAATAAATGTATGCGTGCATGTATATTGGTATACGGAGGTATAGGTGTACATGGATAGGTGTCATCTTTGTGACGTGGTGCAGGCATGTCAGACCTGCTCGCTGGGTGCGAAGGGGCTCCCCGAGGGCCCCCGCTCACGTGGCAAGATGAAGTCAAGAGCAGTATTAATTTAGATGGCTTTCCTTCCCGCTCCAAGGGCTGTTATTGTGGTGCTGTTGGTGTGTAATAAAAAGACCTTTTAGTGCTGGGGGAAATCAAATAATCTTACGCAAACGCCAGCGCGGCTGGACTGTGATTATTGTAATGAAATTGGTGATTCAGCTCTGACTCTGTGTGTCTCCTCGCCTTTTCTTAAGGTGTTTTTTGCCAGCCCATGGATTGATAGATTGGCACCTGAGTGCCTTTGTTGTCGGGAGCTTGTCATTAAGGGTCTGTGCGCTGCTTAGAATTTAGACTAATCTGTGCTTTTCTGGCTGGGGGATGTTTTGGGAAAGATCTATGAATTTTATGAGATGGACCCAAGTAGTGATAATGAAGGCTCTGGGATGGTAAAAAGTATTTCTCTTGAAGAATAGGGAAATATTATGAACCTTGACAGCTCTCCCACTCTGGAGGCAGCCTGTGAAGTCTTAGTGATGGAGAATTACTTGGAGAACATGCCACGGGGTGGTGTTTCCTACGGTCTGTTGTGCCTCCTCTTTTACACCCTCTCCTGGCTTGGCGGGGCTGAAAAGGCTGTCTGTAAAGGAGAGCAAAATGATTTTTCTGGGCTAAGGGAGCTCCAGCCCTCCTTCCTCCCTTCCCCATCAGCTCTGACTATGCCCACGGTCCTTGGTCATGGCAGCACGAGTGGTGCTGATGCTCTGGTGTCGGGGTTCAGCCCCAGGCAGCAGCTCAGCACCACGCAGCCATCGCTCACTCCCCCTGCCCCGATGGGATGGGGGAGAGAATTGGAGGAGTGAGAGTGAGAAACACTCCTGGGGTGAGATAAGAACAGTTTAAGAATTGAAATAAAGTAAAATAGTAATGATAATAATAACAATATAATAATGATAATGATAATAACAATATACAAAGCAAGTGATGCACAATGTGATTGCTCCCCACCCGCCGACCGATACCCAGACAGTTCCCGAGCAGCGATCGCTGCTCCCCGGCCAACCCCCCCAGTTTCTATACTGCCCATGACGCCGTATGGTATGGAATGGCCCTTGGGGCGGTTGGGATCAACTCTTCTGGCTGTGCCCCCTCCCAGTTTCTTGTGCACCTGGCAGAGCATGGGAAGCTGAAAAGTCCTTGACTAGCATAAGCAGTACTGAGCAACAACTAAACCATCAGTGTGTTATCAACATTCTTCTCCTACTAAATCCAAACCACAGCACTGTGCCTGCTACTAGGAAGAAAATTAACTCTATCCCAGCCGAAACCAGGACATCTGGGGTACCTGAGCACCTTTGATGCTCTGGCAGCCCTGAGCATCGGGGTTACTGGTGCAGTCGGGTGTACCCAACGGCTCCTGGTACCAGCTACCTGAGGAGGGTGCACAGAGCCTAATATGATCATTTGCCTGGGAAGGGTTTTCTCTGCAAATCTCAGTCAGTTAGTGACTGACTTTTGTGCCAAAGCATAAGGGTTTAGATCCTGATGCATTTTTATCTCTTCTAATATAACGATGAGCTTCCTTGTGGGTCTCCTGCATCTCTAATTTCTGTGAAGCGCTATTTCTGCTCCTCCGTCATCGCAGAGCTCAAACCAGGCTTGTCAGAGGCAAGTGGGATAAAAAGCCACAGACCTCTCTTGTTAGAGACGTGCTTCTGTGGGTTTCCCGAGGGCTCGGGGACTGCACTACCAATGCTCTCAGAGAAGCAAATGCACTTTGTACAAACCGTTTAACCTCTCTGTGCCTCTGTTTACCCTTTTAAAAAGGTGTAATACCCACAGAGATGCTGTGAGGATCAATTACTGTTTCTGTATTCCAAGATCCCCGGATAAAAGGCTAGAGAATTATCTTGCCAGTCTGCCTCAAATATTGTTTTCATTAAGATTAACACTCTTCAGTAAACAGAAGTGTTAAAGCCATATTATGTGTTTAATAAGTAATATGTAGTTGATATCCATCATGTTATCTTTCTGTAGTGAGCTGTTGGGTAACACACAGTAACAGGCCTGTGGAAGTGAAGCATCCTGCTCTAATTGCTCTTCACCACATATTTTATTAGTGGTACTTAGAGTTACGTGGGGATGATTGGGTGGACCTCATCAAAATTCCTCGTCTCCAGGGCATGGCAGCAACAGGAACAAGATAAACAACTCTGGAGACTGTTGAGGCCAAGATATGTAAACTCTGCCTTGCAGTTAGGTTCCTAAAGTTGGAGGGAGGCAGCTCCGGGCAGACGGGGTGACTGGGGAATGGGCAGAGGGCTGTCGAATCCTCCTGCACTTGGCATCTCTAAAAAAAAAAAAAAAAAGTCAGGTGCTGTGTTTTCCCGTTGCCTGTAGGCAGTATCTGCGCACACTTGACACGTAGTTAGGAAATCAAGGCTGCTCTAAATGGAGTGCTTTTGTGCTCGGCTCCACCAGAAACAAAGGGAGAGTCAAGTGGAGTTGTGCTCCCACTCCCCCCGTCATTGAACTCTGTGGGGATGGCAGAGTTCACAAGGGGAAGATTTCTCGGTCTGTTGCATCAACTACTCTTTAAATTTACCTTGGTTTTTGCCAGTTCACATGCTCCCAGACCCTTCCAGGTCAGGACCTCTCAAATACTCCTCCTCCTCACTTACGGAGACTGTCCTGCAGCCGTGAGCATGTGAATAGGTCTCTGTCTCTCCTCATATCTGGGTTTTTCTTGCCTGGACTTGGCTGGCAAAAGCTGCGTGGCATATATCATTGCTGAAGAAAAACCGACTTTTAAAAGCTGACAGCCAGAACTGGGTCCTCAGCTGGGTCAAGTGCAAGTGCATAGAACTGCGCTGATTTACACTGGCTTAGGTTCTGGCCCATAATCTTTTGTGATCTGTCATAAATATTATGTTGATTTAAAATGAAGAGGTCTGTCTCAAACTTGGCTGAGCTTTTGGTATAAATAGCGTAACCTTTGGAAACCTGCTTCCATTTTGTCCTTGCTGCGTGTGCAGACATAACTCTAGCTTAACGCTGATGGTTTGGTAACAGAAGGGATTTTCCTTGCCCCCAGTTTTGCTCAAACTTGGAGGCTTTTCCTTTCCGGTGGGCTGGACTGGGAGGCAAGCAGACCCATGCCTTGGGCTCCTGGCTACTGTAGCCAGCTTACTGATGCCATCTTACAGCAGTTTCCCTCGCCTCTGGAAAAAGCGGTGCTGGCACTCGGTGACCGGTTGTGCTGAGACATGTTCACAGTTATTGATGGTAGCTGTTAGGCACTGATATTGTCGTGTGCGAGCCTGGGAAGTGATGGGGACATTACAGCTGTGATCCGCAGCATGTACGGAGTTATCCGCCTTGGCAACTCGAACAGCTTTTAGCTGAGACTGACATTTGAATAATAGATACGAAAGCCAGCTGAGTTTCTGAGAAATTAGCTTAGTCTGAGAGCATGCCCTGGCCCTGTACGGGTGCAATAGACCCATCTCCGTCTTGAATATTGGGTGGCGTTCCCAGTCTGTACGGTGGAGGCTGATGAAGATGGCTGCGTCCTTTGGCTCGCTGCGGAGTGGCAGAGAGCATCTCTGCTGCACTTCAAGGCAGGCGTGAAATGACAGTGCCTGTAAGCCTTTGGCTGCGGGTTCCTTCCCCGGGGAGGTATGTACTGAGATATCACTGACTCGGAGTACTGCTCTCCACTAAGTCCCAAGGAAATCCCATTCTGCCCACCAGCCAAAAAGGGAGTCTGCAGGATTTCTACCAGCCTGGAAATAATGGGAGAGTAACACCAATTAAGAGGACAGGCTCAGCCCGTCTCCTGCTGCTCAGCAGAGAAGATCAAGGCAGGTTTGTCACTGTTTGAAGACCGACCTTTGAGGAAATTGCCAGTGAAGATGTTCCGAAATCGCTCTAAACCTTGTAAGTTGCTGCTGCTACGAATACAAATCGTTTGAGTGGAGTTTCATCTGAAGAGGAGCCAGCGGGGAGCCTTCTCCGCTGCCTGGCGAAGGGCGATGGGGCTAGCTCACCGCAGGGTGCTGGTGGGAGCCAAGTCCCAGGGCGATGTGCCGGTAGGAGAGGGCTAAAGCTGGCAGGAACGGAGGTGAAGAGGGTTGAAGCGGGAGGGCACGGGAGTGGAGCAGCAAAAGCGAGGCGGCTCTTTGCCTTGAGCTGGGGGGTGGAAAGAGAAGGGGGGTGTTTTTCCCCTAGGATTGCCTCCCTCCTTGTAATGCACAGCTTCTGGAGTGGGGTGAGGGCTGAGGAAGGCAGATGGTAGAGCTGCATCTTTGTTAGCTACGTGCTCAGACAGCCTTGTCCCCAGGCTGGTGGTTGAATATAGAGCCAGTGTTTAGCTGGGCATGGCACAGCATTGGCTCTCTGGGAGCAGAGGAGGAGAGATGTAAGAACATCTCCATCACGTTGGTGCCTCTTTACTGAAGGTCCGTGAGCGTGTTTTGGCTTTTCGGCTGCCAGCAGAGCGTAGCAGCCTGACACAGTGTCCCTAGCCGGCCCTCTCCGTTGCTGTGTTGAGGGAGGGAGCACATGGGTGAAACCACTTTTTTTCTTTTCCTAAACACAAAGACCCAGCAGGCACAGCTGTCCCTGGGCCACCAAGCCATCTCGCCAGCTTCTCCACAGCATGAGCTGCAAGGTGCCAGCAAGGAGCTGCTTCGGCAGCATGTCAACCTACAGCCCCCACTGCTTGCAGCCTTCTGGTGCTTGGACGGAGATGCCCAGAGCTCCTCGGGTTCAGCAGGCGTGTTTTTAACAGTCTGCTTTCTGCCACCGCGGTGGCAGGGCTGCTTGATCTTTCAGTGCCCCAGCAATGTCCTGCCAGCCCTGGGGGGAGTGTTAAGCCCAAGTCCTCCAACCCGGGGCTTGGCACTGATCTTCACCAGGTTTTGGCTGCTCTGAAACAAGGCTTTGCATCTCATGGGCAGCTTTCTCTGAGCTCCCTTTGATGTTAACCAAGCTGTACCGGGTTAAGCTATCTGAGTGCCTGCGTTAACTCTTGGCCCCAGGCTTTGGCAGAGGGCAGTGCTCACAGAGAGCAAAAGTGGTGTCCATCGCTTGCCCAAAAAAGATGCAGTGCCTGTGCATCTGTGCCTGGACCGTCTGCACCTCTGACCCAGTGATTTATTTAAACCCTCGTTACGGAGTTCGCCCCTCCATAAGCCAAGCCCAAAAGATGGCTCCGGCAATCTGCAGGGCTGAATTAAACATGTGCTGTTGCTTCTTGCAGGCTCTCGCTAATTTTTGTGCAGGGAGGGAGGAGGGAGAGCTCAAACAGATGGCCTAAGTACCAATCTCACTGTCTCTTACCTCCTTACTAAATAAATGAGCGGTGCAGAGAGAAATTCGGGATGTGTAATGCGCTCTCAGGATGTGCACTTTCCAGGTAAGGCTGGGCTGTCCGAGGCTGCTGGAGTCAGTGTGGATGTTACTCTTATACCCTCTTGTCTTGAGATACCGGTTAATGTATGCAGCTCTTGATCAGACTCTCATTATTGGGAGATTCAGCAGGGACAGCTAGCATGGGTTTTATTTCTTTTCCTTGCTCCATGTTCATTTAGTTCAGTAATTTCTTTCCCTCAGGAAACTCAGGCTCAGATGCAGTATCTGGGTTTTCAATGAGGTCCATCTTTATTTTACAGTTGCAACAGGCGTTCAGTTTTCCAGCTGTGAAAAACAACCCCCCCCCCCCCCAATTTTAAAGGACAGGTTTTCTTCATACAGTGGTGCTGGATGCTGTCAGAGTGATACATGGGAAAAGGGTGAGATCAGAGAGGCAGTCCCTGCCATCTTGTGAAGGCATTAGAACAAGTTTCTTGTATCAAACAGGTCCATCTCCCGAGGAAGCTGGTGGCCCTGCCATCCACCGGTCTGGGGGTGGCAGATGGATGCAGCCACCGTATCCATGGTCTGAGGGCTTCAGCGAAGGACATGAAGTCAGGCTTGCTCAAGTCCCATGAAGACCTGCTCCGGCCGGGCAGGGCAGGCAGCAGAGCATGGCTGCATCCCTTCTTGGCCAGCCCTCCCGCGTGGAGCCTGCCGGCTTGTCCGGCATGGGACTGCGGAGGCGTGTGGGAGGCAGAGGCGATGCAGGGAGGGACAGCAGCTGCTGATGGAACAGAAAATGCTGACATAAATTAATCAAACGAGGCATCTCGCAAGATTGAATTAGGTCCTGATTTATGACTGCAGTGCTGCTACTTCTGCAGTTCCTATGTTCCATGCTTATTCCTCACCCCCTGATTTATGGGGAGGCTACTGCTTAGAAGGGGCCCCACTGGAAAGAGTGGATGGATGGACGGTGTTACCAGCTGGGCTAATACCAGCCGCCACATCGTGTTGTTCCTCAGGACTTCACCTACTCGACAGCTGGATAAGCTCTAGGCGTTTTAGATGCATTGCGTAGCTCTTGAAAGAGTGATGCCTAGAAGGGGACAGAGCCTTTAGTCCTGCATCTTGTTCATCCTCTGCCTCCTCAGTGCCACCAAGAAAGCCCCTATCTAGCACCTTCCTATGACCGGCTTCCCTCAGGCTGCTGCAGAAAGGTGTCTCCAACCCCTTCAGATTGGGCTGGTTTGCAAGAGAGTCTGGTTTCTCTTCCAAGAGATGTTTCTACTCTCTGGGATCCAAATCCCTTCATTTCTATTTCAACCTGAGAGCTCTTGTAGCTACTGGCTTCCTTATCGTGCCTGTAGAGGAGAGCATGATTTGTCTGGACATATCCAACACGTTCGCACGCTGTACAAGGCAGCAGGTCGCCAGAGCATGAAGTGGGCTGAGCACGAACAACTTCTCATCCTTTGCATTTGCAGAGGAGCCAGGGTAGCTTGAAGGAGCATGATGCCAAGGCGGATTTGGAGATATTTATGGGGACCTCACTCCCCATGCGGAGGGAGCAAAAGAAGATAAAGGGATTAGGTGAAAATTGAGCGCTTTGGCAATGCACAAGCTCAGAGCAGAAAGTTGGTGTGTGATTACTGATGAGCAGGGAAGGGAAGGGCCGTGGATGGCATGGAAAACAGAAATGTGTAGTTTGTGTGTGATGAGTTAGAGGAGGAGCCTGAGGAGAGATGTCGAGCATCCATGGAGCAGGTGAGGACAGGGCTTTGGAGAGAAATGAATAAGCTGCTACCTACCTGAGGGCTGTTCTTGTTTGCCTACCGTCTGTGTAGGATTCATTCAGCTGCTTTAATTCCATGTAGAAAAAGCGTTTTCCAAAGAGCCAGCCCCTTCCCTGGCAGTGAGTGTCGCTCCGTGCAGTGGCTGGGGTGGGGAACCGGAGGACTCGGCTTCAGCAGGAGGGCAGTAGCCCATAGCCTTGTTTGCAGCGATGTTCCCTGGGTACCCGGCATCAGAGATGAAGAATAGAAACAGATCTTCTGTCTTCCTGCAGCGTATTGATTTTTTGCTCCCTGCTCTGGCCTTTTGCTCGTCCTTTTCAGCAGCTGGCGGTAGAATGAAATATAAGGTTTGAAAAACTAAAAATACAAAAAGTGACAGCTTCATTGCTCCGAGTGATGGTATTTCAAGGGGAAGCGTGACCTGAAAAAATGGAGACGATGCCGTCCTGGCCTGCCTCTGCTTGCTTGGCGAGGAAGGGAGCGGTGAAAGCAAGGGGGCTCAGAGCTGGGGTGCTGAGTCGTGTCGCTGCCGTGCTCGGGAGTGACGCTGCTCCTTCCGCAGAGGCATCTCTGGGTTGCTTTGGAGGTTTGGGAATGGGAAGGGATGTCGGCGGTCCTCGGACATGGGATGTGCTATTCTTGCCCCTGCCACACGTTTGCATGGGACACATCAGCTTGCCATGCCCCTGTGTCCCCACCTCAGAAATGAAGGCGGCTCTGGGATCCCTAGGTGACGGGAGCGGGGATAAACCTAACGCCCCATTGCTGTATGTCTTGCACCGCTGTACCCGGAGCGTGATTTTAAGGCTATTTGCAGGCTTCTAGGTGGTTACTAATTAGCGACTGCCGCAGCTCGCTGCAACACGGCAGCCTGCCTTCGGTCTGAGAGTGCCCAGCAGGGTTTAAATTACTTGTCATTTGCCTTGTTTTGCTTGGCCATTTGAATAGTTGACTCTCTCCTAATTGGCGTCGTAACCGCTGGGGTGATACGCTCAGAGGTTCTTGATTGGATCCCTTTTTTTTTTTTTTGGGAGGGGGGAAGCCTGGCAGATGCTGCAGAAATTAAGGAAAGGGATTTAATTCCTCCATGTCGTTTGAGAGACAGGTGATGCAGAAACAAGAAATCCCTTGGGTTTTTCATGTTAGGATGAACTCAGCCTGGGATTTGGATGGTGCAGGCAGAGGTTAGGCATGAGGGAGCTTCATCCTTTCCGTCCTCCCTTGGTGCTGCGGGCTCCTGGGCTTTGGGGAGGCTGTGCAAAGGTGGAGGGCTGGAGGAGCCACACAGTCGGTGTGCTTGGGTTGTACCGGCAGAGATGGGTAATTCTGGGAGGTATTTCAGGGCTGTAGCTGGGTTAATCTGTGCATGCCTAGCAAGGAATTACGCAGCCCAGAATTAGAGCAAGCACAAAAACTGCCCCCGTGCCGGAGCAAGCATCACAAGGGCTGTACGTATGGGATGGCTGGCTCCAGCCCCAGCCTACCAACCTCCTAACTCCGGCTTTGCTGGTGGGCTCACAGACCCGAGGGGTTTAGGATCCACGTGAGCCCTCGGGAGTTTCTGTGCCCCACTGCACAGCCGAGCTCAGCGGTGCAATGTTCCTCTTATTAAATCCGATGGCGATGAATGGGACATGACACCTGTGTATATGATTCAAATCGAGTCATCCCATTACACGGTGTAAATCAATAAACAAAATGTAGCCGCTGACAGCATTTACAGTTCCCCCTATTACTGCCAGCCAGCCCATTTTCTGTGTATGAAAGAGGCATTTACACCCCATTTAACTGTGCTTTGATGCAGGATCCTGTTCCCGGGAAGAGTGGAGGCTTTGACAGGTGACATTAGGAGAAGGGGAGATCTACAGCGCTCATTTGCAGAGACCTGAGCCAAGGGTTGTGAAACACATCTTCACCTGTTTGTGCTGTCCATCACCCTAATCGATGATGTGCTGGGTTGGGAAACAGAGCTTGGACAGGGTGTGGGGTGGTGCCGGAGGGGCTGGGATACAGCTGCATGGGTATTTCCCGATGGTTCACGTCCCCAGGAGGGAGGGAGAAGTTGTGTTTCCCCTTCTATCCTGGCTGGGGAAAGGTCTTTCTCTCGAGCTGAGTGTCAGGGAGAGAAAAGATGAGGGAGAAGCAGGCTGAGACATGCACCAGGAGACATCGCTGTTGGAACACCTCGACTGTCCGACTTGATTTTCTTTAATGGGCTCTGCAATCTGGTGATTAATCTGGTAATCAGAGCAAATGTTACAGTAACGGCTGGCAATAAAAATATAACCTAAAGTAGATACAAACCCTCTTTTTCTTCTCTCTTCCATATTTTTTTTTTTTCTTGCTGAGAAATTGCCAGTTGACATCTCTCCCCTTTATGAGAGATGGCAGGAGGGAGAGCGAGATGCATGTGGTAGGAAAACCAGGTCCCTGCTGCATCTCGCCAGGGCTCAGAAAACTTCCCTCCTCCTCACTGGCGCAGTGGGGCCGAGCAGTTCCTCCACCCCGAACTTAGGCAATCGGCGCCAATTTGTACAGGTATTTCTTGGAGGTAGGCATGGTCAGGGATCAGAGCAGCTGCCCTTGGAACTGAAAATTGATATTTTTGTCTCGTTTCCTGGAACTGCACCAAGTCTCTGAAATATTCCAAAAAGGACAAGAAAGGCCTCTCTTTCTCTCTGCCTGCCTTTGTTGTTGGTTGATTCTGTTGGTGTTTTGCCGCTGCGGTTGGCTAGGTGGATGAAAAGGGCAGTTTGTGACCAGGAGGCAGAGACCTGGTTAGAAAACAGCAAACGGGAGCAGGGATTTTGCAAAATGTACTGCTTGCACATCATTTTGGCAGGGTAGAGACATAAATCTAGGCATGTTTTTCACATAGCCCATCACATTTTCCTGCAGATTTCCACCTAAAAAGTTCCCTAAGCCCCAAAATGCCGCTTGGCGTGAGACAGCACTGGTGTTGATTCTGGAGGAACAGTATTCCCATATGCTTTGCTTAGTCCAGATCTGCTTCCAGTAAATATCCCTGGCAGCCGGTACTGAAGTTCGACTCTCTGCCAGTCACCCTCATCGAAGGCTCACATTTATTTATCCTTTGCAATTCCCCTGGCAAATGTCCGGGGCGACTTTAGGCCTTTCTTTCCCCAGCTCCTTGAGCTTTTATCGTAACCCTCATGGGAACGGCGAGGCAAGGAGCCGCTCTCCTCTGGCGCTGAGGGATGCAGGGGCTGGGGATGGCATTTCCAGACTGACTCGATGCCAGACCCGAAGCTGCAGGCTGGAACCCCGTGGAGGTTGCAGGGAGCAGGCTGTCGAACGGGAAACAGCGCTGAAGCTCATGCAAGAAGTGGGAAAGGGGATGTTGCAACGCGACTTCTCATTAGAAAGGTTAAATATATCAAAATGGGTTGTTTCTTCTTATTAAAAGGGTCGGTTTTGATAGAATCATAGAATCATAGAATCGTTTAGGTTGGAAAAGACCTTTAAGATCATCCAGTCCAACCATTAACCTACACTACCAAGTCCACACTAAACCAATCAAGGGTAGACTAATTGGGAACAAGTCGAGAAAGATTTTGAAATCTTTCACGTGATCGCATTTGTTTCCCCCGCTGACCTTGGGGAGCCGTTTGCATTTGCGTGCGAGGGCCCTGGGGCTCTGCGAGTGGCAGCGCTGGGTGAGAGCAGCGCCGTGTGCTCACTTGGTGCTGTGGCTGGTGGAAAAAATAGCCTTGGACTTGATGAGTTTCAACCCAAAAATGCTTAATGTCAGCAAGACAGCGCCCACAAACTCATTAAGGCTCCTGGAAGGTGACCCAGCGCTTCTGCAGCGGATCGCAATGAAGCGAGCTGTTGGTATGTTTACCTGCAGATGCAGCGTGCTTTTGCACCCTCTGGCACCGAGCACCATCATTAGTATTGCCTGATTTCACTTTGCCACCTTGGGAAAGATGTTTCTTAATACCACCATGTCCTGCGTGCCCTCCTCTGCCCTTCTCCGGGCTGCTGAGCACCGTGTTTTAACTTTGAAGGAAGCGCACCCTTCTTATATGTCTTTCCCATCTTTCCTTGGCTGTCTATCACCTTTTGCTGCCAAATTTCCTGGACTGTGAAATGAAGCTTTTATTATCTTCCGAGAAGGGGGGGGACAGAAATTAAATTAGTGAAATTAAAAAGATGATGATGATGACGACTGTAACCTAACTTCAACCCTTTTCATTACGCCTCACACAGCGAGACAGCAGGCTGTGTTCTGGGGCTTCTGCTTGGATTGCTGTAAAGAACCAAACTTTTAGTTTCAAATTAACCTGTCAAATCATATATTTATAAAGGAATTGAAGGCAGGAGAATGAGGGTCCCGGATATTCCCACGCATCAATTAGGGGGAAAATTAATTACAATTTACCAGCATTACCACATTAGCGCTCCCTTGATTAGAGAGCAGATCGCTCTGTGCTGTGGAAAAAGTTAAAATAGGGGATGTAGAGGGGGGGAGGGAGGTCCTGGGGCTGGCTCTTGCAGGCGGGCACCCCCTCGAATGCAGCCGCTCGGGGTTGGTGCTTCCCTCAGAAGAATGGTTTTGAAGCACTGAGTTGGGCATGGGGGTGTCGGGTGCTCTGCAAATTCTTCATTAGACCTTGACAACGCCCATGGCTTGGGGTTGGGGTGCTGCCAACGCTGGGGCAGGGAAAAGCTGGTTCTCCGTCTCCTTGTCAGCACCTCTCACCCCACCCTGGCGCTGCATCCTTGGGCTGATGAGATTCCTGCTTGGACCCATGTTGCCAGGGAGTCTCAGAGGGCCATGAGATGTTGCGTGTGTTTATTCTGGGGGGCTACTGAATATTTAATGTGCCTAAATTAGTGCTGGAAGAAGCCCCTGGGCCGTGGTTCCCCCAGCGTTTGCTCACGTGGCTGCTAAATGGGACCCGCCGCCGCGCAGCAGAGACCTGGGGAAATGGCTGCAAAGCTGCTTATGATGGGAAAGGCAATATCATCTCCATGCCTAACCGCTGGGCCATTAGCAATTTGCTGCCGCAATGAAAGGTTACTGCACGGGCAGAGGCCACGGGGCGAGGCGAGGCACAGGCGGTGCCCTGCCAATGATGGTTCAATCCAGTACGGCTTCATTTTGCACCCTCGGGCACTGGCTGCGGAGGGGGAAGGTCGAGAGGTCTTTGGTGGGGTCTGGGAGGGAGGGGAGGCAGATTGTGTGCTGCAGGGAGAGGGAGGGACTGCACAAAACTTTCAATAAGTTTGGGAACAGATGAACCTGGCACGTGGCCACCTTGCAAAGCCTGTTGTGGGTTTGGTTTTTTTGTTTTTTTTTTTAATATTCCTGGCATCAACCACAAGCGAAGATGAAGTTCATAGGCTCAGAAAGCCCAGATTTGGAGGTCAAATCTCAGGCAGCGATGCAAAATACCAAAGTGCTGAATCCGGACTGTGAATGTAATTACGTGTGGCTGGAGATCGCCCCGAGATGCGGAGTTAGCATCCCTGGGAGTCAAGGGCAGCGTGCCTACAGGGCTTTGCATGGCTGTTTTGTGTCCAGATAGAAGACTGTCTGTGTGAGAGTGCTTGTTTCCAGGCAGCTGGGACAGGGATATTTAATATTTGCCCTGGGAAGGTGAGATCAGGTGCTTGGAGAAATGGTCCAACTCCTGGGACCGGTCCCAGACAGCTCATTTTTTTCCCCCTTGCAGAATGATGGTTGCTTTATGGCCGGGGTGTGCCACCTCTTATCGAGGACATTGCAGCTGTGGCACAAGGTGCCAGGGACGGCGTGGGAGGCCAGGGAGAGCCCAGGGCTGCTCTGTCGCTCCCTGTGTGCCCGTGCCACGGAGGCGGTGGGCAGGATCCAGCCTCTGAGCTGCTGCTGTGCCTGGAGCCGTGCAGGCTGGGGAGGTGGGAGCTGCCTGGAATGGATACGCAGGGCAAGGGGCTGCTTTGCAAGCATGATCCAGCTGTGGCATCTGCTGCTTCCCCAGTAGGAGCCTAAAACCTGCTCCTCGGAGGACAACCCTGCCCCTGGAGTGAGCAAAATACCCACGTACCCTTGGGTACTACCACAGGAAGGGGCTTCTTAAGCCAAACACCTTTCCTCCCCTATTTCCTAATCCCAATTGCCCTTGTTTTCACCATGGGTTACATACGGTCCATCCCCGTTCCTCCAGCGAGGGAAAGGGCAGTGCAGGAGATCAAGGTCACGAGCAAAATGGTTTGTGCTTGCCGTCCCGTGGTGTCCCTGCCCCGCTGTGGGTTGCCCGTGGGCTGCAGTCCCTCGGGTGCACCCTGTGGGTGCAAGCATCTCCTTCCAGGAGGTCGTCCCCAGTGCACGCCATAAGGGGTGCCTGGGCTGGGAAGGGTGCTGTGCCCTCTCCTCTGAGCTCTCTTGGCCAAATGTTTCGGGGATTGCATCCTCTGGGAATCCATCGCCCCATTTCCCTTTAGTGACCAGCACTTGCTGCTGCCTGTGAAACCTGCCGTGAGCCTGCGTGAGCAGTCAGGATAGCTCTCTCTGCAGCAGCTCCATGCTGATTTACACCAGTGAAGGATCCGGCCCTCCAAGGAAAGCGAGAGTGGGAGAGGCACTGGGGTTAGGGACCCTGAAAGCATGAACATCCCTCTGACAAGCTGTTTGAAGCCGGCTTGATCAGAGAAGGTGACAGCCCTGCCACATCTGGGAACAGTTTCTGTGTCCTCCTTGCTGACAGGAGGAGTTTGATTCCTTTAATATTTGATGTGTTCTGTCTTTTGCAATGTTTGTTTTTGGCGTTGTGGGTTTTGGCTTTTTTTCTTTTTTTTTTTTTTTTAACCTATGCTGCTCCTCAGAAACAGCTTCCCATTTGCAATGTGGATGGGAGCTCTCTGGGGAGGCCAGGGGAAGGGGAGGCAGTACCATAGCAAATGTGACCCTCGGGTGGCTGGAAACTCTGCCTGTGAGGTTTCTGTTGCGTCTCCCCATTCTCCTCCATCCACCCTTCCAGCTGGAATGAGGTGGTTGCATCCTTCCCACGTGCAAGAGGAGGCAAGGGACCTGCAAGGGACCATCCCTGCGCCCGTGCCACCATGCCAGGGTGCAGGTGAGCCCTGTCCTGCCTGTGCCCCTGGGGCTCCCACCCGTGTGCGGCTCCCCGTCCATGTCCACCCCTGCGAAACGCAGGGGCCGAGCACGCTCCAGTGCTGGGGAAGGATCCGGCTGCCCCACGAGTCCGCTTGGACCTGTCCTCGCAGGGGAGGAGATGGGTGTTTTGCTGTTGTACGAGGAGCCTCTGGCCAGGTGACAGCACACGATGTGACATTGTGAAGCCTTCGGTGACTCCCGGGCAGAGCTGGCATCGGGGATGTTGCCACTTGGAGACTGGCACTTGCAAAACCTCTCGTGTGGCTGGGATGCTAATAAGGCTTTTCATCCTCCTCCTGCGCCTGGTCCCCTGGTCCCGAGTCACTCTGCTTGAAGGGTGGGGGTGACAAGGAGGAGGTGACCTCCTGGGAAACTCTTGGACCGTCTTGCTTCAGGCCCCTTTTTCCGAGCCCTGGCCTTGCTCCCACAGGATAATGAGCTGCTGGCAGCTCTGTCGCAGCATTTCCAGCAGCTGAGTGCCCTTGGGCTTGGCGCGGCAGCTGTGGCGAAGCACCGGCACAGAAGTCCCACCTGCGGGATGCCGTGCTCCCGTGCCCAGCCCCTGCTATAGCCATTGCTGCTGCAGATGGGCAAAGCTCCCACCTGGAGAGCAAAATTTCCCGCAGTCAGGATGACTTCTGCTCCCCCGCCGGCTTCCTTCCCTCTCCTGGTACATCCCTGCAGAGGCAAATGTTCATGTGTCTTGAAATGCTGAGCTGAGGCTGCCTCTATGAGAGGAGAGGGCAGGGGAAGCGCGTGCTGAAGTTGCTCTGGAAGATTTCTGGAGTCAGTGTGCAGAGCAAGCATCTGCTTTCTTGGTTTAAGTCATGCAGGGTGTGGAGAGGCTCTGCAGGCAGGCAGGACAGGGTGGCCAGGGCTCCTGTGCTTTTCATGTGGGCTCCCGGAGCAGGACCGAGCTGGGGAACGTGTTCCCCTTTGAAGGGGAGCTTTGCTCGGCAGCACGCTGCACCTATGCCTGGTGGGAAGGCAGGAGCAAGACCCCGGAGATGATGAGCGAAGGCTCTCCCAGGCTCAGCGCTGGCAGGGTGAGCTCTCTTCCGTACAAAGGCTTCCTCCCGTTGACATAAATTTAAGTGGGTGCCGCAATTACTGCAGGCTCTGACATCTGAAATGAGCGGAGCCACCCTTGCTGTAATTCATTGCCAATCTGATTACAAGGCAGAGTAGGGAAAAGTCAAATTATCAAACAAAGCAAAAAGAGAAAGGGAAAAGTCATGCCTTGCCGTTCGAGGTCGGGGTGCCTTGCCGGGGCAGGACACTGCTCTTACACCCTTGCTGCACTCAAGGGATGTTGCCCCAGCTCAGGTTTGAAGGTCTGTCACCTTGGGCATGGTGGGATGGAGAGGTGCATCTTTGGAGGTGTGGGTGCGGGCGTGAGACAGGCCAAAGCAGAACAAATCAAGGACGTGCATTTGTGGGCATTTGCCTGGGCGAATTTCTTATAAGCTATTTCTGGAGGAGTGGGGCTGACATGGGAGTTAGTTGGGCTGGAAGGAGATTACTGCTGCTTGGCTCCAGGTCAGTCATATAAATCCTGCTTTCTGGTTGCTTACCAAAAGCCAGGCATGATGTGCCTGACAGCAAAGCTGTGGCTTGAGCCTCCTGAGCTAAGGAGCACGAATTTCCCCGTTTCCTACTCCAAGCGCCTGAGCTGTTGGCCATCTCTGCCTGAGGATGCTGGAAAACCAAACTCCAGCTCCTGCCCGCTATCGGTGCACTTTTGAAACTCTCTGCCTGCATTTCCTAGGGGATTTTGCTCCCACCCACCAGCTGGGAGGAGGAGGAGGGCAGTGCCTTGCAGTTGGCCACTCCTTCGTGCCCCCTGCATCTCCCCGCATCCCCCCGGGGCGAGTGGGCAGGGAGCAGCAGAGCGCCCTGGGTAGCCATCGCTCCTCTCTGCTCTTCTCTCCCTCCTCCTTTTCCTCCTCCCAAGGTGCATTTCTACATCTGTCGCATGCGGCACCGTGCCAGCTCGGTTAATTACAGTCTGCTTACCTGAATTCCCCTGTGCAATTCCGGCTGGATAATGGTATCCTTCGCTAGCTGGCCTTAAAGAAACACAGGCAGCAGGAGGGCTGCCGGACCCCTCTGCCTTCGGGGTGTAAACGTGGGTTCCTTGATGCTCCGAGCTTCCGCAAAACAGGGCAGTCATGGTAGCCCTAAAGGCTTTGGACCCAGTCCCGTGCCCAGTCACTTGCCGCTTGGCTCCAGGATAGGTCCGGCATCCATCAGGGATGGTGGCAAACACAGTACTTGGGAGCAGAGCTGGAAGCCGCGAGCATCGTAGGAGGTGAATGAATGCACTTCAGAGCTGCTCTAATGGTTAAGTGGACAAGATAATGCGATACTTTTTTTTCTTATTGGCCCAACAGATAAGTTATTAATGCATGCGCTTTCAAGCGGCGCATGTGATTTGCATGGATACAATAGAGCAAGATTTTCATTATTTGGCGGGGTGCTGCTTGATCGAGGGCTGCTGAAAGGAACTTGGGGCTGATTTTGTGCACTATTTATTGTTCTTCATTACCAGCTGGCCGGGCGCTTTGTCCCGCCTCAGCTCAGCCGCCTCTCCAGCGTATCATTAGCAAAAGAGAAGCATTTCACGTGTGTCTTGTCGGATGATAAAGTTAGCAACATTCACAGTTACATTGCTTCGGCTGTGGGCCCTGGTTCAGGCTTTGTTGGAGGCAGCACGCGTGATTTGTGTTAACAAAAGTACTCATCTGCTGCACGCCAGATGAGATGCGAGTCTGACGTCTGGAGAAGAAGAGCTTAGGAGGCATTGGCATGGGAGGTCCTCTCCCCATCACCCCGTGCTCCATCTCTGGCCCCTTTCAGGCCGGCCAGGCAGAGGGCTGAAGGCAGAGGAAGGATGCCCTGAACCCCCTGAATCTCTCGCTCATCCCATGCTGTCCTCCAGCTCAGGCAATCCCGGGGGCCTCTGGGGAAGCAGCGTGCTCCTGCAGACCCTGCTTAGCTGCACGCAGGTGCCTCGTGCTCGTTTGTACTCTAAAGCATCTTTTCCTTACTCTGACTCATTTTTTCGCACTCTCTCTCTAGAAGCCAATGTAATTTCTTTCCCTACTGACACCCATTGCAGATCTTTATTGAGGACAGTGTCCAGAGGTGATGCTGGCAGCTCAGGAGCTGGCCCGTCAGGTTACCGAAGCCCCGTTATTTGGTATTGCGATTCCTGCCTGCTAACGAGCTGGGTGAGAGCGGTGTCTGGCGCTAGGACCACCGTGGGGGGCCGCAGCAGGGATCCTCGCTAATGCAGAGTGCTCGGTAAGGGGTTTCCCTTGCTCTGGCATCCCCGCTCTATAAGCAGCAGAGGCTTTGGGGAGTTCCTGTTATCTCCCCCCGGGAATCCCTTCCACCCAGGTCTGCAGAGCTTGGGGCTCAGGGCTGCTGGCGACGGGGAGGATTTGATATTCAAGGCGTAGGGGCAGGAAAGCATAGCCTGAAAGCTGTCAGTCCAATCTCACCGGCCTTTGTGCCTTTATTTATCTGAAATCCCACAGAGCCATCCTTCACTGCAGCTGGTATCAAAATTCATCTGATTGTGGCGTGGGGTTTGCAAGGTGGTTTTTTTTTCCTTAAAGCCCCAGTTCCTGCGATGGTGCAGGAATCTCAGGCTGCCTTTTCCTTCTAATGAGAAAGTTTCTCAGAGTTCCAGAGCAAAACTGGGAGACGTGAGCCTTTGGAGGTGAAGCTGAGCTTTTGTAGCGGGAGGAAGCTGCGTTTCCAGGCAGGGGGTTATTGCCCGTAAGCAGCTGCCTTTCTCCTGTGCCACCGAGTTTGCCCATGGGATGCTCCGAGCCAAGTCCAGCCCTCGCTGTTGTGCAGAGTAATTGTACAGGTGTCTGCATTTAAACTGGGTGTGAACCGGGGCCAGAAAGTAGCTCTGCAAAGGAAGCAGTCTCATCTTCTCCACCTGCTTCTTCTTACCCCATATTCTGTCTTGGAAAGCTCAAGGAGCTGGGGACCTGGTGTGCAAGGTGTGCAGGCTGGAGACCGCCCAGGAGCTTGAATCTCCTTCTGGTTGCTTTGCCTTCAGCAGCGACAGAGCAGCCCCTGGAAATGCTTGCAAGCTCTCGGCGGGTGAGGGAGCACGCCGGGGTCCGGGCAGGACGCTGCCTGCGCGGCACGCTTCCTACGTGGCCAAGCCAAGGAAGGAGGGTCGTGCGACAGCTCTCCAAGCTGGCCAGCCCTTTCGGCATATGGTGCTGTTGTGCTTGGGTGCTTCGTTTTAAAGAATTATCAAAGAACCCCTCCATCTGGGCCCCCTCGCCGCTGCCGGCGCGGCGGGGCGCCGAGCAGATGGTTTGCAAACAAAACAGCTTCGGCTGAGAAAGGGAAGGAGACCTGTCCAAAGTGGCATGTGGCCGGAGCTCAGCCCCCGGCGCCACGAGCGCAGAGCTCTTGCAGGAGCATCTTCCTTGTGATGCGCAGGCCTCCATCTGCGGGCAAGCAGGCTCCGCGGCTCTTGCATGCATTTGTACCCCTGCAAACTGCTTCACAACTGCACTGCGAGGCCTTCGGGCGCAAATACTGCCCCGGGGAGCTGGCTGCGCGCTGCTCGTCCCCACCGCCTCGCTTCCGCGTCCCCGTATGCACATGCAAATGTTGCTCCGCACGGACTCGTGCCTCCTCGTGCTTCTGAACGTGTGATCGCTTTGCGAAGGTCGGTGCTGAGCAGTTGAGGGAATGACCGACCTGCTGCTTGCAATACCTGAGCTTTCCCTGAAAATCCTTCAGCCATTCACTCGCTGACCCTGAGATGTGACAAGCTCACAGCTCTTGCCAATAAAGCCGTGACTTGGTTTGAATAATATCTGACAATTATGTGCTGAGCCCCAGCGTTATGCAATATTTATGCATGCGTCTGGACTGTAAAACAGTGATTATCTAAAAGGAGTAATTGTTTGCAATCTTACACTGAATTTCTTTCCTCCTTTGGCTTCGGAGAGCCACACTGCTAATCAGCGGCACACGCGCTGCTCGTTAAACGCTTGCACTAAAACCTGCCCCGCCATTAGCGCAGCAGGGCTCCGTACAGCGTCTTGGTGTGGTGGCACTTTGTGCGGTGCTGGGCTGGAGCGGTAGCACGGAGGTTTGTTTTATTGCCTCAGGCTGGCTGACTGCTCAGGCCTGGGAAGCGAGGGGAGGTAAAGAGGGTCCGGCACCCAGCCCCTGCTAGCTGAGCTGGCGTGGGAAGACGGGCTCTGATGTGATGAAGAGCAAACGCGTGCCGTCGATAAGAGGTGCCTCGGCAGAAGGGCTGAGCCCAGGCGCTCTGCTTTCGGGGTGGTGGCCAAGCTCCCCTGCCTTTCGCCCTCTCTTTCCCTCCCAGACACGTCGGGCAGCTCGATCGTGCTGCCGTGCCCTTGGAGCGGAGCAGCGATTGAAATCTCTCTTTGTTCCTCGCCCCCTCCGCCACAGCAGCTGCCTTGTGCCTGCCTTTTATTCCCCCCCCCCCCCTTTCTTCTTTTTCCAAGTGTTGTTTGCTGTCAACCTGGGCCGAGGAGGAAATCAAAGCTGAGAAGACAAATGCGGGCTGTCAGATTGCAGGGGTGGGTGGGAAGGCGAGGGCAGCGAGCCCTCCTGCCCTGCCGGCTGTGGGAGGAGGTGCTGCATGGCACATGGGGAGCCCCCGTCACGCTGGGGCCACGGGGGTGACGCTTGTTTCTGCAGCACGGCAGCACAGAAGAAAAGTCTCTATTTTGGGGAGAAAACAAGCTTTGCCATTCATTTGGCACTCTGCAGGGGCAGCAGCGGAGCAGACAAAATGTTTTTTGCGACTCGCGCTCCCTCACTGACCAGCAACGGTGTGGTCACGGCGTTTGGCAGAGGATATATCCCGGTGTAATTCCGGCAGGGATGCTTGGATTTGAAGTGGAGGAAGGCTCAGGGGACTGGGAACTGCACCTAGGTGGTAGCTCTCAGGCAGCAGAGACAAACAGTGTGCCTGGTCAGCAAAACAGGCCGTGGAGCTGGAGAGGCCAGGATTACTGCTGCCACAGCTTGTTAACATAAACTAATACAGGCTGCTGCATTGGACATGGAGAGATAGGAGGGAGAAAAATGGGAAGCGTGTGCAGGAATAAGGGCCCTGATAATGAACCTGGCAATGAGAATGCGAAGCAAAACAAAACAGGAAGAAATGCTTTCGTTGCAGAGCCTGGGCTCTATCTGCTTCTTGCTGGTTTTCAAAGACTTTCTTCATGGCTATCCTGCCTGGGATTGTGGTTTCCAGCAATGCTGCTGGGGTCCCCTGTTTGTTCCAGAGTTGTGGGAAGAGATAAGTGTCCCATCTGCGGCCTCACTGGCACCAACCCCAGTTTGGCAGGGGTGCCCCACCGTCGCGGTGTGGGTGCGAGCAGGGCGATGCTTCATTGCACCTCCTGGGACCGAAGCTCACAGCAGGAGACAGGTTACCCATGATCAGGGTGGGTCGTGTGCCTTTCTCAGCCCATGCAGGATGATCTGCCTGCTGCTAAAGTGGAAAAACCAGCGGTGAAATGGCTTTGGGCTCCTGCAGCGAAGAGCAGGGCAGGGTCTGTAGCTGTTCCCAAGAGATTTGGGGCAAGGAGGCTCCTTGTACACCCTGCCAAGGGAGGGATGGAGGGAGCACGTGATGCAGGCATCACCCTGGGATGTGCCGTGTCGGTAGATAGCCACGTTGAGCTGCTGGGTTGCAAGAGGGTGGGTGATCTCCAGCTCCACTTTTTTTGGTATGAAAAGCATGGGGGGAGAGTTTGCTGCAGCGTGCAGGACCAGGCGCCCACCCCAGCAGCACGAGGCCAGCCCTTGCTGAAAGGCAGCGCTGGTTTTATGAAGTGTGCCTTCTTGCCTAAAGGGTCCTGTCTTATCACGGGTCCCTCAGCCATAGACAATTCATCTGTTTTTATGGTATTGACGGAAGAATCCAATCTGCAGCCTGTAGCCGGAAAGTTCAGAGCCACGCAAGGCTGGCTGGGGAGGAGAGCAGGTTTTATTGATGGTCTGGGCTCCTGGAGGTTGTGTGGGAGGAATCTTGTTAATGGGTCCCTTGGGCCATTGCCTCCTGACTCTGCCATATCTCCTTATTCACCTGCCTCAGCTCGTATGGTTCCTTTTTCCCCCCGCTCCCCCCTCTTCTTTATGTTGGTGCTTGCGAGGGCTTTGGAAAATGCAACGGGAGCGAAGGATGTGGGGCTGACCCAGGCACCTCCCAATCCTTCCGATTTGCAGAGCCCTTACGGGAGCTGCCCTGTCTCTCGTGGTGTGTCCTTCGGTGTCAGAGACCGCTGCAAAAGATGTCTCGGGCTTCGTGACATGGCTCTGACAATGCAGAGCGATGGCCTTGCCTCCAAGGTGACCAGGGAGCTGTCGATGGGTAGCAGCCCCATCGGTCTCTGGCGTTGGTTCGAAGGGGTGGAAGGACGATCGCTCACTGCTCTGCCGCGCAGCCAAATTAGACCTTGCAGAAACCGTCCCGGAGCCTGGCGCTCGGTGGGGAAATTGTGATTGCCAGCGGGGCCACGCTCTGCAACCTGAGTTGTGCGTCCTTCTCGTGGGACGGTGATGCTCGCTTGAGCCTCCCCTGACTGGCGGCGTGGGGCGTGCGGATCAGGCTCCAGCTTTCTGGCCCGGTTTTCATAATTAATTGATAGTCGAGAATGTTTGACAAACAAACAGCAAACAGAAATCAAACCCACTCACGTGCGCATTAACATTTCATGCTGCCTTTCTTGTTTGTTTGCTTTTAAATCACAAAACGCTATGATATATTTTTAATTGGAAGTGCTATTGGCTGTTTCCATCACTATTTCAATAACTTTCTTGATAAAAAAGAAATTCAATACAGAAATGTAATGGGATCTTTTAGGAGGTGGGCGATGGGGTTTTGACAACCGTTTTCCTTTCTACAAAGGACGTTTTTGTCAGGGAGAAATATATTTAAAAACATGCGTATTTGAAAAAGCACTCTGAGCTCTCGGGATGCTCTTTGATGGCGCTCTGCATCCTCGGCATCTCAGGGCGGTACGCGACGGGCTGTGCGTGGCGTGACGACTGCTTGTGTTCAGCCGGTGTCGATCGCGGTGGCTGTCCCCAGGGCAGGGTCCTCAGCCCCTCGGGGGCTTGTTTCTTTGCAGTCACACGTTGCAAAGGCGCTCTCAGAAGAAAATCCTCCCTGCAGGCTAAAGCCAGTGACTTGCTCGTGACTCTCTTATCTTGAAAGCTTAGCTAAGGTTTTTTCCCCCCTCTCCTTTCAAGGCAGGAGATGAAAGGCATGTTTGTGTGTATCCGTGTGTGTATGCAAGCACAGTAAATAGTGGGTGGGGAATATTAATACAGGACTAAACCCATCCCTGGCATGAATCACAGGGAAGACATATGTTGTGACAACTTTCCTAAGGGGGTTCTGGCCAAGGTAGATACCAAGTGTTCCCTGGAGGGAAGAAAGAGGGAATGACAGCTCTCTTCTTTCCAAGACTGATGTAATTAAAGAGTTATAATGTCCTTTAACTTCCCTGCCCTTGGCACTGTTGTGCATTGGCGTGTTTTTTTTTTTTTTTTTTTTTTCTTAGCACCGATGAGTGGCTAATAGGCTTTAGGCGGAGAGGCAGGAGGCCCAGAAATACAGCTCAACATCGCGAACAGAGATTATTGTATTTCCCCGAGAGTGAGCATCCATCCATCCATCTTCCCTGTGTGGCTGACTCTGTGGCTAAGCGTGAGGTTAAAACCACCGTCCTTCCAGCTGTCGGTTAACACGTTGAACTTTGTAAAGGGAAGCTTATTTTAATTTAATAGAAAAATACATTATACATAATCCTCGCAATAAATTTCTCTCTGATCTGAAGGAGAATCTACCAGTGTAACGCGTCCGCCCAGCCCAGCCCAGCCCAGATACCTGCAGATTTGTGGCTGCATGGCTTAAATAATAACAATAACAATACCAGTAGCAATAATATCCTTTGCTGCTGTCCTTGAGTGACAAAGATGATGGAAAATGAAGTTGTAGATAGCTGGAGATGACAATGTGAGTATCCTCTACCCATCTTCCAGGTTATTAGCAGGTGTCAGTCACTGGAAGGAATCTAATCATTTCCAGACACAGTGATGTCTCCGAACATCAGCCGTGGTGCTGTGGCTGCAGAAAGCAAATGGTTTTTATGGGCTCGATTCCCATTTCTGCTCAGACCTGTTAGAGAGGCTGTAATGGTGCAGATGTCCGTGGCCACATCACATTGCCTGCTGCAGCGGGGTTCCTGACACCCTGCTCCTGGGTGTCAGCCCAACACGCGTACAACACCTGCTACCTGTTGCTGTTGTGGAGTTGCACCACCGATCCTTTCAGACCTCGCTCACTGCTCTTACCCAGTTACCCGTCCTTCATCCTTGATTAACGTGAGAAAGGTGGTGATGGTGAGGCTGTAGCCGTTGAGAAAGGGGGGCGAGCGCAAGAGCATCTGTGCTGTGGATGTGGTGTGCATTTCACGAGCTCTTCTGGAGCAAGCCATAGAGGGAAAAATTGCGCTGCTCCCTTTGAATTGGCACCCTTGATGAGTTAGCGGTATAAACATGCGATAATAATTGCTTTTTGAATGAACCCGTGACACACATGACGGGCGTCAAGGCTTGCTGCCGTGGGGAGGTTTGCTCCTACGTGCCTTTCCCAGAGGGTCCGGCTGGTCGGGAGGAGCCGGGGAACCACACGAGTTCATTGTTTTCCAAGCAGGTGGTGCTCTGTGAGCTTAAAGTGAGCACCAGATGGGCAGAGATGATGAAAGAGGCATCCGCGTGAAAGGCTTCCCTCTAGGGTGTTAAATATTACATTCACCGAGCCCGCCGAACTGTTGAAACCAATAGAACTAATTAGAGAGCCGATGCCCGGGAAGGACGCGCCTTGGCTAACAGCTGAAAGAGATGCCAGATCATACAAAAACCTCCCTTTGTCTGCCCCAGCATCTCGCGTGAGCGTGGCGGGCAGGGCACGCTGTCATTTGCGCTGGAAAGGGAGCGTGTCCTGCATCCCAGGGCCCACCTTCCAGCATGGACGAGGGCTGGGAAGTGGAAGGGCCAGCTGGCTCCTGTGCGGCAGGGTTTTTTTCCCCCCTTGTCATCTGCTAAGCGGATTGAGAAGACCTCATCGGTGTTTGCATGCCTTTGGAGAGCTATGCCATGTCCTGTACTTGTGCATGAGGTCTGCGAGGAGTTTCCGGGGAAAGGGAGAAGGAGCAGGGCTTGGCGGGGTCGTAGAGGGGGCTCTGGAGAGCATGTTAAAGCCACCGTCACGTGGCTGTCACCCTAATGATATCTCAATGAGTGGCTACTCCGCTTTTTCGGTGACAAGTCAGGCTTTGTAAGCAGGGAGACCTGGTGAACCCATCAGCGCAGGCTGAGCACGGCGTCCATGTGTGTTTTGCTGGATTTGAGGTCTTAACCCGCAGTTACCGTGCACTGCTCCCCAGCAGTGCCCTCCCGGCGCTCGACAGGGGGCAAGCGGGCACTGCCGCGCACCTTGCCCCCCAAAAATCAATCTTTCCCCAGGTCTCCATCTCTGCTGCGGAAGCTCCTGCCGTGGCATGCAGGAGAGCTGTCTCCACGTCGTGAGCGAGAATAAATCCATTACTGCGCCCTTGTCAGTCTGGGGTCCTATTCTCTTAATGGGCTTTTTAAGACCGTGTGTGCCAACAGCTGCCCTGAAAGAGGGCAGAATTAGCCAAGCCAGCCCATACCATCTGTGGCCTCAGTCGGAGCTGCTTCATGTCTTTGTGCTGCAAGTGCCCCTCTGCCTCTCCCTCCCTGGCAGCCCTTGCAACGGAAATAATAATCATAATAATAATAAAAGAAAAGGAATTAAGACAAGTAGGCAAACATAAAGATGAGTTGTTGCGTGGCGTCTGTGCAGATTCTGATCTCAATGTCAAGGGAGCATCATTCCAGCCTAATGGCATCTTTCCGTGAAAGCGCTTTGTAGCAGTCATAAATAAACATGCTGGCTGAAAGGCACGATAACAAAAAAATGGAAACTGAGGCAGCCAGGATCTTTATTATTGAGCGGACAAAGCATCTGTGATTAGTAAGAACAGGGGAGAAGAGAGGGTAAAAATAAAAGGCGGCCGATTGTGTTGCTGCCTTGTCCGTGTCAAGAGAGGATCTGGCTGCGGTAGGTTGACAGGTTGTCTGGATAAATAGTTTGGGGGCAGAACATACATTTCTGATGGAACTTTCTTTTTTACAGCCAAGATCAGGAGCTCCAGAGGTACTGTCAAGGACGGACGAAGCTCTATAAATCAGGACAGGCTTTTTTGTCTGTCTGAAAAGTCTTATCTCGGAGTTCGTCCAGGCAATTTTTTGAGGTCTCTCTAGCTTCCTCCCTTCTCCTTATCAGAGCGCCACAGCTTTAAATGCAGATAGATACCCTCTAATGGAAGCACAAGCCAGAGCCCTCACTCCTTGTAAGTGCCAGCTCATAATTTAGTTGTGTGCCCTTTGGCACCGATGCATCCATCAAGAAAAGCAGAGGCAGCATCACCTCCCGGCACGCCAAGGAGCACGGTGGCAGCGGGGGGCTCGGCCGTGGCGAGGGGGACCCCCGGCTCATGTCCTGCTTGTTCGGTGCAGGATGATCCGTCTGTAAAATGGGCTGAGACCGGTGGGTTTTTTTTTACCATACGGTTGTGTTGGGGGGATTAGGGAACGATAAAGAAATCCTTTCTGGTATCTGAGGCAGCAGGGTGGAGATGAACAGGGTGTAGAGCAGTTTCCTGAGCAGCCATTTCTCTGAATCTTTTAGTTTTTCTCTTGCTGTGTCTTTTTCCCCCCACACTTTTTGTATTTAAACAAAATGAGCTGGGAAGGAAGGGCCGGTTTTTTGGCTGGCTGTGGTCCAGAGGGATGTCATGCACCTGAAATCAGAGCTCACCAGGATGAAAACCGAAACGGGGTGGGCTGCTCCGCTGGGCGCTTTCATGGGAGAAGGTGTCCAGCACCCCTGTGGCTGCTGGAGCCCTACCCAAACCTCCTCTCACCTTTTGAACTTCACCTGTCTTGTCACCTTCTCCAATGCACAGCTAATGGCGACGCTTCACCATTCCCAACAGCTCCAGATTGTTAATTCCCCCTGGTTTTCCCCCCAAATAGCGTTTTGCCTTCTGGCTGAAACAGCGTGTTGCATCAGCCCACGAGCTCCTCACCTGTGGATGTGTGAAGGGGGGTTAATGGGTTTCTTCTCTTTGCCCCACTGGGCTGTGACCGGGAGGGGAGACGGAGCAGCGTGAGTCGCTAATTGCTTTGGCCCTGCAACTCCCGAATGATGAAAAAGATTAAAAGGGAAGGAAAACAGCTATTATATCTCTTTCTTGAAAAAACTTGCAGCATGAAAGGCTCATTAACATCATTAGTGTTTCATTAACCTCTAGCCAGACAAATAAGCTGGAGGTAATTTAACAGTATAGGGAAAAGAAAGAAAATTAAAAATTACCCAGGTGTAGGTGACATTCTCCAGCTTACCTCCGCTGCGCATTTTGGAGGGGTGCAGGCTTTGCTGCCTTGCCTGCCTGCCTGCCTGCCTGGGGCTTGGAGGGCTGCCAGCGGCACTGCCTGCTCCGAAGGGCTGGAGGTAATAACGAGCGGGGAGAGTCATTGATTGTGACAAAATGGGATTCGTTTGAACACAACAACATCTGAAATCTTGAAAAGGAACACGGCTCCGCACAATGCCGACTTCAAAAAAAACCCCAAAATTAAAAAAAAAAAAGAGAGAGAGAGGGGAGAGAGGGGGAAAAAGAATATCAGTGGCTGCAAAATGACTTTCTTTGAGTAAAATGATTTCTCCCCTTGTTTATTTTTGTGGGGTTCGATTTGATTTTTCTCTCTCCCCAAGTTTATGTGCTCCACCCCCGCCCCGCTCATCCGAAGTCCATATGCGTGCGTGCACACACGGGGAGATGTATTTATATACATGCAAACGCACGCTCCGGCTGCTGCTTTGTGCCAGCTTTGCGAGTCCAGTTGTAACTCATTGCCTCTCTCTCAGCTGCCTTCCCTTTGGCAAGACCTGCTGGTATTAAAGGAACGTTGTTAGTTCCTCCCCGAAATCTAAAGGTGGATTGAAAAGGTAAAGGAATTACAGTGGTTTTTTGCTCTTTGTTGTAGGGTATTCCTTCCAGGATTGCCTAATTAATCTGGGTCATCCACGAGCAAGTGATAAGAGGCAGTTTCTGCCTGTAAGAGAGGCGAGACTGAAGAAAATTATTGAAGGGGAGATGTTTCTCCCCATCCCTCTGCTGCCCAGCTGCAGAGGGATGAAGGTGACTTTCCCAAGGTCGCCTGGAGGAGATCGTGTTGGAGCCGAGTCGAACGTGCTCCTCACGGATCCCAATCCCTTGTTTTCCACCTGTTGTCCTGTCCCACAAACCAGACCCCACACAACTCTACTTCTTCCCTGCGAGGTTTGCCTGTTTCTGTGTTATTTTTGCTTCATGGTGTTAGGACCAGCAGGTTTCCTGCTGTTATCCGTGGGCGTGGGAGGAGGACATCTCTGCCGCTTCCTTAGCTCTAATCCTGGCTCTTCTATTTGCTCCATCTGTGGCTTTGAATAAGTTGCCTGACTTCCATGGCTCTGTTTTTCCTAGCCATAAAATGTGGATAACTCGTATGGTGCTGCTTGAATTAGCGCTTATAAAGAACTTTAAGTGCGAAACATCGTGTTAATGCCAATTTTCCTGTCTTTACCCGCTTTTGCCCAGAGTTTACTGCGACAAGAAATCTGAGCAAAATGGGTGGATGTTTGCTTGAGCAGAGTTCTGATCAGGCTGTTCAGGTGTAAGGAAGGGATGGGAGATGCTGAATGACATTGCACGAGTAGCCCTAGCTCCTTGCGCTTGTTTTCGGTAGCACCTTGAGCCCCTGCACTGCTCAGGGACTTAAAAAAGCTGCAGTCTTTAGCGTTACAGGAACTTTCTTTTGTGAGTCAGCCTGAGACCTCTGTATTTCACAGGATCCCAAAGCAGCCTGCAGGCACAAATAACCTTTACGTCGTGCTCTCTGCTGTTTATGTAAACTTGGCTTCTGCTTGTTCCCGTCGTGCCATGCCTGTGCTCTTATTCCTGCGAGGATGGAGAGGTAGATAGAGCAGGTAAAATTTCCCGGTGAAAAAGGGTCTCCCACGTGGACTGCAAAGGGAAAACAGCAACGCTAGTAGGACAGGAGCCGAGAGCTGGATGTTTCTGTGCCTTGTGTCAGCTACAGCTTGCAAATCGGTGTCTGCGATGACAAGGACTGCATCAGCGGCTGGATCCTTGCAGGCAGAAGGCGGCCCTGCCTGCATGAGCATCCCTGTCCTGGGGAGCGATGATTTGGCGTGGCGATGGGGGAAGGTGCTCTCCTTCAGATGCAGCCTCCAACCTTGGCTAGACACCGGCTGCAGGCCAGCAGCGGCAGGTGAATAGCATAGCCTGCAGCTGCAGGTACAGATGTGGACCTCACTGAGCCAGATGTGCAGGCGACAAGTCTGATTCTCTCTTTAGGCAGGGCAGGCAAGCCAGGAGAGGTCTGAGGAATGTCTTTAAGCATCTCTGAATTAGCCTGTGTGGTACAAAACTCAGCCAAATTTCCTGGGTGACCTGATACTGAGGAGTTGAGCTGTGACTTCTGATAAAGGGTGGTGATTTGGGGTGCTTGTCTGAGCGGGGGCCTGCATATGCGCAGTCATGAAGAGCTTTCTGAGATTTGGGACCCTTTTATGCCAGATGAGCCCTTTGAAGAAGGCAGTGTTCAAAATTGCTTGGAGAAATCTTGGTCTAGTTTTTGCCATCGTGAAACAGCACAGACCGAAACACTATAAAGATCATTTTTATTGCCATCTATCAGTGTTTCTATCTGTGTTTCCATGCCATCCTTTTGACAACAGTATGTGAGCAGCCAGGATTTATCCTTCCCAGCTAAATCTCTTTCAACCCATGCCAGAAGCCCAGGAAATGATTTGACAAAAACATATAGTTCACCGAAATTATTCAACCCTCAAGCGCTCAGGTTTGGGTCAGTGTTAATTTGGAATAAATATTTGTTCTGGTTCTTATCTTAGCCAAGCTGATTTGCCCAGCAGCAGCTGATAACTCCTTGTAAATTCACTGCAGAATCATCTTCTTCCAAATGCTTGTTCCCCCCTTCTCCCCCATGTCCCTGCCTGGGTTTGTTATCATGGGGTGGCACACACGGGCGTCAGATTGCTGATGAGCTCTGCAGGATCCTCAGATCTGTATTTTTCCAAAAGGAAAAACACGCATGGGAAGTGCAGGGAAATGTCTTTTTTAATAGAATTTCAACAAAAAAATTAGGAAAAGCTTCTCCAACTTTTCTTTAAATGTCCAAATTGGGAACAAATGTCCAACTCGCACAGAAAGTAGTGTTTAGCTGGTTTATGATGTCTTTTCTTTTGTTAACTTTTAAGCAGACTTCTTTTTTCTCTGAACTGAAGCATTTCCTTCTGTGACTACAAATTTCTTACTTGAGGTGGAGAATGCTTTAGAATAGAGTTATTTACCCATCTATTTCTTTGAACAGACTTTAAATGAGGTGAAACCCAGGAGCCACCATTGCACCGGCTCCTGCTAGCAATTTGGCTGTGCCACCCCTTTCCAGCTCTCTGCCTTTCCTGCATCTGCCCCTCACTTTGTGCAGTGCAAGAGTAGGAGGGACAGCAAGGAAGGTGGTCTCAGAGCATCCCTGCCTGCAGCATCCCGGCCCAGAGCATCCCGGCCCAGCTGCATCCCTACCCAGCAACATCCTGGCCCAGCTGCATTCCTACCTGGCAGCATCCTGGCCCGGAGCATCCCTACCCAGCTGCATCCCTGCCCGCAGCATCCCTGCCCGCAGCATCCCGGCCCAGCTGCATCCCTACCTGGCAGCATCCCAGCCTGGCAGCATCCTGGCCCAGCTGCATCCCTGCCCGCAGCATCCCGGCCCAGCTGCATCCCTACCCGGCAGCATTCCAGCCCAGCTGCATCCCTACCCAGCTGCATCCCTGCCTGCAGCATCCCAGCCCAGCTGCATCCCGGCCCGGCAGCATCCCAGTCCAGCTACATCCCTGCCTGGCAACATCCCTGCCCAGCAGTATCTCTGCCCATCTGCATCCCTGCCCGTGCCTGGGGAAGCAGCACCATCTCGTGTCGATCCGGAGCCGGCACAGCCGGTACCTGCACCCATCGCACCTCTCGGGGAACCCAGGAAAATGCTGGCAGTGGCCAGCACCAGCCCTTTCCCAGCTGCCCTGTTCTGCCCTCTCAGGACCTGGAGCATGCTTTCCTCCTTTTTTTCCCTCCTGTTTTCCAAGGGCAGGAACCTCGGAAGCCTTCTGCTAACTGGGATACTGTTGAATGGTTCAAAAGTGCATCTTATTGCCCAGGGAGGCAGGGGTGGGTCTGGTTCAGGACACACAGAGGTGCTGAGGTTTGTTTGCTGTTGCTCAGACTCCTTTTATACCAGCCTCTTTTATACCTGTCTGAAATAATAACTGCAACTAATATAATTAGGAGGCCTGTTCCTTTTGAGGTGTGGGTTTCAGGGATACGTGGGAGTTTACAGCACTAAAGAACAAGGAGTTACTGCACCCCCAAGGGAGTTTTATCCTCTATAAGCTGCTGCTCCTGGAGACCACGACACCCAGAGATGGTGGGTTAAAAGGGTTTCTGATGAAATCAGGACTAGGGGACAGCGTAAGGTCCAAAGAAGCTGGTTTTGATGCGCTGTGAGATGCTGAAAGGAAAAGCCAGTGCCTCGTAGCTCTTGCTGGCCAGGAGTTGCATGCATCGTGGTGGGGAGAGGCTGCAGAGAGCGGGATTTGCAGCCGAAGGCCTGGAGATGGCAGGTCTGAGTCTTAGCTGGGTAGTGCGTTTCATTTCAGAGATGCATTAAAGGTTTTCCTGCGTTGGAAACAGCTGAGTTCAAGCCGATGCTGAGATGCTGCTGTCTGGAAACGATCAGCTTGGTCCCTGCTTGGGAATAATATCCTCTTAGGGGAAATTGAGGCACGCTGTCTTTAAAGCAGCACTAACAGCAGCTATATCCTTTGTAAAGCAGCTCTGGGCACCGCGAGCGTGAGCTCAGGTGGGTTTCTGTTAGCAAACCTTGCGCCCCGTCTGCGGGAGCCTCGCGGGTCATGCCGAGGGGTCAGGCAGGAGCCTCCCGCGCTCATCTGCAAGGGAGCAGAGGGCTGGAGTAGCTACACGCGTTGCAATTCACACCTCGTGCTAAGAGGCTCCGGTTCCTCTCGAGCAGCTTTCACTGTGACACGAGGCACGCGCCGGTCGTTGCATCTCCTCTGACCCAGGGGTGTGTTTGGGGTGCCCCAAAAAAGTTCTTGAAACAGAAGGCTTGGAGCGTGCAGGGTAAAGGGTGCTGCCTGCAGCAGAGGGAGATTGTGAGTTTTTCCAGGCAGGACTTTTTGCCGAAAAGCTAGGGGGTGGTGGTGGTGGGGAAATCAAAGAAAACATTTTGAGAAACAAAATACAGCCTCCTTCCAACCAGCAAGTGGGTTTTGTTTGTTTTGTTGAAATTGAAATATTTGCATTTGAAATGCACCTGAAAAAAAAAAAAAAAAAAAAAGTGGAGTCCCCATCCCTGGAAGTGTTCAAAAAATGGGTAGATGTGGTACTTCGGGACATGGTTTAGTCTAGTCTACCCTTGATTGGCTTAGAGTAGACTTGGTAGTGTAGGTTAATGGTTGGGCTGGACGATCTTAAAGGGCTTTTCCAACCTAAACGATTCTATGATTCTATGATTCTATGATTCTATATTTACACATAGAGCCCTAGAAGATGAAATTTGTAGTTTCAGCAAAAAGACTAAGATAACCTCATGGTTTTACTTTTATTTTTCTGTTCTGGCTAGTGAGGGGTCTGTTATTGGCACAACGCTACCAGGAAAATGCCAGGCCAGAGAGCACCGATCAATACGGTTCGGTATCACATTTATGGGGGGCCAGCTTGGGTAGATGGAGAATAAATATAATTCCCTGTATTACCGCACTCTTTTTTTCATTGCGCGTTGTTAGATAAAAAATACCTTTCTCCTGCGTCTTCTCTAAATTGCATTACGTGAATCATGTTGTCTAAAGGCTTAATTGGCAGTGGGGGTGCGGGAGGCGGAGCGATAAGGAGTTTGTAGCACATTTAGCGTTACGGAGTGGGACAGAGAGCACTGAATGGCACGGGGCTGCTTTGAACAGGGTCTCTGGGGGCTTTTTGGAGCCATCAGCAGCCAACTCTGCTAATGCACCAGGGAAAGGAACTCTCCGTGCAACGCAGAAACTCCCTGAGCAACACAGAAACTCCCCAAGCAACGCAGAAACTCCACGAGCAATGCAGAAACTCTCTGTGCAATGAAGTTGGCTTGCCAAAGACCCTTCCCAGGAGCTCTCCCGTGTCTCCCAGCACCTGAGAGCTGCTTGGGGGATGAGGCAGGACCTCCGTGGGTCCCTGATGCAGGTGACAGCATCAGGGAGATGGCAGCCGGCTGCCGAACGCCTGTGGCGGCGTTTCGCTGCCGGAGGGCCTTAGGGCGGGAGCCAAATTGGGGCTGGATATTGACATTGAAAGTTGGCTTTTTGAAAGGCACAACAGCCTTTGCTTGCTGCAGAGCTAATTATTATGCAAATTCATGCTAATAAACTCTGCCTTGCATGTTGTTGAGAAGCTGCCTTTCCCGGTTAACATACCAGTAATGAGAGGTAGATTTGTAATTCAGATGCCGGTGGTAATATCCTAAATTACTCTGCGCTATAATGGACTTTATTTCTTTCTCCCCTCAGCTTCCCCCCCCAGTCCAAATGTCAATGCAAATCAGTTACAGCTTTGCATATTTATTGCAGATGTATTTATTGTTGATACAGGGGTGAGACCCTCAGCTAAACAGCTCCCCCCGGCACTGCCGCGGCACCGGGGGGCTCGCGGGGCGGTTTTACCTGGCCGGCGTCGGCTGCCGCACGCTCCCGTAGTGCTGGGAGGGCGCCAGGATGCTTTGCATCCCTCCAGCCTTCCCCTGCCCCAGCGCTCGCAGCGGTTTCGGAAAGGGGAGTTTTGCGACTTTTGTTTCCAAGAGTTTGTGGCTTCGATCTCCTCCACACTGGCAGTGCCAAGCAGAGCGGGGACCCGGACTTGCTGCTTTTTGTTTGGTGGTTTTTTTTCAGCAGCAGTGCCTTGCTGGAGGCAAAGCCCAGGTAATGGTGGGCACGGAGGGCTCTGCCAGCTGCAGGGGCTGGGCAGCCCTGGGGAGGGACACCAGCATCATCCGCCGGACCCAGCATCTCCCCTCCATCGCCTTTTTTTTTTTCCAAGAAACAGCTCTGAAGTTGGGAGAGCATACGATATATTTTTTTTTTTATTCATTAATTCCTTAGCATCTTTCAGCATGTGGTTTTACATGACTGCTTATTCCCTGAGTTGGTAGAGATAACCAAGGAAGCACAGATCATTTCCAGACTAAGCTAGGATTTAGGCCTAAAGCTAGTGAACTGAGGCTTAGATTAGATGGCATCAGCCCTCTGTAATCTGTCTCTGTAAGATTTTGGCCCAACTTTGTCATCTTAATCAATGGAAAATCATGCAAGTCAGCTGTGCTTGACGTTTCAGCTACCGCTGGGCCGCTTCTGAGCCAGAAATACCCTTCTGTTACTCAGTGTCCCATGTAGCAAAAATGGAAGTGCAGGTTTCTTTCTGGAGCCGTGAACCGGTGATCAGAAAATCCTGGTTTAAGGCCATCTGACAGGGAATGAAAAGCAAACCCATCCCTGCATTTCAATGTAGGCAACCGGTGGTAAACAACTGGCACCCTCGCTCCGTTTGGGGTGAGAGGAGAGGTCCTGCTCCTTGCTGGTGTTTGGCTTTTGTTTGGAGCAATGGGGGATCAGGGCCAAAAGAAAAAAAAAAAACCAATTTGTATTACTTCAGATTTTTGTGGGTTTTGGTTTTCATAGTTTCATAGTTTTCCTTAGGAAAACGCTGCCGGAGGAGCAGGGGCCGTTTCAGGGTAGTGCTCTCCTCTCGCTGAGCAGAGGGAACGGTAAGAGGCAGAGTTACGTCCCGGTGGGTTTAAGCCTGGTGTGGGCTCAGATCTGGCTGGTCCTGGCTTTCTGCTTCCTCTGAAGTGTGTTTTCATTTTCTTTTTACCTTGCTGCAGAAGACACAGCTCCAAAGCTTGGAAATATTCATGGCTCTCCAAATCCTTGGTATGGACAAATTGGCGATGCCTTGAAAATCTGCATTTGGGGGGATACTCCCTGCTGCTGGCTTTTGGGGTGATTATTTGGGGAGGGAGCCTTTGCACACATGCTGTGTGTCGGTCGTGAAACGCTTGTGGACGATGCATTTCTTTCCCTGGGTTTGCTCTGGTCTGGAGTCAGAGTGTGCATCCATGTTAAAGTAGCAGGAGGGACCCGGGAGGCTGTTCTGGGGCGAGACCTTGAGCGAGTGTCTGAGTGGAGATGGAAGCAGAACTGCCTCCAGGCCTGCCCAAATCAAACGCAGAGGTTTTTGAAGCCTTTGAATATTTTTATTTTGCTTCCATTTGCATTCTGGCTTTTGCACTGCGAGAATTTGGCCAGGCTGAGGAGAGAGGGAGAGACTTTTGAAAGCTACTAGGAAACGTTCTGCAGCCTTGCTCCTTCTCCCCGCCGCGGTCTCCCTGCAAGAACCAGGCACACAGAGGGATGGTCGCTAGATACCAGGTGTAGGCTCTGAGTCAGTGTTTTGCAATTTTTTCCAAGGCCGTACTAAAATTGTCAGAATCCTCCCTTCCAGCCTCCAAATACTGATGAGTCACTGAGGAGCAAAGGGGTGCAGAGCCAGAACCCTGCGTGCAGCCTGCGGTGGGTAATTTAAGACAGAGAGTAGCCTTGAGGGCTGGGAATTATTCCCAGCCCCTAATTTGCTTGTGTGACCCCTGCACAGCCCCTCTGATGTGCCCCAGCTTCACGCCTGTGCCTTGCAGGCAGCCATGCATCCTTGTGCACCACGCGCATCCTTGTGCACCATGCGCATCCTTGTGCACGACGCACATCCTTGTGCACCATGTGAATCCTCGCACACCTTGTGCATCCTGGCACCACGCACGCTGGCGTGGTTGTGGTGGGGAAGCCAAGTGTTGCTTTGCACTAAGCAGGGACCAAAGGGTGGAGCGTAGCAAGACGCCAGACCCGGGGAGCGCGGGGATGTGTGTGGGTAGGCTGCGTGGCGAGGAGCTGGGAGCAGCATGCAGTGCTGCAGCTCTTCCACATGGTGCTGACAAAACTCCATGGCAGACAGAGAAGCTGCTGCTGGATCCTCACTCCCTTCCACAGGTCCATGTTGTCCCCACCACTCACCGTAGTGCTGCTGTAGTTTCCCCCATCCCATACGTGGCGAAAAGCTGGCCATGCATACCCTGGGCAGTATTAAACTTGACCCCAGGGATGCAGCAAAGAGAAGGAGCTGCTCAGTTGCATGTTTAGGCTGTAGCTCTCAGCTCCCCAATCACTGCAGGGTCTGGAGACCCCGGGGACATCCCGCTCCCATTGCAGCAGCTGTCCTCTGAGCCATGGAGTCAGGGTGGACAAGGCAGCAGGTGTTTCCTCCCATTGTCAAGTCCAAAACAGAGGCTGAAAGGGTGCATCCACGCTCCGAGGAGCAGGGTGCAGCCCGAGGACTGCGTTGCAAGCTTGGGGGGCCTTGGAGACAATCATTTCCCAAGCTCGTGGGGTGGCAGAAGCAGGGGTGAAATCTCCTCTCAGAACTGTGTACGCTGTGGCTTCACTCAAGAGCCAGCCTCCCACCGAGTGTCTGCATCAGTTTCTTAATTGCGTTCTTAACTTTGTTACTCCTCTTCTGTTGGCAGTGCCCTGAAGCAAGGAGTCCCCCAGGTGCATTAGCTCTTGCATGCCAAAATTAGCTGCTTTTATTTAATTTTGAATAAACATAGCTTCCTTTGAGTGCCTCCCAGCATCTGCCACGGAAGGGGGCAGAGGGAAAGCGTGGTTAATTTTGCATGTGCCGTTCCTTAAAAAGCCACGTATTACTCGGCCTTCTGAAAGTTTTTAATGTTTCTTGCAGCTGTCCTTTGCGACCCTGTGCAAGTCGGGCTCTGTGGCTACAAAAGGAGGATATGAATACTTCATCTCTCCCGACATATGTCTGTCTGCACTGGTTAGAGCCGACACTTGTCAGGGTGGGCGTACGGGCTCTGGCGTGCGCCGCTGTCGCGCAGAGCTCTGAACGGGGTTTAGAGGGGTTTGAGCCCTGCCTGTGTCAGGCTGAGCCCCAGGACCGGTTTTACCTGGGCAGAAGTGCGAGGTGGGGACACCGAGGTGTCTGGAGACCCCCTTCTCTGCTGCGCCTTCCCCATATGGCCTTGGGCAAGTTACTTAGGATAGCTGTCCCTCGGCTTCTCGCTGGTTGGGATCACAATGGGATGGCATTGGGATGGTAACGGGAGTTGTCCGGCACGGAGAGGTCAGGGAAGGGTCTCGGAAGAACGTGAAGCAGGAGGGAGAAGGGTCTCTCTTCTTACGAAGTTTACTAAGCCGAGGCCGGCGTGCACGTGCGTGTTTTACATAGGGCGCTAAAATAATTTATGGAGAGCTTCTCCCTTTCAGCAGAGGAGGTGGTCAAGACGTGGGAATAAATCTTTAAAAGAATAATGTTTTCAAAATCAGGCTCCTTGTCCTCGAACCCTTTGATGTATGAGAGCAATAGTAGGTAGGACACATAGTGAAATATACATGAGATCTCCCTGGAAGAGAATAGCGGAGTGGAGAAAATATTAGTGTTTACATCAAAACTCAATTGGCGCACTCGTTTCAAGATGATAGTTTATTATATTGAATGCAATTTAGTCCCACAAGGATGTTTCTTCTGCGGGTGACACGCGGGCTCGCTCCCCACCTCCTCCCCCCCCATACCTGGGCGCCGCTGTCCCCGCTGCGTGATTCATTCCCTCCCTCTCCCTGCAATCTCGGGATGGTTGGGAAGGGAAGGGGAGGAAATCGTTGGCTTTTGGCAGCTTTTCCCTTTCTTAGGGGCTGGCTTTCAGCTAGGGATGCCTTCACCCTAGGTGAGGAGAGATGCGTTAGGAGACGAGAGGATGCAGAGGAATTGCGGAAGGAAGAAATCTCTGGTGAAGTGGAGAGCTGGTTTTCAGGCCGTTAGTCCCTCCTCTCTGTCCTGCTGCTTTCAAAACCAAGCCAGCACCCGGTATAGCTATGATTAATGGATGGGAGAGGTTTACTCCTGCTTTCAGCTCTGCTGGGAGCTTTGCACCTCTTTGCTGAGCCCGGACTTGAGCAGGTCACCTATGGGCTACGTTTGCCAGCCCCCAGGTAGCTTAATACCGCACTGTATGAAGGGGAGGGCTGGGGAGAAGAAAGGTGCGCAAGACCAGTGGCTCGGCATCCTCCAGCAGCCCTGGTGTGATGGCGACAGGGAGGGCAGTGTTGTCAGCCAGATGCCCCAAGCGACCTGCCTCTTCTGCTCCAGATGCAGCAGATGTGAAGGTCTGCACTCCTGCTAGGTGCGTTTAATACGCTTTTATTGGCAGTGGGTGCACAACGTGACTTAGAATCACAGAATCATCGAATCGTTTAGGTTGGAAAAGCCCTTTAAGATCATCCAGTCCAACCATTAACCTACACTACCAAGTCCGCACTAAACCAATCAAAGGTAGACTAGACTAAACCATGTCCCCAAGTGCCACCTCTGCCCGTTTTTTGAACGCTTCCAAGGATGGTGACTCCCCCACCTCTCTGGGCAGCCTGTTCCAATGCCTGACTACCCTTTCCATGAAGAAATTTTTCCTAATATCCAATCTAAACCTCCCCTGGCACAGCTTGAGCCCATTTCCTCTCGTCCTATCACTAACTACTTGGGAGAATGGCTTTTAATGTCTAGATGCACAGCACCAGCTGGCAGGTATCCTTGGGCAGAGGATCCTGGAGGGCTTCCCCGAATATTTCCTCCAGACCATGCGAGTTACCCATGGCAGCTTAGGTGACGTGGGGCAGCCTGGCTGTGCAGGATGCCTGGCATCGCCCCACAGCTGTATGTGAAGCACTGAGCATCCATGGCAGCACAGCTGGGCCGGGAGGCTCTTAGTATCCAGCTTAGCCAAGGTGGAGAGTATTTTAGTGCCTCTGGGCACGTGGCGCAACAGAAGTGTATCATCTTGTTTACTCTTCTTTTTCTCAATGCACTTTCCTCCTGGTTATGAACAGCTGTGTCAGAAATCCCTCCCGCCTAGTGCATTTTTTACCAGTATATTAGCCAGTCTGGATGGTGGGGTTCTAACTTGCTCTTGAATAACATTGGCTGTAATCTGTGCACATTTCCTGGGCTTGCAGTTGATGCAATTCCCCGGGGCTGGGGCTGTCAGGGCCGGCAAGTGTGATTTGCTTTGCAGGCAGAGGATGAACGCCCTTAGCAGAGTTATTAGTTCTGCAGGTGGCTGCTGTGCATGGTGCGCTGGCGGGGCAGGAGAGGGTGCCCCTGGGATGGGTGCCCCATCCTACCTGGGAGTACTCCTGGTTGCAGGAGACCTGAGCTCTCATCTCTCCTCCCCTTCTTGGTTTCCTATTGTGCAATTAGTTACATGGATGTAAATTACAGAGGGAGCAGGAGAGAGGGAGACAAGTGTGAGATTTTTTTAAAAAAACCCATGCAAATATTAATTTATTCCAGTGCAAATGTTGTTTTTCGTAACCCTGTTTCTCTCAGCAGCCCTGGGGTGGAAAGAAGGAGGTGGTGGTGAAGGCACTGGGCAGCAAACGGGAAGCAAGGAAGAGATTTTCAAAGTCACCTGGGAGATTGGGATGCTCAGTTCCCATTAATTTTAATAAGAACAGGACATCTGTCTCATAGCTGACTTTGAAAATATCAGCCCAAACTTTGCCTAACCCTTAGTTCTTTCTCCACCTGTTGCTATCCTGTGACAACGCTTTGGTTGCATTTAGCAATAAAAGTAGCTTTTAAACGTGTGGGTGCTTCCTAACAGGCTGCCGTGATGGATTTACAGAGACCTTGTTAAAGGGAGAACACGGCTTTCTCGTGGTTTCAGACCTGCTGGGAGGCAGCAGAGAGAACTCCTCTTGTTTTTTCTGATGATCAAGAGATTGGTCGCCATCTCACTAGTATAGGGCCAAGAATATCTTTAATCTATTCTAAAAACTTCCAAGAAGAGTATAATCTATGTTCTCCCAAGGTAACTCATTCCTGCTAGCGCTACGGTCTTCCTCGGGAACTGGCATCCCAAACTGGACCCTCCCTGCTGCTCCTGCCCCCCCCGGCTGCCTTGCAGCCCTGCGATGGCCGGCTTGTATTTGTCTGGTGATGGACTGTCTGTTTGCACGCCCTGCACTGCAGTACCGCTGTCTATCTGGCATTTGATTTCTTCATCCTAAGTGTATTACTTTGCAGTTGTCTTTATTGAATTTCATCTCGCTGATTTTTTTTTTATTTTATTTTTGCAGCGGGGAGCTGTTTGTCTAATTTATCACGAGTATTTTGAATTGTGAGCCTCGCTTCTGGAGTGCCCCCGGCTCCTCCTAGTCCCGGCTCCTCTCTGCAAGTTCTCAGATGCTTTCTGCTTTATTATCCCCATCACTACTGAAATATTAAGCGAATAGACTCAGGCCCAGGGCAGACAAGGGGAACCCATTTGAAGTGCCCTCCCCGGTGACGGAGAAATGCTCGGCAGCTATTCCCTACGTCGGTTCAGCCGATGACATTTCCACCCCTGGTGCTGCCCGAGCTTTCTTCCCAACTTCACTCCTAAGGATGTCAAGCGGGATGGTGTCAGGCACTTTAATGAAGTCAAGGTATATCGCATCTGCCGCTCCCCCCCTCCAATCCATGAGACCAATTACACCGTCAAAAAAGGAAATTAAGTTGGTTTGACATGATTTGCTATTGACAAATCCGCAGTGGCTGTTTCTTATCACTCCATTATCTCCTCAGTGCTCCCAAAATTGATTGCTGTGTAATTGGGCCGTGTGTCTTGCGGTGGATAGGGCAAAATGCGCACAACCCCTTGGGCAGCCAGGGAAGTGGAGGCAAAAGCGGTTTCTTCCTCGGCTTTCATGTTTTCAGCTCCATGTGTTGCTGCTGCTGAGGAGGGTGATGGGTGCACCCGGGCAGGGTCCTCCTGCCCTCATGCAATGGGCACCTTTGGTAGATGTCTTGGTCATTTCCATTTTGAGGGTGTCAAAAAAGGGCTATGCACTTGGTTATTCAGGGATTTGTGGGATCTCAGGGGAAGCTCAGCATTGATCCAATTTATCCCATTGACTCCCAAATCCCTGGAGACCATCAGCAGATATTGAGTCAGCCGGTTCTGCAGCTCTGCGACTGTCCCCCGCTGCGGTCTCCCTCCACTGGCTCCTGTGTTTACTCTTCTTACGAGCAACACGATTTAGTTTTATGACCTAGCGATCAATTCTCTATCAGGAGCTCGGGAATGGCTACTGATGTGTTTCCGATAAATGGTACGTCAAGGAAAATATATACGATCCTGTCCTGTCCCCATCTCGTTTCCTTCTGCGCCGCACCCACCTTTTGCAAACATCTCCAGGAGGCAGAAACAGAGACTCGTTGTTTGTTTGTGGCATCGAGCATTAGGAACGAGGGGATATCGATTCCCCTGGGATGGGAAGGATGGCGGAGAGGAAATTCATGCAACAGAGTCACTGGCGAGGCTGCTGGTCACCTGCGAAGCTACAGAGATGGGGAGTGTGCGCCGTAGGTTTGCAAAGAGCAATTGCTCTGAAGTCAGAAATGAAATTTATTTCAGGGAAAATAACTGGAGGCTGATGTTAATAATTAAGCTTTCTAATGAGAGCATTAGTTTTTCTCCAGTAGATGGATTCAGCCTGTCCTGGCGTTGTGTATAAACTGAACTCAATTTTCCATCTGCCTTTGTTGCTCAGGACAAAACACAGCACGGGCAGCAATTCCTCCTCTTGCCTCCTGTGATGGACAGGCCAGGAGAGGATGGGAACAATTACATTTAATGTACTCCTGCTCCACAGCAGTTTGGTCCTGGCTCTGCGACCCTCTGGTTTCCTCATCTGTAAAATGGACTTTAGGGATCCTGGAGCTGGGTGGATTTTGTTGAAAAAAACATTTTCCGAAAGCAATCTGGGTTTCTTTGAGAATTACATTTGTGATGGTAGGAAGGGACTGGAAACAGGAACATCTATTATGCACCACTTTTTTTTCCTTTCCTGGGGAAAATCCAAACTAAGATATGTTGTTTGAAACTGGCACATCAAAACATTGCAAATGCAGTTTGGTACAACGCACCGGTCTGATGAAACAAAGTAAAAAACGTCCCTGTTTCTAAATTTCAGCGTTGTGGAACTGATGATTCCAGAAAAACCTTTCAACTTCTCACCCTGTCTCAAGATGAAAACAAATGTTGAACTACTGAGATTTCCCAGAGGAAGGAAATTCTGCTTTCCTAACACCTCTAACACTTACTTTTTGTTGTAAATCATTTTGAGCTCTACAGATGAAAAGCTCTTGCTAGATGCAAAATATTGCTGCTTTTTATTTTATTTATTATTCATCATGATAGTTCATGCCCAAAGAGGAATTCATATTCTTTCTTTCTTAGCTGCTGGGACCTATGAAAATCACCCAGCGATGGAGCCTGAATGCTTGTAGTTGAGGAAGAAATGGGAAAGTCATTAAAATTTCATCATTTCTGGCTTAAAGTGTTTACTTGATTTGACCATCTCTGCTGGGGGATGTCTTATGGCTCCTGAAGACCCAGTGGGCTTTGCTTTGCCAGGGCCGGCCACTTCGTACGTGCTCTTGGCACGTTGCAGGAGGGAGCGCGGGGAAAAAGGGGGGTCCCCTGCGAGAACCGGGGTGCTCGGGCTGGGGGAAGAGGAGGCAGCTGATGAGCTTTGCTAATTGCCAAGGTTTGCAGGCAGCCAAGCCCCAGGTGGCGGTGGCAGGCCCGCGTCTTTTTCGACGCCGTGCCGGTTGGATTTGCTTTGGCACGAGGCAGGCGCAGCACCTGCTCCCCGCTGGTCCCGGGGGGCACAGGTAGCCAGGAGGGGGGATATTAAAAGGACGTCTGGCAAAGTGCCCGCGTGGTGGCAGAGGGGGAGGGAGCCTTCGATGAAATTTCCCCAAATATGCAATTAATTTTGACTTAATAAGACATTTATTGTATAATAAACAACAACTGATTCATGAAAAAATATTTATCGAGGATTTACGGCTGGGTAATGAATTTGTAGCTCAGTTTGCCTCGACTAGATTTATTTACATAGCAGTTAAACCCCAATCAATAATATGCTTTTAATAATCACTATTTAAGTGGTATTTCAACAATACACTGTAATTAGGCCATGAATTCTGCTGTAATTCTTTAGATTTAGTATACTTTGGGGTTCAGAGTCTCTCCTTGATCGTGATGCGAGTGCTCCATTAACATTAATTAAGTGCGTGCCAATCAAGCAGAGAATAAACCTCACTCTGTGCGATCCGTCGCTGAATAGCAATAGGGTAGCGGGAGGGAAGCAGCTCAGCCTTCCCGGGATAGATAGCAACTGTTTCGCTTCAGCATCCTTCACTGGCTCGTATATCTTCAGATCAGTCATCACCAGGATTAGCTCCTGGTAGAAGGAGATCCAGGGCAGAGAGCAGCGCTGGTGATGGACACGTTTCCATCCACCTATGGAGCTGTTGGAGCGGGTCCAGAGGAGGCCATAAAAATGATCCGAGGGCTGGAGCCCCTCTGCTACGAGGCCAGGCTGGGGGAGCTGGGGGTGTTCAGCCTGGAGAGGAGAAGGCTGCGAGGATACCTTATGTGGTCTTGCAGTGCTGAAAGGAAAGGTGGGGACAATGTTTTTAGCAAGGCCTGTTGTGACAGACCAAGGAGTAATGGATTTAAACTAAAGAAGAATAGATTTAGACTGGATATAAGGAAGAAATTTTTACAATGAGAGTGGTGAAGCACTGGAACGAGTTGCCCAGAGAGGCGGTGGAGGCCCCATCCCTGGAAACGTCCCAGGCCAGGTTGGACGGGGCTCTGAGCACCCTGGTCTGGTTAAAGCTGTCCCTGGCACTGCAGGGGTTGGGCTGGGTGGGCTCTGAAGGGCCCTTCCAACCCAAAGTGTTCTGTGATTCTATGCCACCCTGTCTTGTGATAGGTGCCAAAATAGCAGCCAAACAAGGCTACATCTGCCTTTGAGATTAAAGTGCTGATTTATACCCAAAGAGCTGTGACTACAGCTCAGACCAGGGGAAAGAAGTCCCCGGGAGGTGGGTTTGCTGGGCATATTTGCTCTGTCTCTGGGAAAACAGCTCCTGAGCTGCATGGTCCGTCACGGGGGGTGCAGGATGGTGATGCTCATCCAGCTCCCAGTGCGGACAGGACGAAGGTTTGTGATGGCTGCAGAGAATGGGTCCTGCTCTTTGTGGCTGCTCAGCTGCTGGTGCAAGGCGAGTGACTGCAAGGAGGTCTGGCGCTTTGCTTCCCTCTACCCGAGATCATTTTAGCTTGGCTTTTTAGTCAGGTTTAGTATTCTGCTGGGTGCACTGATAAACGCGAGCGTGGAGTGGGTGCACTTCAGAGCATGATTCTGCAAAGTTTTGCTCTATTCGCAAGGCACTTGGAAGTCTTTTTAGATGAATTACTCTTTAAATCCACATTTTTCTCCTGCTCGTGGTCTGTCTGTCTGTCTAATCTCTATTTGTCTGGGCAATTGTACCTCCTGTCTCTGTCTGCAGCTGATGATACTGCTCCCGAGAAAGATACGGGTGTGTATATTTAGAAAATGTCTCCTGCATTCCTCTCCCACAAGGGACACTTGAAATGGCTTTGGAAAAAAAAATAAAAGCCAAAAAATATGGCCCTTCACTCCCTTGCTTCTGCCTTATTAGAACAGGGCCCTAGGCAGGAGTAACGCCAGGGAGCCATGCGCGGTGGTGGGGCTGGCAGTGGAGGAGGTGATGCGCCGGTGAATATTTACCACACCTGGAGAAAAGATTCAGTGCTACGGACTTTTTTCTTTTTAATTCGGTAAATCACCTCGTGGCGCGGTTAAAGCGCGGCTGCCGGAGGAGCGCGGGAGGCAGGGAGGGGAGTGCAGGCTGGCGGCTGCAGAGCCGGCCCCTCCTGATGAGGTGGGGCAAAAAACTCAGCGGGGTTAAAAGCTCCGTGTGAGAAGCTCCATGTAAGCTTTCCTCAGAAAGGCACGGAGTCAGGAAATTAAGCAAGACAGCAGACAGGAAAGAAGGATGTGGCGTGTTATGGTAATCGCTCTTCTTAATTGCTTTGACTCCAATGACCAGTCATTTCTTATCCTAACGAAGACATGATAGCCATCCGGTCCTGATTGCAAAGCAAATCCCAAAGGTAGCTCCTCTTCTTGCTCCGTCATGGATCCAAACTGCCTTGTGCCTCCCAGCCCCAGGGTGTAGCCAGTGTTGGGATATAGTGGTGGCCGGTCTGGGGGTCACGGTCCCATGGGGGGGCTGAGCCTGACAAGCCCAGAGGGATTTTGCCGGAGCGAGGGGTCGTGCCAGGCATCGGTCCGGCCACCTCCGCTCCTGCTGCCTGTGATGACCAGGGTATAGACAGGCAGGGCAGGGATGCTGCCATCAGGATGTTACCAAACCCCGCTGAGCTAAGCAGGGTCCAGATGCTCAGCTATAGAATTTGCACTGATTCCTCAGTAAACTCATGGCCTAAACCGAACAGGAGTGGGTGGAGAGGTGCCTGCTGCTTTTCAGCTGGGCTTGATCCAGCGCAGAGTAATTGCGATGACTGTTTCACTCTGTGCCTGACAGTTCAGGGCTTCGAAATCCCCCCCAAAAGAGACCTGCGTATAGAGACTTGACTTGGAGTCCAAAGCAAAGCTGCAACTGGCAGAAGTGCAGATCTTCAGGCTCAATCAGGTGCACAAAGACAGGCAGGCAAAGCTGAGACGGGAATATGCGGCTTCAGCTGTGCACAGAAAGCCGCTGAATTTTTCCATATCAGAGAGATGCTTTACAAAAAGGAATAGTCTGGCCTGGGGTTTGCAGGGGGGAAAACAACAGTGGTGACGATAGCAGCAACAAAAAGCTCCCCCTGCTTTCCGCACTGGTGGGAATTGCTTGTTTATTCTCTTCCGCTGACTTTCCGAGCCAGCTTTCTCCATTTACAAGTCGAAAGCACCTGCCCGTTTGCCCTTGGTGTGTCCAAGCCCCGCAGCCCGTCGGGGAGGGTGTCTGCCACCAACGGCACGGGGGGCAGCGAAGCTGCGTGCCCAGCCCGGCCGCGTCACCCGTGTGAGAGCTGGGCTGGGGATGCGGCCACGTTGTGGAAAGGGGCTGGCTGAAGCAGTTGTGGGTATTTTTTTTTTTTTTTTTTTTTTTTTTTTGATGCGGCACAGTGATTTCGTGCATTTCTCCTCGTTCCCTGCGATGTGCCTCTTGGTGATTAAACGAGCAGTTCAGCAACAGGGGGAAGGTATTGTTCATGCTCTGAACTGCGCTGGAGATCGTCAAAATGAATCTGAGGAGGAGAGGAACGCACGCCGTTGCTCTGCGGGAGATTTTTAACTAGTCTTAGATATTCAGTCCGAGTGAGAGAGGTCATGTTTCACGAGGGGAAAACTTTGCTGCTAACAGCAACACCTTTCTCTCCAGTAAGGAATAACTTGCTCAGCTCAGGCGTGCAGTCAGGAAGCCCGGCTGGCCCAGCGATGGCCATGAGAGGACTTTCTTTCTCCTCCCTGCTGCATTATAATTCCCCCGGCATTGCAGCAGCGACGGACACTCGGACATTGGTTGCATTAAACATAGGGTCAGTCATTTCCCTGCCTTCATTCTTTGTCTGTAATTCTGCATCTAATGGCAGCAATTAGTCACTGTCTGAGAAGGGATGAGCAAGCTCCTGGCTCATCCCTGCTCTCTGACGGATCTGCTCCTCCAGAGGGATGGAAAGGTTGTTAGCAGAGGGTTAGTTATTGATCGGCTTAGGGGAGAGAGAGGGTCCAGAGGTGAAGCTCAGCACCTAGTTTAAGCGATGGGCCAGAGGAAGGAGAAGAAAAATAGGCTGGCAGCAGCCCCAGGGAGCCCACAGCCACCGTGCCACAGATGCAAAGGACAAATGCTTATTGATTGGAGAGGTGTTTTTGGAGGTAGGTTATTTCTTTTTCCTCCCTAAAGCAGGGACCAATTATGGCTTTTGACTGGCAGAGACAAATGCCAGAAGTACCAAGCCTGGATTTCCTAGGGCCAACCCGCTTCTTCTTATGGTGGGGTTGCAAACCCGCTGTGCTACAACGAGCACCCCTTTTACTGGCTGGAAGAAAGAAATGACGTCCCGTGAAGGGGGACGGGGCTGCTTTTGTGTGCCGTTCGCTGCCAGTTGTGCAGGAGCAGCTCTGCACCCTGGCTTGCAAAATGGCACGGAGGAAAACAAGTAAGGAATAAGTCGCTCTTGTCTAGGAAAACCATGAATCAAAGGAAACCCTGAGTGCAGGGCTGGCGAAGGAGCTGGGTGCTTTGGGCAGTGGCTGTGCTGGAGTGAGGCGAGAAGGATCCAGGGAGGATTCGATGATTCGATCGGCTCGTTTCTGGCACTGACTTTAATTAAGTTGTGCAGCAGATGAATTAAGGCCATTGCCAAGTTCCTAGGAGGGACGTGGGAAGGAGCTTTGCAGTGGATGAGGGCCAGGCTCATGTTGGGGTGGGGAGTTGGGGGGAGGCTGTCCGATGGGCTCTTCTCCCCCACCTCGGCAGTTTGTCACACCTCAGGGCCTGTTAAACACCCTCTGACCTCCTTCCATCACGATCATGTCAAAAAGAGGGATGAGGTTATTGACCGTGTCAACAGGGCTGATAAATCACAGTCTCCGAGCCCGGCATCACAGGATATCCTCAGCCTGATTGGGATGGGTTTCATCCCCTCTGCCCAGCTCTGAGGGTCCCTCCGTGGGTGCGGAGGCAGTGGTCCCGGAGAGACGTCAGTAATGATGCTTCATGCTACCAAAGCTCTTCCTTAGGGCCTCAGAAGTGTTTCTCCTTATGCCATATTCCTCACCTCCTCTTGCCTGGGCAGTAGTAGCTTTATTTCCCAGATGGGCAGCTGCCTGTATTCGCTGATGAGTAGACTTGCTCCTGGAGGCTCTTTTCTCTTGAAAGGAGGCACGAAACCATTTCTGCTCCTCTGGGTCAAGGGCTGCACATCAAGACAGGGGCACATTAGAGAGTAGGAGAGCTGACAAGCCCACCCAACCCTTGCAAGCACCACTGCCAAGGACCTCTTGATGCCCAGTCCCATCGGGATGGCTGACAGCCAAGCTCAGCCCAGGTAGAAGCAGGGACGGCCTCATCTGCGGGTGGGAAGAAGGGATATCTGCACTCCTTCCATGCCTCGTGTTGTCTCCACCCTGCAAGTGATGGAGCATGACCCTCTTCTCTGTAGTGATTATCCTGTCCTCGGAGGCTTCTTTGACCTTCAGCACCAGATGGATAATGCTGCGGGCAGGCAGGAGGAAGGCTCGGGGAGCGCTGCCTTCAATACGGCTTCGCCCTCCTGATTTATACAGGGGATAGAGCGGTGCTGATGCACGCTACTGCTCATAGATTATCTTCATTCCAGCAGCAGTCAGGCAGACAGGAGAGGTAAACGGAGAGCTATCCACCACCCTATCTGTCACTTTCCCTCCGGCAGTGGCGGTGGCTGCTGCAGAGCCGTCTCTTCTGAGGGGAACTTTCCCTCTCCATCAAACACGGCAAAGAAAAGTCATATTCTGCAAATGGGTCCATGCATCTCTGGAGAGCTCGTCATGGCTGTGTCACTCCCAGGCCTCCCTGGACAGGAAAATGCTGGAGAGGAGCTGATAACCATGGTCTTGGGGGAGTGGAGTTAGGGTTCAGATCTCTGCTTAACCAGGAGGTTGATCAGGGCAGTGCTGGGACTCGCGGCTGTGTTTCAAGGTCTGGGCTTGGTAGTTCAACCAGACGAAGGTAAATCGAAGGCACTGGGGATGCAGTGTGATTTCTTGCATCACTTTTTTTTTTCCTCCCCTCCCCTCACCTCTCAGGCCTTCATTTCCTGAACTGGGATTAATCTTAATCTTGCTTACCCTCCTCCTAAGGGAGCAGGGAGGCTTGTTCTGTTCGTGTCTGGCAAATGCTCTGAAATCCTCTGATGAAAGGTGCTGACAGAGCACCAAGGATTTCCAGGATTCCTGGATTTAGATAAATAGATAGGCAGACAACTGGTGGGAAAGCATTGGGGACTGAGGAGGTGGTTTTATCAGCCGTGCCGCCGCACCGCATCCTGCTCTGGTGGGGCTTGGTGTGCCAGGGTGGACCGGCAGCGGGGTCCCTGCGAGATTCCCCGTACAAAAGACACAGAGAAGCCCATTTTTTATAGCAGAAAGCGGAAAGTCTTGCACCAGTGCCAGGCAGGAGCATCTCAAGAGGAGGGGTGGGAAGCCTGAAGGCAAGTTCTACATTTCTTCTCTTGCTGCCTCTCAGAATGCATGAATTATCCAGCCTTTGCCACCCGAGACTAGGATCAAACCCAGATGTGGAGAGTGCTGGCTTTGCTGCCAAGGCTGGGCAGACGGAGGATGCACTGCCAGCAGGCGAGGTATGGGGCATGCAGGCATGAAACCCAGCACTCCCTCTTGGAAAGCATCATGTGCTTTGGGTCTGAATTTATTTGAATTCCTGCTTTTCTTGGGTTTGTTTTGTTGGGGTTTTTTTTTTCTGTAAAATAGTCATGCTTTAGATCTCTCTAGTCTTTTTTTTTTTTTTTTTTTTTTTTTTTTTAATCAGCTGTATGTAAAATGTGCCCAGTAGCCCAAACATAATGAGTTTACTCAGTGTGGAGCCCAAGTAGTGCATGTGTAGAGAGAGTACACCACCTGGCTCTGCAGATTCCCAGTGCTGCTGGTTTGTACCACGCGTGTTGGGTAGCTCCAAACGAAGCCCTTCCACCTAAACCTCTGCAGACTTCGGGGAAGATGGAAGACTATATCCCAGTCCTCCTTTTGCTCGGGAGGCCCCTGTTTCTAACACAAATCTGATCAGCATCCCATGGTTGAGCAGCCTGGGCTTTGGTGCATTCAAAATTGCCCTGCGGCATACGATGAGCAAAATTTGAATGCCTGGTGAGCAGCAATCCATTGAACAGGAGCAAGGGGATATATTACTCCAAATGGAAATAATTTCTATTGCTAGGGAAGAGAGCGGCCTGTTCTGAGCTATTGCACTGGACCGCTCAGTAATTTGTGTGGTGCAGATGGGAGGACAGAGCCTTACTTCGGGAGAAAGCTTGAGTCAAATTGTTCAGAAAGAAACATAGTCAGAAAGAGCCAGGAAGCATAAAGATCAAAGTTGAAAATCATTTACATTTCATCAAGAACTTGTGGAAAAAGGACAAAAAAAAAAAAAAAATCCGTCTGTTATGCTAGTGTTTCAGCTAGAGGAGTACGATTTAAGCTAGGAGGAAAGCACGCACAAATTGACGCTTCCCTGTATTTTCAAAGTGAGAATTGACTGCTGAGCCACAAGTGTTACTTGAAGTGACATTTGTGGATGCATTGTGAAAATCCTCAGACAGACAGCAAAAAGTCTAGTTCAGCACCCAGACAAATGTCTCTTTGAACCCCATGACGATCTCGCGAGCGCTCTGACGGCAGAAACGCACCGTGGGGTCCAGGGGCTTGGAGTAGATGGCATTGAGGCTATCCATAAAGGTTGGTTGCTTTTCGATCTGCTCCCCGCCTTTCACCTCTAGTTTTTGAGGCAGGGAGAGCTGTCGGCACCGGCAAGAAGCGGTGGGTCCTCCAGTGCTGCCGGCGTGCGGAGGGAGAAGCAGACACAGGCAACGCAGCGTCGGGATGCAATTTGTCCTCTTGCCCAACTCCTTTGAATGTTCATGTATCGTTCCTCTATCTGTAGCATTTTAATGTCTTTATAAAATGTTTCCTAATGACAGAAAGATAATTTGGCTAATGCAGCTCTGCGCAATTAGGTTCCCTAGTTAACATCATGTTCCTGCGTCAGATGCCCTTTCATCTCCTAGCCTATTTTTCATACCCTCGGTAAATATGTTTAATAATCAATTGGCATATTATTAACGCACAATAACGATCTTACTAAATCGAAGCTCAATCTTTATTTGAGACACTTACAGTAAATATTGACTGTTCTGCAGAATTATGGCAGAGCCCTGAGCAGTCTGTTCCAATGGGAACTGGATCCATTTTTTAATACTAGTTATTGATTTTCAGCAAGCAAACTGCCTTGAGGCATCTGTGGTTCTTCTCCTCCCCTGTGAGCTGTTGGGAGGTGATGGACACGCACCAGGTAGACGATTTCCCTTTGCTCCGGCAATAGTGCCATCACTAGAGATGGGCAGAGCTAGCGGGCGTTTCTCCATCTCCCCTTGGAGCTTTCCCCAAGGGCAAGGTCACTCCCGTCCCCGCGGTGCTGGCAGGGGACAGGTACCGCCTGGCCTGCTCCTTGCCGTTAACTACTGTGGTGCAGCTGAGCGAGGAGCGTGCTGCCACCCACCGAGGTGACAACTGCCTGCTGCGAAGATGCCAGTTTAATTTTCTGCCCTTAATTGCTGCCGAGGAACAAAAATAGGCTTGTTTGGTCATTTGATGAAGATTCCTGCCAGCTCCCATTTTCCTGCTGTCCTGTGGCCTGTCCACATGAGGGCTGATGAGAAATGACACTCACCTCTCCCCGCACGTCCCCGGGTGATGTGCCACTGGCATCTCCACGTGGACGAGCCGGCCGACGTGCGGGTGACATGTTTACAGCCCTGCTAAGAGGACCCGCTCTCTTCCTCCATACTCTCTGTATGTCACCAATTCATCCCTTTAATCAGGGCCAGCCTTAGGAGGACTTTTTTGCGTGCTAATTTGGATGCACATCCCCATGAGTGAGGCCAGTTACCCTGCTCGTGCTGTTTGATGATGATGTTCGACCATTTGATGATGGTCCCACCAGCTCGATGTGTTAGGTTGCTTTCCCCAGAGGCATGGGTTTTAGCTTTCCCCCAGTGCTTACAAAAGCCAGGGGAATAGCGGACATCTCCATTTTTTGCTCGGGTGGGAGAGGAGGGAGGTGGAAATTAATCACGTCCCATGCCAGATCTGTTAGCAAATGCCTCGGAGAGAGCAGGCAGGGTGGTTTTTCCCTGTTATTATTTTGCGAGAGCTCTATGTTCTTCCACGGAGAGAGGTTTGAAGGGAAGACTGACTCTCAGGGCTGTGAGTTACCGCGTGGCATGTTCTGCACACGTGGAGTTATTCGGGAATGACTTTGCAGATCATTCTTATGGCGGGCTAATGCGCCTGTTGAAGCTAGCAAGGGACAAGGACCATCTTTGTGCTAGGTGTGTGTGCATGAATGCAGGGATAGCTGTGCACACCCTGAATCCAGAGGAGCTTCCAGATGTGGACAAGCCCTTATAAATGGCTGTGAAGCCCTGTAAAGACGAGAGCTAATTCCTGGGCCATGGGCTTGTCTCCACGCCCACAGCTGGGGAAGGGCTGCGCCTTGCCCATAGCTCATTGAGATGTGAAGTCCATTGGCGTGGCTGACTGTCTATGTATATTTATGTAGAAGACTTTGCGTCCCTGGAAGGTGCTGTTGCTTGTTATTTTGACTGATTACAGGAGAGTGACTGTACTACAATAGCAGGAGCCACTCATTAGCTTTGGCGTAGCGAGAGAGAAATCAGCAACTCATTCCAGCCACATCTGCCCCTGGAGGTGAATATTAAACAGGAATTGATCCTGGGTAATGAGAACACAGCCCGGACTGCTGCGATTAGCACTGGTTGAATTTTAAATAGTTAATTATTACAACAGGCAGAGGGAGCTTGTTGGGGGGTGGGTGAGTGTGTTGCCTTCAGGGTGGCGGGTGTATGTTAAGGGATAAGGGTTGGTGGGGTTGCAATGAGTGTTTGCAGGGGGATGTGGATGGGTCGTGTTCGAGGGCTTGTGTGCACATGGCATACGTGTAAGCGGGGTGCACCGGGGTTGCTGCCTGGAGAGTGCTGGGAGGGCTTTTATCTGGGTGAGGAGGTAGGTGGGCAGCCCCGTGCCTTTTGGGGATTTGGAGGTATATATCTTGGAGCGACCAAGTTTTGGGCAGGGATTGAAAGAGATGCTGGAGATGAGGGTCTGGGGACACATGTCTATGTGCTGCTCCGCCTGAGTGCGCAGGGTCCATTTCCAGTCCCTCCAGACTCAGGTCAGGTAAAACCCGGAGGACTCAGGGCAGACAGCAGGTCCGGAAAGCTGTGGTGGGAAAATATTGAAGCCAGTTTTTCTTGCGTTCCCTCATGTCTGCTGGCTTCCTTCTTCTGGAGCGCTGCACAGAAACAAGGGGGAGGCAAGAGAAGGTGGCGTGTGCCAGGGCAAGGCATGCTATCTGCCTGGAGACAGGGGAATTATCCAGCTTGAATAAATATCTTTCAAAAAGAGAGGAAGAGAGAGAATTTTGCCCTTCTTCTCACCCCATGCCTCCCAAAATACCAAATCACCATGATTAAAAATTGACTCAAATGGACAAGCAGGCGCAGTAATTGATTGTGGCCTTTCATTCTTGCAGCCACACTTAATTAACCTTTAGACTCAAATACCAAGCACTGGTTAGACAGAAAGGTGTAGGCAGGGAAGAAGAAGACAGAGCCTGTTGGGAGGATCCTGGTCTGTAAGAAGTCCTTTGGGGTTAAGATGCCTGGATGACGCTGGGATGCTCTGGGGAAGAGCAGGCTACCTGATAACGCGAGGCTTGGGGGCTGGAGGTTTGTTTCCCTTTGCCAGACTGCAGAAGGCAGAATAACTCCAGATTTTTTTTTTTTTCCAGATTTTTTTCCCCCCCAGCATGTTCCAGCTCGGCTTCATTTCATGTGCTGTTACTGATATTTATTGCTGTCATTGTGCTTAGGACTGTAGTCAGAAGCTGACGCCAAGTTATGCTCAGTGCTGTAGGAAGCCATCGAGCTGACAAACTATGCACTGGTGGGTTTGTCTTCGTGCTATAAGCGTTACCTTGTAGTGGTGGGAAAAAAAAATGACAAAATGTCTGGCAAGGAGTGCTATAAGTGGACTCAGTGGTAGTAAAGACCTGTCATTTGAAGGGTGCCTGTTTTTCCAGCAGTGTGGCAGGCTCAGAGAGGCCAGTGCCGAATCTAATGCCTAAGATGCTCACAGGATTTCCTTGCCTGGGATGATTACAGTTGACCGTCGGCAGCATCCGATGGGCGTTGGACTAGATGACTTCTAAAGGTCCCTTCCAACCCAAACATTTGTATGATTCTGTGATCCTGGTGTGTGTCCTGTTAAATCGGTCTCCAGAATTGAACCAAGAGCATGTGGCAAGTGGGGATTTACTGTGGCCCTTCCCTTAGGGAAGGGTTCAGAACACATTGTTGGGTATGAGAATCTGAGAGAGTCAAGAATAAATGTCCTGACATTGGGCTGTGTGGAGCTTGGTCTTCCCACAGTATTACCTCCTAGGCAGACTTTCCCAGGCTGTTCCCCTGAGGATCTGTGGGAGAGCGTTCTTGGGTGCAAAATAGCTATTTTTGTCTCTTTGGAGGCCTGCCTGTCTCCCACGTCACCCTTTCCATTCAGCCGTGGACCCTGTGCTTTCATGCTCGTGATCTTTAATGTAGAGGTCCTCTGGCCTCCTTACAGCATGAGTTGTCTCTGCTCTGTGCAATGAAAACGTGCTTTGACCTGGAAAGCCATTGCCAGCAGCAGATGGAGTAGACCTGCAGGCCAGACCTGCCAGGTGCTGTGGTTGCTTTGGTTTTAAATGCTTTGGTTTAAAGAAACTTTGAGTCTGCCCTGGAGTTGGGGATGTATCAGAGGAAACTTGGGGTGAGGCATCAAAATGTAGACTATAAATGAGGTTGCTCATTTCAGAGGAGACAAGGATGAACGACGAGGCTCTGAGTGGTTGATCTAATGAAGGCAATGTGGCTTTGAAACTCTTATATAGTATGAGTTCTGGTTTTCAGATCAAACCCTGGTTCAGCTTTAAAACAGGATGGCTGGTTTGGAGAGTATGGCTGAAACCCAGAAGCCTGAATACAAATACCTTGCGTTGCCTGGCACAATAAATAGGAAGGGTTCCTATAAGAACAGTGGCAGCTCTTGAATGTCCATGCGATATCGTTTGCTTCGAGACGTGTGAATGCCTGAGCATCAAGGAAGCCGGGTCCCAAATTTTTGGACAGGGCTGCGATGAGGCAGAGCGATGCCTGGGCTCAGCTCCAGCTCCAGACTCGGTGGCACTTTCCTTTCGGTGAGCTGGGTCCTACCTGCAGCTCTTTCTGTATGCATCTCCCTGCGATCGGGGGCCTCGGGAGGTTTTGAGACAAATTGCATTTGTGCATATCAGATGGAGACTTTGGGGGTTTGAGCAGGAATTCTCTGCCTTTTGTCTTTTATCATTAGGAGTCAGGGATGGAGGTGACAACAGAGTCATGTATGAATGCAAAGTAAACAAAGCTGTGTGTGGGTGTGATGACATGTTCCTTTTGTCCATAATGTATTCATCCTCTGAGTGCTCCAGGGTTATGCATTTAATTTGTTGTGCAATTGGCAGCTTTAGAAGTACTTAAGCATCCACCTATCCTTGCCTAAAAATAACTGAAAAGCAAGTGGGTTTTTTTTTGTTTCAGGATGAGGGGAAGAGAGGTGGGCCAAGGAGGCAAAAGTATTCAAGCCAGGAATGCGTCACAGAATCCTGACGGATCCACCATGATTTTCTGGTTATTTCAGTCTTTTCTTCTTCCCTTCCCCAGTTAGAAGCAGCTCTGGCCACGAGCAAATATAAAGGAAGGGAAAGGAAGAGTAGGCTCGTGGTTAGAGCACCAGCCTAGGATTTAGAAGATTTGGGCTGAATTGCTCATTTTGCTGCTGTCTTTATGTGTCATCCCAGGCTCTCTGTGCCTCTCCGCAGTCATAATAATATCGCTTCTGCACAGGGGTGTTGCAAGAGTAAATACATTAAAGATTGGGAGGCATTAAGGTACCGTGGTAAGGCTCCTGCATAGCAAGAGAGCATGCACTTGCAAATCTCAGCGGCTCAGAGGGCCGATGAACGCAACCTCAAATTTATTATTTTTAATATCCCATTATTTCTGAGTCAATCGGAAGATTTTGAGCCGACCGTGGCAGGGAGAGAGACCTGCCTTGTCAGTTCCAAGGCAGCTGCTTTGACTTCGCTCTGTGCCATTGGGTCCCAGCTCTGTCTTTTGTTAGAAACAGGACCTGTAGGAGTATCTCCAGCCCGAGGTGGATCCAACACCCATGCCACTGGCAGTGCGGGCTCTCTCTGGCACTCTTGACTGGGTAATTTAGGGTTTTGAATTAGTCTGGGTGCTTGGCACTCCTCGAAGGCTGGCCTGTAGGGCTCAAGGTGCTGGTACCCACCAGCATCTCAAACTGCTTTATTCAACCCAGCAACGCAGTGGGTGGCTGCAGAGCTATGGACCTGATGCTACTTGTGCAAGGGTCCCGTGCAGCAAGCCATGCTTTCGGGGCAGCTCCTGTCCGTATTTAGCAGCGGCACCATGCAGGAGCAGTTTCTGAAAGGCTTGCAGATGTGTTTGGCAGATGATAATGGGGGTGAACTTTTTGTTTCAGATCCTACAGAAGTTTGGAGCTGAAAAACCTTGTGAGCCCAGGGCCTGTACCCCTAGGAAGATTAAAATTCCCTACCCCTACTTTGCAAAGGCACTGAGAGTCTGTCTGGCAAGACAGGTTCATTAACAAATTAATAGAATAATCAGCGGGGCTTTGTGTGCGTTTTGCAGATAAAAAACTGGTAACAGCATTCTTTGGCTCTTTAATGGACTGATAAGAGCCAACTATCTGCTCCATGGCGGGGCTAATCACGAAGATAACAGAGGTTAAATCAACTGCAGGGCCCTGGTGAGGGTACTCACAGAGGGAGCTGCTTTGGGGATGGATGGAGGAGGGAGCTCAGGGGTTTTAGAAATGATAAAAGGGAATAGGCAGCAAAGTGAGGGAAGGGAAGGGAACAAGCATCAGCTCCCTGAATATTTTTAGGAGCACAGTGCAAAGCCCACAAGAGCTGCACCTCTGGGAGGCTGATGCAGTTAAAAAGTGGCTGGTTGGGCTGTAGGGAGCTCCGTCTGCTCTCAGGCCTTTCCATGGTCATTTGGACAAAGAAGAAAGTGGTTGCATCTTCTCTTTACGATAAGGAGCTGGGGACGTGTTTCTTAGGGCTCCGGCAGGCAAGAGGCGGGCTGGGCTGTGTGCAGGTTCCCAGGCTGGTGCAGCAAAGCCAAGGCACTTCATGGTCAATGGCCCCACCACCAAAAGTCCATGCAGAGCCAGGCGTGAGCCACTTTATGAGGATTTCAAGCTCCATCTTAAAACAAATCAGACTGGAAGGTTAGAAACCAAACTACTCCTGTCTGTGCTTAGCAGCTCACCTGCCGGGCATCCCAGACCAGCATCCTCACCGCTGCACCCCGGGGGCCAAACACAACGGGAATGAGTGGCAGGTGGAGGCAGCTACGTTGGGCAGTGCTTCCCATCCCTTTCAAATCGAGGTGTCTCCTGGTCTTTTTGAACAAAGACCACAGCCTATCTCCTCTCCACAGGCCTTCTGCCACCTGCAACTTGCTGCAACTGGGAGCAGCCCTCAAATTTGCAAGTAGGAGAGCCGCGTACGTGATGGCTTTCGCAGAAGCGGCATTTTGCCTTCATAAATTACAAACGTGTGCGCTGAAATATTGATGGCGATAGAAGAGAGATCCTTGGGCTCGCCTCAGGAATGCAGCGGTGGAGAGCAATCAGGATTCAACGCTTGTTTTGCTTTCTGCAGCCTCCTCTGTGGAGGTTTTGGGGTGCGTCTGGCGCCCAGGGAGCTCTGCTTGTGTCATGCCGAAGGTGGAGGGTTTGTCCTTGTGTCACCTCCCCAGACTGCCAGCGGTTTGCTCTTGGGGCAGGCTGCAAGAGCGGGTTGCGGAAAGTGGCCGTCGGGGCTGTGGTGGGAAGCACTTCCCTCTGTCTTTCCCTGAAGGGCTATTAATTTATACAATATTTGCTTTGTTAAAGAAAGGACATTGTCAGGCGGCTTTCAACTGATGTGTGAAAGTGACTCTAATAAGATGTTCTGGGGAAGCCTGCAGGCAGCCCCGCCTCTCCTCCAAACCTCTCCAGGTCTCCTTTGAAAGGAGCATCAGCAACCTTGATCCTCCTCCTCCACTAGCAGAGGCACTCACCACACTCACTGCAAACTTCGGCGCACGGAGCTGGGGGTGGAGGCGCCGGGCAGAGCGGGAGGGCCGGGGAGCCGGGCTCGGCGGATAATTGCACGCGTCTGGCTGCCAAGGAAGAGAAATGAGGAGGAGATGGCACGGAGGGGTGGGAGTTTTCTTTGGAGGAGCAGCTGCAGCTCGGGGCTGGCGCTTGGCTAATCAGCGCGGCGTGGAGGAGACTGCAGATGAGACCTGGCTGTGCTGCTACCGAAGGCTTATGGGCTGGTGGTCAGGGGATGTGCTTGCAGACCGGGGTCTCCTCTCTTCCAGCATCCTTTGGACGGAAAAGGATGGTGAACCTCAGTATGCCATCGCCACCAGCTTGTCCTAGCCCTGGTGCCAGGCTCTGGCTGTCTTTGAGGGGGTTTCGGTGCTCCCTGGGGTCTCCCTGCCATCCTCGCTGCAGTGTGCAAGTTAAATAGATGTAGCTACTGTTGCTCGTACACCGCCTTTCTCCAAGGGACAGCACGCGGTGTGGCTGGCTCTCCCCTTGCATACCGACAGTACGCTGCCTGCCGCACGTTTGCTACCTTCTCCAACGCCGGGGTGAAGAGTGGGGTTATTTAAGGAGCTTCTTGCATCCTTTGCTGGGCCATTTCTTTCTGTTATTGGGGAAAGGCAAAAAAAGCCCCCAAATAAAAGCAACTTCTGGTGCAATGAAGTGCCAGGACCAGCATGTGCAACCCTGAGAATGTACATCTGTGTGCGAACCTTCCTGGCTAAACCGTGTTGTTTTTCAGGGAATTTTTTTTTTTTTTTGGTTTTGCAAATACTGAAGGAATTAACTATTGATTAACTAGTTAATACCGTGCACTCCTATCCCACCTTTCATCCCAGAAACCTCCAATCCCATTACAGATATTAATGAAGCTTGAGCGCAGGGTGATTTGCGTGGCAAAGGGGTAAACTGAGGCATCGGTCCAGCTGGGCTCGCACAGCCCTGCCTGCGGCTCTGCCCGCTCCTCCTCCTCTTCCTCCTCCTCGCTCCCGGCTCTGCTGCTGTCAATCCCAAATGACAGGAGGCCTCCAACTGCCTCGAACAGAGCAGGACCATTAATAAAACATCAAAACCATTAAAATCTAAAGAGCGAACAGAAATGGGAGATAAAAGGCGACTGCATGCCTTGCTCCGTTGGTCCCCGGAGGGATGCTTACACCCCGGGAGGGTGTTAACTTGTGGAAAGGACTTTTAGGAGGTGCTGGCAAGCAGGAGGGGAAAAAAAGGAATAAATAGGTACAAATAAAAGGCCCAAGGACGAAGGTGAGGAGCCCACGGGGCAGTGGTACGAAGGTGCAATGTGGTAGCCCAGAGCAATCTCGTAGTGCGGGGGTAAAGAGCCTTAACATGAACTCCGGCAGTAACAAACTGCCTTTTTCTTTTCTTTTTTTTTTTTTTTTTTTTTAATTTTATTTTCATAAGGGTTCTGGGGCTGCTGGGAGGCTTAATTAATTAGTTAAGATGTTTTCCACTGTTATTGTGCCTCCCCTCAAAGGCTTCTGACAGTAAATTCTCATCAAGTGGAAGATCTAATAAGTGTCAATTATTGAAGTTTGCTAATTGCCAGATAATAATAATGCTGATTAATAGTGCTTTTAACACCACTGTTGATTTCAAATGTGGGTACATGCGCCGCAGCACCATTGATTTAAATTGTAATTTCTTCTGCTTTGTGGCTAAGTGGGGTAAAAGTCAGGTCGGTGACTTTTTTTTTTGGTCCAAAGAGCGTATTGTCCTAACCCCTGTCTCTAAAAACCTGCAAAGTTCATAAGCAAGCAATTTAAAAATAAATAAATAAGTGCGGGAGGATAATGCATCGCGGAGAAGCGGTTCGTTCATTTCCTTGACAAGTGTAATTTAATTTTAATTATTTATGATTCTTCATCGCCCGCTAGTAAATGTTCTGTAGTATATTTTGTAAAACTAATGAAGTCTTAGTAATAGGAGACCTAACTTGAGCCCCGCGTGGAGCAGCGGGAAGACGCAGCTTGTCTCTCGCCTTCTGGTTAGCGCTGTATCGGACCGGTGACGTTTTGCGTAATTATTCTTTGTGGATCCCACCCAGGTGGGGATGCTGCTGCTCCGCACGTGCCCGTCGCATGGGAAGCGGATCCCGAAGCTTTAGTCTGGACTTGCTGTAAAAGTTTTTGCTTTTTGAGCCGTAGCGATGGGACAGAGCTGCGGCAAGCGGGGAGGCTTGCCCTCGGCGTGCAGTTAGAGCATCCCACACTGCCATGGGGTTTGCAATACCGCTTGTGAAGTTGGGTTTTCCTCTAAATTTTTGATTTCCGCCTCTAAATGCCCCAAGAGGGTAAGGAAACGCGGGGCAAGGAGGGGAGGCTGCTTGCTTTGAACTTCCCCCAAAGAGGAAGAAAAAGTATGTTCCTCCACCGGCATCGTGGCCAGGGTTTGGGATGGGCGCGGGATGCCGGCGTCCCCGGCTGCTGGCATGCAAGGAGCGGCGGATGGATCTGCTGGGCGGGCATGCCCAGAACAGCATGGGGCGTTGAGCGGAAACCTAAATTTAAATGTTAAAAAGCTTTTGTTCATTACTGGTGGCATTTCCTCCCCCTCCCCATTTGTCACTTGGAGCGGAGCTGTGACTCTTTTAATATCAAACAAATAATAAGCTCTCTCTAAAGTGATTTTTCTGACAAGGAGCTCAATATATTAAACTTTATCTATATTTTAATAGCCAATTTCACACCAAACTGCCTTCTTAATAATGTATTTACCACCTGGGGATATTATTCCAACCCATCTGGAAAGAATTGGAAATTAACTGTCCCTAAACTGAGTCTGTGTGTGCTTTAGATGCAGTGGAGATAACAGCGGTGTCATTCCTAGGGGAAGTGGGGGAGGAAGCTCATCAGGCACCGAGTAAAATGTCAGCAGCAAAGGCAATAGCTGGCGGGGAAACGAGCGCTCTCCTTTTTGTAACCGAGAGCCCAGCCCCAGCCCACCTCAGGAATTCTCAGCCACTTGGGGAGCAGCCGATAGCACCTCAAGGGCCTCTTCTGCGCTTGGAAGAGCGGAAGGGTTTGGTTTCCAAGGATGCTGCATAGATGCAGGGCTCGGGGGAACAGCAGCATCGTGCCGGGCAGCGCCGTGAGCCTGAGCGTGCCGCTGGTCGCTACGTTGGGACCCCGCTGCTGCAAATGGGCACCCAAAGGATGGGAAAAAGTCGTGTTCCCCCAAGCCGGCGCTGCTAATGGGAATTAATCTGGTCGGGCAGCGCTTTTAACTTGCTCCATTTTAGAGCGGTCCTGTCCAGGTCTCTCTGATCCCACCTGAGTCAATGCTGTCTGATGCAGCTTAGGTGGATCGCAGCACCTGCTCTCCATGCGTACGTGCAAGCACGTGTGTTTGGAAAACATCAGTTTGTTTAGTCTAAGTCATATATATAGTTACTGTTGCTATTTGTTTACTTCCTACAATTTCAAGGGGTTGACCAATTCAGCTCCCTTGGCTCTAGGTATTGTGTGAAAAAATATGTGATGGTCCCAAGCCTGCAGAAGCAGTGCCCTTCCGGACAGAAAGCCTGGCAAGGGAAAATAGCTCCTGTGGCTCTTTTGCCCTCAAAACAGGAGAGGGGTAGGGTGCCTAGTCCAGAGAGCAGAGTCATCCTAACCACAGCTTGCCAAGCTGGGCTTAAATCAGGTTTTGCCAGTATTTCTTATCAAGTATAAGCCTATCAAGGTCTATCGAGGTGATGCTACTCACTCCTGAGCGGCACAGAGCATCGCTCGCCGCCTTTTCGAGGCAGCGAGGGGACGTCAGGGATGCCATTGCCCGGGACATCAAGCCCAAGCCAGAAGTGAGCTTTTCATTTCCCCCCAGCTCCTTCCCGAGCCTCCTGGCTGTGCTTGCCAGGGGAAGACCAGCTGTTTGGGGCAAGGCTGGGGGTTTTTATGCCAGACCTGGTCTGCAATTACGGCACCGGCGATGGCTGATAAAGGGTTTGCAGTGCTCAGGTATCACTGCCGGCATCCCCGCTACACGGCGTAGCGGCATAGACCGCCCTCGCACCCGTCTCCTTGGCAGAAAAATCGCAAAGAATTTCTCCGTCTTAAAGTTTGGTTTGAATTTGACTGTGTTGGGAGGTTTGTTTTTATTATTATTATTATTATTATTTTATTATTATTATACATTTCTGTGAGACGTCACCTGCGCCGAGGCAGATTAATCTTTGCGATGTTTCCTTTTGTTTTTAAAATAATTAAGGGCAGCTGCTACTTAATGTCAGCTAAAACATCCTAGTTTTCAGATAAAAGTGTCTCATGTTTGTTGTTGTAATGAAGCCGTTTGACATCGAGATGAAAGTCTCTGCTGTTTGTGTTGTAAAAACTGGTTTTGACGCCATTTTTGAACAATGTCAAACTGTTTCCTTACATTTTGAACAAGACACGCTTTGATCTAGGAAAAAAAAAACCCAAGATGTTTCAATCAGAGTGAAGAAGCAGCAGCCCTTAATGATTTTAAAATAGGATCAAATTGTAAAATGTTTCAATCATTATGTTATGTCACATAATGACATCCTTGTAGCTGTGCTGTGTGATGCTCAGCGTTGCATTTAGCATCGTGAAATGTTGTAGAAATAATTCAAAATAATCTAAAATGCTGAAATGAAATACTGAAATTGCAAAGTGACCCTTTAAAGTGTCAAAAGAAAATTCTAGTTTCTGGTATTTTTGGAGTCGCTGAGCTCGTTGGAAGAAAGCATGTGGGTACTTTTGTATTTTTTCATTCCGAAACCAAACAGAAACAAAGCGTGGAGAAGTTGAAAGCGCCTTGTGAGATGGAAATTCTCCAAATCGACCCATTTTAGCTATGATCCCGTACTGCTAGGGAGGAGGAGTGGGGCTCCTTGGGCTGCGGCACCGCCCAGCCCCTGCGGATCTGTTTCCTGATGGAGTTGGGAAGCGATGCGGTGTTTGCGCATCCCTGTGTTAAACTGGGCACTTTTGGGGTACCTTCACTTTTTTGCCACTTTTGCAAATTCCCATCCCATGTGGAGGTGCTGGGAGGGGAGGGATGCCATCACGGAGGAATGGAGGCAACAGGGTTCGTGCTTGCATCCCACGAGGTCCAAAGGGCTTGGTGCCGTGGTATCCCGGTTCTCAGGGACTTCCCTGGAGTCGCTGCCGAGCATCGGGGAGCAGGGGGAGCGATGGCTATCTCCGCGGTCCCCAAATCATCAGCTAAGCACGGAGCCCGCACGTGACAGACGGGTCAAGGAGGAGAGGTGCATAAAGACTGCTTTAATCCTGCAAGGGGAGGATACGAGCGCTGACAGTTACCTGGGGACCCTGAGATACCAGAATCCCTAACTTAATCAGACAGATAACGGGAGCAGCGAGAGATGAGGCAGGAGCAGGAAACACTGAACAATAGGAGCCAGCCCCGCCGGGCCCCCGTGCTGCGACTGAGATAATAAACTATATAAAAATCTGTCACCGTGCGATAAGTGATGAATTAGAATCAATTATATGTTTAAAATAATAGACCTCCCCATGGTGTTACCCTCCAGAACAGTGATGGCTTCTGCCTGGGCTTGGCAGAGGTGATGGCAGGCTTGCTGGCATCGTCACCATCAGGGCTGGGACGCCTTGTGCAGGCGGCTTTGCAGAGCCGGGGAGCTCAGCACGGTGGCAGCCGAAATCAAGACTGGCAGCCGAGTTTTTGGCATTTAATTTTGCATTTTCTCCCGGTCCCAGCAGAGCCGCGCAGCACGTGGACGCTGCCGGCTTGTGTGGTGCCCGCGGCGGGCACGCCTGGTGCAGTGACCTCCAGCCCGCTGTTCCTCGCTATTTGTAGATTTTAGAGATTTACCATTTTTCTTGCATTATCGGCCGCTTCACACGCGTGGCCTTGCTGCTGCTCCCTGCGTGGAGCAGCTATTTCTGAGCCGCTGAGTGCTGTTCTGCTAAATAACGCCACTTGAGTGTGTTTTTCCCCTCCCTCAAATGCCAGGAGGACAGCCGAAGGTGTGAAAATGCAAGATTAACCCTGTGAATCATCCATCAAATGATGCGTTGTTGGTTTGCAAGCACGGGGCTGGCAGGAGGGGAAAGCATCCAGACTTCGCTGCCCCGCTGCTGCGTGTTGGATGGGGTGGTTGGCAAACACTCCCAGCAAATCTCTTGTGGGGCGGTGGGAAGAGAGTGCCTGTCCAGCCCGGTACTTAATTTGAGTTGAAAACAGAGATATTTGGTCGTTCAGCCATGCTGCTTGCAAAAGGGGCTCAGGAAGAGGACTGGGGCTTGGGTGAAGATCTCACCTGGAGGTGGTGGTTGTGTTTATGAGCTGGTCTGGTCATTTTGGTGAGGATCAGACCGATGTGCTTGCTTTTCCTCTAGAAGCTACGGTGCCGTAGCTTGTCACAGTCTCGCTGCGAGGGGCTTTGAGACCACTGGGCTCAGTCTGTGTCCTTCCTAGGCACGTTTCCAAACCCAGCCTCTTTAAACAAACACGTAAACCTGCTCAGGTGTTCTCAGATGGTTTTTCAAAGATGTATATTGCTCTAATTAAATATTTTTCCCGCTGAATGCAAAAGCTGCCTGCTGCCCTCCTCCAGCCACATCCCTTTCTTTCCGCAAGCTGGGGGGTTTCCCAGCTCCCTGCACTGACAGGAGGGAAAAATACTCCTTGTGCATCAAAAGTTGAATTGGAAACCCATGCCTAGCCTGTCTTGCTTTATTGTTTTGTTAAATAGCACAAGTTGCAGCCATAAAGCCCCTGGAAGCCTGTGCTAAGCAGGGGCGCTGGGACCAGTGCTAATGGATTGAAGTGAGCGGCTCACCAGCCACAGGGGTGCCCTGGGATTTCGCTTTTGAATCTTATTTACATTCGGACTAACAATAGCTCCCAAGCTTGGCTATAAATAATTTCTAGGAAAGAGTTGTCTAATTAAACGTACAGCAGCAAAGAAAGTACTTTTAACCACAATGCTGGTGTCCTAATGAACGTAATCACTGGATGGGGACAGCTTAGGAAACAGAACTTGACATCTCCCGGCGGAGGCAGAGAGATGGAGGGGAAACATACTTGGGGAGAATTCCCAATCAATATTTAATTGTGTAGCATGTAATCTGCCTTAGTATTTTTTAAAATAAAATTAAAATCCCGCAGAAACTAGAGAACCTTTAAAGCAGATTTGAGGAGGGGGAGCCTCTTTTTTTACAGCTGTCTGGGGAGGGAACAGCATCTAACTGCCCCTGTAGGCATGCAAATTGTTCTGTAGTTGGCAAAATGGCCTGAATGCAGGCTTTGATGGCATGGATTTACAGCCTTCCCCCTTCCACTGCGGTCTTCCTCCTCTCCTGGTGCCTCAGTTCCGCTGCCTGTAAGAGGGGAATACAGAAATTCCCCTGGACTCCACAGATGTCCAGCTATAGCTTGCATCTGGAAAGCATTTTGAGACTCAGAAGAAGTGAAGTTACCCATAACCAGCCCTGTGCCACGGTGATGTATGGCTAAAAGACAACCGAGAGCTGGTGGGATTGGGTGATGGGCAGAAGGTGCGCGCTGCAAACGGGTGGGCAGGTAGATCCAGGTTGAGCTTGAGAGGGCAGAGAGGCTCTTGGGCAGGGCCTGATGCTGAACTGGGAGGTTTTGGCTGCATGCGGGAGTAGGCAATGGTGTAAACGCCTGAGGAGTGGCCGGTCCCTTGCAGGATGGACCCGTGTTTAGTAAGGCAACATGTCCCCAGCTCTGTGAAGTGTCACACGGGGTGCTGGGTGAGCCATTGGGAAAAATCCAGCGTGCAAAGGCGTCTAGGGGCTGTGCTACCCAGGGAGCAGTGCTGTTGCTGGGGCAGTGGACGTTCTGCAAGAAATGTGCATGTAGGTAGGGAGCGTTGGAAAAGTAGCCGTGGCTGGTGCCCATCAGGTTTATAACGGACCCGAAGCCTGTGTCCAGGGGTAAAATACAGCAAGGCAGCTCGCTGGCAGGCTGTGCATGCTGGCTTGCACCCTGCGGAGTGTTTGGGCTTCCCAGAAGGCTCAGACACAAAATAAGGGAGCCAACTGGTGTAAATTAACTGCATCTCCAGTTGGAGCAGAGTTGTTGATTTATGCCGGTGGGGCCTTAGAATCATAGAATTGTTTAGGTTGGAAAAGACCTTGAAGATCATCCAGTGCAACCATTAACCTAACACTACCAAGTCCACCACTAAACCAATTAAGGGGAGAGTAGTAATTTCATGTTTCCTGGCTTGGTGGCTGGATTATTTTTTAATGAAAGTAAAAACTAGGGTTGGAAAGGACCTCCAAGATCACCAGTCCAACCATCAACCCAACACCCCCATGCCGACTTAACCATGTCCCCAAGTGCCACCTCTGCCCGTTTTTTGAACCCCTCCAGGGATGGGGACTCCCCCACCTCTCTGGGCAGCCTGTTCCAATGCTTGACTACCCTTTCCATGAAGAAATTTTTCCTAATAGCCAATCTAAACCTCCCCTGACGCAGCTTCAGCCCATTTCCTCTTGTCCTATTGCTAACTACTTGGGAGAAGAGACCAACATCCATCTTCCAGCATGGAGGAGGATTTGGGAATAACAAAGCCCTGAAATGCAGTTTCCCCTGGTTTCTGGTGGTGGCCTAGGCAGGGAGACGCAGAGGAGGGACAGCGGTGGGATGCTGGCGTCTTTTCTGCCTGTTGCAGCTCAGACTGCACTGCCAGCCCTTGCTCCATCCCCAGAGAAAATCCTCCAGCTCTGCTGCGATTAATCTAATCGGCCACTGGATGTCAATGTTGCCTCATCCAATTACAAGTGGGAAAGTACTGGATCTTCAGAAAGGGGGAGAAAATGCCGCTGTCAGAATAGAGGAGGTTGGATGTTGTTTTCTTCTGCGAAGTTGGCTATTAAGCACTGTAGGGCCATGCACGAAGGTACATTGCTCTTGTTTTGCTCAGCCAGGCAGGGATTTGATCCAGTCTGTGTAAAGACTAAACCCTGATTTGGGACAAAAAGCCTCAGCAGAATGAAAGGCCGGGTACGAAAACGTCTCCCTGTCTTCGAGGCACAGCTCGGTGCGTGCTGAGCTGTTGGTGGTTGGCATCAGGCCCTTATGTGATGTTCAGGGGGATGGTGATGCATCTCCTGTGGAGCTGGGTGCAAGGAAGGTTTGAGGACGCGTAGTCAGAAAATACAGCTCTAGAAGGGGAGGATTTTCAGCAGTGTGCGAAAGCGGATCTGGATTTAAATGTTGCAGCTTGGCCTCTTCTCCCTTATCCATCTTCTAGCCAGTCGCAGGGAAGCACAGACAGCAGCTGCATCCTGCCAAGATTCATGATCAAGAACGCCTCTCCCCCACCTCCTCCTTCCCTTGGACAAATATTTTAAATCCAGGCCCTGTTTTGGGAAGCAGGTGCAGCAGCTGGGCTCTCCAGCCTATTTGCACGCCCAGATGGGGCATCTCAGGGGGGAGCGCGTGTCCTTGGGAAACCAGGACCCCTGACTTTTGGTGCAGGTCTGTAGGTATGACCATGATGGGATGAGCAAGGATGGGGCGAGATGCATCCCAGTCCTCTCCTGTGTGCTCTATGGCAAGAAACCATTTAATGTAGGGCTCCTATATTAAGAAGACCGGGCGTTGCAGAAGCTGTGCGTGCCCTTTGCTTGGGTAGCACATCCCTGGCAGCGAGACCTGGGGGCTGGTGAGGGCTCCTTGCCCTCGCTTGCACCCCTGCAGCAGTTAAAGGCAGGACATTGCTCCCCTGAGCTGTCAGCCCGCTGCCTTTCTTTCCTAGCAGTAAAAAGGAAGGAAAATGGACTCGTGGTTTCCATCCCTTTGGAATTATTCCCCCGCTTTCACGTTGGGTTCATTTGAGTGTGTTAATATCTCAAATTTAATGATAAGTCTAACAGAATTCATTTATAAGATAAATAAGATGTTATTAGTACATTAGTAGCAAAAAATGTGCAAGGACACTGCTAATCTAAGGTGAAAATGCCTTCCTGAGTGAAATTTAATTAGCAGATTGTGTTCTGTTAGTGACTTTTATGGGGAGTTCATGAAAATGAATACAAATATGATCCAGGCAGCCTCTCCTGTGAAGTGAGAGCCTTGCTAACCTACCTTCCCTCTCCCCACCACGCTGCTGCCAACGAAGGAAAACACCAATGTGTGTCCTATCCCTTTGCCAGGACTTTCTGGAGGCAGAAAGGCAGCCTGTGGCCACCTTGCAGCATAGGGTTGTGGCTGAAAGGCAGCAAGTCTGGGTATCACGTATGTTGAGTACGCTCACAGCAAGGGAAATGGGGTGGGGGAGTCAGAAACGTCCCGTCTTTTCCCCCTGCCTGAGCAAGCAGCTGGTCGGAACGGCTTTTCCATGATAAGAGCAAGTGATGGTTATGGAGATCTCCTTTACGCTCCAAATTTTCTCCCTAGCCAGATGTCCTGCAGCGGTCAGCACTGGTAGCAGAGGCTGACAGGTCCTGCAAAGGGCCCATCACAGAGATTCAGCATCAGACTGCCATGTGCTGGCAGACCTCTGCGTTCGTGCAAGCCTGTTGGCGAGTGGTAGCTGCAGGGGAATGGATCCCATCCAAGAACATCATACATCTTTTAAAGACTTACGGTCCCCTAGCAAGGCGGAGGGTGTTGTGCAGCTGTTACTGCCAGGCTGGGCTGGAGTCATGCGCTGTAGAGATGTGCCCGTGTCCCTTTTCCTCCTGGCTCACCTTGCAGAGCCAGCGCAGCGGGGACTCCCATGAAGGAGCCACGGAGGTGATGTTGATGAGTCTTCCTGGGTTTTGTGCTAAACACCAGCACTTGGGGTGTTTCCGGAGCTGGAAAGCATTCCCATGCTGCATGTGGTTTCAGGACCTTGTAGGTGACTTAGGAAGGCAAACCATCTGGGCATCAGCAACAAAAAAAGAAATAAATTAAAGACACCTCTGTTCTCAGTCTTTCCTGGGAAGACCATCTTGCAGCCCTCCTTTGGGAGTAGCTGCCACTGTGGCAGAACCTCCTCCACCCAATCTAGGACCTTCTGGTCCCAGTCAGCGTGTGGCTACGGGAGATATCCCTTGGTGATGCTGCTAGCTCCTTGCTCTTGGGACCAAAATCCAGGGTTAGATCCTGCCTCGGCCAAAACCTGTAGTAAAACTCCCACTGACTGTGGGGCGGCCGGGAGGTCTGGACACCGTGCAACAGGCTGCCCGTGCAATCTTTGTTTGAAAGTGCTAGTGAGGGTGTTGGAGCTCCAGAGGAGCAGAGAGGCTTTGTGCACTGAGAAGTAGCATGAGAGCAGTCGCCTTCCCCTTAGCAGACCTGCCCCATCCCTTGTATTCATGCAGAATGAATCTGCTGACCCCTGGCAGGCTTTTGAGGCTGGAGAAGAGTCCACTAGTTACTGCTGCCAATGTAGGAGGCATCTGGTGGGGGTTCAAAAGAGCCTTCTCTCCCATCTGTGGGTGCAGGATCCAGCTCTTGCTGATTTCTTTGCTGAACAGAGGCGGAACAGTGAAGCAAATGCATGGGGAGTCATTATTCATGCAGATGATCCTCACAATTCAATAGAGGTAATTAGGAGAATGATGGAGGAAATTAGCACTTTCTGCGGGTTTATTAATATTAATAAAATGATTCCACGGTTAAAAATAATAATAATAATATTAATAAAATAAATACAAAACTGCAGAAGAGCTCTGCCCAGCTACTAAATACCAGCCTGCTCCAGGCAGTGATCAGCCAGTAGCTTGAATTAGTCTTCAGCGACAGGTTTTTTTGCCCTCTCTAAAGATGGCATCACAGAAGTCAGGATGGATGAGGCGTATCTGGGGTCACTTCTTGTTTCCCACTTTTGTCTTCCCCATTAGCAAGAAGAGCTGAAGCTCAGCAGATCCTTAAGACATTGGAAAGTTGAGTGGCTCGTCTTCAGCGTGCCAATGGTCTTGAAAATAGGATGTTTTCTGAGAACTGCCTCTGATGCCTGTTGTCCTCCTGCTTCTTCACCTGCTTTGTCTGTAGTTGGCCTAGCAGGGAAAATATTCTCACATTCCCACTCGCCAGAGGCTGGGTGTAATGTGGGTTCCTGGGTCTGCCATGGAGGCCCGTTTCCAGGTTGCCCTCTCAGTTGCATTTCCCATTCCCTCTCGTATTGATCACGGCAGCGGACTACGGACCGCTGCCACCGACGTGCAGTGTGGCCTTGGGCGAGTTGTTCAGCTCTCCCTGCTGCTGGCGTGCCAGATATGCTGGAGTATTTGGAGGAGGTTATTTGCAGAGGGTGAGGACATCATAAAATTAAAGATGGCACAGAATGTTATTAATGAAAATACATGACAAATGTATTTAAACATGTAAAAATTTAATTAGAATTTTGATTATTAAAATATTGCTAAAAGTGCTTACTGAAGCCCTCTGCTTTCTTTGGAGATCAAGGCTTTTTCAGTTTCTTGCATGCTAAAAGGAGGATTTGGGGTTAAGGAAGGGAATAATTGGTACCAAGTGACTTCTGCGGAGGGCAGTGGGACTTTTGCCTTGGATCTTGGATGCAGGATTAGCCCTGGCTGTACGTGTGGGAATACCTGGCTAGACTGGATTCTTTTAAGAAGGCATTAATGGGGTTTTGCAGTCATTGAAGCACTTCTTTGCTGGCTAGGAGGGACATGTGGAGAGGTTCAGTGCTGGGCTGGGGACTGTGCTTTACTCTGAGGATGGTGGAGGATGGCAGCAGGCTGCTGGCGGTGCTGGGAATGACAGGAAAGTCCCTGGATGGGGTATTGGACTTGCAACTCCTCCAGCCATGGGAGATGCGTGCATCTCAAAATCTTACCGGGGGAGCAAAGGAAAGGTGCTCTGAGGTCCCAAGCTGTGTGCTCTGCGCCCTTTCCTCCTTGGCACACCTAGCATCTCCCTGCACGGGGCACCAGGGAGCAGCTCTGTTTGTTTTCACTCCGCGGGGAGCTGTGAATACGCTGGTAACAGCTCTCTCCTGGCTGACCTGATTGCATTTGCACTCCTGAGTTAGAGATGCCGGTCTGGTGGGTGGTGCCAATTCCCAGAGCCTTCTCCATCCGTCTTTATTTAAATGGGAAAAGATCAGAGCAGTTGAACCCATTGCTTTAATGATAGATTCCATTATATTAAACGGTAATTGCAAAAAATCAGTTTCTATAATTAAAAAAAACTCCACAGCTAGACATGGTGGCTTTCTACTGGTGCTTTGCTTTACATGTAATCTCCATCTTATCACTGGGGATCCTCACGTCCTCCCCGCTTCTGTGTCGCATACGGGCAGCGAGAGCACCAAGCACTTCATCTCCGGAGAGCCGCTGCTGCAGCTCCGGGATCGGGACCCAGATGGGTTTCCCTCTCCCATCCGCCCGTGTCTTGGTAGCCATGCCCAGGGCTGTATATCCTGTGCTGAGGTGGCAGAGCCGGCGAGGGGAGGCAAGTATTTCCATTCCAGAGGAATTTGCAGGGCTGGCAGTTTTAAGGGAGCAGGGGGGGGGAAGCAACCCTATCTCCCAACTTGTAAATTAAGCAGATCTGGTCTGGAGCTGTCACCGCAGTAGAAGAAATATGAAACCTCTGGGGTCGTGTATGCAGAGTAATTTTTCTGACTGTAACTCTACTTAAAAGTAAGGATATGATGAAAATGCTTAGAGCATTTTAAATGGACCCAGCAGAGATCTGATTCAGCTCCAATGAAGTCTGTACAGACTTTATTGGGTGTTGGCTTACTCTAAAGTCACTAACACCAGAGTTTAGTGCATGGCTGAGGAATAAATTGATTCCTTCTCCTTTTTAACCGAAAATATTCTTAGATGAAAGAAAAGCAAGAGTCGTCTTTTTAAATTTATTTTATTTTGCTGGGTTGCAATGCAGGAGAGCGAGGAGGTTGGTAATGTTGAGGTGAGACACTGGGGTGCTTGCTCCCCACCTTGATCTGGGGTGCAGGTGGGCTCCACACCGAACTCATGATGGGTCAGGTCTCCAAGTGATGGAAAACCCCCAGAGGTGAAGCTGACCTTGAAAGGCGTCCAAGGTTGGTTGTCTGTGTTTGTCAGGCTCCCTGCGAGAACGCAAACTGGCCATGTGAGAGATTACAGGATAAGGCTCATTTTAAAGGAGATTTAAAAAAAAAAGAATGGGACCTTCACAAAAGCTCAGAACATAACCCAACATGAACCTCTCTTGGGAGTAAATCGAGACAGCTCCAGTTCGGCTCCCCGGTCTTTGCCTCTCGCTTTGAAGCGGCTGAGCTGGGTGCGCCTGGCTTCTCACTGGCGGCGTGCAAAGCGAGCCCGGTGAAACCTTGCAGAAAAACCCTTTGAAATCGGCTGTGACCCTGAAGCTGTCAATCTGTGCTGTGTTGTATTGCAGGACATGCCGGGTGCGGGGAGTTCATTTAGGGGAAAAAACAGGAGAGATGCATCATGACCTCTCCCGGGCACGCAGGGATGGGGAAGGGGTGTGTTTTCCTCCCCAATTCTGCAAAGACCCCATCTGGCTCCCCTCTGCTCCCAGCCCTCCTGCCTCTGCCTTCTTCCAGCAGGCAGGAGCTGAGAGCTGGCCCATCCACGAGAAGTTCTGAAGGCTCGTGCGTGTTGGCTGGTTGCCTCGGGAGAGCGGGCGCATGTGCAGGTGCAAGGACGAGTGTTGTCAAGGCAGAGGCAGGCTCCTGGGCTCCCTGGGGTGATGGTGGACAGAGCGAGGAGCACGTTGCTCCCCGGTGCATCTCTTGTGAGGTTTGTGGAGCCATTTGAGACACCGCAAAGTGCGGTGCTTCTCTCGTGCTGCAAGGCTCAAGCAAGGGAGAAGGAAGGTTTTGAAGCTCACGTCCGTCTCTGCATGATTAGCTCCCTCTCCGCGGTGCTGCTCCCATCCCCCTTGGCCATTCTCTCCAAAGCGAGATGTCTGGACCAGGCACGTCATCCCAGGCAGCAGATGTAATTCCCTTGGTTTTATTTGGAGGGGGACAGACAGGGCAGGGTGCCTTCCATCGTGATGTGGTTCAGCGGAGAAAGACGTGCCGGGCTGGCCAGCCGGCCTCATGAGACCCTCCTTCTGCTCCAGCATCAGGCATCCCGCTTCAGGGGAGGTTTTTAAGCGCCCAGGTTGCAGCCACAATAGGCGTACACGGCGGAAGTTGCTGCTTTTCTTCTCTTTTCAGGAGCGTAGGGAACGCCCCAAATCATTGCCCCATAAGAAAATAATAAAGCTGGCTTTGGTGGCTGATGGAAGACTGGGCAACTGTGAGTGCATTCACATGTGCCTCCATGACGTGTAGCATCGAGATATTCAGGATTGTGGTGAGATGGGAGGAAATTGGGATGGAGAGGACCCAGCTTCCCCCTTTCTCCCCCCCCTCCCTTCCTGCCTCCCCTGGATTTCAGTGGTGCGAGATCTTCACCCCATGTGTTGGAAACAGTATCTTGGAGGAGCCTTGGAGCCATTTGTTTTCCATTTAATTGGCTAGTGGGGAGAAAATAACGAAGGGAAGTCATGCAGGGGAAGTTCTCATTGGTGCTGTTTTTGGCAACAGAGTCACAACATCCTAAATTTATTTATTTAATTGCATTATTAAAAGTATAAATAAAAATAAATCCAGGAAAGCAGCCGGATCTGTGCTTTGCATCTCTAAAATAGAACCATAAATGCCACGGAGCACTGGGGAATGATTTATTAGCCTGTTATCATGAGTGACTGGGACGCTTTCGATGGAGTCCTTGCTAATTTCTAACAGCTGCATTAAATCACAGATGCTATCAGCTATTATAAAATAATCACCCAGCGGTCTGCAAACCAGCATGAGCCCAGGGTCAGTGCTGGAGCCCTTCATTTGTTTCACATCTCAGCCCTTCCGATTCCTGTGAGGGTGGGAAATAAATAGGACTTGTAGTGGCCTCATTTTATCATCCAGGAGTTGACAATAAATAAAACCTCGACAAACCTTTTTCTAAAAGGAGTTTGGACTGGAATTTGCAACGAGAGGAAACCTTGTTTTGTGCTTAAATATGGCCGTGTGATGTCAGGACTCCTGGGTCCTATTTCTAGCTCTGAAAGGGAGCCTGCGTTTGCTGATTTATCGGGCAGACGGAGGATTTCAGGGTTTCGGCTGCAGACGGGGCTGGAAGGAAGAGAGAAGGTCCTGTGGCAGTTAGGGACATCTGTCTCGGCTCCTCCGCCTTTGCTCCTTGGTGCTGTTTCAGACAAGTCACTTAAATTTCCCTACAGCTTGACTGCCTTCCTCTCCTTTGACAAATAGTGCGTGTGTTTATGTGGCTGGGCTCCAGAGGGGGTTAATACTTGGCCTGGAAATCTCTTTAGAAGTGCCAATTTGTAGCAACAGAGAAACAACAATGAATGGGAGAGCCTTCGAGGTCCTGAAGAAGTGAGCGAGTGGCTGCTTATCAGGATGGTGGCTTGCAGAGCCAGCCGCAATAGCAGGGGTAGTTTTAAAGGAGATGGGAGGGAAAAAACCACAAATAAATAAAAATAAAGCAGTTAGGAAGAAAGTGCCGCCCATCTGCAACGCTCATATTTTTCTTGACAGTTTTGCTTTATGTTAGAACAGCTGCTTAACATGAGAAACACCGGCTTTAATAACAACATACGTGAGGAGATGCAGGTTGGGGCGAGCGAGTGATGCTGCTGGCTGATGCTCTCACCTGGGGACCAGTAGCCCTGGGCAGGGTGACCCTGGTGTCTTGCACCGAGCACATCGAGCCTGGGGAAATCATTTTGGATGATTTTTGCCCGCTGTTTTGGACACGGTCGTGGTTTTGCAGCGCTGTGTCCTTGCTTGAATCGGCGGGGTAGAAGGGGCTTTTGCTCTGAATATGGTAGAAGGAGCCTCAGGGCTGTTTGTTGGTGGAGGAGCCAGCTCCCGGTGGCAACCTAGGATGCTCCAAGGCCACGTGTCCATGGGGAATGGTGTGCACTGGAGGGACCCTGGGCTTCCAGGGTGGCCTTGGGCAGGTATCTTACATTCTCAAAGACATTCGGGTTCCTTTGTCTTTTCCTACCTCATTATTCTCTCTGCAAAATGGGATAACGGGCTTTGCAGCTTGCAGGTTGTTTCCCTACTGCGGTGTCGGAGATTGTCGGGTTGTCAGCAACCTGGAGATAGCAGGGATTGCTGACAGCGAGCAGAACTGAGTCAGTGCTGTGTACAGAAACCTTGCTCAGCCTTTGAAACTGCAGTCAAACCCTCCCCCAAGGTTACTCTCGCTCATAAAGCTTGCTTAGTTTTGTTTGCTGCAGACCTAGATTTTTATCCCAGAATCCAGACAGACCTGGGCTTTGAAGAGAATTGGGTGGGAGTCAGAAGTGAATGGCTCAGACCAGGCTGACTCTAAAAGGTGAATTAAAACTGACCTAGGGAGGTGGAGATGCTCACATCCCCACCCCAGCTTCGCAACTTGCATGTTTATCTCATCGTGCCCAATACCACTGGGAAGAAATCAGCAGCGAGACACGCACGGAGCAGATCCGCTGGTTCAGACAGCGTGGGACCTGCACTGGCGTTTACCCACAGCACGAATCAAACTCCCCGGGAAATTTTCCAAAGCTTGCAGGAACCGAGATCCTTCCCTCACCTGATGTTTTTTTCCCTCGCTTCAGCCCTAGAAGCGAGAATTTCAAAGGTGAAAAAACATCATCTGCACTGGCCACAGGTGGGAAAGACTGAAAATACTGAGAATTTTTATTTCTCCTGGGACTTGCAGCCCGCGAAGCCCGGGTAGTTCAGACAGGCTGAGAATAAGCATTTAGACCTTTACCTGCTTAACACAACTGCCAACCCTGCCCAGCAGCACTGCGGCAGCGAGCATGCAGGGGGAAGGAGGGGGAATGGGGACATTTTTCTCCTACAATTCTGCAGAGAACCCGCTTGGCTCCCCTCTGCTCCCAGCCCGCCTGCCTCTGCCTCTTCCAACGCAGGAAGAGCTCCTGCAAGCCAGCTGCCCCGTCAGCGAGGTGTTCTGAAGGCTCGTGCATGTTGGCTGGTTGCCTTGGGAGCGCGGGTGCGTGTGTAGGTGTGAAAATGAGTGTGTCAAGGCAGAGGCAGGCTCCGGGGCTCACCTGGGATGACGGTAGATGGGGCGGGGGCTGCGTCGCCCTGTGGCGAGAACCATGGGGCCGTTGGGGACCGTCTTGCCTGAGAGGAGAGGACCTGGTTGGAAGGGATGAGGGGTGCATGGTGGGTGGGTGGAGCACGAAGTGCAGTGCTTCAGCTCCCGTGCTGCAGGGCACAAGCCTTTCCTTGCAGGGGAATACAGGTTTTCAAGCTCCCATTCATCTCTGTGTAATTAGTCAGGCATATTTTTCTCTCCCTCCCTCCCTCCCTCTTTATCTTTAGATCTTGCTCTCTTGGCCACTCTGTCGATACCGAGGCAGGTCTGAGGTTTGGTCTGGGCCAGCAAACCCTGCTGCTCTGCATCGGAGCAGGGCTGTGCAGGGCTCCAGGGCTCGCAGTCAGTCACGCCGGCATTGCCCGGGGATGGGTTTGCTGCTCGGCCAAGTGCTGGGGCACGCCTGGTCCTCCGGCCTCTGAGCATGGGAGTAGGTTGTGTTGGCCCAGCCAGCCCTGAGGTGGGTGGCCCTTGTGTTATCCAGGTGTGAGAAATAGCAACGCATACTGAGGAGAATGGCTAGACATGATTTTCCTTTCTTTCACCTTCCGAATGTGTGCCGGGGGCACCTTTTCTGAGCCTCCCAGGACAGCCGAGAGCGTGGTGTTTCCCCCTTCCAACATCTAGCGTAGGTGGCACAGCTGCACTCTGATCATTTCTACGTCTCTGTATTTTGTAAATAAGCCCAGAGGCTATGCGATGGCTTCATATTTAGAAATAGGATAAACAGGGCTATGTGCTATCTATTTATTTGTTCTTTTATTCATTCAGTTAAGAGCTTGCAAAACACTTTGCAAGCGTCTATGAAATGAGCCTTGTAATGCTCCCAGGAGAGGGAAGAAATGTTCCTGCTCCACTTGGCAGGCAGGGGAAGCTGAGGGGCTCCGAGAAGCTCACTGCCTTGCCCGCGGTCAGGGCAAGACCGTGGTAGGCGCAGGAGCAAATCCCAGGACCCGTTTTCCATTTCTAGTCTGTAATGGCTGCGAAGACTCAAATGTGCATTACATGTCCAGGCTCAGCAATGCTGAGCCATTTGTGGTCACGATCCTCTTTTCTGTTTTTACTTTCATTAAAAAATAATCCAGCCACCAAGCCAGGAAACATGAAATTGCTACTCTCCCCTTAATTGGTTTAGCGGTGGACTTGGTAGTGTGAGGTTAATGGTTGGACTGGATGATCTTAAAGGTCTTTTCCAACCTAAATGATTCTACAATTCTATGGTGTTTCTCTGCTTGTGGACAAATTTGGGAACGTGACTGTGCCTCCGCACCTTGTACCAGTGAGAAGTCATTAGATGGTGCATGAGTATGTTATTAATGATGGAGAAACCACATCAAACCCAACCTGGCTCCTCTGCTGTCAGAGCTCATTCCCATCCACACGTCTTTCTTTAACTCCTCCATCTCAGAGATGCCTTCAGGCCTGTCCGTGCTCCTGGCCCCTTGGACCCTGGGGTGGCCAGTGTCCTCAGTTGGAGACAACCATCTTGTGCATGGCTTCCTCCTGGTTGCTCCCCCTCTTCATCTGTGGTTCAGGTTCAGCTTGTGGCACTTAAACATTTGCTGTGCTTTTTACCAAACTCAGACCTCTGCCTCCTGGCACTGAGTCAGGCTCATTCGTTGGGTTTGGGGTGAACCTGAGATGGTCATGCATGGTGGGGAGCCACGTGCATGTATGGCCCTGGGCTTTCTCTAGGCTGGCAGACGATTTTGCAAAGGTGAGCATACGTGATACACGTGTGCTCCTGCTTCCTCGGATGGGGTGAGTGTGCACAGCCAGGCAAAATGGCTGCGTCCCTCCCTCTGCGGAAAAACTATGTAGGTTTTTTGGGGCAGCCCCCAGTCCCTGGGGCTGGGAAGATGGGGTGCATGCAGCGTGCTGATGGCTCCATCAGCACCTGTTTTTCGACAGCAGCACCCCCATCAGCTCCCATCCCCTGTGCTCAGTTTGGGGCTATGGGGGGCCCTTCGAGGTGGCAGTGGGGGGGAGCAGGGCCATCGCACTGCCCCATGCTTGGCCATGCTCTGAGCAGAGGAGAACCTGGGGGAACATGCAGTGCTGCTGCCCTGTTTACAGCAGCTCGTCTGCCTCCGCTGTTCGTAACCTACTTTCCCTCCCTTCCTTCTAAACAAGACTTTGAGCCACAGGTGGATGGAGCAATTCTTCCCCTATCCTCTTCCTCTGTCCCCTGCAGCTCAGAGGGTTCAGAGCAAGAAGGGGCATTTTGCAACCTCAAACCTTGTCTGGGGGAGACACAGACAACCTTGTCTTGACAGACACGGGCTCTGTCCCCAGCAGCAGCCTGCCCTACAGCCCTGTCCCCATGCATGGTGGCTGTCCCCAGCATGCCTGTAATGCACACACAGGTACCTGTAACACATTCAGGTTCCCCTTAGCAACCCTGCTATGGAAAACCCATGTCCTTTGGGGTGTTATCGATGCAGGGAGGCTTTGAATTGCTGCTCACTGTCCAAAGGAGATTTGGCCTCATCCTGCACACGGACAAAGCCATGCAGAGGTGGAGACAGGCTGCCTCCCTCCCCCTTCCCATAGGTGCCGTGGGGTTGGAGCCTCCCATGTGCTGCAAATTCTCTGCCTGCACCTGATGATTAAGGGGAAGGCAGGGACTACTTGTGACCTCTCCTCGCCCCCAGATAAATTTTCCTTAATAGGGCATGCTTGCAGGTGTGTAGCCTTCAGCCCCCCTTGCTTGTCCCTGTGGGTCAGTGCAGGCTGTAGCTCTTCTCCAGTCCCCACCAGTCAAGCACTGGGTCCCCTCTGGCGTGCCCTGCCTGCACTGGGGCAGCTGCAGGCACCCCTCCTTGGACCAGGGCTCCATCCACACCGAGCCCAGCTGAAGGTACTCCCCCACCCTGCACTTCCTTTCTCTTCTCTAATGCTCCAACTCCCTCCTTTTGGCCCTGGTCTGATTTTTCCCTCTACTTCCCAGGGTTGTGGGAAATTTGGGAACGGGCTCCTGGAAGCATCTCTTTGGCAGATGCCAGCAGGGACTGTGCAGTGGGGTTTTTGTTGTGCTGTTTGGCAATCAGCTGGCAATTTTGGGTTTTTTTTGCAAGACAATGTCCTCTGTGAAGCAGGCTGAACTTTGGTGCGTTTTGATATGGAAATGTTTTGGCGATGAAGCAAAATGTCGCGTGTCTGTAATCACCCCCCCAGCCCTTCCCTCGAGAGTTGGGTTTTAAGAGAAAGACCGCATGGGAGTTGAAAACTTGCCCAAATGCACTAAATACCAATGGGAATGGTAACAACAACAAAAAAATCTTGGCATCGTGAAGAAAATCTTAACATTTTGCTTTCCTTAGAGGAAAAAACAATTTAAAAAAACCCCTGGGTTGTTGTCGGAAATACTGCTGGAAAATGAAATCCTTGCCTTTCAAGCTTTTCGGGTGATGTTGTGACGGCTCTGCGTGGTTCTGCTATACCCGGGTGTCCCAGCCTCTTTGAGATTTTCTTGAGCAGTGCAGGGTGTTTTCAGGGCTGGTGTTTTTTTGGTTTGGTGGTTTGGTTTTTTTTTTTTATTTAATATCTGGTGTAATGAGGGAGGCTGCTTTTAACTCCACAAGGTGGGTGTCTTCAGAGCTGCCTCTTTTTTTGAATTTCAGTTTTCAGGTTTACATGCAGTTTAAGCGTGCCATATGTCTCTGGTTCAGCTGGGGATTTTAGCTGCATGCTGAGCATTAAGTGTAAAGTAATCCCATTAAAATCCACAGCCATCGCTGTGCAGCTGAGTGGATGTTGCAGGTCCTCCTGAACCACGACCTGCCTCGCCACGCTGTCGGCATGACCCCAGGCTGGGTTTGCATGTTCTTGGAGGGATTTTATGGAAGCGGGGAGGATTTGTGCTTGCATTTAGGGCATGAGGATGGTGTTGGAGGGGCTACCTGGGCATTGACTGCTAAAGCAGTGCAGCAGTCAGGTGTTAGCAAGGAACACGAGTCTCGAGTTTGCATTTTCTGCCCAGGCGAGCTCAAGCACCGCGATCAATTTGAAGAATAGGCTGCATTTTTTTCACAATTACCTTGGCGGGGTTTTGTTGGTTTTTTTTTGCTAAATTCATGCGATAAAATGCATTAGATGTAACAGCACGGAAAATAAAAGTTCAGTTTGTGGAGAGAGCCTGATTTAGTGTGAAGATAAAACAAGATAAAACAACTGGAAAAATTAAGTGGGATAAATAAATTCTGCCACAGAGAGAGGGGGGGAAAGCTGTGAGTGTGTGCCATTGAGCAGGCAGCGGTCAGTTCAGCTGTGAATGGTTTTCCCAAGGTTTTCATCCTGGGAAGGGGGTGATGCTTTGCTGTCCCACCCCGTTTCCATGTGCGGTCGGCTGCTCAGCTTTATCCCGGGACCGAGATGTGATTCTCCCTGCCGCGCTACTTTGCTTTGGGGGTGCGTGCTCCTCCTGCCTGTGTATGGTGCTCTCCATGCACGCTCTTGCTTTCGGGTGAGGAAATGAGAATATTTGGCAGCAAATGAGAAAAGCAAGAAGCAGGGTGGCGGGGTGTGGGGGAAGAGGTGTCGGGATGGGTTGCCAAATATGCTGGGTAAAAATTAGCAGCTGCAAGTGTGCAAGAGAAAAAGGTGGAGAAGAGAGGGGGTAGGGACAGATGGAGAGAAGGAGGGAGAGAAAGAGGAGGTGGGAGAAAAGGGAGGAGGGGATAATAGTGCAGAAAGATATTAGTTAAAAATCTTATAGCCCCGAGCCCAGACGCCATCTGTACATAGCAGGATACCAACAAGACACGGCACGCTGTATTCGCCGTGGAGGTGTTACATACATCTTGGCCAGATAGTGTGGCCAAGATGTTCAGGATTAGAAATTTCACATGTCCCGGGAGAGAGCTGCTTTACTTAAAAGAGCCCCATTTTCGGAAAGCACTGAGCAGCTGTCTGCAAGCCGGGGACTGGAGAGGAGCTGGCATCTTTGAAAAAGCTTGTCTGGGGTTTCCAGAGGGAGATCTGGAGAACTTCCACTTCCACCAGTGCTGGAGGGCGAATCCCTGGGAGCAAGGATTAGCTCTTTGATTAAACAAGCCCAGGTCCTCCCAGGACTGCTCTCCCCTACAGCTCTGCTGGGTTTTTGCTTTCCTTGGGTGCGGCATTAACCCCTTCAGTTGTGAACAAGGCTGAATGGCGTAGAGGCACCAAAGTTCATCTCGGAAAAAGAAAAAAAGAAAAGCAAGCTATTTCCCTTTATCTTTGCCTTAAGATTTAGTTTTTTGTGCCTGCCGAGGACTGTGCTTTCCCCTTTGACAAGGACATGGTGGATTGTTGTGCCTGCTACGGGAGAAGCTGCTGTCCCGGGGTGAAGTGCATTTCGCTGGTGCAGCTGTGTCCGTGCTTCATAGCGTTCCCTTACCCAGGCAGGGTGCTTGTGGGATGGCCCTAGGCTGTGAATATCTGTGTCTTGTTTAAAAGGAGTTAGAAATACTCTTTGGAGCCCTTTTGGAAGGGGCAGTGCCCCGAAGGCCGCTCATGCGCGGGGAAGTGACACTTGCTGGCCAAGCACATAAGGTCCTGGTGTTGTTGCAGTCCCCCCATGCAGTCCCCCCATCCCTCACTGAATTAAACTCAAGGGAGCTGGACTTGCTCCCTGCTGCACAGAGAGCATCTTAGCATGCCCCAAACTGTGTGGAGAAGGGGAAAATAATCCGGGAGCAGCAGTGAGGCCGAAGAATAAAATCCAGGACAGCTGTCTGTAGGTCCCGGCGGCTGCAGGCTGCTCCCCAGCATGGTGCCAGAGCGGTGCTGCTGCTGAGCTGCTCGGCGGCCCCCGGGCTCCGGTCCCTCACTAATTACTTCCAGGCCTGTACTCTTGACATTTGCAAGCTCCTGATTAGAGCAACGAGGGAGAAATCTCTGAGGGAGATGGAGGCCAAACTGCACCACTAATAAAAGCCGAGATTGACAATTGGCTTGGAGGTGAGAGACGGGGAGGTGGAGGGACTCGTCCTTGCAGTCTCAGTTTCCTTCGGAGCCTCTGGGATGATGAGAGAAGGTCAGGGCTTGTTAACGTCACCGTGAGGAGCAGGATCTGCCACTGCCATATGCCTGATGCCCCCAGGGCCTGTGCCAGCCTCCGAGTCCCTCTCAGCTAGGCAATATTTTTAGACACGGACCTGAACTGAAGCCACCTGCATGACTACCCCATATGACCTCAGCTCTGTAAACTGTCTAGGTACAAAAGCGGCTCTGCTTTCGTGTCTGCTGACTTTTGTGTTTGCATCCAGATTTTGTAGCCTCCTGGATTTCGAGTTCTTTTTCCCTGGCCCTTTTCTCCCCCATGTCCCAGCTTGCTCCCTTCATTTGACACCAGCGCTCTCGCTCAGGAGGTCACGTTAAACAACGTGGTAGGACCAGGAGATATTTGTGATGGGGTGGCCCGGAAGACCGGGGCAGCAGTGGCCACTCTGGCTGCCTGCACCCGCTGTAGGATGCCCAAAGCGACCTCCAAGGTGACCGTGGTTGAGACATACCACCTGCAGTCTCCTGCGTAGCTGTTCCAGGCTGCTGGGTCTGTACCCAATAAGGCAGGTTTCTGTTACGTAAATATGTATCACGTTCCCTTTCCAGCCCCCTCTTTCCCCTCCCCGATGCCCCATATATGCTTACTTGTGCCCAGCTGTCTGTAGCAGGCAGTTCAGCTATCTGTCTGTTTGTGCCCTGCCTTTACATCTGTTCATGTAGCCATGTCTCTCCAGCCTCCTCAGAGGCTCTTTCTGAGGCAGACAGGCTTTTTATCCCTTTAAATCTCCCCTTTCCTGAATCGCACCGGCTCTGGCAGGCTTTCTCTACGTCGACAGCTTCCTATCCCAAGGGGTAAACACCGTTTCACCCAGCAGAGCTTCTGGTCCTTGCAGCATCCTCCCCGCTGGAGCTCATCCTGCTGCTGGACGAGGCTCGGCAGCGCCCGGGGCTGGGCTGTCTCGCTGGTGGGGAGCTGCAGTGGGTTTGTGCTGTCTCCTTTCTGCTGCTGCTCCCTCCCTGCCAGCAGACGCGGTTCCTCTGTGCCAGGCTGGGAGCAGATCAGGAAGGAGATGGGGTGTCCTTCCTCTCCATCCTTTCCCCCGAAGGACGCCTGGCACTGAAGCAGCCAACCTGCGTGTTCAGGGTTAAGGCAACTTTTCAGCAGCTGAAGAGCTTTCTGGTGGAAACCTCAGCCCTGCTTTTCTCGTTGCTTCCCTCGGCTCCTAGGCTGTCCTATTTATCCAAGCTGCAGCGAGCATCCCCCTGGTGCCCGCAGCCATAGTTGGTGCCGGGAGCCAGCACGCATCCCTGCAGTGCTAGCCCGTGGCTAGCGGTGTATTTAGAGTCGCTGCGTCCCGCTGCCAGGTACAATGGACCTGCTATGCTGATAGCTGGGCTTGGGATCTCTGCAAAACCCTTGCCAAACCTCTTTATCGGTTTTAGCAGCTGCGTCAGGGTCTCTGGGTGAGGTTGGGGTCCCAAAATAGCTAAAACTCTTTCACTGGTCGTTATGCTTCTCCTCTAGCCCCTGGAAGGGGCAGGTTCCCCATGATCTCTTCAGTAGAAGAGGCAGTTGCCCTTTGGAGGAAGGCACCCAACTGAGGTCCAGCCTGCCTTGGCTTGGGCGCGAGGAACGGTACCGCACACTGCGGGGAGATGGCAGCGTGAGGTTGGTTTTCTTTTGTGGGCACAGAGACAGGTGTGTCTGGATGGTCACCGAGGTCTTGGTGCCCTCAGTTGCTCTTTGAGGAGGTAAACGGTGGCCTCTGGCTGTGTCCAAAGGAGGAAATTTGTTTTTTGCACCACCCTGTTGCAACCGGTGGGGCGGAAAGCCCTCAAGGCTTGCTCATAGAATCATTTAGGTTGGCAAAGACCTTTAAGATGATGTCTGTGTCAGGGAGCGGGGACAGCAGGGACAGGGCAGGGAGACCTTCTGGAACTGCCTTTCAGCCTACGCGACCCTGCGGGGCAAAACGTGTGGCGGCAGGACGTGGTTTTTGGCTGCCCTGCCTGCAGGCAGGCTCCCGAGCCCCTCTCTGCCCCCGGGCTGCAGGGCGCAGGGGAGGACGCGGTGCCAGCCCTGCGCGCAGCGGGGCGGGATGCGCATCAACAGGTGGATGCGGAGAAAGATGCAGCGAGAGGATCGGGGTGGGCAAGGGGGATCCGGCCTCCTGCCGCTTTTCCGGGGGGGCCGTACGGTGAGCGTGAGGCTGTGCGGAGCGCGTTGCTTGGGAGAAGTCCTCTCTGGGGCTGGGGTTGGAATGGTTAAAGGGGGGGGGGGGGGGGGGGGGGTCCCTTTTGGCTAGTGGGAGCCTGGGTCCCTCTGCTCGCCGGGAGCGCGGTGCGGCGGGGGTTAAAGGCTGGCGTGGGAAGCGCCTGCTCGGCTCCCCGCCCGCGGGTGTTGTTGTGCGGGTGTTGGTGTGCGGGTGTGCGGGAGCCAAAGTGCCGGTCAGGGATGGAGCCGCTGCCATGACAACCCCGGGCAGTCAGCCTGCGCGCCCAGGGATGCTGCCGGCCGGCGGGGCTGGGATGCTGCCGCCGCCTCGCCCGCTCCCCCGCCACCCCTTCTCCCCGGTTTTCGGCTGAACCGGGGCTGGGAAAGCAGCCTCCCACCCCGGACCCCGGCGCGGGGGAGCTCCGGGGACCTGGCTTTGCGGAGCCGGGGAGCATCGCTGGCTCTGCTGCGCGTCCGGGCGCCGGGGACCTCGCCTGCAGCTCCGCGGGGAAGTTTCGATCTTACGACAGAATCGGCATTTTGGGGAGCTTTTGTTCTTTTTCCATTTTTTTTTTGGTCTTCGTTTTCCTCTTCCCTCTATCCTTTAAACGAAAGAGCGACAGCCGGCAAGCAGCCCAACTCCAAGCCCGTTTTGCTCCCCCTCCCAGCCTCTTTTTTTTTTTTTTTTTATGGCCGCCCTCCCTTTCCTGCCAGAGACACTTACGTTTCCTCCTTGGGTTATAAACTTTTGATGCCAGATCTCCGCAGCGCGTGTGCCCAACTGAATCTTAAAGTAGCGTCTCGAGCAGACACACATCTGTGACCTTCATCTCTTGCTCTGCACCTTCTCTCCTCCTCTTCCTCCTCCCCCCTGGCCCTCCCGTCCTCCTCCCTCACCCAAGGATACTGGGGACTCCCTCCGGATGCCGCTCGGCAGGCTCAGTGCTCGCAGGCTGCCTTGCCGGGGGCTCTCCTGATCTCCGTGGAGCTCCGCATCGCTCGCCCCGCTGGTTTTGCTCCCCGCCATCCCCACACACACGCACCCCCCTTCCCCCCCCCCCCCCTTTGGCTCCCGGTGGCCTTGTCGGGTGTGTTTTTTGCCTGTTGGAAAAGTCCCTGCTGCCCAGGATGGGGGTCGGTGGGTGCTTAGCCCTGCCCTGGAGGTGCCTAGTCGTCCTCTGTCTCAGGCTGCTCTTCCTTGTGCCCGCAGGAGTGCCCGTGCGCAGCGGAGATGCCACCTTCCCCAAAGCTATGGACAACGTGACTGTGCGGCAAGGGGAAAGCGCCACGCTCAGGTAGGAGCAGCCGGATTTCTGCCTTGGGGGGCAGCGGGGGGGTCCTGGCCGCAGCTCTCGGGGGATGCTGTGCACTGACTGGGGCTGCCGGAGGGTCCTGGGACCGGCTGGAGACTTTGCATGCGTCCCAGGGGCTCATCCCCACGGTGGCAGGGGACACCCCGGCAGAGTGTTTTTTTGGGGGAGCGATGCACCAGCGCTGCGTGGCGGGGAGCGGGCTGCAGCGCGGGGCTGGCAACCTCCCGTCGGGGCTGGTGGGGGGCTGCGGGTGCCAGACGAGGAGCTGACAAAGGGGCTTAGGTGGCAGACAGTGAGTTAGCGCTGCCTGATGCTCCCAAAGTTGTCTCCGTGCGTGTGCCTGTGTGGGAAGGGAGGGGGGGTCTGCACTGCTGGCGCCGGTGCCAGCCTGCGTCGCCAGCGGGTTTCCAGGGCTGCGATGCCTCTGAGGTGTCAGTGTTTCGCCTTGATCACTTTATAGTCTCTGCACGAATCTGTTAATATCAAATCAATCTTTTACTCCAGGGGTGCGTCTTATGAATTCTGATGGATGCTTTACCTTACACTGCTTGCTGTAGGAGAAACGCAGGCAGCTTATATGCAGATGGGCCACTTGTGTGCTGCACGATACAGCAGAGCATCCCTTTTCAGTCCCTGAATGAGTTACAGGTGTACATGGTGCATTACCCGTGTAGGATAGCAGCTCTCAACAGACATCGCAGCAGCGTGGCCAGATGAGCAGATAGCAGCCCAGCCTTTTTCGGAGGGCGGTGGGGACTCGGCTGGTGTCTGGGGCTTTGGGTCATGCTGTGCGTGCTTCAGGCAGCCCAGGGAGCACCCGAGCTGGTTAATCTGGCTGGACAAGCAACCCTGGGACTTGAGGAAGAAGCGTGGGGATGGTGGGACAGGAGTCTGGAGGAGTTAGCCCGCCGCTTTCTCTGCAATAGCGAGCAGCCTGTGCCCCCGTGCGAGGCTGGCTGCTCCCTCGCTCAGACCTGGAGTAGCAGGGCTGCAGCAGAGAGCAGCTGCTCTTCCCAAAGCCAGACGTAAAGGTTGGCATAAGCAAGCCGAGCGTGTCACGCTCTCCGTTAGCAGCCGAGCCGTCGCAGGGATGAGGAGCTTGTGCCGGTTTGAGCAGAGGGTGCTCCGCTTGCCCTGGCAGCGGGGGCACGGGGGGTCAGGAAGGCTTTCCGTGGCTGGCGTGGTTTTTGCGGAGGGGCAATGTTCGGTGCATAACGTGGTGGTGGGAAGCAGGCTCCAGCTCGAGGTGCGTGCTGCCGAGAGAGGCGTTGGTCGCTTGTCTGCCTGCCTCCCGGCACGGTGCCTGCCGGACTTTGGGATGTTGCCTGTGCCGGGTACATCCCTATTCCTCGGTCCCAGCCAGTGACCCGCTGGGACACGCTTGTCATCACCCCATGTAACCGGGGGCCGTGGCACAGCAGGAGAGCAGAGGTCACGTTTCCCTGTGCTCTTCATAGTTGAACTGCAAAGATGATGATTAACCGGAGCTGGAGTGAGCAAGGCGGTTTAAAGAAGAGAAGACAATCCCCCAGAGACGTGCCTTTGGCCTCAGTGTTCTTTTCCTCGCTTTCTGAATTTGTCTCCCTGGTGAAGCGTGGGATTTGGGGCTCTCCAAGGCAATGCTTGTGGAGGTGGGAGCAGGATGGGTGCCTGCTGTGGGCGAGCGGGGTGGGGGGCTGAGCCCCTTCCCCGGGGAGCACCCACAGCTCCGGCGCCACACGAGCCTGCTGCCAGCAGAGGGCTGACTTGGATCTCCTTTTTTTTTTTTAAAGCTTCTGGCCTCTTTTCTGTGCTGTTTGCGAGAGAGGGGATGGGATGTTTGTGAAGCAGCCAGCCCCAGCGCGGTGGGAGGTATTTTAGTCTTCCCGTAAGAAACTCTGCATCCCCCAGTGGGACTCTGAGTGCTGGTAATTAGAGGAAGCCTCTACCCCAAAAATGCTTGTCCTCTCCCCATTTGCCACCTTGGCATCTGCTCCTGCCCAGGCTCCCTGGTGCATCTTATCCATGCTCTCGCCCCCTTCCTTTTTCTTCTCAAGTTTAGCTTTTGCCTGCGGCAGTCGGGTTTCTGGCCTCCAGCTCCCATTTGCCCTCAGTCCACCCCACCTCTTCTTGCATTGCTATTTCCCACTGGTCCCTCTCTTCTCTCCCACCCCTATTTCCCTGCCCCTTTGGGCAGTGAGCAGCTTTCTCTCTTCCCTTGGGGCCTGGAGGTGGGCAAGGCACCGTATGCAGCAACCCAAAGGGGTAGCATCAGCCGTAGGTTGCATGGAGCAGCCCAAAGGTGGAGCGTCTCGGGGACGTGGCTGGTATTTATTTGCAGGCTGCAATACCCTACAGAGAGCCAGGAAGGGGAAACCGCCCTGGGCAGTCTTTCTGTGTGTGTGATGCTTGTGGTAGATGTCTAGCGTGGGGCCCTCGATGGGATTTTTCTCCTGGCATAGAGTCTGTGCACCCATAGTAGGAGCAGATGTGGTGTCCTCTGCTGTCCTCCCCGCAAAATGACACTTTTCTTGGAGCTCAAACCGAAGATAGCTGAGGAGTTGGGCCTTGAGAAACCGAGACCCGTAATTCCAGCTCGTTGTGCTTGCAGAATTAGCTGCAATCCTGCTAGGTCCAGAGGGGCCAGGTCCTCTCCCAGCCTGCTTCGTATGGGGCTGCTGTCTGGTCATGAGTTGGGCTGAGCCTGTGAGTCTCCCTGGCTTCGGCAGGGCTGATGGAAGCCCTTTGCTTTCCAAGATCAGCTCTTTAGCCACACATTGCATTGCAGAAAGGAGGAGATGTGAGAGAGCGGAACCGCGTGCGAGCGGTGGAGGAAACCCGGAGGCTTTTCAGGCTGGTTGTGGTTTTCCTGTATTGGATTTTGGGTGCTTCCATTTCCATCTCTCCACCCTTTTTCCGAGGGAGGCTCAGCATAATCCTTGCAGAAACCGAGGCTCCATCTACAGGCAACTTCTAGGTCATCGTAGATCAGCAGCAAATGATTCCCCTGTTTTCAGCAGAGATTGTTGATAATTCACTACTTTTTATTGTAAGAACAAACAATTCCTGTAATAGTCATGCACCTTGCTTCCCCAGGGAACTCAAGGCAGTTTGCAAATTCTCTGTGCACTATTAAAGAAAATAAAGCTGCCTCTTACCTGACTCTGAAATACAAAACCTTCTGCCGTGAAGCGGGGCAGGTGTTTCGATGGCAGCAGTAACCCTGCGCACCAGTTTGGGACGCAAAACGGAACGAGGAGCGTGCTGGTAACGGACAGGGAGGCTGAAGAAGGTCACTTTTTAATTTCCCAGCTGGGATTTGATACGGAAACGCGGATTAAGTCTCTGCTTTTGGGAAGAGTGCCACTGAGTCTCAGCTTTCTACGCGCAATGCTTCTTGGATGCGTGCCCTGTGAGCTGCGGGGCACGGGCATCCATTTGCTAGGTTGCTTTTGGGGCGTCGCTGGCAGGTCCCCAGCACGGTTAGCAGTCCCAGTGGGCTGACCCCAGCTAGAAACCTTGGGTTGTGCTGTATCCCAAACTTATCGCAGCGGTGGAAGCGTCTTCACCCTCGCAGAGGGCTGTCGGAGTGCAAAGGCGATGCAGGCGGCGGCTGAACCGCAGGTAACGCCGCTGCTGTGGCAAATACTTGAGCGGTATTAAAGTGGGGATGTATAGTAAAACGGGATCGTATTGCTTGTGCCGCCAGCAAACCGACCTTTTATAACAGGCATCAGTACAGTTCATAAAGACATAAAACAACAGCTGCTGAAAATTTCAAGGCTTTACAGTTTTGTCTGTATTTAAGAAATATTGGCTTTTTTTTTTTTTCTTTTTAAGGCAAAGAGAGTGCGTTTCAGTGGTTGGAGGGAGTAGCTGCGAGACAGGGTGTGCCGGGTTTTCTCCTTGGCTGTCACGGCAGGGACGCGGGGACTCGAGGAGACCCCTCTGCTGCTCTCGGTCTCAGTTTCCCCATCTGTAAAATGGAGCCCACAGCAGTGGTTTGTCAGCGATGATTAAGAGAAATGTGCATTCATAGGTGGTGCTAGGGTTGTGCAAGAAACATTTGGCAGGTACATCTAGGCTTTTCTCTGAACTAAAGTGTACACAGATGCTTTTTCCCCTGTATTTAAAGGCAGATTTTGAAGTTGCATCCCCTCCACCTTCCTATTCGCTTCTGAGCCCATGGTCTCCCTCGTTGCTTGTCCATGAAGGAGACCAAAAGACCAGGGTAGCTTTGCTCATTCGCAAAGACTCTGCGACAGGCTGTATTTTGTCAATTAGTGAGTACGAGAACAATTCTAATTAAAAATAAAAAGCCAGAATAAAACATCATGAGATGCTGTTCTTCTATTTATTTTTGCCATTATAGTTTTAATTATTCCTGACAATGCTGCCTTTTTTTTTTTTTTTGGGGTATAATCATCTACCGCAGTCTATTTCCCAGCACCCGATGAGGCCTCAGTAAAATACAACCAGCAGGAGCGGGTGGCAGGACCACAGTCTTTGGGCATAGGTCTGGGAAGTCAGGAAATCAGATTTGGGGGGTTTTTTGGGGTTTTTTTTTTTCACCTTTTTCTTGGTCAATCTGCCGGCCCTCAGTTTACCTACCTGTTAATGGGGGTTGTGACACTGACCCGCGGCCGTGCAACGTGCAACCGATGTACCCGGCAGAGAAAAGAAGCGTTAATGCAGCCACGTCTCGGCTGTTAAATCCTTGCTGAGAAGTGGGAAGAGAGTTGCCGCTTTTTGTGTGCAAATGCTAAAAGCGTGGGGATTAGCGAAGAGCAGATTAGCGAGGACTTGCTCCATCGCTGCTTCCTCCCTCCCCCTCCTACCCAAAAAGTTTTCTGAAGCAGCTAAATATATACCTGCCGTTTCCAAGGTAGAGCTCACTGCGTGGCAGAGCTGTAATTGGCGACTCAGTGAAATTACAGCCACGGATTCTGGCATTTGGATCCTCCTGGCTGGCATAATAATTTCTCCCTAGGTAGCTGGTATTTAACTTGTCTTATCTGCTCCTGATAGTTATAATTACAGTGCCCGCTAATTTCGCTGTGATATGGCAGCCGCTGGAAGGGTGGTTGGAGAAAGGTCGGGGGGTTGCAGGAGGGCTCCCTGCACCCCAGCCCGTTGCACGAAGGTAGATGCCGCTGCCGAGGTGCAGATGCTGAGACCACGCAGCCGGTGCCCAAATTTGCCCGCTCGTGCCCGCTTCTCACCTCAGCGGGGCTGGAGCAGCCTGGCAGCCCACCGCCACACCGTTGCCCTCGTTGGCGTCAGTGGAGGAGATGCCGGAGGGAGTTTCAAGTCCTAGTGTCCTTGCCGCGGGGATAAATCTCCGTCTGGGGTCAGGGTAGGGCTTGCGGGTTTGTCTGGGGTGCCTGTTTGGGTTGCACGGGGAGAGGTTGCTTGTCCCCTGCTCAGGAGCGCTGTCCTGCTGTGTGAGGGGGAAATTCGGGGCTGGCTTTGGGGAGTTCACCCTCAGCCAGCGAGGCTTTCGCTGCTGCTTGTGCCAACACCTCTGCTGCCAAGCCAGTAAGGCAAGAGAGGCTTTGCTGTGAGCGTAGGACCAGGGTCAAGCGGCCGAGAACTAGAGCCCCGCTGACACGGGGATCGTAACCAGAGCGCTGGGGTTTTTGCTTCAGAAAAGCCTGGTTTTGAGAGCGTGGCGAGCTGGTCTGGCTCTGCAGCGGGAGGAGTCGTCACTCGCCGTCGCCTCTCCAAGGGCCAGGCTGCAAGCCCTGGGAAGGTCCCTTTACCTAGCAAAAAGCCAACCCCCACGCTAAGTGTTTGAGCTCTACTAGCCCGAAATAGTTACAGGCGGTGATATTCAGCTCCAGGACTGAACTGTTAGTAATCCTTTCACTATAGGGTACACGAGATCTTCTTGCAAGCATAATAAACTCCCTGGGATTGCAAGTGGTAATAGCTGTCCTTCCCCTGGATCACGCACGCTGCTCCAGGAGCTCAGGTCTTTGTTTCTAGAAAAGGATTAGGTGTTAACGCTGCAAAATGAAACCAGGGCACAGTGGCTGTCTTTCACGTTCCCGGTTTCCGAAGAGTTTCTCTGTTCCCTTGACTGCTCTCACAGTTTGCCTCCTCCTTGCATTTCTCAGCCCTAAACCGCGGATGCTTTTTACAACAGCTGGACATATTGTTTTAAGTGATAATCTTTAGATACTGCAGCTGAGTAGACAGTTCATAAGGAATATCTGATTCGGTGACTATCACTTCTTCCGTCCTTGCGAGCAGCCTTTGAGGGTTAGGATAGTCTGTTTTTTCTTCTTTTTTTTTTTTTTAAATGAGAAAAATAATTCCTCCACAGCCGCTGCCAACAATTCTTAGCCTGTAATGGGTTGTTTACTGCAGGTTTGATTTGATGCGTAGGTCTTGTCTTCCCTGACAGAGAGAACCCTTCAAGGTCGGATCTTTAGTGTAAAATACTCACATATTGTACTCCTGTTTTCCCATGAATATTTCCCAAGATTTTCTTAAAATGAGTTGTTTCCATGACTATACTCACTTGATGGACTAGTTCCTCGGGATACAAATGGGTCTCAAAGTCTGCTTCTCCTTGGAGTGGGAGGATAATGAGAACAACTGTTGTGGAGTAGGATCAGATCAGTAAATTGTGCTGACTCTTATAAGGTGCTTTGTGCCATCTCCAGTTCAGGTGGGGAAACCCGAAGAGCCGTCATATCATCTTGCTTTTTCTTCTCTTGGTGTACCAAGATTTGTGCACGGTGTCACCTCCCGGCTGGAGCCGGAGAGAAGAGGAATAGGAGGCCAGGAGGGAGAAAGTGGAAGAAGAGGCGGAAAAGTTTGGGGGGGTGGGGTGGGTGGAAAAAAATAGGTGCAAGAAGGGAATGAGTAAAGGGAAAAACAGAGCGGTTGAAAGGACGAACTAAAGAAAAAGCAACAACTGCTAACTCCTGTGATGCGAAGTTCAGCACTGGGATGAGTTGCTAAATCAGAGCCCAGCAGTCAGCGTGGATGGCCGGACCACGGGGATGTGCCAGCTGCAGGGAGCTGAGGTGCGGGGGTCCTTGGCCTGAGCCAGCTTGCTGGTGCCCAAGACCTGGGGAAAGCATGTCCCCCCACCTCCTATTTGTTTATATTTTCTCTCTGTGTGTGCGTGTATATATGTATATAAAAAAATCTAACAAATTTCTAACCCATATAAATCCAATTACCCATGTTTTGCCTGCAGGGAGCGGGGGAGATTAATGTTTGGTATTTTGGCAGGAATGTAAAAAGAAATAGGTGGTAATAACAATGAAGGCTCATAAAAAGGAACCGATAGCCATGTCTGTGCCCGGGAACCCGGCCGTAATTCTCATGGGCATTTGCCGACAGGCCGCCCTGCTTCTGCGGAGGGGCAGGAAAGAGCCAGGAGTGCTTCCTGGGCACCTGAGTGTTCATCCTGTGAGTGGCGATGACATTAATGTGATAATAATGGAGGTTGATAAAAAGAAATGGTTTATGCTCCCGGGGCACCTTCTCGGAACACATCCTGCTCTGCGTTGCAGCTGGTGAGAGCCACAGGAGCAGCCTGCTGCTAGCCCCATTTTGCGGAGAGGCAAGCAAGTCCCAGGAAAGGAGGATGAGCGTGGGGGTGGTTTTTTTGGAAGAAGAGATGGGAGCAAGCTCTTCACCCTCTGCAATGAGTCTGTGCTTGTGTTGGTCCTTGCAGATCTGCCTTGGAGTGACAAGGCCCAGAGCTTTTCGGACAGTTATGGCTGTGGGTAGGAGTTGGGAGTACCAGAGTTGTGCTGTGGCAAGAGAACATCTCTCATAACTTTTTCCTCCACTCTGAGCCTTTTTCTGCAGTGCTTATGCATGCTGAGTTTTCCCCAAGTCTTTCCTTTCCCCCGGTGCGAACTCAAGATGCCTTTTCCCTGCAGCTCTCAGGGGACAGTAGTCTTGTCGGAGGATAAGCAGTCACTGCAAGGCTGCACCCATCGCATCACGTCTGTGCTTGGCTTTGTCCCCTTCTGCTCCTCGGTCGCAGCCCGCGGTCTGTCCCATGCGGTGACCACAGTCGAGAGGGTGTCATGCTACCAGGTACCTCTCCTCCCTCGGCTTTGACACTTGGGAGCCAGCCGCTCATCATCCTTCAACCATACCCTCCCCTCTGCCGCCCGGGTGAGGTCCCCTCTTGGGCACAGCGCTGCTCCCCGTGTCCCCTGTGTCGCGGGTTGAGCGCAGCAAGTGGCATCCTGCACTGCTCCTTCCACCGTCACCCCCGGTCATGTATTAATCACGGTTCAGATATTGCATCCCTACAGCGGTTTCTGCCTTCTCTGCTGGCTTTGTATCAGGCTCCTTGCTCTCCGTTTATTACCACCACTGGTTTTATAACCCACTTTATCAGATGACTTTTTTTTTCTTTCTTAAAGAGCATAACCCATGAGCAACTCATCATTTCAGAAAGAGGGAGAGCGCCGTTAGCAGAGGAGAAAGCCTCCATGCTTATACCTTAAATGAAGAGCCTGCTTTACCGTGTTGTTGCATTTAATTCAATCAAGGCAGTTAAAGCAGAGATTTAAAGTCCTTTGTGCGATCACAGGAGTTGCTCTGATGCAGCAGCAGGTAGAAGAAAAGATTGAGCCCATTTCCAAGGAGACTCGAAGTAACTGTTGGAAGCAGCCAGGCCTGGGGCTTACTGCGGCAGCGGCTACGGTGGGAAGCTGTTAGCATTCACGTTGCATCGCATCTCTCTCCCCGTCACCCTCCCTGCTCTTGCTCCTTATCCCCATATATTCCTTTAAGTGGAATTGATTAGTTCAGCTTTTTTTTTTTCCCCCCTTTTCTAATGGTGGGGAGGGCTGTTTTTAATTAATATTCTTAACTGTATAATTGTGCCGGCTGGTCCCATCGCTGTCTGAGTCACCCTCTCCTCCCTCATTCTTGCGAGAAGGCTGTTTGGACTTAATTAAAGTTAGGGATCCAGGGCTAGCAGGAACAGCGGGAGTCTTGCAGGGCTTCTGATGAAATGATGGCTGCGGGGGAAGCGGCTAGTTGCTTCCCGGAGTCATAGATCACAATGCTGAGACACCGTTACGACCGTCTGGTTTGACCACCTGCATTACATGGGCCATTGCATCTCATCCTACACTTCCCATCCTGCGCCCACAAACTCCCGGACGCAACAGCCCCTGTTTTGGGGTGGGAGGAGCCCAGTTTTGGTGTGTTGCCCCTGCTTAGAGACATCCCCTCCCCAAGGGGTCTTTGAGCAACACCAGGGGAGCTCCCCGAGCCCATCGCCGCTGAGGGTGTTGCAGGTCGTGGCGGGGGATGTTGGAGGGATAACGGAGAAGCTGCGTAGGACTTGGAGGGTCTTTTTCGTCTCTCGTTCAATTGCTGGTGCTCGCAGACAGCGCTGCCACCAGAGCTCAAATGCAGCCCAAGTGAGAGCTTAATAAGCTCCGAGAGCTGTCCAGAAAGTTATCCTGACACCAAGTGACAGACTCTCAATTGATATCCTCTGGAGACTTTAAACTCACTTCTGCAAGGTTTCCAAAGCTGGTTTTGTCTCATACCTGAAGAATCCTTTATCTGCTGCGACGCCTCCCGTGCTTTGTCTCATTGCTCTTGACGTTTCTCTTTGTTGCCTGCTGCAGCACAGGTAAACTCTGCTGCAAAACTATTTAAGAGGGGTTTCTCTCGCTCTCTGCTCCTCCTCTGGTCTGCTCTACTCTCTTGCTGGGGTTCCCATATAAACTGCCTGGGCTGATGCCGTTCCCGCTTGGCTCTGCAGGGAACTGACTGGAGCTATGTCGGGACCACTGCTGCTCATTTGAGAGGGCAGGGGATGCTCCAGACCACTGGGGAAGGGCAAATATAGTGTCTGCTGTGGAAAAAGGAGGAGAAATGGTCCTAGGAGATCGCTCACTTTCCATCCTGAGAAACCTCTGGAGCAAACATCAAGGAAAATCTTTCTGATCGGCTAGGAAAGGACAAGAAGCTCTGCCACAGCCAGCGGAGATCTGTCAAGGAGAAATTGTGTCAGACTCCTCTAATATCCGCTGTATGACAGTGTGACAAGCCTTATGGGCAGTGGGGGGGGAAGCAGGAGATGCCTCCGATGGTGACCCAAGCAAAGCTGTAGCTACTGCCCTGTGAGCTAATGGGAAACCTAAGGTGGGAACCACCCTCCGGAGCAGGCTGTAAGGAAACGGGCTGGCTGCTGTAAGGTGCTTCCCTGCTTTTGAGACCCGGCCCGATATGAGCTCTTTGCCTAACTGGTAGGAAAAGCTACCTTTACAGTAGTTCAAGCTGCAGCTGGTTGGTAATGTCCTGCTGGATTTGCATGAAGGGCTTGGGGACCATCTTTATTTCCAGAGTGGAGCATATTCGCTTGGTTTCCCAAGTAACAAGTGATAGGACGAGAGGAAATGGCCTCAAGCTGCGTCAGGGGAGGTTTAGATTGGCTATTAGGAAAAATTTCTTCATGGAAAGGGTAGTCAAGCATTGGAAGAGGCTGCCCAGAGAGGTGGGGGAGTCCCCATCCCTGGAATTGTTCAAAAAACAGGCAGATGTGGCACTTGGGGACATGGTTTAGTGGGCATGGGGGTGTTGGGTTGATGGTTGGACTGATGATCTTAGAGGTCCTTTCCAACCCTAGTGATTCCTAGTTTTTACTTTCATTAAAAAATAATGCAGCCACTAAGGTAGGAAACATGAGATTATTACTCTCTGCTTAAATGGTTTAGTGGTGGACTTGGTAGTGTGAGGTTGCACTGGATGATCTTCAAGGTCTTTTCCAACCAAAACGGTTCTATGATCCTGTAAGGCTGGTGTTGGTTTTCCTTCCAGGCAACGGCAGGATGGCTGCTGGCCTCGTCCTGCTGCCTTCTGTCGCCTTTTTTTACAGTGGTCCCAAGCAGCAGTACTCGTCCTCCCCTTCTTGTGGAGGATTTCATGCTCCGGCACCCACTGCAGAGTCAGCCAGCCCCCGGCAGAGCTCACCAACCCCTTCCCCGCTCGCCGTGCAGACCCGTTATGCACAAGAGAAGGTTTTAAGAGGCAGCTGGGGCCTGCCCAGACTCTATAACTGAGGCTGCAGACTCTCAGAGGTGCACTTGAAGCATTTTCCTTGATTTTGCTTTTATTGCCTGGTAAATCAGTGATGGGGCCAGCCCATCTGCAGGAAGCAGCTCCCTTTACTAAAAGGTGCTGCCTCTCCCCCTTGGCCGCATCCTGCGCTGTGCATGAACTGTGAGGGTGATGCGTTTGCACCTTCGCCAGCTTTCCAGCTGGCTGCTTTCCTTTGGACCCGGAGTGGGGATTACGCTGCAGCCGCATCCCTCTTGGTGATGCCCTGAAGCCGGGTTCGTGATGCTGGCTCCCAGCTGGATCCCTTCACCGTCCCCCTCCTAGCCCATGGCCCCAAGCCAGGAGCCATCGAGGGTGGCTGAGACAGCAGGGTCCTGGCCACGGGCTCCCTCTGGGAAGGAGCTCTGACATCTGCTCGGCCTCGCTGCCTGAAACCCGTGCTTTGTCCTGCGGTTGCTGAGCTTGCAGCTGATTTTCAAGACTGATGCTGCACTTGGTGGGGTGCTGCCAAACCCACCGAGTCCAGCAGGTTATTTCCCTTCAGAAGCCATTTATCTTTTCCCTTTCAGACACGGGGCTTCTGTCTCTCATCTTTCTTTTCCTCCCACACAGGAAGGAGCCTGCTCCTCCCAAGCCTCCCAAATCCCTGGCGCTGGGCATGGGGTCAGACCCCATCCGAGGAGCATGGGGACATCCCGGGGAGGAGAGGCAGCTATGGGGAGTGGGCACCGTGGGCAAGGGGGTGGCAGGGCTTGGTGGGCTTCCGCAATGCCGCTTGACATCTATCGATTCCTTTCTGGTTATTATTTACAGGCAGATCGCTCCAGACTTCAGCTTCTTGCGCGTGTCTTTTCTGATCAGGTTTTCGGATGAGGCTGCCCTGCAGGCTTGTGGGATGCCAGCAGGTGCTGGGCTTGGGTTTAAAAGCTTTTTTCTGGCAGAGAATTGGTAATTTGTCTCCGTTTCTCGGAGGTTTGCGTGGAGCGAGAGAGAAGCTGAGATGCAAAACCTCAGGTGGGAAGTTTAGGAGCACCTCGGGCTCTGCCACTGCCTCTCGCTAGGACCTTGGGCATCTCACTTATCTTGGGGCTTTGATTGCTTTGATTAAAAAGCAGGGGCTCCAAATTGCCTGACTTTTGTTCCTGTTCCCTGTAGTCGGAGGACTCTGATGCTTGGGCAGGAGCTTGCATGCTGCCAAGCACTTTTGAAAATCCCATCCAAAAGTTATCTTCAGGAGCAACGCTCATTGAACGCTAACTTGTCTTGTACTCAAGAGAATGCTGTGTGATGGTTATTAAAGTTTAACAACTGTGTGTATCTATTACCTAGCTGCTAAATCTTTATATGCCTTAAATAATCAATTGATATTTAATTAGCATACAGTACTATTACTGTCTTCCTAAATCTATAATGATAAACCAAGTTACAAGTTATTGGACGTTAATTACTAGCCGATGATTAGAAACAGCAAGACATTCACCAGTCTCATCCCAGATATAATACAGCGTGTCCGCGCACACCGCAGAGCTAAACCGCGCTTACTGTCTCTTAATAATCAATGGGTGTTTAACATGCAATATTTGTCTAATTAGCACTAAATTAAATCCTCATTGACAACACTTCAGGGTAAGAGATCTGCATCAAATATGATGGATTAGACACGGAAGGGCTGTTATTGTAAGCAGGAGATGTGCGTGTCATTTGCTTTGCTTGTCATGGCAGGCACATGCCTCCCTGTGACTGTCAGCCTGGTCCTGGGGGGACCGGTGATAGAGTGACGCCTCAATGTTGGATTGACAGTCCTGGAGACCTCGGGTCTCTCTTTACTCAAGCTGTAGCCACAAGCAGTTCTACCCAGCACCCTTCCCTGCTTCCCATTGCCACTCCATATTTCCACACCCCATGGAAATACTTGTGCCTCCAACCAGGAGGACGAGCTCTGGGGTGGAGCAGGGTGCTTTCTGCGCAAGCAGAACTCTGCTCAGCCATCACGGGCAAACATTTCCACTGTATTTTGTCCTAGCTACCAGCTAACTTTTTAGGGAGTCTCTGTAGTCTCTGTTTGGGCGATGAGGATCGGGGAGATGTTTGCGGCCGTCAGTGTAACCTTGCGTCAGGGATGTCGGGCGGAGATCGGAGGGGTGTGGGGGTGAGAGCAGCCCCGAAGCCCGGCGGTGCATGGAAGAGCTCCCGTGGGGCGGCGGGGCCCTGCTGCTTTGTGTGGGGAAGCGCCTTGCTGCAGTTTGTCAGCAAACATGGAAGCTGTTTTGCGAGAGCGGCAGGATGGATTGCACGGCCTCCGGCTCTTTGCGAGAATCAGCCTGTCCTTCACACTCAGCTTGGATGTAATTAATTGCGCTGATAGGATGTTATGCCGACAGCAAAGCAGAAAACACCAGAAAATGAGTCAGAAGCGATAGCAGAGCTGTTCGGCATGGAGGCGCGGGGAAGCGGCATGTGCGGGAGCATCGCTGCAGCCTCCCCTGCCGCTGATGGAGGGCAGGGTCGGGGCTCCGGAGAGGAGGAATACACGCAGGGAGGCTCCCTGCATGGTCTGGCATGGCTTTGCTGTAGCTGAGTGGTTTTGTCCCTCGTACGGGGGAGAAGGATGGTCCCTGGGAGTTGTTTCTCTCCCTGGGTGCACGATGGATACGTAACTTACAGCTCCTCGCTCCCGCCTTTCAATCCTTTGCAAGGAATCGCCATCCTCGCTGTGTCAGGGGAGGCTTCTCACCACTTTTCCTGCTGCCTTCAGGGTTTTACCAAAGGTGGTGAAACCTCCTGAAGCCTGAGCAGCTCCTTTGGTTCCTTATGGGTCTTCCTCTGCCCCCCAGAAGCTCGGGTCCTGCAAAGTGCAGAGCCCCGCCGGCTGGGTTGGATGTCTCCTGCACTTGGCTGGGATGAGAAAGAAGGAAGGTGGGGGGGGGACATACGACACCTTCTAATTAGCAATTGAAATTGTTCTTAAAAGAATTTGCCTATTCTGCAAGGAATGTTTTGTAATTGATAGCAATTTCTAGCAATTAAATACAAATTAATTTGTGCTACTGAGTAGCGGTTTATTTATGGCTCTGTATTTATGGGCACTCCCTCTCCTTAAAAATATCGTCGCTGCTTTTGATAAGTAATTAGAGTTTACTGAATAATTTCCCAATGTAGGTATGAATTTTAAATAATTTTTAGTACCAAGCGAGTGTTTCATTGTATTGCTGAGTGAGGGATTATCATTATTTATACTGTAGTAGGGCCTAGAGGCTGGGACAGGCACTGTGCAAGCGTATAGTGAAGAGAGAGTCCCTGCCCAGAACAGCTTACAGTGATTTTTATGTCTGCAGCAGGCTCCTGAGCATGTTTTTCTGAGAAACAAAGGTCATTTGCAGTCATTTGCACCAGCGCAGCATGGGCTGCAGCTGTGTTTCTCCTTCCCCTTGATTCGGGGGAAATAGTAATTCCGTACTAGTAATAGCAACGGTTAACCACTCGAAAGAGGAGGGTCAAGCCCCAGACCATGAGGTGGAAAGGTTGTGACTTTTGATTAGTTTCCTTAAGTTTTGAATTTGAGGTGCTTTTTATTTGCTTTGTGTTTTTTCTAAGATGATCTGGGATCGTTGTTGCAAGCTTTTAACGGTGCTCCTACAGCTACCCACGTGCATGTTCGCTCTTTACAAGATGACGTCTTCATATAATCACATTTCCAGGACGTGCAGATTTGAGGGGAGAGGGAAAAGCCGCGACTGCTTTAATGCTGCGGGTGGGAGCTGGCGGGACGACACCAGACATGGAGAGAGCTCTGACCAGAAGAGTTGATTTTAGGAAAGCTGTGTGTCCCAAACACCTTCCATGGGGCTGTGCTGGTGGGTGTGCAACTCCCCTGAAGCATCCAAGGGATGTCCGGGGGACAGGACCCCTGGCAGGGATGGCGTGTGAGGGAGATGTGTCTCCTGATGCGTGATTTACAAATTGTGGTAGTCATCTTAAAAATGCTGTAAGCAAGAGAAGCTGGCCAGACTGGAGGGAAGGTGCTAATTAAAGCACATGGTAACAGCATCCATGTGAGGAAGATCCTGGAGAGAGGGAGAAACCCAAGCCCAGAGAGCAGGCGTTGAGTTCAGCAGTGAGCTTGGGAGCTGGCAGCAGTGTTTGGGCTTGCGGTGCCAGACAGGGGTACTCTTGAAAGTCCAGACTCTGTACCCTAAATGTGTTTTTAGGGTCCGGAGGTGGAGCGTGCTGCTTTTACTGAGGGTCAAGCTAGAGCCTGGGGACCTTGGAGAAATAAATACCCCGTGGCATTAATGTGTAGAGGACAGCTTTGGGATTTACCACATATACTTGTGTTATAGCTGAAGTGCCCGTGGGCTATTTGGAGCTTTGAGGCTGCTCAGGCCTTTCAGAGCATCGCAGAGGTGCCTGTCCCCGTTGCTGCTCCTGTCCCCTTTGTAACCTGCGGGTAGCAGGATTGGCCCCCACCTCTCGTTCAAAGGCTGTGCTCATCCTGCCTGTGGCTGCACAGCCTGTTCCGGCTCGTTTCTGACTTCATTACTGAGCTTGATTAAATGGTACTTGTACAGCCAAGGGTTGGGAAAACACACAAAGGGACTTTTCTAGTCATCTGAGGCACTTAGATACCGTGGAGACAGATGCTGAAGGGATAGAGATGGGGTTTGACATTGCGGTTGCAGTAATGAGATGTAACCCATTAGGGCAGCGTCCTCCTGGGGTCCAGATGCCTCTGAGGAAGGGAGAGGGTTGAGACAGAGCCTCAAGACCTGGAAAAGGCTCCCTCTGAAGAGGAAAAGAGCGAACTGGAGAGTTACCCTGTTATTGAGAGTTGCTGGGGACAGGTTGCTCTGGCTTTTGCAGAGGATGGGGTTGAGGGAAAATGAGGGCGAGAAGGTTTTGACCTCAGCATCTCACTTCTGTATCTTGTAGAGTCTGTGCGTGCAGCCAGCGATATTGCTCGTACTGTTAGAGCACACAGAGCTGGGTTTAGCCATCATCTCCTGGGCTGTGCAGCTGCTGTAACATCACAGGATGCGTACGGTGCATGGGGGGATGCTGTAAAAGGAGACTACTCTTGTTACCTCTCTCAATCCTCAGGTGGGGTCTGTGGGGTCAGACTTGTCTTTGGGGGCTGGGACAGGCTGCAGCTGAAGGTGGCAACTCTTACTGCAGGGCAGCAGTGGGTGAGTTTGGCCAGCCCTGAAGCTGCCGGCTCTGGGACAGACCACAGAGCCCACCCCGAGTGACGGCGTGAGGCTGTTGTCTTGGCAAAGACAGGCGCAAGAGTGACTTTTAAGGATGAGGAGCAACTTCAAACCAGCAGGCTTGTGGTCTTGAACTCTCCTGGGCTGGCAGTCTTCCCTTAGATTTCACAGTCCAATTATTTTCGTGCCGTCCTTCCTGTGCTGCAGGAGCGGGGAGCTTTCCTCCCTGCCCATCCGCAAACCTTGTCGCACGCTTCACTTAAACATTTTCCTTTTACCCATTCCCTGCTGCTGCGAGGGTCCAGGGCACGGTCATAGCTTTCATCTCCTCTCCTTTCTTCTGATGATTCAGAGCTGGTAGCTTTTGGCCTCTGCACTACAGGTCTCCGGTGTGTTTTAAGCTGTTGTGAGGTGGTTTTTGGTGCATTGATACACGGAGGAGAGATGCTGCGGACCCTTCTGGATTAATCGGCTGCCTGACTGCGAGGAATGAGACCCAGTGACCCAGCAGGTCCCCTCTGGGAGCTGCGTAACAGCCCCCTGCTCTCGCCCTGTGATCTGAGCACGCCGGCACCGGGCTCATGTCTGGACACGGAGATCTTAGGAGATGGTTGAGACTTTTAACTGTGGTCTCTGATGGCCCCGATCTCCCTTCTGGCAACTCTGAGATGCTCGCTTGTGTGATTAACTTCACATCCCAAAAGTCACTGCCTCTGTAAAGCTTCAGGACTCCGCCAGTGCTTCTGACTGCTTGAGTGCCCTGCAAGCCTCCAGACAAGGGTCAGCAAGGCGGCTGCTGTCAGAGGAACTCAAAGGCTCCAGGTTTGAAAGCCAAGAGTACTTCTCCGCTCTTTGATTGCAGACTGAAATGCCTTCAGACCGCAAGGGGTGTAAACAGGGAGTTTGGGCTCTCAGCAGCCTTGCAGTCACGAAATTTTTGCACTCTGAGCAGAGCTCGGCAGGGGAGTTCCGCGGCGGGATGCTGGTAGACGCCGAAATAGCCACGTGATGAGCAGGAGGTTCCCAGAGGTGATGGCGGTGGCTGCGTCTGGCCTCGAGGCTGTGTCCCCAGGGACGTGGCGAGGAGGTGGGTGAGGGGAAGGAGCTGAACCATGCAAATCCCTCTGGAAGAATCACGGTTAAACTCCCGTGGCAGGATTGCTCACCGGTGATTCATCAGCCCTCAGCTGCTAGCACTAGGGTGGTTCTCCTTTGCTGTCTGCAGAAATAACACTTGGGGACAGGGGAGGGGGACGTGTCATCCCCAGGGAGTTTTTGGTGGCTCTGAAGTGCCACCGTGCGGATAACCGACCAAAGCTGGGAGGCTGAGAGGAGGAAATTTGCAGAGCAGATGCCAAGGGCAGAGGTGGGAGTGCTGCTGGCATGATGGCTCTCCAGAGTCTCGTTGACCGTGCATGGCCAAGGGATGCTCCCTTTGCTGGGCAGCGGTGGGTGGACGCATGGCTTGGGGTGCAGAGGTGCCTGCCGGCAGCTGCAATGGGATTTTGCCCTGGCCTGGCCCCCTCCCTTTTGCATTTTAGAGCAGATGGCTTGAACTTTCTCCATTCCTCAGCTAGAAGTAGCACCTGAACCAGACGAAACCCAGGCAGACTCTGCAAGTGAGTTTGCCAGGTTGAAGCCTCCCTGCCTTTATTGCTGTCTTCCTGACAGCAGCCCATCCCGCCACCAAATAAAAATTCCACGCACGGAGCCGGTTAAAAACATCAATTAGCTCTAAAACAATTATTATTTTTTGAAATGCCATTTTATATATGCAATAACACAACACAATAATCCTGGGTTATTTAACAGAGCATTTACCATGAAAACAGTCATTACTCTTTAAAACACTGCTGACTGTACAAGCCTCTTAACATTAAACAGCAAGTGAGGCAGAAGTCTTGCCGTCAGAAATGCCACATTCCCCTGAATATATTAGAGATACCGTCACCGGGAAGCTCGCTGCTTGGCTGAGTGGCGTTTCCCACGCCCGGGAAGCTCTCGTGATGCTGCCAGCCGTGGGACAGCCCGTGGAGCATGGGGGTATCCCCCAAATTTTGCCGTGTTGGTTTAGGCATGAGCATGTCTTGGAGAGGATCAGATGGCTTCAGTCCAACTTTGCTATGGCCCCGTAGCTTGCCTTGACCCCCATCCCTCTCTTCTGTACTGCCCTAATCTCCCGGGGTAGCAGCGTATTCGTTATCCAGCCTAAACCCAGCAGATTTAGCTGTTTTAATATTGTTGATAGGGCCTATCATACTGCGCAGATAAAGACGTTTTTGCTGCTAAGTCAATAACGAATTTCATAGTAAATTCTACTTTTCCCCCCCTTTTGTGGTTCTAGGGAATTGTGCTGGATGTATATTATTTACTTACTTATTAGACCTCTTCTAGATACCTGGCACAAACCCGGGGGAACAGACGGAAATACCATTCTCAGGCTACCAAAAGCCTTTGGTTTAAGCAAAATAGTTGTGTTTAAAGATTAATTTAAGATGCTTTAAAAATTGAGCAGGCCATACATTTTTAATATTGATTGATATTATTATAAAAGATTCAGCTGCAACTCTTCTCACCAGGACCTCTCTTGGCACGCAGACAGCACGTTCGTCTGCGAGGGACACGGCTTAGTTATTTTTAATCTTCGAGACTTGTTCTTGTGAAATTTATGGGAAGCATCGCCTCGTGTCTGGCACACCAGAGCATCCTGGGCGGGAGCCTGGGATGCGTTTGGGAGGGCCTGGGGAAGAGGTGAAGCTGGATGAAGGGCTGGCGGTGGTTGAAGCCCGTGCATCTGCTGGATGAAGGGAACGGAGATGGTACATCTTATTCCAGTAGCATCACAGAACTAGGAGCAAAACTTCTTCGACTAAACTGGAATAAGCCTCAGTGCAGCAAACACTGAGGACCTGAAGAGGCAGAAGGTAAAATCTGCCCAACAGCAAGTAGGTTTGGCTGTGCTTCTTGCAAACTTCCTATTTTTTTTTTTCTTCATTAATGGTTTTTAATGTGGAAGTGGAAAAGAGATACTGGCACAGCACCCAGGACTGGATGCCTCTTTTGATAGTGTTTTGCTGGCAAGTTGGAGAGACAAAGCAGCCACCCCAGCCCTGGAGGAGCTGAGTTTGCTGCGGAGGAATAATTCTCCAAATTGCATTTATTTCACAGGCGTGAAAGGTCACAAAGTGAAGGGAAACAAGAACTGTATTCAATTAGACAATTTGATCAAAATAAATCTGTCAAGATGGCATTCCTGCTGAGGAATCAATTGACTTGGAAAATGAAGGCAGCTGCTGCTGTTGTTGTTATTATTGTTGTTATTATTATTATTTTAAATTAGCTCCAGTACCTGACATGAGTACCTGAGTTGGAGTGCCTGAGCGGTTCACATCATCTATCACTCTTATTAGGTATTAATACATCCTCCTCCGCCTTGCATTTAGGGCCCTGTTAATAGTCAAGTGGCCCCAGAGTGCTTCCTGGGAGGTTGATATGAATGATTAGTAATGAGAAGGGAAGGCAAGGCTTTTTTCAGGCAGAAGGTTAAGGGGGGGAAAAAAAAAAAAAAGAGAGAAAACAAGTAAGCAAGCTTGCAGCCAGCGTGCTTTTGGTGGGGTGCATTTCTTGGTGGCTCTGAATCAACCTGGCTAATATCTCAGTGTGTTCCCCTTTGTTGGCAGGTTACAGCAGAGAAGGTACCCAAATAATTTACCTTATGGCTGGGTTTTGGGAAGAAAGGGTTTTGTCTCCCCACGTCGCTGCTGTTCCTGCCTCCCTGGCTTGGTAGTGCTGGGGGAGGTCCCCACGCCTCGATGGGTGAAGTTGTTTGCTGAAGGGTGCTACAGGAGGACAGGTCCATTTGTCCATCAGGTTGGAAGGTGAGGAGAGGCTGAAGTGGGCAAAAGCTGAGATGAGGTGAACCATTAGGGAATAAATGATTTTGCAGGGGAAGAAATCCTCCTGTTGGAGAGATCTCGAAGCCTACACAGTCCACTCCATCATCTGAGCTATTTAAAACTTGACTTGATAGAGCACTGGAGAATACAGTGAAGAAACAGGCCTGCCCCAGCTGGATGAGAGCCTGGATAACTCTGACAGATCCGTTCCAGCTCTGGTGCTTCCCTCTCTGCCGCTGTCAGCCCTTGGCGGCTGAACTGGCATCGCCTCCCCGCTCTCCCAGGGATGCCCCCTCTTTGAACGTACAATACGGAGAAATCAAATGTGCAGGTTTCCCAGGGCTGGCAGGTAGAAGTTGGTAGGAGTACCGGGGCTGCCTGTGATAGGAAGGGTGATGAGAGCAGTTTCCTTCATGTTTTACCAACTGGGGTATTTTTCTTTGTATCGGGCAGCCTTAAAAAAAAAAAAAAAGGCAAAAAAGAGAGAAAAGCCACCAACCTCCTCTAAAGACAGACGTTATCACAGGAACATACTGATCTGCTTCCCAACTGCCTTCAGCTTGGTGCACCTTGTCAAAGATGCTCTTCCCATGCCTCGGGCAGCTCTGCCTGTCTGCTGCCTGCAGCCGGGAGGGTCCCAGGGGGTCATGTGGGTGGTTCACCCAATGCAGCATTGGATCCTCCTCTCCTCTGGGTCTCAGAAGGTGGCTGAAGCATTAGTGTTAGATGGCAGAGAAAAACAAGGTCCTCTTGGACATCTGGTAGGTACCAGCACGCTGGTTCGGTGCTGACCCCATGCCCCAGCTGGTTTTTGTGGGTGTGACTCCATCCTTCTCCCCTAAATGCCTTGGTTCTACCTGGGCATCACTCTGCTCTGCTGCTCCACATGTCGAAATGGGTGTAACTGTACTCACCTTGGGCATTTGGGGCAGGGGACACGTATTCAGAGCAAGGCTGAAAATGCGCTTGCCTTTGCACACTGGTGTGTGCGGGTGGTCCGGCTGGGATCGCTCGGGTGTGATGTGCAGGACAAGGGACACCGGCTATCGCCACCTCCTCCTCCCGTTGCTTGCATTTTTATTGACTGGTGATGACAAACTGGTTTATGGACAGATCTTTTATACCCGCTAGGACTCGGCAGTTATTTTTGAGATGATGCTTTGCCTCAGAATCTTCCTTCCTTCATCCTTCATAAATCTTGAGCGAGGCTGCTGCATTCAGACCAAGCTTAATATTCTTCTTGCAGATCTCTGCACCAAAATGGCTGCATCTGAGCAGGGAGGTGTAGGCGGCTTCCCCTCCACCCCTTTGCTCTGCTCAAAGGGCAGTTGTGAGCCTCAGTGTCAGGGTCTGTAAAACGGTGTGGGGTCCTTGGACAAGGCAGGACGGTGTTAGCTTGGGGGTGTTTCACGTGAGGATCCAGCGTGTGGACATGAGCCTCCTCGCCTCGTCCCATCAGGTTGTGGGTTGGGAATAAAGGGTTGGAGTGTGGAGGTGATGTTGTTAGCTAGGGAAGAGTGAAGGAGAACATTGAGGAGAGTAATGGGAATAAGAGAAAAGAATGAGGAAGAGATAGAAAGAGACTTGTTTTGCAGCTGTGTGTTGCTGTTGGCTTTTTTCAAGTAAAAAGCAGAGGAGAAAGAGTCCAGCCCCCTCATTTCACCTCTCCTCCACTAACGCATTCGGTTGCAAAGGACAAATCCCATTCACTTGGCCTTTCTCCTCTCCTCATTAACTCCGATGACCTTGAGGCCATGGTGAGAGCAAAGCGTTTATCCCAACAAAAGGATTATCAAAATAAATAACCAGACTTTTCAGAAAGGTCATGTCCCTTGCAAGCCCAGGCGAAGGCAAAACCTCTGTGCTCAGCTGAGTTTGGACTGCCTTTTCTTCCCAATGTGTCGGGTGATAAATCCCGCTTGCTGTCACCTCATCTATGAGCATCGCCTCTCCCCTCCTGTCCTTATGGCAAAGCTGGAGAATATTTCCATGCAAGCGTGGGGAGTGGGGCAACGCTGAGCAGCAATGCAATCCCCCAGGGATGTCTGAAAAGCCCCACAGGGCCCCAATGTTGAGCTGTCACCACCATTCCCCTTCCCAGGGCATCCCAAGGATCTCCCAGTGGGATCTGACCAGCAAAATAAGCCCCCAGACTCCCTGTTAGCAGGTCGCTGGAGAGGTCCTCCTGTAGATAGGCTCCATGAGATGAAATGTCACGAGCTCAGAAGGAATAAAATGCTGGAGAAGGTGTGCAAGAGCTCCTTTGGCAAGCTGTCAACAAATCCTCACCAGCATCAAGGAGGGGGAGGAAAAAACCACCTGTATTTATCAATGGATTGGTATTCTTCCAATTTTGTTTATGAAACACTCGTTATGAACGCTGTTCAGAGCAGCCACAGCACTTGAGGGGTCCGAAATCATGACGGGAGCTGCTTGGCTTTTGAGCAGGTCTTTGATGTGAGGAAATTAACGGCGCACCATGCGATATGAAAACGGGGTGCACGTGTCCTGGGAGGGGGTGTGAGAGCTGGAGGTGGGTCCTACACAAAAGAACAGTGTGTGTGTATGTGTATGCATACCTAGGTGGTTCCCAGATAAGCCACAAAGTTGTAACTCCCGATCTTGGAGTTAATAATGATGATAATCCTACTTTTTGTGTCATCTGGGATTGCTCCACTGTGTAGCGCATTGCTCCGGATTTGTTTAGGCTGAGCGCAAGAGGGGCAGGTTTTGCCGTCAGCTTATCAGACAGCACCTTCTTTAGGAGAAGGTCTTTTTCTCCACATTTCCGACAGCAAACAAACATGTCTCTTAGGTGCTCCAACTGTCTCCTGCTTTCAGTTTCTCTGGGAAGAAAAAAAAAAAACCCAACCAAACCACCAACAAAAAAAGTCTTTGACTGGTGCGAATGAATCTGGCTGCTTACAATCAGCCCCATCGGAGGCTGTCAGCAGAAGCCAGGCATCGCGCACCCAAGTTTTGAAAACCAAGTGATGAGCTGATGCGAGTGTAATACCTGTCTGGTGGAAGAAGAGAGCTGACTCGCTGCTGGAGGCTTTCTCGCGTTATAGGGTGAGATACTGGTTGGGAACTCAGCCGGCTCGGCTGCTTGGCAATTCCCTTCTGCTCCTCTCAGCTCCATGCTGCCGGGGATATAAAAGCACCTGCCTTTGTTGCTGCTGCCCGAGTGAAGTGTTATCAGGTTTTATTCTCCCTCCTGTCTCCCTTTTTCACACCTGTGTACCACAAAAATCTCTCCTATCGTCATATGCCCCGTGAAACTCTCCCGGAGCGTTTATCTATTTGAGAGAAATAGCGGAGGATGTGATTTTGAGGCTGGCGTCCTCCCTCCGTCTTTCATCCTTTCTCTTTGACATGATTTAGCATCTCAGAAGTTGTAAAGAGCGTCTACTCTTTGTGTAGGTGCACCTGCTCCGCGTGCATGCAGGTGGGTGGCGGCGGTGTTGTCATTGTGATATTTGTGAATAATTTAGCACGCAACCAAAAGGCCCCACAAAGCTTTCAATTATTAAAGTCCATTTCAGTTCGGAGGAGAGACGTTGGAGATGTTTGCTTTGGCTGCGGGCTCTGCCTCGGAGTTGGGGTGGCGTGAGCAGGAGCGTCTCTGGAAGGACTCTGATGCCGCAGATAGACTTGCGGTGATGTATGGGCTGGCAGCGTGGGAGCCGAGGAAATAAATAAATAAAAAGATCCAGATAGGCGCAAGAACGATCCCGACAGCTTTCATTATTTAAACCGGAGACGCCCTTCCCTGGGAAAGAGGGGGGAAAAGGGAGGGGAAAAAAAAAAAAAGACCTTTTGTTGCATTGCCAGAGAAATGACATTTTCTTTTCATCGCCTCCCTTTCTTCGTTCAGCGGCAGACGAGCAGGTGATTCCCCTCTCCCCTACCGGGAGGTAGCGCGGGGCAACCCCCCGCCCAGCCTGACCCAGGGACGCACGGGCTCAGGCCCGGGGCGCAGCGGCAGCTCGGTGCAAACGCCCCTCATCGGGGTCCGTGCCAGGGCACTCCATGCCGGGAGGGCTTTACTCACCAGCGCCGCAGCCAGGGATGTTCCCGCACATGCTTCCACCCCCCCGTTTTTTCCACTGATGCTCTTTTGCATGCATCTTTGCGCCGCTGTGTGATTTCCCCTCGGGTTAGGTACCAGGAGCTAGATGCAAGCCCAGCCAGCAGCTCCAGCCTCGAGCCCGGGCCAGGATGCTCACCAAACGCCAAAATTCCCGGCTGTTTTTTGTGAAGGTGAGGGTAGGAAGCCGTGCCCCAGCCAGCCTGCATTCAGCATTGCCGTCTCCTTTCGGGTAACAGCAGCTGAGTGTGAACCAGTGCTGAAGCAGAACCAAGTGCTGCCATTTAAAGGGCTTAGCGTGCTTCTCTCCTTTTTTTTTTTTTTTTTTCTTTTCAAGCATGCCGAGAGCTGGGAGTTAATTCTGGAAGTGTCACTTGTGCAAGGATGTTTCTGGCAGGCTCAGGGTTGCTAAGTGTAGCTAAGTGCCTCGAGCACCCATAACTATTCGGCTCCTTTTTTTTTTTTTTTTTCATTTTTCTTTTCTTTTTTCCCCCTCCCCGAAGAGAAACTTTCTGAAGGAAGTAAGCGCAATCAGCCGTGCTAAATAATACCGTCGGGTGCTGCAGAAGGGTGCTGCCAATGCTGACATGGGGGAGGGCTGATGGATGTGTGTGCTGCCTGGGCTGGCTGTTTCCCCATCTTTCGCCCCCTCCTTCTCTGATCTCCTCCGGATCCTTTTGCTGGCATCTTTCGCGTAGGGAAGCATTTGGAGCTGGGTCTTGGTGGACAATTGGGAAGGCACTGAATGTGCTGAGGGGGCTTTGGTGCGTCTGAGACAATCCTGGGCTCTGAGGATGCTTGCTCCCGGTCACGGCGAGGCACGGATGGGTCGGGGTTGGGATGTGCAAGGGTGGAGCGCTCCAGGTGTCAGCTTCAGAGGGCAGTGGCACCAAAGGGGTGCGCACCCACCCCCTCTCTGCTATTCCCCCATGCTCTGGGGTATGGGGTACGTGTTAAAGTGGTGGGGGGGTGGGCTGAGCCTTGTCCCTTTTCTCTGGCGCCGTGAGCTGGTTGGTAGCATTGCAGACTCTGGATGAAGGAGCTCATTTCTGGAGTGATGAGATTTGCCTCTGGTGTTTTCAGGAAGGATTTTCTTAACTGTTTAAACCTGGTAAATTGCAAATTACTTAACAGCGTGCTTCCGAGCGAGGTATAAAAAGAGAGCTCCAAACCTTTAAAGTGGTTTTTAACAAACACAAATTTCATTTTCCATTAGGATCTTGGAATAGGTTTCTGAGGTAGTTGATGCTGTTCTTTGTAGCTGTTTCGGGTCCTGTTTCCTGCAAGCGTAGGAGCCAGACCTGCGTAACGCAGGCTAAACCCCAGAGCTGATTCAGCTGCGTGGCTGCTGCTCTTCTCCCAGCTCCTGCGGTGGTACCATTGGGGTGGTGCGTTGGGGCCCCAATTAGGCATGAGCTGGGCTGAAAAGTGTCACTGGTAAAGGATCGTTCCTGTCCTAAAGCTGCGTGCATTTCCCAGCTAACTCAGCAAAGCAAATCCCCTCTTGGCCCTCTCCTCTCCACCCTCTAGTCCTATTTCCAGGGGACCAAGAGGGAGCAAAAGACCTGAAGCCTCCTCTACCTGCCTGCCTCTCAAGCTGCAAAAATTAATAACAAGCTTCAGCTCCCGAGACTGTCCTCCTAGAATCTTATTTATACCTGTGCTTAGTGTTGATTCAGCTGCCTTGCAACCATCGCTCAAATTCACAAGAGCCCTCATAGAAAGGAGAGATGAAAACCGCCCTACCCGGCTCCTGCCCCTCTTTCTTTTTTATTTTCTCTCTCTGGCACACTCACAGCACTTGCCTCCTTGGTGTTGAGCACCGGGGAAAAGATGTTGTCGCCGTACGTGCTTTCAGAGCCTCTTTGCAAGCGTCCAGCCCCCCCAGGGACATTTCAGCCCGGAGCCTCTCTCCCCATTAGGACTGGCTTTGCAAAGCGAGGAGCCGTGATCAGCAGATCCCTGCCCCTTCAAGAGCCTGAGCCTCGTGCTGCCCACGTCAAAGAGGAGAGGAGAAAAGGCCTGACAGGTGCCTCCTCGGCCTTTCCAAATATCCCACCGTCGGCACATTTGTATTAGATATTGATTTCTGTTTAATAGAATAAGCCAGGAGAAATCACACTCTTTGTTGGCGTTCAAAGGATAAACCATAAAAGCCATTAAGAAGTACTGTAAGCGGCGGGATGATTAATGAGACTTTAGGTGCATTCTACTGACTGCTTCCAGATAATGTCTTTGAAAGATCCCGTTGCTTCTGGCTGCAATTCAGAGCTATTTATTTGCAAGGTGAAGCTCTGAGGAACGGCACTTCCAGCACCAGCCCTGCCCAATACCGTTACAGAGACAAACTGGATGCCCCCGATTTTCCATCTCCGGAGGGACCTGTCCGGCTCGGCAGCCTTGCCGAGATCCTGGGGAGGTCAAGTGGTGAAAGATGCTACGTCTGCCCTCAAATCGCTGCTTTGTGTCTGTGCTGAGGTGCTGCCTTAGGGAGCCCCGTGGGCTTTAAGGCTTGTAGGAAGGAAGCCCTTGTCAGGAGATATTGATCCTGTTTGGATTTTTTTGTTTGGTGCTAGTGTGTCTTTCCGTGGCTCCATATCTCTGTCCAGATGAGCTCTCTTGCAGCTGGGCTGTCTGTGATCCTGACAGCGCTTGTGCACCCATAAATACCCTCTCGGTTTCAGCTTGGGCAGAGCTCACAGCTGTGTACTGCCACATCCAGGGCTGAACCCCCTGCAAAAACCTGTCTGCTAGGTCTCTGTGTGGGTCAGCATCCCACTGCGAATCCCAAACCCACGCATCCTCGGGCAGCCGTGCCCACTGGCACAATGTTCCTCTTCCCTGGCAGCGCATCTTGGTGTCAGCAGCACTTTGCCGAGGCACCAGGGATGTCTCCAGGGAGCCCAGCAAGAGCTGGAAATGAAGGGTTCCTTCCATCCCTTTCATGGCATCTCCTTGGGCTTTTACTCTCTGGGGTCCATTAAACTGGGTTTTACAGGAACACCCTGGTTTTCAGCAGATGTGCTCTCCAGGGCAAGCAGAGGCACGGTTTCTCTTCCTGGATAAAAGCACGGGGGTAAAGGGAGTCTCAGACCTAAGGTCTAATGTGTTCTTTCCGCTTGCCCGCTTTGCTTTCCCAGCTGCCCAATTTGCAGACCTCCAGGCGTGATGTGCGGCGGGATGGGGTGGATGGAGGTACGGAGCCGCTCTGCGGAACAGAGACGTACAGCCCTGCGTCCTGGCTTCCCACCTGCTCTGCTGGGTTTTTGGTTTTCCTTGGGAGGTGGAAGTTACTAGCATCACAGCAAATCCTGTTTGTTTCTAAACCAAGCCCATCTGCGGTGAAATAACAAACAGAACCCAAGGAAACAGATAAGCAGTGTTAAAAGAAAAAAAATAAAGCTGCACTTGAAATGGTCTCTTTTTCCACCACCACCCCCCCCCCCCTTGGGGAAAAAAGATCCTTCCCCATGGCGGGGCAGGATATGGGAGGGAGGGATTGTCTGTCGAGGGAGTGGGACCAGCCCGAGTTTGTCATCAAGGATAATAATAACAACCAAATGATGACTGGCAAACTGCCGTTGAGGGGGTAATGAGGATATAAGCCAGCGCAGCAGAGGAGCAAGGAGGGGGGAGCAGGCAATATCCCGTCTTTAATGAACAGTAATGCTGCTGGTAGGAGGGGACGGGCCTGATTCTGCTGTTTCCTTCCTCGGTGGCCGTGTTGCAGAGAGAAACCCACCTTCCTTAAGCAGGGGGTTGGTTTTCCCCATTAAACTCAAAGATAAAACTCTACTGCTAAATTGCTGTCATTGTTTTAATTCTCCCCAGCTCGCCACTTCCTCTCTCTCCCCGCGCCCTCCTTCTTCTGCTTTTCTTGTTTATTTTGTCTCCCTCTTTCTCCTCTCTGTGCCTCCCCTCCATGTTTGTTTCGCTCTGTCAATCTCTTCCTTCTTTTCTAAAGCTCCCTTTCCTTCCTCTGCTCTCCCGTCTCCTTTATTCCCTTTAAATTCGTCACTGCTTCTCTCTCCCAAGCCCTCCTCCTTTCTCCTCTCTCAGCATCCTCTCCCTTGCTGCTGCCGGGCTTTGCAGCCTCTCCCTGGGGCCCTCCGCTTCGCCAGCCCTTCCTGCAGCTGATTTATTGGCTTGCTTGGAGAAAATCAAGGCTGTTTTCAGCTCCTCCAAGATGCTGCCAGCAGTTGGGGGGTGGGGGGGGGGGGGGGCACAAAAAAGGCACGGGGTTCGTTTTAAGCATTGCGGTCAAGTGCAGTAGTTTGGGCTGGGTAACCTCTCCTGCGGGCTGTGTGTTTGGAGAGGCAGGTTTTGTGGTCTTTTGGCGTTCAGCATCTTCTCCCTTTTATACCCGCCCTCCAGACACGAGCTCTCAAGCAAGGTGCTCGCCAGGCTTTGCTTCTTGCATGCGCTCAGCACTTAATAAGCAATAGCGAGTAGTAAAAACGGCAAGTGGAGGGATGTGCGGGGTTGGGAGCCCTGAGGTGGGGGATTTAGAATGTTTGTGAGCTCCGGGTTTGCCTCTGCCACTGACTGCTGCCGGAGATTTAGCAAATCCTTTAATCTCTCTCCTTCCTCAGTTTCTCCAGTCGGTTAAATGAGGATAATGAGCCATAACTAACTTGCAAGCTGTCGAGGGAATGGTTTAATTAGCGGCTGATCTTGCTAGGTGCTGTGGGGCTTCGGTTCGCATTGTGGTACGGGAGCGTGGATTCAGGCATCAGAAGGCTCCGAGGGGCTCAGGACCTGCAAGATATTTGACTGCCTAAATACTTTGGAGGATCCAAGCCCCAGCTTGTATGGCGGCTCCTGGTGTCAGCTCTTGGGGAGGTAACATCCCTGGTCCCTTGGCTGGCTGTGCCCCATGGCAGCGAGCAGGGGATGCCGGGGACCTGGGCTCTGCTTCCCTTTGCCGTGCATTTTGCAGGCAGTCCCTTTCCTTCCCTTTCTGCGTGCATGGGGGTTAATTGCCTCATGCATTTGCCAGCCGCAGGGCTTCCCAGCCAGCGCCGCTCTTCCAGGAATAGAGGCTCTTGGTTTTTCAGCTCTCTGTCATAAATCCAAAAAAGAAAAAGGAGAGAGAAAGAAGGGAGGAAATCTATTCCTTCCAGCTGTCTCTGGCTTATGTGGCCAATGAGATACAGTGGTTTCTTTTGGAGTAGGCAGAAGGTGAAGCAAAGCTGGTGGAGGAAGAGAGGTCCATAGATGCTCCTCGGTAGTGGTGGTCAGCTGTGGACCCTCGTGTGGTACCTTCCAGCCTTCCCCCGTCACGACGCTTGTTGCTTCCTTTGGATGCTCTCTAGAACTTGGCTGCCTTTTCTGTCACAGGGTGGAAAAAACACTGTACTTGATACTTGTTACGAGACCTGATCTGACTCTTACTGGGGGTGTGTGTGCCTTATTATCTCCGTTTGGTTTTTAGTTGTAACAGCACGTTAGAGGCATGATGGGTGTATTTGTTAGTGCCCCCTGCTCTCCTTGCTGGGGCTGCCTCGCCTACACACGTCCTCCATTCCAGAGGACTAGCTGACACCGAAGCAAACCACATCCACTGCCTTCCGTCTCTCTGTCTGCCTTAGACCCTTAACAAACGCAATTATATTTGTCTTGCACCATCTTTTTTTCTTGAGATGAGCCCATGCTGACAAATGCTTAGAGTCCCATTCTCTTTTCCCCTGCCAAAAATGCAGGAGAATGATATTTCACATAAAAGCCTTTGAGAAGCAAAGAAGCTCTTGAAATCTCACCCTGGAGTGACCTTTTTTTCCCCTTCCCTTGAGCAGGCAAAGGGCATCGTGTGACCCATCCACTCAATCCCGTAAATCATTTTTATGGACATGTAAAATATCGGTGAAAAATACTTCATCCCTTTAAAGAGAAAAATAAACAGTTTCTCTCATCATTATACAGTTTCCAGGAAGAAAAGCACAGTTGGTATTGACAAAGCTTAAAAAGAGGGAGGGGAAAGAAAAAAGAAAACCCAAACCCAAGATGCTGAACTTCTCGCAAAACAACTCGCCTTTGATATTTACAAATGTGTAATTTGCTCCTTGTCGGATTTGGTGTGAACTCCTTGTCAGCAGGACTGGGCTCCAGTGGCGAGACTCCCCTCCCCAAAGCTCACGGAGGAAGGGTAGCTTGTATTTGTTGGCTGAAAATCTACTGGGAGCTGTTGAATGTCTTAGCGGTCATTGGGTCTCTCAAGAGGGTGATTCGTTGCACCCTAAAAAGTTGTCTAAAGCAAGGGTGATCATCTAAAGGGTGCTTTAAAGGTCCCTTCCAACCCAAACCATTCCATGATTGGGGTTGGCCATTGCTCTTTGTCAGCTGTGGTGGGAGCTTTGGATGTGAACCTGCACGAGGTATCTGACTCGGAAACAGCTGTAGTTAGCAGAGCTCAGCGCTACCCTGAGCGTCCAATGCAAGGTGCTTGGCTGGAGTTTTGCATAAGTGCGGCTGCAAGTAGTAGTGGTTTATTGCTTCGAAATTCCCTTTCTATCAGCTGGGATTGATTTCAAGACATGAACTTGACTTCTCCTGTGACCTGTAGTTGACTGTGCACTCCGTTATGTTTCAAAGTACTCTGAGAGCCATAGAAATGCGAGGCCTTGTCTTTTGCCATTGAAATATTTTCATTCTTTTCCCCTTCCTGGGTTTATTGCCTTTGAGTTGTGCTGGTGCCTTTGAAGTAGGGATGAATTTTAGCCATGGAGTTTCATCTCGGAGTGTAGATCCACAGTCAAAGGAGGAAAGCATTCACTACATTTTCTGTTTCCGTTCAGCCTGTTACAGAGTTGGACCCAAGCTGTGAAATTCAAATGTAAATTCCTCCTAAGCCTAGCTACCGCCAGGCACGGTTTGATCACCCAGCTTTTAAGCTGGCGAGTACCAATGCCTGGGAAGGGAAGCTAGGGGATGCCTTCCTTGGAGATAGGAGTGACCACTGATTGCGGTCCCTGCATCCAGAAAATGAGCTGGGAGTGGGATTGGTGTGAAGCCGCAGTCTTCCCATCTCTAGCTTCCCTAGGCTAGGCTTAAAAGCTGTTTCTACCTCTGCCTCTGAAATGAGTCGGTGATGTACAAGAAATGCAAGGTTAGGCTGAAAATGATGGGAGCCAACCGGGACTCTGAGGGGGGAACCATACGATGCCCCATCACCGCCCCGAAAGCATCTGAAATGAGAGACTTTGTCCCCATTGCATTCCCTGCAGTGCCTTTTGGCTCAGCCCCCATGGGCGAGTGGGATTTCCATGTGGCCTTGCCGGCAGAGCCGCCCTCGGCTGGTGGCTAATTGGCCATAGTCGCAGCTCCCGGCTTGCTCCATTTATATCCGCAAATGGGGATTACTGGGAGCCGACCGACTTCAATGCCAGCTGTGGAGAAACGGAGGGGGAGAGGGGAGAGCAGCAAATGAGCCATGCAGATGTTGGAAAGTGAATTAGCCTTTAAGAGTGTTTTCCGTGGTGAGGCGGTACGGCAGCTGAGGTAAGAGGGAGCACGATGCTGACAGCATCCCTCCAGCAATCCCTCATATTTGCCGAGGGATTGAGATGAGTTTGTTCTCTTCTAGCGGATCGAAGGCTATGGAGCTCGCAGAGCCTCCTAGGGTGCATGGCAAGGCTTAATAATAAAGAATGAGTCAGGTCTTCAATATTTTACATGAAGGTACTGGGCTTAAATAATAAATGAAGCAAAATTAATCAAGGTGTATCTGAAGGGAGATGTGGATGTTCCAGTGCAGCAAGCTCAGGAACAGCTCGGCAACTGTCAACACGCAACAGAAATGAAGTTGTTTCTAAAAACCAGCCAGAGAGGAGTCTCTAGATGTTGTTCCTCTTCCTTTAAACAGTGTTGTTTGTTCTGAGACTGCGTGTTAAATGATGCACTGCTTCCCCGGAAGAGTTGTCCATGACCAAGAAAGGGATTTCTCTTGGAGAAGTCGTGGTGCTTCACAGTCCCAGTCTTGTCTGGTGCGTGGAAGAGGTGAAGAAAGGTGGAAAGGAAAATGTAACGGAGTTGAACATCTTGAGTGATGCTGAGTAGGTGCAAATTCAAGTTGGGCTCTGGAAAAGGGGAGCTGAGGCATGGAGCTTCCTTTCTCTGCCCCCTTTTTCATCCCTTTCCTACCCTCCAGTGCTGCTGTTTCTTCTGCTGAGCCCTGCCAGCCTTGTATTGCTTTCACATCATGCATAGAGGGAAGGGGAGAGAAGCAGAATGGATCCCAGTCGCTTCTCCCTCTGCATTTGGTGATCTTTTGGAGCAGGCAAGCCCAGGCACTGTTGTACCTGGGCTTATTTCCATGTAGACAGTTCAGAACAGCCTTGTGGGCTTGGATGTTCATCGTCCTTTGACTTACAGTGGGCTCTGGGTGCCCGGCTCTGATTCCTTTGCAGATCTTGGCTTTAAGCCTTCTGGCTTTCCTCTCCGACGAGGGCTCCGTTTAACCTTTCCTCTTGTCTGAAGAAAGCACATCACATTGGCCCATGCACGCAGATGGAAAATTGAAGAGGATCTTTGCCCTTTTCCTTCCTCTAACGTAATGACTCAGGGATCCCCTGTAAAGGCTGGATTTCCCTTACGAAGCAGTTGGTGGCAAAAGACGTACAAGGTAATTGGAAAAGTAGCCAGGTTTGAGATTAAAGTTGTTCCATCAGCTGAGACATTTGTCGAAAGCTTCCCCTCTGGCTGATTTACATAATGCTCCTAACCATTTCAGGAGGAGTGTTGGGAATCCCATAATGCAAATAACCCCCGAGCCTATATCATCAAATGCCTTCACCTGATCCACGATGAGCACAGAAAGAAATTTGCCACATGTTTTACCCAGCTCAGCAATGTCTCCTCTGCAGACGGAATTGCTAACAATATTCCGACCTGTTGGAGCACAACATTGAAACGTATAGAAACAAGACCCGCAGCCACGTTCTGCAATTCAATCTCATCTTTATTGCGGCAGTGGAGGTGTGCTGCATATTAGTGAGTATTTTTTTCCCCTGACTAACCTTGGCTAGGTTTCATTACCAGTTTCGGGCTCTGCTAGGAGTCAGTCCGCGGGGGTCCTTGTCCCGTTGATGCTAAGGTGACTGGCTTCCCGTACTGGTTGGGGATGGGCTGGAGACTCAACATTGGTCCCCAGAAACCTTGTCCTGCAAAATGTCTGGCTTGAATTCCTACTGATGGCCAAACAGAGTCAGGGGTGATGGGAGAGGACATGCTCTTATCTCCTCTGGATTACGGCGATACTGCCACAAACTGATGGTGCTGCGTTGACTTCAGTGCCCCTATGCAGATTTCCCCCTGCTGAGGATCTGTGCTCTAATCCTCTCTTCTTTTTTTTTTTTTCCCACTTTTATCTTCCGGAGAAGAACAATCTATCTCTTACCCGCTTGGTAGTTTCCTTTCCATTCCTCGATTGAATTATACAGAGGGTGCACTCGAGTGATTTTTAAATCTAAATGAAAATGTAAAGAACCCTTTGCCATAGCGTCGAATCCTACAATAAGGCAAATTGTTTAACTTCTCCGCACCCCCATCTGGCCCTAATTGATTCTTGTAACCCAACTGTGATTTCTAACATGTTCTAGTCAGAGAAATCTACCGGCACTAATTCAACACGGTGAGCGCTGGTACGGTGTTTAATGCGACAATGAGATCAATGTCCCTTCCGAGGGAGCCCAGTGAGTGCAAACTGCCCTGCCCAGCCACGGCAAAGCAACAGCTCTGGGGCAGCAAGTGTTGGTGGGGCAGGATTTTGCCAAAAACTTTGTTTCTGAGGATGGGAAAATATGTTTTTTCATCCTTCTCTTTTTCCCCCTTGCATACCTGCAGCTCTTTCTTTTCCCATAGAAATCCCACAGGAGGAGGCTGCTCTTCCGGGAGCAAAGATTAAAAGCATTTTAGATGAGCCTGTGTTCACCATACCCCTGCTTGTGAGCCCCGGGATGTTTTGGCATTTGGATTCAGCGTGTGGTTTGGGCAGAGGTTGAAGCCTGTTTCTCTGCAGCGGCTTCCCTGAGCCTCAGCCCTGCTGTGCACAGCAGGGATCCAGGGGCTGTCGTCCAAGGATGGTTTCACTCAGCATTACAACTTGTATCCTCCTGAGCCGTGCTATGAATAGAAGGATGGCTTTACTTTTTTTTTTTTTTTTTTTTTTTAAAACTATGCTAAAAATATTGGCTTTTTAGATATCCTTGGCTTCTTAGTAAATGGGGTGAGAGCGTGGACCTCTGTGCCTCATCCAGCTCTTGCGTTGTGCTCTGCTGGGAATAGCAGGAGGCTCCAGAATGAATTCAGCTAGGTCTTTGGAGCCACAGAGGAGCTGGCCGTAATTTCTCTATCGCTACAGCTTTCTGGAAGTGTTAACGTTTATCTCCTTGCTCTGGGCTTTGGATGTCGGGGAATTGGAAGCCATTTACCCTGATCATCATATTTTAAAGAAGAGGAGATAGGACTGGAGTAAAGGCTGTGTTGGTGGGAATATAGCCGCAAGGCTTTTCCACTGGAGTAGCTATAAGTCATAGGAGAAACCCTTGTGGAAGGGGGTCTTCATGGAGGGGAGACGGATGTCCCTGCTGCCTCCAAAAAACACATAAGAAACGTCTTGCAGCGTGGTGATGGCGATGGGGGACAACACTCCCCCATGTCAGGCTTGGCGTCAGTGCAAGGACACTACCGTCGCTGTCTTGGTCCCTCGTTGCTGTGTCTTCCCCTTCCCACCTCCTCTCCTCCAGGAGGTATTTCAAGCTGCCAGTGCTCAGTTAAAACAATTTTAGGGCTGCATGTGATATGACTCACAGGTGACAGCCTGCTTGATGGCAGTGACTGGCGGGAAGCCGGGCTCCCAATTAGAGACAAGAGGTCCAGCCAGCACCATGCCATGTGTGTGGGCTGCTCCTTAGCCATGCTGGGAGGAACGAACAGCATTGCCAGTCTCGGTCAGTGCTTTTTAGTTGTCCAGCAGTTGCACCCCTTGCTTCCTCTTCCATGTTGCTACACTTGCATGTCAGGATGCCATAAGACCAATCTTCTTTGGCAAGGTGATGGTTGGAGGCACCTTTTTGACCACAGTCAACCAGTTGAGTTGACACCAGGAAGCCAGCGTTGACCGTGGCACGTCAGGTGTTTTTGCAGGCAGCAGTTGGCTTGTCCAGGCAAAGCCCAGGCTCACCCTCCCAAGGACTGGGTGCACAAGCATTTCTTTGCGTGCCGGTAGCCGTGTGTGATGGTGTGGATGGGAGCAAGCTTGTCCTCTCCCAAAGCAGACCTCTTAATGCCAGCTCTAGAGTTGTTTGCTGTAGTTTCTCTTACAGTAGCTACAGTGAGATTTAAAAGAATAGGAAAAAACAGATGCTGGCATCCATGGGAGATGAGATTTACATATATAGAAGGACTAAAAAGCTTCATTTTTGTTTGTTTTTGTTCCTGTTTGTTTGCTTTCTTACTTTTCTGACTGTTTTTCACATTAAAAATTCAAGCTATGTCTGTTCTATTTTGTGGAAGGCTCAGAGGACATCTGGAGAACTTGTTAGGATTATGTTGTTTGAGACATGATTTCTTTGGAGGATGAGGGATAGCTGACTTTGAAACCCCACTTTTGGGGGTGGAATTTGTTGTCACCTCTGTTTTTAACGATTTTTTTTTTTTTTTTTTTTTTTGAGAAAACCTTGTGAGAAAGATGTCCTTGTTAAACTCTGCACCCTGAAATAAAGGCTCAGAAAACCTCCAATTTTTGGGGACCTCCAGGAGACAGAGCTCTATATTCCTATTTTGTCTGAGGTAACGTGAAAAAAGAAGAGGCAAGTCAACTATCGAAAACATTTTTTCAGTTAAAAAAATAGAGAACAGGCAACCTCAACCCCAGCTTTCTGTATGCGCCACTTGTAAGTCAGAAAAAAAAAAGGCAGCACCCCGCTTTTTTCCATTAAGCTTCTTCTATAATGTATTAATAGAGAATTATATCCTCGCTATAGGATTATTAAAAAAGAAGAGAGATAAAAATGATAGAAATGAATCCGTATGCTATTATGCGGATGACAATAGATACACTTAAGCCTTCCAGCCCTGACCTTGGCACATGTTTCATCTCAACTCTCGGAGAGTCTGAAATTGATACGCTGACACTTACCATTAATATGAAGAACCATCATCTTCCCCCAAGAGCACGAGGGGATGGGAAGGATTTTGTCAGCGCTCCGAGGGGCAGAGCAGGACCTCTTCTCATCTCAGTGCAAATCCTTACACCACCCACCCCCCCCCATGTTTTTTTCTTTGTTTTGTAATTAAACTTGCTACAGAAGTTTCTGTGCAAGGCGTGCAGCCGGGTGCCATCCTCCTCTCTCCCTGCCCCTTGCTCCCTACTCAGTCGTGGACCGGTTTGCACAAGGAGAAACCTGTGCAGATCTCTGTCCCAAATGCGAGGGGACCTTCGCTCCGGCTGGCCCCAGGTTGTGGCACCTTGATGTGCGGCCGATGGGTGCTAGAAAAAAGACTGTGTGGGAATGAATGAGACGAAAGTGGTGATTTCTCCCCCCCCACCCCCACCCCCCCCTATATATTTAGCAATTTGAGTCTCCCCACATCTGGAGGCAGCTGTGAACTTTTCCCCCTGGTGCTGTGCATCCCTTGCAGAAGCACAGCAGAGGCGGTATGCACACTCCTCATCCCCTCCTGTAGCTTCTCTCTCCTTACCACTGGGGATTCCCCTGAGCTTGGAGAGGGAAATTTGTTCTCCAGGAGCTGCCTCTGGTCTCCGCATTAGGAAGGGGGGCAAGTCACTGCTGTGGACTTGTGTCCACCAGGAGCAGGAGCAGGATCTGTCATTGATGCTGGGCAGCATCCTCCTGGCCAGGGCTGGCTCCGGGCTGGTGCCTCTGCCTCCCTGGTATCCCAGCCCCGAGCTGCCAGACATCGCTGCCGTTTCCCACAGCCCGCTGTTAATCGCGTGGAGGAGGCAAAAGGTTTCCGCTCTCCCTTCCTTCCTCAAACCAAGTTTGTTTAGCCCTTAAGCTACTGTGAATATTGAGAGGGAGAAGGAGCTGCGTAGCGTAGTGACAGCTCTGCTGTGTTCCTGCTAATGCAGATATCATTTGATCAATGTGATCCTCTGCAACCTCTTGCGAGGATTAATAATGAAGAGCGCTTTGCTCGAGTGAAACCTGAGGAGCAGCTGACTTTGTTAGCCAAGTGCTTTAGGTGGGAGCCAGCTGCAAGCAGTACCGCTGGGGAAAGGGACTTGCGGCGGGTGTCTCCGGGGCAGCTGCGCCTCTGAGGTGCTGCCCGAGGATGGGGAGGATGCAGCAAATTTGGGGACACACGGGGAGGGAAGGGGAAGGCAGCTTTCCTTCCACTGGAACAAAGGGTTGCAACAGCCCCCTAAGCCCCCCCCGCACCTCTCCATCACCTCTGCACCCCAAAAGGGGGGGTTGGCCACGGCATCTCCCCATCCCCGTGCTTTTGGGCATTGCAATGGGATGCTCTCGTGCTGCCGGTCGCACGTGGCCGTGGTGCAGAGTGACCGGCTCGAGATAGAGCATCTGATCTGGCCACAAAGGGATAAATGCAGGAGAGCCGGGAGGGCGCACGGGAGGACTTCTCTCCAAAGACCTCGGCGTGGTGGCTTAGCTGCCTCTAAACACCGCGTGTGCTTCTTTCTTTCTTTGTCTCTCATTTTATTTATAACCCTGGTTGGCTTTTTTTTTTTATTATTATGATCACTCCTGCTGAGCTGTAAAGTCGTTGAGGGAAAAAAGAAAAAAATATTAGGGCAAATGTGTCAGGCAAATTAAACTGGCTTGTTACAATCAGCTGCTTCTCCCATATCCTTTGCTTTCCGTGGCTCTCTATCCCTGGTCCCCGCGTACATATAGATGCTCTCCCTCCTCTCAATTTCAGTGTCAAGAACTGTATTGGCATGACAAGATATACTGTGTTGCTGGAGTTAATACAGTCTCAAGTGTGTATGTCTGAGAGAGGTTTTCACAGTAGTAATTGGGTTTTATACAGTGTGTCCAGTTCTATATTTGGTGGCTGAGGCACAGCTATATCAGGAAGCCATTTCTGCCACCTCTGCTTGAATTATGCAGATGATTTTTGTTTGTGTGGTTTTTTTTCCCCCCCTTGCTTTTAAGGGTGAGACAGAGGCGGTCTGTGCAGCCGGCTTGCTCCTTGCCCACCCTGCTGCATGGCTGGAGGGGGTCCCTGGGCTCACCCTTGTAGAATTTGGCTGTGCCAGCATTGCCGTCGTGCTAATTTCTGCTCCGTCCCTGCTGGCGCTGTGATACCTTCCCATGGAAGCAGATCAAGGACAAGCAGTGTGGTTGAGCCTCCAGAGTGGACCTGAGGGTGTATTTGTCCTCCGTGCTCAGCCATTGCTTGGTCCGGGCGCTGCCAAGCTGGAGCGGGCTGGGGGGCAGCTCCGGGAGAAAAGGTGCCTTGTTGATGTCCCTACGGAGATGGGCAGGGCTGGGGCTGGCTCTCCTCTTCTGCTCTGGATGTATCCTCTCTTCTCTTCCCTCCCCTGCCTTCTCCATACCTCCTCTTCCTCTTTCTTTTCCTCACTTTGCTTCATATTTATTCCCACTGCTCAAGACTTTCCATGTTTCCCCATCGCCTTCCCTCCTTCACACCATGGGGACATATCCTGGCCCCGCGTCCGCAGCAGCCCCATCTCAAACCCCGCGGCAGAGCGCAGGATGGCACGTGGGCTCTTTGCAGAGCTAAGGGACAAATGGGACCGAGGACAGCCGGTCCGCAAGACAAGAAACCTTTGCTCCAAGAGGCGATGAAAGGCGGCAGAATTGGAAATGATTTTATTTCAATTAGAATTTAATTAGCTGCTGTCTCCGAGCCGTCGGATCAGTCGCCAAATAATTGAAAAGCAACAATATTTGCATGTGGCGCCTCGAAGAATAGCTGCGTCTGATCTGTGGCGGGGGGGTTTGGGGCGATAATTCCCAAGGTCAGCTGCTCCTCGTTGGTAGTTCAGCGTGGGCAAGTTTCTTGCAAATAACCCACTGTAGCCTCACACTAATTTTACAGTAAATTAATGCCGAGCCGGCGTTTGTATGGATTTAATTAGCAGGCAACACAAACTTTTATAAACCTTTTGCAGTGGCAATTTAAACCTGATTGCAAAGTTATTAAAGGCAGCCATGGCAGGCTGCTTCTAGGAGTCTGCAGGGACCAAGGCGCGCTAAGGCATGGGGGTTACGCAGTGTGGCGTTGCTGCTGGAGCTCTTCACGGCAGGGGCAAACGGGTGAAGCCCTGCTGACTTGCTGGAGATGTGCAAGGGTGGGATCAGCCAAATGTCTAGTGTGCGCATCGCCCGCCTCGCGTTTGCTCCACAGCCGGAGCAGAGCCTCGCTGGCGATTCCTCCTGCGCTCCCCAGCAGGTTGCATCCTTCTAGGAGATCAGAGATGTTGGCTCTCAAATCTGCCCCAAATTGCTCTTCTGCCCATTTCCAGGCAGCTGCCGCATGGTTTTTACAGTAGCTACAAATAGTTGGGAGGCTGTATCGCCCATAAAAGCCAATGCTCTCCTCTCAGCACACGCAGGCAGAGCAGTTTACGAGCAGGTCTGTTGTCTGTGGCAGTAATGTGTTGCGTGGTCCCTGAAGAGAGCTGCTAGGAATCACAAGATCATGAGTTTCACAGTGCATATCTATAGCTGGTGTCACAGATAATTAAAATAAGCAGGTTAGTAGCCTCGGTTGGGTGCGTGGATTACAGCTCCTGTAATTCAGGGTGGGCATGGGTGTCGGTCCAGCCACGGCTCCAAGCACGGAAGAAATAGCCCTGCAGCAGTTGGACGAGGCTGGATGGTTGCGTTAAGGACATTGAAAAATATTTATACACTCTGGAATGATGGGAGTCCTTTTTAAATGCCTGCAGAGCGAGGCCATTTCTTACTTTGCAAATAATTGCATTTAAAATCTGCCTATATCTATATGTGTATATGTATATATGTAAGGGAAAATGCAATTCTTGACAGAGCGGATTTAATTGCTAACCTGCCTTTGTAAGAAATGGGCAATAGCAGCTTTTAATTACAATTTAAGGTTTTGTGTGGTGAGTCCAGGACACCTCTGCAATCAGCCAGAGAGATTCTGTCCTCCATGCTTCCCTCCTCACATGTTCCGAGGACAATGGCAAGTCATTAACGAACTATAATGGGAAAAGCCGTATCTAACGATTACATTCTCTTAGCGAGGCCGGGCGGGTGACTAACCGCTGGTGTACTTTTTCTTCCCTTTTCTCTTTGCTAATAGCGTTCTTGCTGGAGCCAGGCAAATATAGCCCAGATGCTGGGCCGCTGGCTGCTGTGCCTGGCTTCGGGTGCCGCGTGATTGAGTGCCGAGCCCTGTTTTGCTGTCTGTTGCGCCGTGTAGATCTGGAGTCGCTCCACGGGCTTGCATTTGTCTGACATAAATGGGAGCAGAGCCTGGCCTGCTTCAGCCCCCTTGCCTGGGAGCTGGAGGAGAGCTCTGATTAATGATTGATTGCCGGTATTAATTTGCTGCATGTAAGAGGTGTCCAAGGACAAGTCTGAAATGGCTTTTGCACATCCAAGGGGAGTCGGGAGGAGCTGATGGCTTCAAGGGGAGCTGAGGGCCATCAAACACCTTTCCTAGGGTGACTGAGGTACACAAACCCCTTTGGGAAGGTTTTGACATGGCTGGTTATACGTGGGTAGCTGTGGAGTTATTCTCTCCTTAGCTCCTCCGGGCTTGTACCCACTTTAGGTCCCTGAAGACAGCCTGGTTTTCAGAGATGCTGGGCTAGCATTTTTCCATACAGATGGAGACTATTGGGTGTCCAGCATCTTTAATGTGGGGCTGAGATGTTCAGGGGGGAACGAGGTCAGCTCAGAAACTCCAGGGATGCTGGCACCCATCCCTTGGGTCCAGCACAGGCGACAGGCAGGATGAGGCTTGGATGCTGGCATCTTGGGAGGAGCAATTTCTGAGGTCTTGGTCAGAAAGGGCCCAGCTTTTAGATGCTCTGGTCCTTGAAAAAGTGGCCGCTGCAACCCAGACCCTTCTTGTTTCTGAGTCACTGATCCCTTCTGCAAACCTGAGCCCAGATCTGGAACAGGGCGAGGTGGGAAAGAGGAGAAGGGAGTGCTAAAAAAGTCAGGAACGCAAGAGTAGAAGATCTGAGAGATATTTCCAGATGGATGTGGGTAGAAAAATGAGAGAGGATGCTATTTGCAGCTTGCAATTAAAATAAATCTGAGCAGGAGAGGAGATGGCAGTGCTGAGTCTGTTGATGTGTCTGATGAAGCAAAGCTGATTCACCTAGAAGTTGACACAGCTGTGTTAATGTGCCTGCAAATAGCAGCTCCTGTCTGCCTGTGATTAAGCTGCGATGGAAGGCCAGCCTGTCACCTGTGGGTTTACAAAAGCTGATGCCTCCCCTTTGACTGGAGATGGTTTCTAGCTAGGTTCCCACGCACGCACCCAGCTGTGGCTCCCGCTGCCAGCTATGGGAGCGGCACCCGCCGGTGCCGTACGTTGGCTCCAGCTCTGCCAGTCGAGAGCGAGGTACCATTAACTGTGTAAGCATTTCAATTGCCACCCATTACTTTGTTTTGCAGGACGCGGGCATGTGTGCAGAGGGGCGGGAGAAAGGACGGGGACGTGGCTTTTTGAGTGTAATTGCAGCCATTTACCCATTTGCTGTTGGGAGCACAAGTGAGTTGTCAGGCAGGGGTCTAATGCCGGCTGCACGCGCGAGGCGTGGAGCAGCATCGGCGTGTCATTAGCCAGCGTTGCCATCAGGGTTTCAGGAGGGGAAGAGAGGGAATGAAAACCCTCCGCTGGCGGGGGTAGAGGATTCACACGCACCCCTCGCACGCTCTAAAAATACCCCTCCGGTAATCAAGCTCCTGCCGCTCGCCATTGTGCTCTCCCTTGCTGCTGGTGCTCATCGGTCCCTCGGGGTATAAATAGCAGCGCTCCTGACGGAACCGCTCGCTTGTTGTTTTGACATCCCCGTTGCTGCGGTGGTGCCAAGCCGCGGTGGCGCAGATACCGGGCTGGCACACAGCCCGAGGAACCAGCTCGGGCACGGACCCTCCTGGGAGGAGGCAGCAGCCCACGGATTGGGGCACCCGCTCATGGGGTGTTTGGTGGGAGAAATGCAAGGGTGGAAGGAGATGCAGCTGCGCATGCATATGGGGAGCAGGGCTTGAATGCTGCTTTTTGGAGTCTTTCTATTGCCCAAGCGAGAAATGACCACTGCTCTGTCGGATATTGGCTCCCATATCCTTCCCCAGGCTGTATCCTTCAGCCTCGGGGACTTCAGCCCCCGATATAACTCTCCGAGAAACAGGAGAGGAACAGATCTGCAGACCAGCTTCTCTCCCTGCTGAGCAGGGCTGGGAATTTTGTGTGGGGCCAAGCAGAGCTCCTGGCAAACCTCCGAGTGCCGTCTGCAGGACCCAAAGGCAGAAGAGGGAGATGCAATCTCATTTTTTCCAATATGTAAGAAGTTGTTATAGAAAAGAGGCTGATCGATCACTCTCAGTGTTCACTGCAAGACAGAACAGGAAAGAATCAGATTAATTTGCAGTAGGGAAGATCAAGGTTAGATGTTTGGGATTAGCAATCTCTGGTAGCAAGCATCAGAAACTGCTGGGAGAGGATAGCAAGAGAGATCGGTGCGTCTCACTGCCGGGGGCTTTTAAGAGCAACGTAGGCAAATATGTGGTGGGGAGGGGATGGGAACAGCTGGTGCTGCCTCGATGGTGGAGTCTGGGACAGGCGGTTTCACGAGGTCCTTTCATGAGTCCGTAAGCATTGGCTTCCCGGCGTGGTGTTGTCCCTCAGCGCTAGACGCGCGCGCAGCAAAGGAGGCTGCTGCGATGCAATGCTTATTAAGCAATTACTAGGGGAAGCGGAGGGGGTGTCTTCAAACTGGCTGCTCTGCAGCTTTCCTGTGAAAACTGTCTCGCTGAAATCCAAATGTCATCAGTCATCAGCAGCTGAACAGCCTCTCCGAAACCTCCAAGTGGGACGTATGCACTGGTTCATTACAGCTGTCATCCTGCTGGTGCTTGGGTTTATTTGTGGCAGTGGTGGTGTTCACAGAGAGCTTCGGCTGTGCTTTTTGGACATGAACATTGGCTCCGGGGGCTGGGATCTGAAAAAAGTTTCATCTGTTCCCAAGGCAGGCATTGTGTCAGCACCCATCTTGGTTTCCCAAAACTGTGCAGGGATAGCACAGCTCCGGGCAGCCCCAGCCCCTCTCTGGAAGCCTCTAGCAAAATCCCCATTGCATCTTCCTTGCTCACTGTGCCTTACTTGCAAGGCCTTGGAGAAGATGGGAGCTTTGCGGGAAGATTTGAAGGGGCCAGATGATGATGAGGGGACAGGGTGGGTTTCCAAAGCTGCAGTGCTTTTCATGGTAGCTGTGGCTTGGCTTTCTCCCGTGCCTGGTGGTGGTTTGGAGCAGATGGGCAAACCAACAGTGTCCCCTAGGTTAGGTGTCCAGCTTACAGCTGCAACAACAGCTCTTCCACTTAATCAGAAGCTTTTTTGCCTCCGAGAGGGAATTTCTTGAGACCTCGCCAGGGAATGTGGCACTCATCACCCTCCCTGTGCATGGACACTTGCCTGAACTCTTCTCCCGTGGTCTGTTGCAGGGTTAAAGCATATTCCTCACTGCAGTCAGAGAGGGGATAAAATGCGGAGCTGGGAAAGAGGAAACCTAATGGGTAGGTAATTAAAGGCCATGCCAGGGGATAGATGGATGAATAGAGCGGAGGGAGGATGCGGAGGGGCTATAGAAACACATCAATACATGTATGAGGAAAGGAGAGATGGATGAGAAGATTAATTTATGATCATTCCTGTCTATTATTATTCTGAGTCAGAGGCTCAGATCACATCTGGAAAGTCTCCAAACCTGCCCCAGTGCCATAAGGTTAATAGAAGGCCAGTGGCTCTGCCGAGATCCCCTGGGCTCGGAGCCGGATTAGGCAAACGCCAGCTGAAATCTAAGGTGGGCAGATAGGGGAGCGAGAGATAAGAGGGTGAGCAGCGGGGTTAGAGGGTTTTGTGGCTGGGATTAGTGAGCGATGATATGGGCTGGCACCGGCTTGGGGTCATCAGAGAAGCTTTATCATCCAGGATGGCGGCAGCGGAGAAGCCCAGACCCGTTTTAGGAGGGAGGAGGCAGCGCCTCGTTATTTGTGTTGCTGGATGGGGTGGGCTTTTAGTTGGTTGTGCTCCCTGCTTTCTAGGTTGGCTGGATTTGGCTGCTGCATCTAAAATCCCTCTCTGTGCCAGCAGTGCTTCAGCGGCTGGTGGCAAGTAGGGGTTTTGGAAACCCCTGCTGCCCAGGAGCTGCTGACATCCTGCTTTGGATCTGTTATAATAAAGGTCTTTGGCTGAGTCTCGGGAGCTGGGGAGTGCTGAAGGACCTTGCGGGGTGTGGATTCTGAGTTCAGACCGCAGGGAACGGCTGTCTTGCTCTTTGCTGTGTCTCAGGGGAATAAGATACAGCGATGCCTGAGCAGCTATATGGCACGCTCCCGGCCTCACTGCCTCGCAGGTTACGTGCCACGAAATGGCCCTTTCTCCTTGTCGAGGTTAAACAAGTGGCTTGCAGGCAGCTGCATGCCTTCCCCTAGCATTCTGTTGCGGGTCAGAGGAGGTCTGCAGCCCTGTGCTCCGTGGAGGGGGTTCAGCAGCTCAGAAAAGCTAAAGCAGTACTTCACAACAAGGGGTGAGCCGTGAGACTTGTTTGAAAACCGCAATCATGAGCCGTGGTGCTCTCTGGAAACCTTCTGAGCGTCTTCCTTTCCCCTCGCACCTCATCTGAAGCGCGCCTTTCTCCCTGTGCCTTTCTTGCTCCGTCTTTGCGGGCTGGTGGGCTGAGCAAGATTTTCCTTTCAAGTGACACAGGGGTGCGAAAAAAAAAACCAAAACCAAACCCCAACCCCAACCAGACTGGAGCAAGGTTTGTCTGCCAGAGGCATGACCCAGCTGGGCTCCCCCCGGTCTGCAAGCAGGGGAGCAGGGCAGCACATTAGGAAGGACGAGGGCGCATCGCCGTTTGTTTATTCCCCGCTTTAATAATTGGCTGATTAAGTTGCATTTTTATTTGGTTTCAGTGGCAATCAGATTGAGAGCTGTAATATCCACTCACACCTCGTAATTACCGTTAATTTCTTCTCGCTCCCCCGTGCGAGGCAGGGCCGGGGTTGGCAGAGGCAGCCGGGGAGCGCGGGTGAATCGGATCGCGGCACTTTGCATATTGATGAGCCGAGGTAGCGCCCGCTCCTCGGCCGGAGACTCAGACAAGCAGAGAGGGAGGAATTGGTGGGGAGGGAGAAGGGGTGAGGAGCGGGGGGAAAATCCACCTTAAATCCCAGACAAAGGCAAGCCCGGCAAAGTGTTGGAGTCAGCACAACAGCCTGTGCGAGCCTAATTACCATAACGATGTGAAAGAGCCCAATCAGCAATCTGGGGCTAATCTTTCATGTATTACAGGTCTCTCTTTCGGAGCGCTCCACAGCTAAATGCATTTTTAATGAAGATATTCCTAGACTCGCAGATAATTTCCCACTCTTTACAAGGAGGGTATCAGAGCTCATTAAGCGGGTCGTTCTTCTTTTTATATATATATGTATCTGTGTGTGTATATATATATAACCCAGTTCTTCAGGAGGCCAACGTCAGTGCCGGCGGCGGCGAAGGGAAGACATCCCCCGTCGCAGGAGGGAGGGGAGGGACGCTCGCTGCGCGGGGACCAGCTCTCGCCAGGAAAGTTTGCTGTCTGCCTCTCCCATGGGTCTGGGTGCTCCTTCCCTCTCCTGATGCAGCTGGCATATAATAAAACACAATAAAAAGATAGCAAGAGTGGGGATTGGGGGGCAGCAGGCAGTGTGGGGATGGGGGTCGCTCAGAGGAGGATGAGTTGTGGCGAGGCCAAAGGCAGAGGTGAGCGACGGGTGCGGTTATTGCATCCTCAGCTATGGCCGTTGAGGGACTGTAATCATATTATTGCTCCGATGGTGATTTCTTGTACTGCTTTCTAAAGTGCTGTCAGATGAAATCTGGCTGGAAATTAAAGGGGAAGCTGAGGCTGGCCTGCAGAAGACGAATTATTGGGGAAAGGAGCGGGGCTGTCTCCTCCCGCTCCTCATGGCGCTCGTCTCGCCAGGATCTCAGCAGAGGCTTTCCTGGGGAGCCGGCGGGAGGAAAACAGGGAGATTGCCTTTAAAGTGTCAGACAGCTGGCTCCTGACAGGAGGAGGACGCGGAGGGTGTGTTTCCAATTATCTCTGTAGATGGGGTCAAATCCCAAGAGGGGATAAGGTACTGCAAGTCAAAATGAGGCCAAGGAATTGCCGGAGAGAAACAGGAGCGATGATGGGTCTCGTCCGGCACCGCATCTCCGAGGGCGGCCGGTGCGGGTAACGTCACGGTGTTCAATTATAACCTGCCCAAAGGGAAGAGGCTTTGAACTTGAGGGAAGAAGCGCTTGCTGTGTGCCTGCAAGCAGCGGGGCGTCTGAAGTGTGTATCTGATGCCGTTGCAACGCTGGGTTTTCTCCTGGGTTATGCGTTGCCAAGTCTTTGTTTGAGCCTTGGCAGTAGTGCTGGGGGCTCCTTGCCTCTTGGGATTTAGCTTGTAAACCTAAAGATGGAAAGGCCTCTGGAGCGTAAAGCTCTTTGAACGCACTCTGGAGATGGGCTGGAGCAGCGATGTGTTAGGTCTCATCCCTCACTTTTGGGTATGAGCCTTGCGGGAGCTCGTTTTGGCCCCTGGCTGAGCCGGACTCAGCCCTTACATCTGGATGCCTGCTTTGGGCTGCCAAATTTGCTGCTCCTCTGGGCCTCCTTCCAACTTGCAGGGAAGTTTGGTTTCTGCTCGAACTCATTTCTGGCCTCATTCCTTATCGGTATTGGGGCTGTAACCAGCTTGTGGAGGTCGGGGGAGACGAGAGGAAAAAGGCTTCTGATCAAGGCAGGACCAGAGGTTTATGGAGAAAATGGTCTGGTGAGGGTGCTGGGAGCAGTTCCTTGTGTGTCCTGGGGGAATTGCTTCCCTCCTCAGCCCGTCCCGAGGAGTGCCCAGTGCGAGAGCAACGGGAGACTGCAAGCAGCAAGGGGTTAAAGAGGGAGAGGAGGACAGCAGAAGTTTGCAGGGATGATAAACACCACTGAGGATGATTTTCTCTCCACAGAGCGGGCCATTGATCTGTGATTAGAGTAGCTGAAGCTTTTACAATCAATCAGGCAGGAAGTTGCATCACTGGAGGTTCAGAGGTCAGAAAAATTGGGGAAAGCAGGAGGAGAGGAAAGAGCTGCTGGAGCTTCTCTGAGGGGTTTGGAAAGGCGAGGACGAGCTGCGTGCAGATGCGAAGCTCAGGCACAATGATGTTTTTTTTGTGTGTGTTCCCTTTGAGGGTCCTCAAGCGAACGGTCAAGAGGCTTCAGCTTGGTTTCGCTGGCCGAGTTGGAAAGGTTGAGGCTTTCCCGACTCGTGTGTTGAATATCAGTCTGTTCTTTTCTGTACTGTGGACAATTTTCTGTGTCCAGACCAGGTCTGGATTCATAGCCGTGACCTACAGACAGTTTTTCTAGGTGCTCCTGTTGGAGTGGATAGTAAAATCCTTGATGGACTGAGGGTTATACCAGGAATAGGCATGTGGAAACATCACCCCAGTCCATTTGCTAACTGGGGCCGTGCTGTCCGGCCCCAGAAGCACTTGCTCCAAGCTGTCCTTCCGAGTTTGTGCCTCTACTTGGAGATGCTTCTCGAGCTGAAGTCCAAGCACTGGAGTTTCACCCGGGCTGAGCTAAAAATACATCACGGAGCTGGTGCTTGCAGTGCTGCGCTTTGATACTGCGCTGAGGAATGAATAGATGATGCGTGTGCTGTGGTGATTGCTGTAAATAACTAGCTGCTGTAGCCAGGTAGGCATTATGGATTAATTCAGTAATTGGTCCATCCGGAGCGTCTACTTACAATATCAATTTATCTACGTACCTCCTAATATCTTGAAAGGAGCTTTAGGAAGATGCACACAAATAGCTGGGAAGGGAAAACTGGGGGGGAGCTCATTTAGCAAAGGAGATGGAGAGGAAGGTCACGAGATGAGCCGTCAGGTAGGTTGGTAAAGGGTTACTCTCAAGCAGATCGATCACGTGTAATCTGGCCTTGCACTGGGAAAAGAAGAAATAACAAAGGTAGAGCAGATTAAACAGAAGACAAAGGCAGAGTGTGTGACTACAGCCGCCCCTGTCCTGCTTTTCCCTCACCCCATGACAACAGCCGCACCTCTCATTTTCTGCCTGTTATTTTGTCTCTGTCCTCAGCCCCATGGCTTCTCAGTGGGGTGTTTTTAAAATATGATATGATTCTGTTGCCTTCTGTGTTTGGAGACCCATAGCAGGCACTGACCTTTCAAGTCTCTTCATGATTAAAGCTCTTATTAATTTCCTGTGGGGCTGCAGTCACTCTGAGGCAGTAAAGTGTTGGGAGTTCATTAACATGTGGGGCTTTAATTAGCTGGCAAGAAATCCCTCTCTGTCCCAACTTGACCAAGGAAAAAAGGGGGGGGGGGGGGGGGTGGGGGAGAAGAGAGAAAATGATGTTGAAGTAAAAATAGTCACAGCAAAAGTCTTCACAGTAGGAATAGATTTCAAGGCTCACGATGGCACTTTAGACCTGTGTGCATGTTCCCCACACAAACCATCAGCGATAGCCCTTTATGTAAAGATGCCGAGATGTGCTCCCGGGGGGAATCGTCCCGCTGGCACCAGGAGCAGTAAGTAATAGCGTCAGGAAGGGAACAGGGAGAAGGGTTTGAAAAACAAGGCAAGTGAGGCCGTGCAACAGCCTGATGCTGCAACCGGGGAGCGCTGCCAGTGCGGGTGCCAGGCCATTGCACCCTCCAAAACTTCACGGGGTGTACGTTAGCATTGCCGCAAAACCAGGTGCAGTGAGCATTGGTGCATCGGGGCTTGAGCCCTTGTGCCTTTTTCATAGCAGTGCTGTATGTGCAGCATCACTGTTAGAACAGATCTAGGTGGAGCAGGCAGCAGCACTGGGCACGGCAGCAGCCCACGAGGCGCACTAGCCGTGGGAGCATGCCATCAACATGTGGCCTTTTTATTTATTTAAACCTCGGGTGGAATAATATATGTTTGATTGCCCAGCTGATCTATTTGTGACAAGTGTTAAAACACATGTGCATTGATTTTCTTTGAGGAGCGTATTTCTAAGGGTAATTTAATAGTGGTATTGAGCATAGCTCTTACTGGCCGGCGAAAAGGCGGAGGGAGGGGATGGGGGGATTAGATGAAGAAGAGAGAGACGCTAATGGCATTTTCGCAATGCAATTGCTTAGGTCAGTGAAAAGCTGTCACAGTTTAATGCACTCGCTTGTTGGGGATGTTATCATATACAGGATTAAGCCATTCCAAAACATGAAAACAAGAGCAGCTTGTTAGTGAGGGAAGCTGTTAAAGAGCTGCTGTTGCAAAGTTATGATCGCTGCGTGGAGGGAGTTATGTCGTGCTTCTCCTGCTGCCCTCCAGCTGCTGTGAGCTCCGCAAGACTGCGGGGATGCTCTTGTCTTCTGGGACCGGCTAGTCTTCATCTCCATTTTTTCCTGGAGGAGCTGGTCCTTGGCATTTGTACAGAGATCTCAAATCTGAAAAGGTCATTAGGCGATAGGCGCAGAAAGGCTAGAGCCTTGGCGTGGGTAACTCCGTGTACATCTCTTGGCTTCAGGCTGAGACCCAATGTGCTGACGTGTCTTGTTGTAATGATGGACGTTGTTAGCAACTGAATCTTGGGCTCTTTAGGCGTGTTCCCCGTCTGCCAGGGAAAGCAAGTCCAATATTCAAGTGCTGTCTTTTTGGAGCCTTAGCAGGTTTGCATTTTGGCTCTTGATGAAGGAAAAAAATATTTTCTACAAGTCCAGGCTGGGGTCTAAAAGTCAAGCTGGGCTCTTCCAGCTGAAATACCGTCCTCGTCCATACCCATGCAGCCTCCTTGTCTCTTGCGGGATTGCAGAGCCGGTAGTCCGGATGGCAGTAACGCCGTTCATCATGCAGCAGTCAGGGAAGGCTCCGGCTCCCTCCTTCCTGGCTGCATCGGCTTTGCGGGGCTGACAGGAGCAGAAAGCATTACAAGCTTGTCTGTGTCACCCAAAATCAGCAAATCCAGCTCCAGATGTGTATGGGGAGCTGCTTTGTGGAATAGGATGGAAAGGCAGTGTCATCTTCCCCTTGCCGCTTTTCATGGCGGGGTTGTATTTTAGTCTATCCCCTCGCTAGCGTGTAAGCTCCTCTCTACCGTATGTAATATTTAGTCCTTCATCCAGTCTCATTTGAAATGTCAAAAACAATGGAGCATCTCCTCCTTCCTCCCAGGAGATGGTTGCACAGCCCTGTAGATGTTCGCATCAAGAACTTTTTCCATATTTATACTTGACCTAAATTGTCTCTTTCTCTCCTTCTCTCAAACAGCCATAGTTTTAGCCCTCTAGCACCTATACCTCTCTTTAGAGTTTTCACACTTGAAATAGTTGCAGGTTGCAATAATACCTTTATATGTATCTTAACCAGGCTATAAATCCTGCTAGTTGACAAGGTTATTGTTATCTGGCTTCTGCCATGACCCACTGTTAAAATACATGACATAAATTACACAGAACATATCATACAAGCCATTTTTCCTCGTATGAAGCCTGATAAATATTAATGGCCCATTGCTGTAGCTTTGTACCGCGGTAGTATTGGAGTCAATGAGGTTGATCCGAGGCACGATAATTGCTAGTGGACATGGACCCTAGGCAGCCGCTGAATTAGCGCTCTCTCCAAGCGCGATGCGCTTCTGGAGCTCTGAATTGTGTCTCAGCGGTGGGGTTTTTGGCCTCTGTTGTTTTGAACTCTGTACCGTAGAGGGGAGACCCAGGTTGGATGAGACAAAAGTCAAGCCAAAACTCTTCCTGTGTCTTTGCCACTGATTTGTCCTCAGCTGGGTTGCGAGAAATATTAATTACATTTGTGCATCCTTGCCGCTGGATGGCAAGGCAGCGGTGTGGATATCGCCTCTGTCCCCAGACCCGTGTCGCTGCTCTTCCCTCACGCCCTTGGGCCCCCGTCGGCCTGCACCTCCCCTTATCTCCCCAATCTAAATTCGTGGCGCCTGCCTCCTGTAAATGGCACTTTATCCGCTGGAAATGTGAATCCGGTTGGTAGCATCGGCTCCGTCATGCTTATCAGAAATACATTATCAGGTGGGGATTAGGCAGAGCCTCGCGCTCATTTTGCTATCCATGCCGGTCGAATAATGAATAATGAAAATTCCCAGGACCAGAGACAAATGCACTTGACAGGCAGGGAAGCGCCCGTGCCTGCCTTTCACTCACTTTAATGTGACAAACGTGGCTCCTTCAGAAATCTTTCCACTCCATTCACCGTGGTGTGGCTTGTTCTGAGTTTTTTCCTTCTTTTCCCTCATCCCTCTGCCTACCCGCTCTCCCAGCCCCTGAGCCTCTCTGCCTTGGAGAAGGAAAGGGTGAGGATGGATTCAGGAGGCCACCACCCCCCCCGACTCCCCCCCAGCCTGCCAGAGAGCGCTTTGTGGTCAGCTCACCTCACGTAGGGATGCTGCATGATTTGGGTCCTTATCCGCCTTGAACTTTGATGTTGCAGTGTTTCTCCCCTGTCGTTAGTTAATAAGCTTTCAGGAGAGGATGGAGCATGACAGAGACGTCGCTCTGCTCGCATTGCCCTCACTTCTGCGGCCGCGGTGTGTTTGGTGCAGATGAGAGGGAAGGGACTGAGTCTCCCAGTACATCGGTCCTGCATCCTTCAGTGCTGACCTTCCACAACCCTTATGGTTTTGCTCCCTGCTCCCCCAGGCGCTCTAGACCTGTCCGTGCCTTGTCCTGCGCTGCAGACATCCCGAGCCCTTGCCCTTTTCGCAGGGTCAGTGGATGCTTGGTTTTATTCTGTCTCATACCATAGGCAGCATCTGTCTTACCTCCCCTTCCTCGGCCGTGGAGAGACCGTATGCTTTCCCCAGGGCTGGCTGTCCTCTCTTTTGGCTTTGCTCAGTGTGTAATGCAGGAGGACTGAGCTCCTTTTCATGGTACGTATAGGAAAGGTAGCAGCAGGTCCTACAGCAGCGTTCCTGGGCTCAGAGAGAGGTTTCCTGCCATCGCTGTCCTCTGGCTGCCCTGTGCTGTGTCTGTTATGTGCGGTTCGCACGTATGGACAGATGGACGTGGGTTACGTAGTAATGTACAGTCTGGTGTGGGTGGCTGCGAGCGAGCTCCCGTTCTCCGAAGTCCCTGGACGTGCTGTAGCTTTCACCAGGACGCGGTAGCTGACCTGTGGAGTAGGGCCCTTGTCGCAAACGAGCGTGCAAGCACGATGGGGCCGCGGAGAGGAAGGGGTTTCTTCATGCCCAGGTATGGGATTTTTCACAGTGCTCAGGTCTGGCCTGCTTCTTGTCTCATGTAAATCAGCCGTGGCAATACCATCTGTAAGGGCTGTCTACACGAGACGCAACTCCAGCATCGGGGTTTTTTTTTCCTGCAGTTGTTATCTAGAAGCATGCAATAAATTTTATGGACCAGGGTTTATTGAGCACAGAGGATGAGGAATTGAGCTGCCTGGCTTGAATCTGAAGCTGATGTTCTGGAGAGAACAAGTGCTTTCAGGCGAGTGCTTCGATCACTCACTACCCACTTTCTGGAGGAAGGCAAATGACCATGTCCCAAGCCGGCATTTCCCAGGGGGAGCGGAGAGCCCTGGTGCCAGCCGTCCTCCGCCTTTGCTTTGTCTATCACGGGTGACATCTGTCTCTTTCCCAGCCTGTCTCTTTTAAAATGCATTCAGCCTGCTGCTGGGAGGACGTCTCGGCTTGGCACCGGTCATGGCAGTCCCTCTTGATGCAGTCTTCCTGGACGCTTTACACAAATTCTGCCACTCCAGCTCTTCCCCCCCATCCACCCGGCAGGGAGGGAAGGAGCTGTGAGCCCGCATCACATCTGCTGCACGGTGTGAGTCTTTGCCAGTGAGATTCCTGCTAATTAATGTCAAACTTATTTTAGCAAATAATGCACATTATCTCGTCCTGCGGAAGGGGTTGGTGCCAGCACCGATCGTGGCAGCTCTGGATGAGATGCAGCTCTGAAGCATTGGGTTTTGGGCGTGGAGTGAGGCGGGGATGTGCCGGGGAGCTGGGGATTGCTCCATTTGAGGCAATGGTGTGAAAATGCTCCTGGGGTTTCGTGCCTGGGACTCTGGGCCAAACATGTAGTCCTAGCCGTACTTTCATACTTTCGAAACCAGTTTGTGCCACTGGCTCGAGCAAGAACTTGGTAATGTTAGGTTAATGGTTGGACTGGATGATCTTAAAGGTCTTTTCCAACCTAAATGATTCTATGATTCTAAGAACAGACTCTGGAGTTTTGAAGCCCCCTAATACACATGAGGTGTGCTCCTTTGGTCTTTATCTCTAGCAAGAGGTTTATTTGCTTTTCTTTTCAAGCATATGGTCCTCCTCATATAGGGAAGCTGGAGGAAGAGGCAAAGCGAGTCCCAGGCCTCTCCTCCCTCTCCCAGTGCTGCAATATTCAGAAATTCATGCTTGCAGGGGGATTTACCAAAGCATGGCTAGTTGACCACTACCCTGATTCCCTGACTATCACAGAGCAGAGATGAGATGTTGATTTATTGTTAAGGCCAGGAAAAAGAAAAAAAAACAACCAAACAAACAAAAAAAACCAGTCTCTGGCAATGCTAGCAGGGTTGCTTCTGTAAGCTGAGACAGCTCACCTGTTTTAGCAGAGCTAATATTTCAAAGATTGCCACCGTTAGCTGGCTATTATCATCCCCATTTTTCATATGAGTCAATTGAGGCGCGGGGAGAAACCAAGCACGGTAGGTAGGGCAAGCCAAAAAATAGCCAGATGTCGTGGCGTGGAGTCCTGGGCTTGTACCATTTTGACTTTGAAGTGATGGCTGAAGGTTCCTCCTTTCTCCTTGCCCTGTGTCAAGGCCGTAATGGCCAGCTAGCGACTGCAGTCACGAGCTGGCACTTGGGTGTTGTGCCTTCAGTGGAGTCTAGATGTGGTTTTGTCCATAACATATGTCTAACGCTGCATTATGTCTTTAATTGTGGACTCCTTTTGCCTTACACGGCAGTTACATTTGAAGTTACTGAATGTTATTTACTCCTGTTAATGGCAATTTCCATTTATTGTGCCATTTTTGTAGAAATCGCCCTGAAGGCAATGTGCAAGGCTGGGTGACCGCTCGAGACAGACCGGTGTGCTGGGATAGCCCGGAGGACACGCTCTCTCTTGTGCTCTAGCTGGAGGCACAGGAAGAGCCACGGGAAAGCTGAAGAAATTTGGGACTAGAGCTCAGAGGAAAATTTCCTTTGGAGCATCTTTTCCCCAACAGAAAAAGGCCGCCTTTGTCAGGAGAGACACTGACGTGTGAAACATCTGTTCTGTGCTAAAAAAAGGGAAAAAGGCGTATAGAAGCAAAAACTCTAGAATATGATTTCCCCCTCCCCCCGCTTGTTAACCAGCAAAATGGAAAAGAAAAAAAAAATCGTGAGCGTATGGGGTGAAAAATAATAAACAGATGAATAAAGTAAAATGATTTTTTGGCTGGGCAGCTGATTTTTTGGCTTTTGTTTCATTCGTGGATGTCAGAATTGGTATGGGGGGGATAATGTAGCGTCTGGACTGGTGGACTGTCAGTAAAACAGGCAAAGGTAGACCAGTTAGATGAAATTAATTGTGGCTCATGTAGGCTGGACATGGAAATAATACCATGTTCAAGGGAGCTCTGAGCAAATGCCTGGGCTGAAAGAGGGGCAGCGTTGCCAAGCTGAGCGCTCCCGACCTGTCGGGTCGAAGGTTGTCCATGTAACCCAAAATCAGCCCCCTTTGCGTTAATGGAGCATCTAATTACCTGTTGCTCACTGTCCCCAAGACATGAACCCTTTACAGCCCCATCGTACCGGAGCAGAGAGCCGCCTCTTTGGCTGGGGAGGTGGCGAGGCACGGAGCAGCCCGTGGTTAGAGGCTCGCATAAGAGATGAGCACTAGACATGGAGTACTCTTAGCAGATGCCATGGCTGAACTTTCTGCCTCACTTGAAGCGAGCGGTGATATTTCTCTGCAGTCCTAGAGGAGGGGGACGAGTGAAAGCAAGAGCAGAAGCTGTGATCTCGCGTAAGTGATAGCACGTCAGGAGGAAATTAAATGCCTCTTCGTCTTCTCCCAGCCTGCTGCGTGAGCAGTGCCTGGGGATCATCTCACCGTTGCTCTGCTGAGCTTGCGTTTCCCTGGGGCGATGCTGCACCGTGGGTATGCGAGCCCGGGGCTGCAGAGTGGTTGGTCAGCCAGCCAGGGACAGGAGCAGCAGCAGCAGCGAAGGCGAGACGGTGTGCTTGCCTGATCCAGGGCTCGGTGCGAGCACTTCATGCTCGTCCATTGTGCTAATGTACCTGTTTGTCACTGTGCCTTCTCCTCCTGACAAAGTGGCCTTATGTTTCACTTGGAGGAGGAATCTGTCTTCATAGCTTGAGAGAAGAGAGGGAAAGGGAAACAGCTCAAAGCCTGTAGGAGACAGGTATGACGTGATAAGCCTCCCTGAATTTCAGCGTGACAGTGACAGCCACTAGAGAGATGGCCTTTGCCAACCGGTAGCTGAACCTCCATCATGTCTAGCTTGTGTGCCAATCCTGGAAACCAAGCGTCTTGTCATGGTGTGTGCCCACGCCTGATGTTGGTCTTTCCTCAGGTCTCCTTGGGGGAGTAGAAGGCATGAGGGGGATTAGTGCAGCTGAGGGCAGCAGGACCTCATTGCTTGTATGGACAATAGCACCCTGGCCATGCTGCCCTGCATGCACCCAAGGGCTCACGGGCACCACGGTGGCCTGAGGACCACATGTCCTGCAGCGTGCAGGTGTAGCTGCTATACAGAGCCCGTGAAGACCAGGCATGAGGAGCGGACCAGACCCCTTGCTCTTTGATCCAGGTCTCCAAAAAACTAGGAGCAATATCACAGCTTCTTCTTGTGTCCTGCCATCCCTGTGGGTGAGCTGTCCTCCCCGAGACCTCCGTGCTCGAAGTCCCAGCCCTGTTCCTGGCTCTGTGAGGTGCCTCGTTGGGTTCATGGGGTTGGGGTCCTCTCCCTCCCTGGGGGCTGGAAACTTGCCTCTGGCAACCTGGTGTGCTTGCCTTTGGAGTTGCAGCTTCTCCTGCTCATTAGCTCATAAATAATATGGACCAGCAGCGTTCAGTGCTAATTAATTTTGTGAACTGAACCAGGGTGAATGGGGTAATTGCCCATGGTGCGTGCGGGCCGTCAGGTGAGCCCTCCTGCTTTCACCCTCCTTGTTTACCAGCTTCTCTCCATTTATTTTAAGAAGCATTTGGTCCCCTCTCCATGTGAAGAAGAAAAGCCATGTGCTCCAACCCAGAGAGAGCGCAGCAGGCGCTGAATATTAAATTAAAACACATCCTTGCTTATACACAAAAAAAACCCAAGCTAGAAAGGTTAAGAGCTAACAGAGATCCTCAGAACAGTCTCTGTCTGTTTGGAATGAATTAATCAGACCATTAAACAAATCTTTTAATCTAAAGTATCCCTTTCATTTCAGTACTCCATAAAACAAAGTGATTGGAGTGTTGAGGGAAGAGTTTGCCATTGCTTTGCCTTATTTGTATTGCAGAGGCTGGTGGGTACTATGATTTTTCCTCCCTGTCCTCCTCTTTTAGAAACAAAAGTGGGGTTAGATAGAGCACCTGAACTGGGACAAAATGGAAATGGAGAGGAAAGGACCCCCGTAGCTCACGAGGTGTTACGTACATTATGGGCGGAGAGGGCTTTTTTTGTCTTGGGGAGCAGAAAAAGCTCAGGAAGAGGCAAGATCTCAACTGGAGGTGAATAATATGTGGAAAGCAGCACGGAGCAGAAGTCTTGGAGCAGCAAGCCCAGGGCAGGGTGGGCAGCAAGTGTTACTGAGTTCTTGCAGCCCAGAATGGACAGGAAAGTTGCTCCTGCAAAGGCTACGGGGAGCTTTCCGCATACAGAGCTTACCAGTCAGCGCTGGAGCTGGGGAGCCACGGAGGCACTGGTAGATGCCCCTTCGGAGTGCCATCTTGGAGACCTTGCTTGCAAACTGTACCTCGGGCTTTCTTCAGGCAGGAGACTCGGCATCATTCCATCTAAGGAAGGGTCTGTGAGGATGCACGTGTGGCAAAGCGCTCAGAATCGGCGCGTGCTACCTTGGACATCTTGTGCGTTTCAAGACTGGCACTTTCCAAAGTGCCGAGCTGCATCGGGGCCTCTCAAGTTGTGTTTTTAGAGGCCTTTGTGAAGTTGGTGGTGCTTTGAGCTTTCCCATTCCCGTAGGCTCAGCTGGTTACTGCAGCCTTAATTTCCAGCTCTGATCTTCGGGCTGGCACTGAAAGCAGCTGCAAAATTCTATGGGGATGCACTCTTCCCTCCATTCTTTACCCTTTGGACATTGCTTGATGGGTTTTTTAAAGCCCTTTCTGGCTTTTTTCCCCAGCTGAATCTGTGCAGGGCTATTGGGAGGACCTAACCCAGCAAAGGACCTGTCCCCTGGGCGCGACTGGTGTCCCACCGCACAGCCCCATGCTTTGGTCCTAACTTTGGTTGGGGAGGGAGACCTCGCATGCTGGTTGCATTTCATGCACCGCCTCTCCCTGCTAGCATTCCCACAGTGTCAGTGCAGCCAAACGTTTGAGCAAATGTTACTATCGCACTCGCATCTGCGGGGGAGAGCGCGAAGGGGAGAGGCAGAGATAAAGGGAGGGCAAATCCACGTAAAAGCAGGCAATCCTGTTGCAAAATCAAATGTATCCTCTTTTTTTATTATTATTTTTTTTCTCCCTTTTTAATACACTCTTCAAAGCCTGCTAAGATTAAGTGCGCGATTTATCTTCGCAGAGTTTGAATTTTAAAAGGAACAGCCAACTGTGTGATCGTATTATTAATATTTATACCTCGTCACAGAATGTTGACAGATTAATTATGCAATATGGAATAAAAATCAGCAGGCAGCGTGGGAGGGTGGTGGCAAAGTTCATGTATTAATAACACAGCGGGGTGGCTCGCGCTCTCCCTGTGTGGCTCAGTGTTATCAGCGCTGCATCCTGCATCCATTGAAGGCACCTTCATCCTGCGCGGGGCTTGTGGGGACGGGATTGCTGACAACGGGAAGGGAAACACAAGCAGAAAAGGTTGCAAAGTCCTAGCCCCTTTGCACTGCCCCGGGAGCCTTCTTGGGGACAGAAGCGGGTGTGAGGAGCTTTGCAACTGTTCTTGACCTGGTTTTGGCCTGAAGAGCATCAAAAGGTGACTTTGTGCAGCGGAGAATCTGGGTCAGGAGTTGGGGTTTGCTCCAAAGCTGCAGCTTTTGTGCCTGTCTCGTCCCCCCCGCCGCGGTTTTCCCTTCTCTTAGCAAGCAGTATCAGCCCTTCTCACCAAAATTGCCCGTCCCCCCTGTGTCCATGGTGGAGGGTGCAGTGTCCTCTTCTGAGGTCTTGGCCACCACTAGATTCTTTGGAGAAAGGTTTAAATCTTCTTTAGTGGACAATTATGAGCTGGCTGGCTGCACAGGGAGAGGCTTTTCCTTCCCCAAAAAGCCAGCTTGGGTCATCGGGGACTGCATATAGATTTATATACGGCAAAATAGGAAATTGTAGTTCTGTGAGCCCCAGGGGTGGGAGCAAAGTCATCTGACAGCACCCTCATCTTGTTTGCTGTCCAACCCCGGCCGGAGAAGTTAAGAGTTTGTTTTGAGAAGGCTCTGGGAAACGTTGCCTCTCAGGACCTTCTCTGAGCCTGCTGGGTTTCTCCTGGAGATGTTGTGCGGGCGGTGAGCCTGAGCCTGCCCCGGTATCGGTTGGCATCCGCTTCAGCGAGACGGACAGACAGACGTTAAACTAAGATCGGGTGTGTGGATGATTCATGCTAGCCAGCCCCCCTGGACAGCAGAGGTCTGTGGCTGGGAATAAATCCTTCCACCTGGAGATGGTGACGTTTGTCATCGTCAGAGCTGGCTGTGCGGCTCGCACAGCTCATGCTGTGCCCTCCGGTCATCCTCGGTGGGAAGAAAAGCTTGCCCTCCCGAAGCCCTTTCGGGTTGCTATTTCCATCACGGCCTCTCTGTGCCTAAGTGCTGCTCTTTTTTATTATTTTTTTAAATGAATCTTTTTTTCTCGGCGTGTCTCAGGGGGATGTTTTATAGGAAATGATTTGCCTGGTCCTTCTCGAATAATTTCAAGCAGCGTCTGGGGTCAGGCCGTGGGGATGTACTTAGGCTGGTTAGGATTTCTTTGTCAGCAAAGCCCTGGCTTTTTGAGAGGCAGCGAAGGCATCGGGGATGCATTGTCGGCGTGTATGGCTCTCCCTTGTGCTCTCCTCTTGCGTCCCACTCCTGTTCAGCCCTGGCACAAGCTCTTTGCTAAAAAAAAACCCCGTGTGCGGCCACGCTATCAGGAGCGGCCTTTGGGGAGATCTGCAGAGGCATTTCAGGACAGATATGCCAGTTCCGATGAGGTGTTTAACTCACCGGACAACAAAGAAAATCATTTAAGGTGGGCTTTTGAAAGTCTTTCTGAGGATTTGGCTTCTCAATTTCCATTCAAATGCACTTTCCCTCTTCCCGTGCATGCAGCTTCCCGATGCCTCTTTTTACAGCCTTGGCCTTTCGGTCTTAATTAAAAAATGGAAAGAACAAAGGCACAATTGAGAAAAGCACTTAGGCAAATGGCTGAAGTAACAGATTTTCCTAGGTTTTCAGTGCAGGCTTAGAGGTGCTTTGGGGCTTTGCTCCATGAAATTGGGGTCCTAAGGCTAGTGGCACAAATCCCTCCTGCTTTTTTGCCCCCAGAAGCAAGACCTCGTTGATGGGAAATGTTTTGATCCATGCAGAGCAGGTTCTCTTCTCAGAAACTTGTGGTGTGAAGATTTTTTCCATTTTTATGGGTTTCTTTCCTAATTGGGATGGAAACAAAGACAGAAGCCTCAGAGTCATCTGGAAAATGAGTTTTCCATTAATGGCAAAGTTTATCTCCTTTGGGGTGGCCAGGCAAGGTTTGTCAGCAATGTCTGTCAGATGCCTGGAGAGCCCTTAAATACATGGGAATATGGAAATGCAAAGGATTGGCTATTAGTGAATGGAAATTGGGAGCAAGGGGTGAGGGGAAAGGCAAGGAATGTCCAAAATGCCAGCGGACAGAGCTGTCCCCTGCAGCTCCCGGATCGGAGCTGGATCTTCCTCCAAGTTCCCTCCTGCCTTTCTGGTTGAGAAACATTGGATAATTGATTTATTCCGGCTGCGACCCGCCTGGCTGTCTGCTGCCCCGCTTCCCCCGAGCGCCTGCAGTTGCTTTTCTGGCCCCGCTCGACTGCTTTCCCACCATGCGAGGACACGGTGGCTTGGCAGGGAGCAGATGGACAACCCATCCTGTAGACATCAAGCGCGGGAGGCTTAGTGCTGAGCTCTTCAGAGGTTGACGGCTCCCAAGACCCTGGTGTGTTGCAGGGAGCATTCAAGAGAGGGCTGTTTGTCGGTGGGAAGGCGGCTTTTGCTGGCTGAAGGTCCTTTTCCAAGTAGCCCTCAAGGTTAAAGTTGGATGCTCCTTCCAGATGGTCTCCATCTGATGCATCTCATTACGGGGTTGAGCTGCCTCGCAATCCCGGCCTCCCAGTGCCAAGAATAACAAGGAATGGAAGCCAGCAACAGCGATCGCTGCTGTTAGAAGGGCATAAGATGATTTAAGGGTCAAGACAAGACCATATGGCCCATCAAGGGCCTGTCGTAACAACCCAGAGGAATATAAAACAACTTGCGTTAGCACTCATCCTTCCTGCATCCTATCAAGGCTGTTTGCTGTAACCTTTGCAAGATCAGTTCCCCGGCTCCTTTTTGCTCTGATTTATGCCCTGAGCTCCTTTTCAGTGCTCTGTGGGTCCCCCTCATGGGGTGTCCTCCCTGGAGGGCAGGCAGGAGGAGCAGAGGCATCCTTAGGGCAAGCTGGTTGACCCTGCTTATGTGGCCGCGAAGTTGGGTGTCCGTGGGAGCCCTGTTGGCACTCAAGGGCATGCCGGAGGATTTATGGCTCCTGCCAGGATTTCTCATTCTCAGATTGGTCTGAAGTGGCCTCTTGGTGTTATTGATGGCTCACCCCTCTGCTGCCTCCGGCCCCTCTGCCCTCAGTCAGCCCATTTGCTAAGCTGGATAAGCCAAATCTGGCTGGTCTTTCCTCGAGATTTATGTGCCCCTGGAGCGCACTCAGCCCGTTGTCTTCTCCAAATAATCTGGGGCTCTCCCTTGGCTCCCCCAGCTCCCAGCCTTCTGTCATCAGCTGCCAAAATAAGGCTCATTTCCGCGGCGGGTGCGCTCTCAGGGCAACAAGGGACCCCAGCCCTCGGTCGGGAGAAGGGTATGTCTGCGTCCCATGTGCTTTGAGACCTAGGGGAAGTATCTTGGCACAAGCAGCCCGAGTGCTGTGGCCGCACGGATAAATCTGTATTTCTGAGAGCGAAGCTGTTGCTTTCCCAGAGTGCCAGCGCAGGGCTGGGCAGGGAGCGGGCTGGAGGCAGCGATGCTCTTTCTGTTCCCAAGGCTTTTCCCCAAAAAGCGTGCACGTCTGGGATCGTGTGGGCAGCCACACCTCGGGGCCGTGGCTCCTCACCCCAGCACTGTGTCTCAGTCCCGCTTTGGTGATGGGAGAGCCGCCGTTCTCCGCTCGGCACTCGTCCCGCAGTCCATTTGCCCAAGGGAACACTTACAGCGCTGACCTTAAAGAGCAATTTCGGGCAAGCATAGAGCAGCTCAGTTGTTCATAAACCTGACATTTATGTCTTGGAGAGTCTTCCTCTGCAGGATGCACTGCTCTTTATGATTTTATCAAATAAAATGCCCCTTCGCCCCCAACCAACCTCTTTCTCCTTCCCTGATGTTTTTGTAGGGCAATCATCACGAACAGAGAGCTTAATGTTGTGGCGCGGAGAGGGTTAGGGAAATAGTTGTGTATGCATTAGCTCGCGCGGATGGTTAAGACTCTGCTCTGTTCCTCTAATGTTGGTAATTACTGAGCAGGGATTAGGGGCTTGCACTTTGCACGCGTAGAGAAATGGAGTATTAAATGTAAACAGATCAAACTACCTGACGGACCCTGAAAGTTTATTCCTGTGATTTTCACTGCTCCGCCAAAATGCTGCTTGTGCTTTCAGATCATTTCCCTATTCTTCACGGGGATGAAGCCCTGGCCGCACGGCGGGTTTATAAAGAGCGCTGTGTGTGTGAGCCAATATAACATTAGCGTCATCCCGAAATAACCGCTAGCCGGGGGACAGGATAACTAGCTGGGATGCGGGGAGCGTGTCTCCAGCTTCCCGCTTCCCTTCGTGTTTCGATGAATCAAAGCCGGAGCGAAGGCAGCAGCCGCGGCTGGAGGCACCTGTGCGAGAGCAGCCTGCGGTGCGATGCTGCAGTCCGGGCCTGAGCCGGTGGGGCCAGCAGTGGCCTGAGACGGGGTGCCCTGCTGCTAGCTGTCACCTCCCCTCCCTCTGTGCTGGTCCTGTCCCCCAGCTCCTTCCCGCCCGGCTCCCCTCTCGCCGCACAGGGACACCCGCTGGGTGAACAACCACCGCTTACTCCGCTGACCAGGGCACCTTCTATCAAGTCTATTAATATCAGCTCCACATGGAGAGCTTGCTACCCTGGAAGTGTTAATTAGCTTTCCCCCTCCTCCCTCCCATTATTTTTCCACCTCACTCTTTAGAAGATCTCTGAACCAGGAGATCAATGCCTCCTGCTAATCGGCTCTTCAGCAGCTTAGAGAGGCACCACAGAATACTCCATTTAATTCTCCTCTAACACCTTTGCTAATCATCCTTTCCAGCCCCAGAGCCCCAGGCAGGCGGCAAGGGGAGAGGCTGGACGGGGAGCGCAGCAGACGCTCATTTACACCCGGCTCAGAGACCTGGCAGGCCCTGTGCGCTGCGGTGGGAAGAGCAGGGGTGGGAGGGGGCGAAGCAGCAGGAGAGAAAGGAGGGGAAGATCCCTCAGGATGACTAAGGTGGTGTGAGCGTGCAAACCATGCGAGAGGGCTGAAAGCCCTGTCTCCAAATGCTCTTGCTGCTCCCTGTCTCATGCTCTTGCTGCTTCCCGGTTGTGTTGCCTCCCACCTTGTCCTCTCCGTCAGCGGCTGGAGATGCAGATTGTGTTGTGAAACCATGCTGGTAATAACACAGGCAATAGGTGCTCCTCCTGGCCTCTCCACGCACTGCCCTGGAGACTCTAAGGGCTTGTTGGTGTGGGTCAAACCCCAAATCCTGGGGTCTGAACCAAGCTGTCCCTCTGAGTGGTCTTTCCCGTTGGCAGGGAGATGCAGGAGGACCCAGGAGCGTGCAGCCACCTCCCACATGCTGCCGCGGTCCTCGTGATGCGGCCCGTCCTCAGGCTTTTCGGCTGACTTCAGCGGCGGCTGTGGGCATTGGGAGCTCAGCCTGTCGCCTCCCCAGCCGCTCGGCTCCCTGTGCCATGGCCATCCTCCCCTCCACGGGAGCGGGACTTCTCTGGGGTCACTCAGCTTTGATTCATCCCGGCAGCCCCACGTGGCACCGGGGAAGTAGAAACCCCAGGGCTGCGTAAATAGCCCGGCGGCACTTTGGGGGTCGGACAGAGTCCCCCATGGGCAACAGTCATCGTGCTTTGGCTCGTTGGCTAGTGCTAGACGGGTTTACCAGAGGCTGTGTCTCCTCCGTTGAGAAGACAGTGGCCTGGATTTAGCTACAAGGACCTTAATAAGCCTTTCCATCTCCGACTGCTGTGATCCAGCTAAATAGCTGCGAGCAAAAGCCCGCGTGGAAATAAGAATGCATGCTAATGAGTTGCGTTGCCAAAACCAGAAGGAACCAACTCTACAGGGAGTTCGTACTTTTATTTTTTTTCCCAGCTACCCAAGTTCAATAGCAGTGAATTGCATATTTCTCTGAGGCTTCTCAACAAACAATTTACAGTGTAAATATATTTGTTGGCATGCAAATCACTCTGCATTATGAGTCTTGATTAATATTATAATGTGTTGATGAAAGCCTGTAAGTGGTTCTTGGAACTAAGGTTCCTGACAAAGATCAGCTGTTTGGGTGCCCAGTGTTTGTGGAACATTAGATTAGGGTGGTTTTTTCCTTTGTTTTGGGTTTTTTTCCCCTGGTGTGTGTTTAATGGATTGTTTATTTCCCCCTTCCCTCTGTTTAAGATGCCGAGTGTGAAGTGGCAGCAGTGCGCTTCAAACCGCACAATTAATTAACGCAACCCGGCTCTTCCCCGCACCGCTGCAACCCGTTTCTGCTCCTCGCCCCCCTGTCTAAGAGGGACGCTGCCGCCCTCCGCCTCGCTGCGGGGTGGTCCTTGGCCCCTGCCGCTGTTTTCGGTGCTGCAGGTGATCAGGGAAGCCACATGTGTGCATGATGCTGGGGAGGGACGTGCCACGAAGCGTGGGTGATACAGGGTTGTTAGCGATTCCTGTGCTTGCTGGTAGCCGGGCCGGTACGTGGAGCCGCAAATGGGCGTGTAGACCCAGGCGCTCAGCGAGCAGTGGAGCTGATGAGGCTCGATCGCCTACGGAGCCGTCCCCTGGGGCTGCGCTCCCCTGGGGCCTCGCCGGTGCAGAGGAAGGTTTGCGCTCAGTCCCGCAAATGCGGCACCATGAGGCTCCTTCCCCTCTAAGGAGATTCCCAGCACTTTCCAGGACCCAACAGTTTGGCGTTGTTGCACCTTCCCCACCAAGGCAGTGTGCCACGAAGCACCGAAGGGTTTCTCAGGGGGTGCTGGGTGTCCCCATCCCACCTCTGCTGCTCTTCCCTCCAGCTGCTTCCCCAGCTCCATCCTTCATGACGGCTCCTGAAGCACCTGGAAAACTCATCTCTGGGTTGTCCCTGGGGAAGAGGATGCATTTCCAGCCCTGCTCTGGCATTTGCTTGCGGAGACAGGTGACAGGCTTCGGGCCGCCGTCCTCCCCTCTCGGGCTCTTGTGACGGCTGCTCTTGTTGCCATTTTCCTTCTACCCTTTGGAGCTGAGCTCCCAAAGGTGTCAGGACAAATGCCACTCTCGTTGGCGCGGATGTGCCGGGAGATGATGTCCAGGCAGGCGGAAGCAGGGAGAAAAGGCAAGGGGGGAAAAATAACCCTCTTTAGCAGGCGTCGGCGGAGGGTTTAGTGACAGCCTCAAGTTTTGACCTTTGTTAACTGCTGTTTTGCTCTGAGAATGACAGGGAGCGCCATGAAATACTGAGTTTTGTGCTTGTACCACTCTGGAGAGCTGCGCAGGTTGTGCACAGCGCTCTGCCTCGATGTGCCAGGCGGGGAGCACAGGGCACACTGAGCTCCCCCAGCTCGAGCGCTGTAGGAATGGGCCGTTTTGGGGCAGCATCTCCCCTTTCAGCAGTGAGCATCCTATGCTCCGGCCAGCTCCTGGGTTTGCTTCCCTCCATCTCACTGTAGTTCCGGGTGGTTTTCTGCAATGGCTCGTGGTGCATCCAGCCGTCCCCAGGGAAAGCAGGGTGGCATGGCCATCCCCACCCCGCTCGTTGCCCTCCCAGTGCAGCTTGTGCCGAGCGCTCCGAGTTGGAGCCAAGCTGGGCAGGGAGAACACAGGCACCTAAAGGAGAGACCAAGAGAAGGGGGGAAAAGAGTGAACGAGCATATGCGCGCCTTAAAAGAACATATTGCCTTTTTTTTCCCCCTTCCTTTTCTTTTTTTCTGAAAGCAGCTGTGCCTTTTTCCAGCACTTTTAAATGGTTGCCAGGGAAACAGAGCAAGGGAGAGTGGAAAGGTTAGATGGATATTGGACGAGGCTAATGCACTTGTTTCAACCAAGAATTGACAGGTGCTTAGGACACCGAAGGTCCTGGTAACTCCTCATTTGCACGGCTCCTTTGCAGAGCCTTGAGTACCTCCCTACCGCCGTTAATTGTGTTTTAATCATTTGCAAATTATAATCCATCTCCATCAGGGGATCTCTAATGGTGGGTTTATGGAGCGCGTCCGCATGTTCCTTAGCCCTTCCGGGACACTGGGGATGAAATATTGGGTACGTTGGGCCCCGCTGGTACGGGTCGTCTGGCTTGAAGGCAGCTTGACGCCAGCACAGATCCCAATGGAAAACATGGGAATTGCAGCTGGGCGGCCCAAATGCGCTGTGCCAACGTGCGGGGGAGAAGCGCCGGAGGGAGCTGCGTGTGCACGTCGCCGGCTGCTTCTCCCAGCAAGGGGGCTGGCGTGGGAGAGGTGCTGATGCGCAAATCCAGTTAGTGCATCCCCTTGCCTGGGACCATCCCCAGCCCAGCGCCGGGGGCAGCGTTGTCAGAGCTCTCGGTGGTTCCCTGCCCACCGGCAGCTCCCGTCCAGCCCCGCAGGGCTGCTGGGACCCATGGTCCCCGGGCACTTGCAGCCCCACTTGGCTTTTTCACCTTCCTCCAGGTTAAAACCCAAAGAATGAATGCCTCGCTATGGATTTTTGTCGCCGTTGCAGCGCTCGGAGGGCTTTTTTCCCCCCTTCTGCTTTAGGTTTTGTTTTTGTTTCACGTCTGTCTTGTCTAAAATAGCAGCTCCATCTACGGAATAACCAAGGGGCCTTAAACTAGGCTGTTCAGGATGAGCGTCACATCTGGTATTTGCAAAACACAGCGAGAGATAAATAGCTGTGGTGTCGTAAAGCTCAGGCTCTGGAGAGGCAAGGGTGGCTGGTGAGGCTTTGATTGCTTTTTGGTTTTTTAGTGTTTTCCTGGGGAGGGCAGAAGGGTATTGATTAAACAAACAAGCAAAACCCCACTTGTGTTTGTGGGTGTGAAGGTGGAGAGGAGCGACGGTGTGATGCTGAGGGCTGCAGGACCCCAGCTCTGCCGCCGGTACCCTGAGCCCTGTCCCGCAGCCCTGTGCGCATCCATCGCCTCTGAGCACGGATGGATGATGAGGCTCCCTCCCGCCCGGGGCTTTCCAGGGCCACCTCAGGGGACTCTGCCCTCATCCTGCTGCCTGCTCTGATATGCCTTGGCTAAGACCTCCCAGACTGGCTTGCAGCCTGTCTTTTTCTGAGCTGCTGTGAGCCAGGGAAGGAACGGGTTTTAGTCTTTGCCCGGAGCCACAAATAGAGCTGCTTGCTGATCCTTCTTGTCAGCAGCTTGCCAAGCCTGCCGCCTATCCATCACACGTGAGTGATGGGTACCAGGCCAGCGTAGAGATGTGCAGCGCTCATATCCCTATTATGACATTGTCGGTGTCACAGCTGAGTGTGAGGGACTCGCAAAATGTCACTTCAGGTATTAGAAAATGACTGTGCCTCTGCTGCGCTGTGGTTTGTGGTCCAAAGTGCTTTTCTCCCCATTAGTGCTGACTGGAGGGGCCTCTGCCTTCGAATATGGTATCTCAGCTTTGGGGTTTTTAGAGGAAAGTGTGGTTTTAGTTGTGGTGCAAGGAGCCAGGCTGACAGCCCCGGGCCATGCAGCCCCTCCAGCTGCGGCACAAATGCCAAATGAGCCCAGCATCTCCTCCATGCAGGGCTTTCCTCTCCCCAGCCCGCTCTCCTCCCTCTGCTCGGGACCACTGCCCGCACGCTCTGCCCTGCCAGGTCCCTCGCAAGCGCCTCCCCCTGCTTTGGAGGGAGCCCTTGCTAACTTGGTCCTCGTCACCAGCTCCATCAGGAGTGATGTTTGAGCACCTGGCCTGGATGCAACCACATCTCCCATCCCTTCCGAGTTGTCATGGAGTTGCTTTCTCCAGCCAAAGCCTGTTGGTCGTAGAGCAAGGTAGCTGGTTGTGCTCCAGCTGACCCTAAAGCTGGAAAAAATAGGTTGTCCCATGTCTAATGTGAGCCCGGCTCTTCCAGAAGCCACTGATGAACCTTAATTCCAGTGGATGTGTCGTAGCCATGAGGAGGGACTCTGGAGGAAGGGCAGCAGAGCAACAAGTGCTGAGCTGCTGCTGGCAAATCGGTGTGGGGTGGGGAGCTGGAGCAACGCCTGGCTCCGACGCCGGCGAGGCAGCTCCTTGGCACCACTCAGCTACGGGCTGCCGCAGGGCTGCCTTGCACCGAGGTGGGCTCAGAAACTGGTTGCTGGGAGGCAGCGACCTCGTTAGCAGCCCCAGTTGCTCCTTTTTGGTGCCGTTCATCTCTCCCAGTCGCGTGGTCTCGTCCCCTCGGCAGCAGGTCTGGCTCTGGCCGCGTGTCTCAGCAGTGCCCGCCCGACGTGTGCCTCACGGTGCCAGGGCGGTGGGCTCCCAGGCGAGCTGGTATTATCCTGCTTGAAAGAGAGATCAAGAACGGGAAAGGGGGTGGGGGAAGAGGAATGATTTATGAAGCTTCGGTTGGCCAAGCAGGGCATTGTCAGCATATTCCAAAATAATTTAGCATCATCTATTCTGCCTGCAGTGGGAGCATGTTGCAGAAAAAGAAAGAAAGAAAGAAAGAAAAAAAAAATGCATAAAGAACCCAGAAACCCCCTTGATGGGATGGTTAGAGCTTGAAGTTTCTTTTTTCCTGAGGGTGGCTGTCTCCTCTCCCCAGTTCTCTCCGTAAATCAAACCGTCGGTGTCGGATTGGCGGCTCCGTCTTTCCCATGGCTGCTTCCCCCCTTCCCCGAGGCCTCCCCGTGCGCCGAGGGGACGTAATCACCACCTAGAACAGCTTGAAGGACACAAGCGAGGGAGCCGAGAGGACGATTTGTAGTGAATAATTTAGTGGATGAATTTAAAGCTTTTGTTCTCGTCACAAATTACCTGCGAACAGTATGGGAAGGCTTTGATCGCACAAATTCATTTTACATCGTCTCTATCTGCCAACAGACCCACCTACCCGCTTAGCTGTGGTTTTAACCGATGCATTTTTTCCGTGCACATCAGTGTGTTTTGGGGGTGGGCTGGACTCTGCCCGCGCCTGTAATTAAGCTGTCATTTTGGTGTATGCGGTTTTAATTACCGGCATAGGTTCGCCTGTCCGGGTTGCACTGGAGTTTGGAGAGCGGTGTTTGTAAATAGGAATCATTTTGTGGCGTGAAGTTTTTGGTACCCCTTGTCCCCTGGGTGTCCACGCAGCCCTCGAAGCGTTTTGCTTTTAGGTGGAAGGGGACGAGGTGGGCACGGGGCTGGGATGCAGGCGGGGATGAGCGCCGGTGTTGTCAGCCTGTGATGTGCGACTTGGCGCGCAGTCGAGGTTGCCTTCCCCCTCCTCGCCAAGAGGCTTTTCTCCACATCCCTAGCCTCTTTGTGCTTGGTTTGGATGGTCAGATCCGAAGCTCTCTGCCTCCCCGCCGTTCAAGCTGCAGCGGCGTAGCACCAAGTTTGTTTGGGGCTAGGGAATTTAGCAAAGTGCATGTGAAGGAGGCTGCAGCCTGCCCGAAGAGAGCCACGTGAAATGAAGTTGTATCATGCTCTGAGATCAAATTATCCTTCTCGGCTTTCGGGGAGAGGACTCGGCGCGGCCCCATGCGAGAGCTTGCTGCCTCCTCCTCGTCTCGGTTTATATCCCTGGTCCCCTGGCAGACACTGCAAATGCTCGCTCATCAGGGCTTGCTCTCTGTGCTAATGGCCCTCTATAAATAAGCCCCAGGAACAGTGAGAGAGAACAATCATAAAAGGCAGGCGCATAAATTAAAGCCGATGTTATAATAAACCAGACGAGCCCTTCATCGAGGGTTTTATGTTTCTCCTTGAGTCGGCAGCTTTGCCAGGAGAAAATGATTTCCGCGCACCTCGGTCCGGTCTTCCGTCTCCCTGCTCCGTAGGTGCGCGCAGGCGTGCATAGCTGGCATCGCCATCCCCCTTTTTTGGCATTACGGGTAAAAAAGCCACAGGAATTTCCCAGAACAGCTCTCAGCTTCCCTTACTCAGGTCCTTAGGGTGGCAAGAGGGCCATGGATTAACTGCCCAGGGTGGCTTTGGCCACTCTTTGTAGCTTTTGGGTAGCTATAAATGAAATGTAATGCTCCCGGGTGGCTGAGAATGCCGAAAGCTCAGCAGTCCAGAGAAAGGTGGAAGTCATTGCGTTCGCCCCGGTGAGCTGCGGGCAAACCTCGCGGGCCTGGAGGGAGATGCTGGTGTAGAAAATAGCAGCATCTTGGTGTGGATAGAGAAGCACATGTGGTACCTCCGAAAGGCTGCGCCTTCCCCTTTGCCCCGAAGCGTCTCACCGGCTGGAAAAGCGTGCGCCAGTGGCTGGCACACAGGCTTTCTGCCGTGCCTCCAGAGTGCCTTGGGAATGCTATATACACTGCTCCGAAACTCCTGCCTCTCCTGGCGAGTTCATAGCTGTCTCTCCGCATCACGTCCTGGATGGCTGAAACTTGGCAGGGCGAGCGGTGGCAGCAGCAGGCGGAGCCGCCCGCTCCCAAAGTACAACTTCCCTGCGGTGAAGTCATCCGGGAGATGCAGCAGGTCATGTTGCGGGCACGGGGTCATTCAGGGCTCTGGTTCCACCGAGAGCAGGAGTCTGTCTCCTGGTCCATGATGCTATGGGGTCAGGTCTTGGTGAGGTCCCACCAGCTCAGCCTGCTCCCAAAACCCCATTTGGACACTTTGGACCTGAGCAAATGGCCCCAAGAGCCGGCAGTGAGGATGCAAACTCCTGCTCCAGGCTCTGAGCCTGATTTTGGGGCTGCCCACCCGTCCATTTCAGTGCAATCCAGAAAACATCCCTAGGGCAGCAGGTGAAGAATGGGGAGGTGGGAGCAGGTTCCTGGGGGCCCGGCAGGCTCTCGTGCCCTGAACCTGCTGCATTTTGGCTCTGCAGAGGCTGTGCTCATCTCCACGTCTTAACTGCTGTGCTGACAAGGAGGGGTAGGGCAGAGGGATGTGTGCTGGGGGGAGATGCCACCCCATGCCTCTTGCAGGAGGCCGTCGGGACAATGAGGAGGAGAATTATAGGTGTCCAGCTCATCATTAGAGGTTCAGAGCAATTTGCAAGCATGTGTTCAGCTCTGCTTCACGAATCGGCGCCCGGCCACGCGCGCAGCTCCGTGCAGTGGCATCGGTGTGAGGCGGGAGGATGCTCTGTGGAGTTACGCGTGGCTGGGGGCAGCTGGAACGCATCCTCCTGGTACTTGAGCATCTTCTCCCTCTGTACGCTTTTACGGAGGTGCAGCACAGCCCGTGCTGGTGCGGGGAGGTGGCGGCCGGGCGCCTTATGTGCATGGTAGTGTGGGTGAGGGTAGAGGGGAAGGACGGGGGCGAGGATGGAGACAGATGGAGGCAGAAAGGGACGGGGAGAGAGGGTGAGTGGCTAAAGCTCCACTTTCTGCTCCCCGCTCCCCTGCGTGCTCTGGCCCGAGCTCCCCCTCGTGTTCAGCCTCACATATTTCTCCATTGCTTTCCCGATGGTCTTCTCCAAGTTAATGCAGGGATGTTCGATCTTTCCTGCCACGTTTGTGCCGGAGGAGCTGGACCCCCGTCGGGCAGCCTGCTGGCTATAGGTTTGCTTTCCACGCAACCGAGGCATCGCCCCTTCTCCCCAGTGAAATTGCAGCGTCGGAGGCGCCTCCGGCCTTTCTGAATATTCAGGCCAGAGCCAGATGCTCAGACGAGCTCCAGCGAGAGCCAGAAATCCATAGTTTTGATCATGCGAGGAGAGATGTGTGCCGCAGACGTGCACGGGTGCTGCTCAGCTGGCCGCCGGGCTCCCTGGAGGGGCAGAGGCTGAGATGTGCCGTGCCGTGCCATGCCGTGCCGTGCCGTGCTGGTGCAGCATCAGTTCCCTCCGGAGGCTGTCTGGCCGCTCCCTGCCACCACCGCTCATCAGCCCCTCGCTGGTCTCGCACAGGGTCGTTTTCTGCTCCATTTCCTCCCCCAGCCTTTGGATCCCCCCGCGAGCTCTCTGCTTTCTTCTTCGTCATCCCAGCTGGGATAAAATATGACGGCAGCCGCGAAGCGCCGAGATCGCAGCTCCCCTCGGGGACTGTTTGCCCACATCACCTGTCGGATCGGGAGCCTGCATGTCCTTGGAAAAATATGTATTTCAGGCCGCCGGGGTGCTAATTTGCAAGGCCCATTACTCAAACGAAACATTAAAATGGCCGTCCATAAAGCAGAGCCTTTATCCGTGCCTCCCCCTCGGTCTGAACTCCCCGCGCCAGGTATAGGCTTCCTGTCAAGCCTAAGAGCCAAAAGCAAAGATTTATCGATAGCTACCTTGACTCCGGCTTGCATTTTAATTATGTCGCCATCAGCCAAGAATAAACTCGGTGGCTATTGTGTTATCCTCGCCTCATCTCTCCAGACGAATGCCCCCGGGAGAGAGGCAGTTTTATGGAGTCCCTAACAGGGACCCTCTCCCTTTCCCACACCCTTTCCTTCTTGCTCGTCCGCACGGATCGGCAGAGCGGCCGCTCGGCGCTGAAATACCGGTGCCGATCTGCCCGTGAGGCTGGGAGGGAAGGATGTGGGCAACGAGTGCTGTGCATCCCCACCTCTTGGTGCCTTAGTTTCCCTTCGTGGAGGAGCTCCGTCTTGGCCTCTCCCGGCCCACCGAGTTTGCAGGGAGGGCAAGCGCTTGCCCTGCCGCGGCCAGAGGCAGAAAGCAGGGCTCGGTGAGGTGCTGGAGCCGAAATTGCTTTTTGGAGGGCTCAATTTCACGCTGGGAGCCAAGCCGTGGCACCACGAGGAATTGAGAAGCCACGCTTGTCAGGGAGGAGATGCGATGAACTTCGGAGTTTGCTTGTTTATTCTCCGTATGTATTTGTGTGCGGGGGTGTGTATAAATATTATCTGCGTGTGCCAGACGACACTGGTGTCTTGCTTAATGCGGGTGCAAAGTTTGACCTGGCACTTCCCGGTGGAAGCGATGCATATTTATTAGCGAGGCAACGGGTGGGAATGAAGCCCTCGCTTGCTCGGCATGGCAGACGCTATCTCAGCAAAACGGGGGCTATTATTAAAATAAACAAAAGCAAAAGCAGCTCAGCCGTGCCCGCATCTCCCGTGCTAACTTCGTTACGGAGCAACCTCCTCCCAGGGCAGGAGCGGGGATTGGCAGCAGAGGAGATGCTCTCGGGAAGCTGCCGGCCACGCAGGGACCGGCTCTGCGAGCTCCTGGCCCCCAGGTGCTGGAGCTCATCCCCTGCCTCAGTTTCCCCATCGGTAGCAGTGACGTATAGAAGTGATGTATAGAAGTGACGTAAGTCTTAGCCCGCAGCCCGGCAGGGGAGTGCGAAAGACTCCCTTCATTAATAAGAACAAAGTGCTTTGATATTTTTAGATGGAAGTGCCATGTATTGATATAATATTACTGTACCTCATTTGACTTCTTTTTCGATTGCAAGCCCCCTCTTGATCCTGCTACCTGCAGTAACAGTTATCTGGCTATATTTTATCATCTGAATATTTCAATTAAATTACTTTAAGGGGGGGAAAAAAAAAAGCCTACGCTGAAGTTGGAAATGATCACTGTATCACTCCAACTTCCCTCCATTCCCAGAAGGTTAATTGAAAGGCAGCCATCTTGGTGACGTTTAGACAAATGAGGATAATTATGTGTTCTCCAGCTCTTTGAGAGGTTAATTGCTTAGATGTACGAAGACTTGAAGAACAAAGAAGGAATAAATCAGAAGCAGGACTATGATCTGATAATGTAATTTGGTATATTCACGTACAACTCAAACAAATAAACCCCCTAATTGCACGAAGTTGTTCGGCCACTCGGATGCCCCGCTGGCTTGCCGGGATCAGGCACCCAGTGCTGGCCGGTTTCGCGTGGACCCAGCCCTTGATGATGCTCGGAGAGGGGGGTACCAGCGGGAGAAGGAGAGATCTTCAGCTGGCTCCTGCACAGGGGCGGCTGTTGTCACCTCGTGCCGGCGATGACTTCGTCTGGCGGTGCCATGGGGCTGTGCTCTGGCTCCTTAGTGCCCGTTGCACGAAGCATCCAGACCTCATCCCAGCAGTGAAATGGCGGGTGGAAGGCAGAGGGGTCAGCGGAGGCGCAGGAGCGGCGAGCAGAGGATTTCCTCTGGTGGGTTATTGTGTTTTGCCTAATTGCTGGTGAAATTTCTGCAAATTGGCAATTACATTCTTGGGCTGATGGCTTACCCAGGTCATTTATAGATCGCGTGTTTGGCAGGAGTGCTTCACAGCGTTCGCCACGAAATACGGCTTCACCCTCCACTGGCAGAATTTCCCTCTTTTTAGAGGTTTTTAGTTCTGCCTGCAGGGATTTCACATGCTAAATCTTGTGGCTACACCGTCCTGAAGAAAGCTGATTTTTTTTCCTTTTAATTCCCCCCTGTGATTGCGGTGAGGGTGCTTGTCTCCGGGCCAGTTTTCTGGGAGTTGGTTTGTCCGTCTGTCGTCCCCTCCATCCTGCTGGGATGGGGTACACGAGGCACTGGAAGCGATGTCCAGGCGCGAGGGGTGTGGATGGAGTTGATTTTTTTCCCCTCGCCTTTCCCTGCACGGCTGCCCACCAGCACCTCAGCAAGGGGTGTGGTATGGAGCTGAGTGCCTAGAAAATTTGGGCTTTTATCAAAGGCTCGGGGCTGTGCGAAACACCAAGCTTTCCAGCCGGCATCAAATACCACTTCATTTTTCAGCTGTGAGGGTCAGGAAAATGGTGCTTTTTTTTCTCCACTGAGAGCTTGGGGGTGAAACATCTTCATCTGGAATCTTCTTTCCCCCTCCGCTCTGTCTCCGGGGAAGTTTGAATTGATTTCAAATGAGAAAGTGCCTCCCCACCCCTGACGTGTGAGGAGCCCCGAGCCTCGGCCTCCGAAACACCGGTGAGTGCTTTTTCCACCTATCTGTCAGGCCCGTCTGAAATTGCAGTTTAATTCTCCGTATTTGCTCTTGTATTGTGCATTAAGATACAGCAAGTTTATCCAGCAGTCCAGCTGTTTTGAAGATAATTACTACAGAACTCAACCTGATGTAAAATAATCCTCCCGGGCAAGCAGCCAAGAGCCTGAGACTTATCCTCCAAAGACTGAAACCTCTCCATTACCCTTAAGAGCCGCAGAGATAGGAGTAGACGTCTCATGACAAATATATTTTTGGTGGTAATTAACGGGGGGTTGGGAGAAGAGGTTTGCTTCACCCCCGACTCCTACTGGGGAGGGCGGTGCGGCCGGACAGACTGACCAAGAGCGTGAGGACCACATGCAATGGAGAACTGGCCGGGTTTCCATGCAAAGTGCCCTATGTGCCATTGTTTCCCCCAGGAACCCATTTTGGGGTTGTCACCTGCATGCCCTTCTGCCACCCCCTTCACTGCATTACTGCCCTGTCCTGTGCTGGGGCTGCTTCAGACCAATTTTCCCTCCTGCAAGCCAGGGACAGATGTACGGTCGGTTGTACAGAAGCTCCTTCTGTCGCAGATGCGCCCCGGTCCATGTTTTAATCAGGCTGCTAACATTCTTTCTTCTTTCACAACTGCGGGATGCTACCAGAGCCATGGCTGCTCTCTCCCGGGTTGAAAGCAGCCTGCTTGCCCAGCCAAGACGGAGATGGTTGCCAGTCCCATCAGGATGGCTGAATCATAGCGGTCGGAGCCTTGTATTGCCTTACGTTAATTACCGGTACTTAACTACATGGCTAACTGTGACAGCGAGACAGTTATTTCTGTCTCTCCCTGCCTGGGAAGGTGGATGAAAAAAAAAATAGAAAAAAGCAATAGCAAGGGAAAAACCCAACCCCAAAACCCCACCGCAGGCGTAGAGGGCTCCAGGTTCTCAACTGTTCAGGTCTGCTAGCACCGCCAGCAATAAGCTCCGCGTTTCTTCTCCTGCTTTTGATTGAAGAACACTAGAAATCAGCCGGGGCGCAGGTGCTGCATTGTGTTAGATTAGTGCTGATTGAATTCATACACAGGCGCTGATTGAGGCGCAGGGCTCTGCCGATGCCGGTGTGCCGTGAACAGGGGGGTTTGCGGGATCGTGTCCCATAATCAGCACCCTCAAATGTGGCAGTGGTGTTGGTGGGCATCTCTCTTGGGTCTTTTCTTCCCTGCTGGGATGTAGGGCAGAGCCCCGGTGTAGGGTAGAGGGGCATTTGGCTTCCCTGGTGAGAAGATGGCTCTCTGCCGACATTTCCTAGGATGGGCAGCGATGCCTTGATGGTAAATGCTAGTGGATGGTGGTCGTCTCTTTGGGAGGAGCTGGAAAGATGTCCCAGCCTTCTTCAAACCACAGGATGGCCCAGCAGCCATGAGCAAGTTGGAAATCAGTGCCCGGCTGTGTCAGGGACCTGACTTTGGGGAGAGAGTGCCCACCGTTTTGGGCAAGGAAAGATGCCTTGCTGCACTTCTTCCAGTGTCTGCAGTTTTCCTGGACTGGCTGCCCCTGCTCGGTGCCTTCATTTTCATCTCTGTTTGGGAGATCAGGTGTGGTCACCAGCATCGACTGACTCTGATGTTAGCATTTAAGTGCCACCTGCTCTATAAACATCCCCACTGATTTGCTCTATTTAAAGGCCTCCCACTTTATCTCTTTTGCTGCCGCCTCATATTTCCTTATGAAGATTTCTCTTAAGCTAATAACAGCTGTTGGCCATCGGGACTTAGGCAGATGCCTTCTGACCTTCCCCGCTGCGCTGGGGGAGCATCCCGACACGTGGACACGGCCGGACTGCAGCTGCGCAGGGAATTGGGGGCTGCTAGGCTGTAGCCAGAGGCTGTTTGCAAACCTGTTATGGTCCTGAGGGCACAGAGAGTTGCTGTTTTTTTCTGATCGGGGATGCGTTTCAGAGCAGATTGCAATGGCCATGACTTGCATGGGGCAGGGAGAGCAACCAGGAGCTTTGTGCAGGACAGGGACATGATGGTTCCCTGCAGGAAAGGGCTCAGGTACAGCCCTGATCGAGAGCTCGCTGAAGGTGGTGCCAACCTTCCTGGGGGCTGGAGAGGGTTTCTGAGCAGACCCTGAGTCATCAGGACACGGCTGTGTTGTTGTGTCAGAAACAAGGGACTCACAGTGGGAAAATCAAGTGGGAGCCGGGAGCAGAGCGTGCCTGAGCCCCTGACCCCATCACGCCACCCTTCCCCTTGCTGATGATGTTGTCAGGGCGGCGTGCACCCCCACAAGCTGGAAGTAAAAGCAATGAGGAGTGAAAGAAGAGCTTTAGGAATGAAAGGAAAAGCCTAGCTTGCTTTAACAGAGCCGGCTGCGGTTTCTGGATTTGCTTGATGTGGAGCATTAATTCAGAAAATCTGGTGAATGGCTTTGGGAAGAAGATGTAGTCACTTGGCGGCAGCAGGGGCACCGTGCAGCTGCTCGCCTCGCTGCTCGTCCCTTCCCGTGCAAACCAGGACCTGTTTCTAAGCCACCAGCTCTGCCTGCCTCAGTGTTAGCACCGTGCTGTGCTGCCCGTGGCAGTACTGGGGTCTGCGGTTGCCTGTGGGGTGCAGGCAAAGGGCAAGCCCCTTCAAGGAGGCCAAAGGTGGGCACAGACCCCCTCCGCAAGTCAACATCAGCTTGAGGTTGGCACCGACCCGGCACTGGGCTCACACTTTGCATCCCCTGGGTTGTCACAGAGGCCACGCGAAGCCCTGCGGATGCTGGGTGCAAACAGCCGGCGGTGGTCTGTGCGGCTCGGCCCCCTCAGGGGCTGCACAGCGAGTGTTAAGTCTTGACTTCTGATGCCTCATACAGACTGCTCCCGCCCTCCTCATCATCTTGTTATTATTCTAATGTCTGGGAGCTGCAGTCATGGACCAAAACACCATTAAACTATCTGAAATGGAGCAACTCGACAGCCCCTGCCCTCACAGGCTTATTATCTTTGCAGATGGATATTTTATATTTAGCAACCTCTAATGTATCAATTTGGGCTTTGATTTTTCACAAGGAGCAGCTTCTATTTTGGTGCTCGGTAGCAGGCGGGCAAACTTCCACCGCAGGGGAACCAGCAGGGTGAAACCCTCCCCGACAAGCCCCGAGCCTCTGGGGAGGGCAGGAGGGTCCTGCAGCCCTCGGAGGACTTTGGGGAGGGGGTGATTGGCAGGGAAGGCTTTGCCGGTGGTCTGGAGCTTGTTTGAACAGTACTGGGAGCGCTTGGGGGATCCAGGTGCTACGGTAGCGGTGGGCCAAGCATAATTAAGCTTGCAGAGGGCGAGAGCCGGTGACACGTAGCTTTGTGGGAGGTATTTGGGGCGACTGGCGTATGGAGGGAGCTTATGGGGAAAAGAACAGTTGAAGGCTGGCTCAGCTCCCTGTGCATCCCACGCTCTTTGTTTTCCCATGGGGGACACAGGTGCAGCGATGGGTTGGGACTCACCAAGCGGGTGGCGAGGGCTGGATGGGAGGGCTGGGGGATGCCAAACGGCACATCCCGGGTCCCCTCCATCCTCGGGGTGCTGGGATGGCGTGGGGATGCTGTGGGGCTGCGCACCCCGCATCTGGGTGCCGGGACGGATGGGAGAGGTGGGAGAAGGGATAGCGTGGCTGCCTCGGAGAGGAGGGAGGGTGCCAGCAGAAGGGATGGGGAATGAAGACAAAGTGCCTCCTGCCCTCTGCACTGAGAATAAATATCAAGGATGACAGTGACGGAAACCCAGGCAGCGCAGTCCTGCCCTCGGGGAGCTATTGTGCGAGACCCGCCGTCACACACTGCAGATGCCATTGTACCCGCGGCTAATTTGACAGTTTACATTGTTGAGAGAGGATTAGAGGAGCCGCCGCTTTTTGATGGCCTGCTTCTAATTTGCATCTTTAACGAAGCGGGAGCCCAGCCAGGTTCTGTTCTTTTGTGTTTACTTCTGAGGAAGTGTGTTTATTTCCGATGATTACAAATAAATCTCCTCTGCCTTTGCTCCAGCCGCCTGGAATAAAAGGCATTCGGAGCCTGTTAACTCGGTAGCCGGGGCGAGTACCGGAAGCAAAGGAGAAATCCTATTAGGAGTCCCCGGCAAATGTAATTCACAGTTTCTTCTCAAAGACAAGGGTGCTGGGGGGTTTGCTCTGCCCCTGTGACAGGTACTTTTGGTTGGAAACTTCCCAGGGTGAAGCACCACCCTGTTGCTGTCAAGGGGCTTCGCTCCCGAAATGGGTGAGCTATTTTAGCTGCTGAAAACTGGGTCAGCCAGCCAGTTTGTGACTGGTTTCGGCATCTCCATTTGTCATTTTGATGAGACATGTTGCCTACAGGAGAGAAAAGCGGTTTGGGGTTGAAGGGCCATAGAAATATTTCGAAGTAGAGCATTGTTAGTTTGCGTAAGGGAATGGGAGGGTTTTGGGTTGATCCAAAGATGAGCATCTCCCCCGAGCCTCTTGGCTCGGCCAGGGACCAGCAGTCCTGGCTTTGCGGGTGCGAACTGATCACCCAGACTGCACGGGATGTTTTGGGGTCCCAAGCATGCCATCCCTCGGGATCCTTTGCACCCATGGAGAGGAGTTTGCAAGGCTTGTTTTATTCCTCCAACTCTTTGCGTGCCGTTTATCCCTCCAAACTGGTGCCAGAAAACTTGTGCTGGCCCTGGGCACGCTATTTCCCTCACCACAGGGCAGGGTGTTGAGGGCAGCCCCAGTTTCATGCCGCATGTGCAGCCCCAGGCTTGGCCCTCGTGCTCGGCCAAGTCAGCAGCGCAGGAAAGGTCCGCAACGTGGACCGGGAAAGGCACGGGATGAACCTGGCGGGTGTTAATGTCACATCCCAAGTGTAGGAGAAGCGCTGTCAGTGTCATTGATAGGACCGGGCAGGAGCCTGCCATGGGAGCGACGCTGGGGGTCTCTCCTAATAGGTCTGGGAGGAGGGAGATGGTCACTTTGTGCCACCGAACACAAAGAGCGCATCGGAGGAGTTATCTGTATTGTTGACACTAAGTGAAATAATTCCCCCGCAACCTTCAAAATTAGCATTTAAGGATGAGGAATAGGGGCAATTAGAGGGGAAGCGGCGCAGCACCGCTGCCCCCGACTCCCTCCCTCATGCATCTTCTCGCGCTGCCGCGTTCGGGTTCATCGCCGGAGAGGCCACGTGAATCAGCATGAGCATTGCGGGGGCCGGAGCTCGGGTGAAGCCCAGCATCCGAGGCTGCCTGGCAAGCCACTCTGGCGGAGAGCGGTCGTGGTGGGTGGCAGCTGAAGGGCTGCAGATGGTGAAAAGTCTCTGCTTGAAGGCAGCGAGGGTCTAAGTGGGATGCAGAGATGGAGGAGCAGATGGGACGGGTCACGCTGCATGAAGAAGGGCTGCGTGGGGGAGCCGGGACAAGGCGGGTGCCAGGGGCTTGGGTTTGCGCTGACAATATTGGTCCCAAGATATTCCTCCCACCTCGCTGATGGGTTTTCTCCAGGTGAGCCGTGGAGCCAGGATGGGTTTATTTCCCTCCCACCTGACAGGCACTTTATTGTCTTTTGTCCCTTCTGGACTCATAAGGCAGGGTTTCTTCTGGAGATGGATACGGCGCCTTCAGAAGACTGTTAATGGGGGTTTGTCTTTGTTCTTAATTAGATCCCTTCAAGGGAAAACCTCCTGGCCTGCTTTATTATGCAGCTTTGTCAGAGCTTGTCTGCTTTATCTAAACACTTTGCAGAAGTCTCTTTACCTGTTTGCTTACTGGAGACATTATCATAATCCTGGTCAATTGGAAATAGGTAGCAAAGACGGCTCAGCAGACGAGGGAGTGCTGGCAGCTTAGTGGCTGATGGAGATCTCTTTCCAAGCCAGGTAAAGAAGCTGGCAGGGTGCTCCTCATGTTGGGGTGTTGGTCAGTATTTGCCTTTGAAGAGCTGATTTCCAGGGCACGGGAAAACTCGCAGTGGGAAGGTGAGGTCGGGTGAGAAGGTGCCTCTGGAAACACCATGCAGCTGATGGACGGTGGCTTTGCTGCTCTGACACATTGCTAGGAGGTGCAGGAGGGCTGGTTTTTTGAAGGAGGGAGGTTTGTTGGGTCCCTCCCCACCTGCAGCTGCAGGGGACAGCCCGGTGGAGAGGAGCTGAAGGGACTTGGTTCCAAATTAGCTGTTGAGTGGCAGCAACTGAAGAGTGAGCTCGAGGGATGGGGAGAAGGAGCCTTTGCCTGCTTGCTCTTGGCATGAGTTAGAAGAAGGGGTCTCCAAGTTGCTCCTGCCCATTTGCTCTGAGTGGTTTCGAGGGTGGTGCCAGTCACCAGGCTCTACAGGCAAGGGAGGGCAATGCTGTCCTTGCCCTTCCTCGCGTGAGCATGTATGCCCATCTTATGTTCGCCTGTGCACTTGTGCAGGTGCGGCTCTGAGCCATAAATGTGAGCTGTAAACGCAGAACGAGTGACCCCAGTTCTCAGGGGTCCCAGATCGGCTCCCAATCTCCCTGGGAAGTGCAGCCACTACATGCCAGCCAAAGCCGGGCAGCGGCGGTCGAACGTGCCCAGTGATGGCATGAGCTCCTCATCCCTGACACTTCAAACCCTAGTCCTTGTGCTTCACCCCTAATGAGGGGACCCGAGAGTACCTTGCAGGGCTGTAGTCTGGATATTTATACGAGTGTAGACATGCAAGTTGTCTGTTTTACATATTGCTGCCCTGATTTTTCAGTGCACGCAATGAATAATTTACAGAAGCCGTGTGTAAGTATCTCTTTATTATTCATTATAAAGAAGTGAGACAGCGGTAATAGTCCACTAGACTGGAATCCCCCAGGGCCAAACTTAACTCGGCTGCGCTTAGCTCTCCCCCAGTTAATTTGAACGAAGGGAGGGCTCAGCTTCCCGGCAAGGACGATGCCGTCTGCCGGCACGAGGCTGCTCGGTCTGGTGGAGCAGATCCGGCGCCGCCGCAAGCACTGGGGCTCGTCCGATGCCCGGGTGGGCTCCCAGCATTCCATCCGTGCCGCGGCGGGCACGGAGGGCCATCCGTCTTTCCCGGCGTCCATACACGATGTGGCTGGCGGAGACGTACAGCTCCTGCAAGGGGAAAATTACTTGTTTGTGGGAGGATATATGGCTCATTCCTCTGAACCGAGCGCCCAGGGGGACCCTCAAACATGCCAAGTATTGCCCCTTCCCTCCGCCCGATTAATAATCTCGATCGAGGTGACGCTCTGCAATCCCAGCAAGGGAGGCATATAACACCCCCAAAGCCTCTGCAGGAGAGCTGCCGCGGCTGGGACGGGGACAGGAACAGCCTGCCAGCCCGTCTCTGAATTTACAGGCATGCGGAGGGGGACTTGCATGAATTTCTTGATTGACTGTATATGCCTTTTCCCTAAGATCTTGGCTGCACAAAGCTGCGGCAGCGCTGCCGCTGCCAGCACAAGCTTGCACCTAGGTTCGCTTTCCTAGTTTGCTTTCATGCCGAGAGAAAGCTCCCCTACCATGGTCCTCGGGTGGGAAAGGCGAAGCTCTCGAGAAATGCTGGGCTCTTAATTTAGCCAAATGCTTGGCGTTTTTGCTGCGGGCGCTGCGGCGGCAGCAGAGAAGGCCACAAGTAAATAGTTCGAGAAAAATCTATCAAACGGAATGAAAAAGCCATGTTCTCTGGGAACATTTTAATTCCCTTCCTCCCCCCGCTCCCCGTTCTTTGCCAAGCGTAAGTCAGCGCCGTGGACCGGAGCTGCGGAGCCCCTGCGCATCTCGGAGCGGGAAGGGTGGGAGCCAGGCAGGAAATAAATAATGGAAACGACTGTGTTGTGTTTTCAAGGCACTTGTAGGATTTACAGCTGCTTATCCAAATGTTCCCTTCCCTTCACCGCACGCTGGCTTTGCTGTCTCCAGCTATTTCTCTTCTTCCCCTCTCCCCGTGCGCGTGTTGTGGCCCTCTCCCCCGGCAGCGGGTGCATATATTGCCCCAGGGATGGCTCGAGGGCGGCACCGATGAGCCGAACTGTGAGCAAATTTTACAGCTTCATCCGAAATTCTCTGTGCACAGCGAGGGCGAGGTGGGGGGCGGTGGAGGTGGGCGAGCGGTGGGGGGGCATGGAAAGTCTGCGCAGCCTGCAGAGGTCAAATGTAATGGGATTTTCATCTGCAGCTCCCCAGCTCTGTATAAAAGAAAAAGGCGGGGCTTTTTTTTGGGTGAACCTGCCGTTTCTGTGAAATCTCAGGGGATGGGGGATGCGGGACGGGGCAGCAGGGTAGCCTGGATGTGGCGCACGCCCTCTCGGTGCCAGCGGTCCGGCTGGGTCCAACCTCCGTTAGAGCCAGCGCCGCAGCTCCCATCCGGCTCGCATCCCCTTTGGGGAGCCAGGATACTTGCCGTACGTTGTGCCCCCACATTTCTGACCCTCTGTCTCTTTCCTTTGCAGGTGTACCGTGGATGACAGGGTCACACGGGTAGCATGGTTGAACCGCAGCACCATCCTGTACGCCGGCAATGACAAGTGGTCTATAGACAACCGTGTGGTCATCCTCTCCAACACCAAGACCCAGTACAGCATCAAGATACACAATGTGGATGTCTACGATGAGGGCCCCTACACCTGCTCCGTGCAGACAGACAATCACCCCAAGACCTCACGTGTCCATCTCATCGTGCAAGGTAGGTCTTAACATACTATTGCCAAACCGACCATTTGGTATGGAAGGATGTCTGGATTTGTGAAGAGGTTGGAGGCCTTCTTGGCAATGGAGATGTAGGGATGAGACTAACATCTGTTGCTTTGGAGGTTGACCTGCAACAAGGGTATTGACAACTGCCTGCCATGATGGGGAGGAGACAGATTTGCATCATCTCAGCCTCGCTGTGTTGTACGGTCGTCACATTGGGCAGAGGACACCAGGGAACTGAAATTGGGGCTGGTCTCCTCCTCCTCCTCCTCCCCCCTTGCCTGTTCCTGCTGTGAATTTGACCCATCCCTGCTGTGAATTTGACCCATCCCTGCTGCTCAGGACCTACATTGCTCAATGTGCTGTGTTGGGAGTTAGTAAGGTACCCAGGCATGCGTCCGAAAATGCTTCAGGAGAGCTGAGAGCAAAGTGCTGCCAGGCGTGGTGGAGGAGTGGACTCCAATAGCATGAGGCTCCCTGGTTTTGGGAGACAGGGCAGAGCACGTGAGCGTGTCGAAGTCACTGCAGGGCTGCGAAGGGCTGTTGGCACAGGGCTTTGCAGGCGAGCGTGTTGGTGTTGGGTTGGAAAGCAGCGTTCCTGTGGCTGGTCTAATGTGGGGATCTGGCTGCCGGTAGATCAGAGGTGCCCATAGCACTCCGGCGGACGCCACCTCCAGATCCTTGCGGCTTTGCACTGGCTATCAGCTTTTGTCCAGTCTCTAGATTAATTTTTCAGAGTTAGTGTTAGTTCAGGTTAGATAAAGATAATGAAAGTTTCCTAATCCTCTTAAAGAAGATTTATCCGGCTGAGTAGAAAGCACTCGGAACACAATAAAGCATGTATACTAGGACCTAATCTTTTCTTTAATTTCAAACAGCTGATGGGTATTGATTTTGCAATGAGCAAATCTGAAAAATTTCTTGGCCTTGACACATCTACGAGAAGCCCCCAGCACAGATATGTATGTATTTATGTATCCTTCTCATTTGGAGGAGGCAGGGTTTGACTGCAGCCGCCCATCCAAGCCTTTTTTCTGCCAGATCTCGGTGGGACTGTGTCAGGGGACCCTGCACCAGGCAGCACTCTCCTCGGGAAGAGGGCAGCAGAGGACCACGGGGAGCATCCCCTCCATCCCCTTTTGCAGGGCCTCTCCCTCTCCCCCTTTTTGAGTTGCCTGCGAGCCGTCTGTCTGCAAAGTTTAATCTGTTTATCCTGTCTGCTCTCTAATCGTGCTAATCCATCCAGCCAACACCAGTGAAGTATCAGAATTCTTTGCGCCTAACAAAATCAGGCGAATGGGCACTCAGCGCCCACTTCCCTCACCCCTTTTTCGGAGCGGGACCTGCAACGGCAGGTGCTTGCCAGGCTTGGGCGGGTGAAGGCAAGGGATAGTTTGCATCCGGAGCAATTGTCCTGTGGCGAGATGTTCCTAAATGTGCTGGGAAAAGTTTTCCTCTGGTGTGAGCAAGCTGTGTTGAATTGCTTCCGCCGCACCAATGACTCTGGTTGTCAGCTGTGTTGCATCTCTGCAGCTGCAGGGAAGCCTGAGAGGAGCTGGGGATGTATGGTTACACAGGCTGAGCTCAAGTACACCATGCTCAGAAGTGTATGTGATAAGCTCTGTTAATGTGCTAAGCTCTAGCCACATGGTTTGCCTAAGTTGTTATGCCAAGAAAATCCATCTGTAGATGCCACCTTGCTGTTCCGTTGGATGGTGGTGTCCAGAAAAGCAAATCCTTCCTCGCTCTGTTCTCGCTTCACCTCCAGCACAGTTGCCTGGTGGCTAAAACATGCTTTCCAGTGGCTCGGACCAAGTGGTGTTGCCACAGCCAAGGGCTGTTAGCCTCCATGCCGGGGAAAAAACAGTTTTTTACAAGTAGAAATAACACATAGCCCTTTGTTCTGTGCTGGGAGGAAGGGAACAGTTTTCCAAGGATGCCTTCAGTCCTGGCTGTGCATGCAAGCACAGCACACGCTTTGCAGGGAAGGAGTGAAGCCCTGTTTCTGTCGTAGCTCTCCTGGCCTTAAATATTGGCTTAAAAACAAGGTTTGGGGTCCTCCTTCATCAAGGAGGCAGCTGTCCCAGCAGCAAGGGCAGGAGGACCACAGGGGATGGCCACACACGCCCTGGCGTCACGCCTTGCCCGTGCCAGCTGGCCAGCGAGCAGGCAGTAATGACCAGTTAGCAACCGTGTTCAGGTCAATTAATTTATATTTGTATTTTGCAAAACTAAAAGTTGGCTGGATAGAGTATTGATTCTTCGTCCCCATATTCAATTGGGTTTTAATTGTGCTACTGCAGGGCCTGACCTTCCCTCCTAGCAACCCAGCAATAAATCTGCCAGGGAGTCGCAGTCAACAGTAAATGTGTCTCTTAGTGTTGTTATTAATACGTCTCTTGGATTGGTTCATTGAAACAGCCGTTAACAAGGGCTTGTAAGAGCGTAGATGGCAGGAAGCCAGAGCGGTTTTTTGTCTTCATTTTCTTCTTTTTTTGGGACTACCTCGTGACGATGGGATGGACACTTTCAGGGACATGCGCAGTGCTCGTGGCATGACGGTGTGTCATGGGGAGAGTTACAAATATAGAGAGAACTGCCATTTAATCTCATCTAAGTAGAAGATGAGCCATCTCATCCTCCTCTTGCCATAAGCAGCTTGAGAGGAGGATGCCACGGGGCGGGACCTTGGGTCAGCCCTCCTGCCTCCGGGTATGACCCCCGCGAAGCCCACCTCAGCTCCCAGGGAGGTGCAAGCCTGCAGGGACGAGCTGGGAGACCTTACCGCATCGTGCCGCAAAATGGTTTCAGTGCAAGGAGCGCGGTAGACTGTAGCCGGGGCTCAGCCGTGCCTCCTTGGTGTGGGCTGTTTCAGGACGCGGGGTATATTTCAGTCTGAAAAGTGGAGTGCAGGGTCAATGTTTTGGTCGAGGCTGCGGCTTTTGCAGTCAGTGCCTCAGAGCAAGCCTGGCATCCTCCTCATAGCAGCGGCTGTAGAGGAGGGTGTACGTGCCCAAGTGGCATAGCGTAGCATGGTGGCACTTTGGGATCCACGCGCCGCGCGACACACCGTCTGGCAGAGATCTTGGTGCTGAACATCGATACTGGCTGTCGCTCCCTAATAGTGGGCTTTGGTATTCCTCAGATGTCCTCTGTTTCTGATTTATTTAGAGAACTCTCTCTACTGCCTTAATCCTACTCACCATAGATTTTTCATTAAAACCTCTCCTGGCTGTCGGCATTGTTACTGTTAAGTTTCTGGCTGGCACAATCCATTTTCCCATCTCGGCATCATGCTGCTTTCCTTGCCCCAGGAACCAGGGCAGGTTTTGAAGGACCGTGGTCTTCATTCGCAGTAGTGAGGTTGTGGTCGTGCAGTTGGTTTTCTAAATGCATGTAAGGTTGATGCTCTCCTGGAGCCGGTCCTGTGTCCCTTGTCACATCCGCCGCCTCTCAAAGAGGCACCCATGCAGGCAACACTCTTCAGCAAATTGAGTCTTTATTTTTTTCCTTCTTTCCAATAACAACTTGCTCTTGGAATCTCTGAAAGGGCCACCCTCCCCTGCCCTGTGCCAGCCCCACTGAGCTTCCCTGACGCAGACCGTGCTCCGGGCTCCCCCCGGCACCACAGATTTCACGACAGCCGCAGTTAAGCTTGCTTTTATCATGCTACCTTTGATATCCAAGCAGGAACTGAGACTGCGATACTTATTAAAACCTTACCAGGAGGCTTCAGAGTGTATGGTGGAGGTGAGGGGAGCGGCTCAGCCTTCTTTGGTTGTCGTAGGAAAGACCTGATAATAGGCTCTAAACATAGAAAGTGCTTATATATAAAGCACTTAGTATTTAGACGCTGGAGAGTTTGGTGTAAGGGGCGTGTACGTGGTGCGCAGAAGCAGATGCCTGGAGAAAGGAAAGGGTGAGCGGCAGCGATGCAGGCTGAGACATCCAGAGCAGGCTCACCTCCCTGCTCGGGAGATTAATCTCATTGGGATCTTCACTGGGATCCTTACCCCTTACCAGGTGGTTTGGGGGTTTTTTTGTCTGCCTAAGAAACAAGATGATAGTGAGGAAAAGAGATGGTGTTCAGTAAATGTGATGCAAAACACCTGGTACAAAGCGTTGGCAGAGGTTCCCGTTGCTTCATGTAGCATGCTGGGCTGGCAAGATTTGATATACATCTTGGATTGAGGGTTTGCAGAAATGGCGAAGGTGGTTCCTGTCTTGCCGGGTGACAACTGGTATCCAAAGCAAAGTGTTCATCACCTGCGTGTCCTGTACGTGCCACTCATTATGGTATGGTCCCCAGGGGTTGACTGCCCTCCGTCCTGCCGGCAGCAGTGAGGGTGTCCCAGGAGGAATGCAGCTCCTCACACCGGGGTCTTAAAAGGCTGAGGGCTCAGCCCAGTTCCTCCATACCTGCCCGAGCTCATCTCTTGACATTTTTGGAACAAGTGCGCAAATATTACGAGGCAGTGGCTGAGCTCTCTAGCCAAGGTGGCACAGCTGTGCATGGAGGAGGCTCCCTCGCATATCTTTCTCCCCTCTTGGCATTGAAGCTTTTCATGAGGTCTTGTGGCAAAGGGGCTGGTGACGTTTGGATGGGTGCTGTATCTGAGCATGTCTTCCCCTTTGCCACACCTCTCGGTCTAAATGTTTTGTAGATGACTTTGGAGGCTCAGCTCTGGCACTGGGTTAATCGTCCCAGCGGGGATGAGTGAAACAGTTAATTGAAGCAGGAAACTCTCCTGGAGGTCGGGCTCATAGCGGTGGGGATGGAGTGCAGGGAAATAAAAAGGAAATCAAAGGGCTGTTAAGAGGAAATGGGAAAAAAAATCACTTAGGCTGGAAAGACGTCTTCCCAGCAGGAGCGAGAGCCCAAAACACATAATGTCCGTGGCGTTTAAAGTAATGTTTCACACTTCCTTCTCTGGGGGTATGTGAGCAGGCGGGGAAGGGAAGGGGCCCAGCCCGGGCAGAGCAGTTTATTTAGCTGAATGCTGGATGGCGCAAGAGGGACAAAACACAACCACAAGCAAGCGCAGAAGAAAAATCAATTAGCACAAGAGTTGGGGGGAGATGCTGGGGAGGAGCAGGGTTTTTTTTCATTCCAAGGCAGGGGGCCTTTGAAAGCCACTGCTTTGGGAAGCGAAAGCTTCAGTGAGCAGTCAAAAACTTGAGTGATCTGTAAGCGTCCGCTCCACAAGGTCTTTGCATTGGTGCTGCCACTCGGTGCCTCTCCTCTCCGTGCCTGCAGGTCTCATGCGAGACTCCCCATCAGGCATCCAGGGAGCAAATGTGCTCGTAGCACCCGCAAACGGGAGAGGAAACCCTGGCCCGCGCAGCGATGCTATGTCAGGGTCATTGCAGCAGCAGGTTGCGGGGAAATGCTTTCTTTTCCCCCACGGCAAAAATTGGTTGGGATGCAACATTCAGGCCTGGCCTGCAAATGCAGGACCAGGAGCAGAGCTTGCTTCTGCCCTGGAGCTGACAGTATCTTGTGGGAGCAGGAGCATGGAGGCATCGTCCATCTAGGCACCATGCTGTTCTGCTATCTGGGACTGCACCGGAGCCTTGCCCAGGGGTCTTGATGCATTTTCGTCAGTATGCCCCTCTGTTCAGCTATCGTGAGCCTGTAAGGGTAATGACAGGATGCTTGAGGGTGTCTAAGTTGTGGCACTGGACAGGGATGGCACTGCCGGTGCCGAGCAGGGCTGTCTGGGAATGTGGCAGCGATCGCTGTGCTCATGGCAGTGGGAGGTGATGGATGCCACCGCCTCTGTGGACCGTCAGTGTCCCCTTCCCACTCCCACAGAGCCACCTCCAGCCCGTTGCAAAGAGGGCCATGGCTGGTCCCAGAGGGGATTTGGTGGCACGCTGTGCCTTGGCCAGACTGATGTGGCTCACGTCGAGGTCGCGGCTGTTTGGCCAGGAATCGGGTTGGTGATGGACTCAGGAGGTGGCTCGGTGGGAAGGAGGCCTGCTGACCCAGTGCAGTTTGCAGGTCCCCCTGAAGAGCATGTCAGGTTTTGGAGAGTGTCACCAGTGTCCTCAAAGGTGGCGGATGACGTCCACCAGGTCTTGTCTAGCATAGAGAGTTGTCTTCCCATGGAGGGAAAGGAGCTCCCATGAAAAGCAATGTAGACCGGTGTCCTGGGATGGGACAAGGCTTGAAAGGAGCAACCAGACCCCCACCTTGCCCTTCCTCCCTTCCCAGAGAAACAGAGGGTCGGCAAGAGAGTGAAGACGGCCCAATGGGGGAGATGCGGCAGCAACCGGCAGCAATGTGGTGGTGAATTCAAAGCCGAGGCATGCCCAGAGAAAATCTGGAAGGAGTAGCAATGATTGAAGAAAGAAGCAACCAGAGGGGGAATGAAAAACAAACAAAAAAAAAGACGAGAAGAAAAGCCCAGAGACTTGTAGAACAAAAGGAAGAGAGAAGGAAATGTGCACACACAGAAAAGCACCCAGCATCAAAAAAGTGAGAGGCAGCAAAGGGGGAAAAATGAAAGAGTAATGAAGGAGCGAGGGCAGGGAGAGGGGGAAGGTCTGGAAAGAGGAAGAGCCCGACTGGCAGGAAGAAAACAGCATGCACTGCCGAGGCGGGAACAGCCGCTGTCCTTAAAGTGGCTGGCGTGAAGTGCTAACCCGAGATCCTGATGGGAGTGCGGAGGAGGGACGGGACGGGGAGCATCCAGAGAGCATCCTCGGGCTCCTGTTCTTGAGGCTTCTTGAAACTGTTTCTTGAAGTTGTTTCCCCCATTATATTTTGGAACAGAAAGAACGTTTTAGCGTGTGCACAAATAGCTCCCTGGAAAGCACTCTCACTTCCTAATTGTTCATAAATTTACTGACAGGTGGTTACGCAGTAGGTATAACACTCTGAGTTTGGGTTTTATTGCTTTCCCCGTCTCGAGGCGAAAACCTGGAGAAAAAGGGTGCGCGGCAAGCAGTCAGGAGACGCTGCCTAGCACGGGGTGCTCAATGCCCCTGTTTCATTTGTGTGTGGTCTCATTAGCGGTCGGTCCCTGGCACGAATGGATTTTTGCCTTCGCTTGGACAGAGGGGCCTGCGCCAGCTTGTCGATACCTTTGCTTTTAATGCCAATGGGTCTCACAGCATCACGGTCCAGTCCTGTGGGAGGGGGATGAACTATGCGGTCCTGTGCGATGGTTCTGGGCTCCGAAGTCATCCATAGGGAGGTCATTTTGGGTGGTTTGTGGGTTTTTTTTTTTGTTTCCTCCCCCCTCAGCTGTTCCTAAATGATGTGCAGGCAGGGGGAGAGATGCAGTCGCTGGGGGAATATCAGCCGGGCCGGAAAATCTTGTTTCTGCAGCAGAGAGGATACATTTGAAATATGCATGTTATGATCCTTTCCTGTAAAAGGATCATACAAAGCGTGTTTTACCAGGGAAGGCTGTGAAAAGGGAGTGTTTAAGACCCAGAGAAGGGAAAGGGTCTCCTTCTCCCCCAAAACGAAGCGCCTGTAGAGCGCACGAGGCGGTACGCTGCTCGCTTGGCTGGGAAATTTGACAAAAATCATTCTGTTGACCAAACTGTAGCTGTCAGATGTGTTAATGCATTATCTCGATAAAATCAACTCTGACGAGCCTCTCAGATTGGCCTGTCATCAGAATGGGTTCGATCAGAGACAGTAATCTTCGCTGCTGAGAAGCAACCCTTCGTTAAAACCCCTGACGTCGCGGTGCGTTTGCGCAGGGTTACTGTGTGCGTCCTTGCAGCCGTCCCCTGCACCCCAAAAACCCAAAGATGAGTTGGAGGCGAGGAAGCACATCCATTTCTATCTGGCAGCAGGTGCTCCCCAGCTGGGAGCTGGCTTGCGGGTGCATGCCCGCTTCTCTTCTTTAGGGCATCAGCCCCAAACGGGAGCTGTTCTTGGGAAGATCTTGTATCGGTGGTGCCTTCAGCAGACACGCAGGGACAGACTGGGGGCCGCCGGTGCCGTCCCACCATGCTTCTCATCTGCAAAGGTGGAAAGCACAGGCAAAATGTGAGCTTTCGGCATATTTGCCGCCTTTGTGCTGACTTTCCGTACGCTAATGAGTCCTTGTGCGGTGACAGCTCCGTCCTGCCTACGGCGGGGAGGATCACACAGGGAGGCACCTGACCCCTGCTAGGGCAGCGGTTCCGCTCCCCGGCGGTAACAGCGTCGCTCGTCGGAGGGCACGGGCCGCTGCTGCAGGAGCAACGTGCACGCCGCGTCTCCCCAAAATAGGAGGTGTCTGAGAAGGGGCGGTAAGTGAGGTGCCAGGGCAGGACCGTGGCCCGCCGTAGGTGGGATGGTGCCCATGGAAGCTATCGTCTCCCTGCAGAGTGCTGAAGACGGGATGTCCCCCTCGGCGGGCAGGACCATGCCTACGGGGACCTGTCCCACAAGTAGAGTGGCTGTCATCCAGCGGTTTGAAGAGCCCATAGGTATCCATCCATCATCTTGCTTTATGTGTACATAGAGGTCTCTTTTAATGGATTAGGAGCTAATGATGTGGAGGAGGGACATCAGTCGCCTGTGTCAGCCATGGCACTCGCACAGGCTTTCCGCTCCGAGGCGTGCAGCAGTAATGATCTGGCAGCTAAAAATAGTCTGGGGCCGCGACGACGATCGCCTCCGGTAGGGATCGGCGCTAAGGAGCGGCCAGGAGATGAGTCAGCCTGTGCACGGTCGTGTGTGTCAGCGTCACGTGGAGTCAATGATCACGCAATCATTACCGATGTGCTGTCTCTTCCTGCACGGTTTAGCAGGGGAGAGGCATCCTCGCGGGCAGGACCTGCGCATCCCTGGGTGAGGCAGCGTCCATCCCTCCTCACATTTGGGTGTGTGGTAGCAGTTTGCAAAATCTGAGCTCTTGCGTCTCTTTTGTCCCCTGACCGGCTCGCCGTGGAGCAGCAGCACGGGTGAAGCCGGTGCTGGTGCCTGGAGCAGGCACTGGGGCCAGTGGTGTTTGGGAGAGTCCCAGGGATTGCTTGGCTGTGCTTGCGAGCTATATCCCGAGTATGGCACGCAGCATCACAGGACATGGCCGCGTCACCGAGGCGTGATGCCGCGGCCAACCCCGTAAGGTCGGAGGGGAGGTGAAGGTGTCTCACGGTCCCCGCAAGAGGTAGCAGAAATGGGCATGCACCCAGGGCTGATGGAGAGCGTGAATTGGTGCGTCGGGCGGTTCGGGTCTCGAGCAGTAAAGGAAGGAGATAAATCACAGGCTTATTGTTATTGAGTTTAGTGGCATCGCTTTCACATTCAATTTCTCTCGCCGGCTTTCTGAACAAACAAGAAATTACAGCGCAAATGTATTTTTTGGCCTACCAAACATTATGCATTAACTTACCCGTGATTAATATTACACAGGGTCGATGAAATCCTCCACGGGCTGCTCGCTGCTCCAGCGAGACCGCGCTGCTCCTCTCTTCCTCCGGATTTATTCTTGTAGTCAAGTTGCTTGTAGTCTTTTACAAGGAAGGCAGGACTATGAATAAGGGGGGATAGGGACCTTGCGCCGCCAAACCACTTTTTTCCCCATAGCTCCAGAAGATGAGAAGATGAGCGCACGTGGTGGGGGGAGCCTCTCCCCATCATGGTGTTATTGCTCTCGAGCAATCGAGGATGTGTCACCCTCTTTCCTTAGCTATTGTATGATTGGGCATGTAGCAATGTGCATGCAGGCTAACGGGAGCTTTCTTGGAGGAGCAAGTGGTTATAAAGTTTATTATGCACACGAGGAAGCATTAACCTGACAAAGGGCAGGGTGGGCAACGGTGTGCCGTCTTTCCAGCCCTTCTCTCGCTGCTTCTCCTGTGGTTATTATGTTCACCCAGCGATCATTTCTTCTATATGTAGTGAGGAGAGGCTGTTGTAACTACTGGATATGGGCTGCATAGGGGATGTAGGGCAGGAGGAGGTTACCCCCCCTTTTGGTAAATGTAGAAAAATCAGAGGTAATCCAGGGAAAGCTTGCTGTCAGCACGTAAATGACTAGCAATAGCATCTGCAGTTGTGCTGGTGGGCCATGAGGTATTAGCAGGGCTCTCCGTCCTGGCCCTTCGGGGACCGGGAAGGCTCTCGGGGAGATGGGAGAGCCTTTAGCCTCCGTGCCCTGGGATGATCCTAAACTGGCCCCATCTCTCAAGATGGGCAGCTCTGGTGGGATGTGCTTGTCAGGGCAGCTGTGCATGTACCTTGGCCGTATGGTATTTACAGGGAATGGCTGCAGGCTGGTTTTACCCGCATGATCGTGTTTGCCACCAGACTCACCCTGCCTGCTGGCACTCGGGTCCTGTCCACTGCTGGCTGCGTCCCCACGCTGGCCTGACTCCTGTGTGCTCCTCCCGCGGGATTAAGTCCCCCCAAGGAAAAGCTGGCGTGCCCTTGAGACACTGTCCTCGACAGCCCAGCTGGTGGGATCTATAGAAATGTAATCAAGGTCCTTAGATGTCCTTCTCCAAGTCCTGGTAACCTCATAGGCAATGATCGCTGTCGCAGCAGGGTATTGAGCTCTCCGGCGGGGTCCCCATCTCTGTGGGTGTCCCTTTGCTGCATGTCCCCCGACTGCACATCCGTGCTGGCTCTCAGGGGCTTTTCCGATCGGATTAGGGCAGGCAGTGGTGCAGCACAGCAGCACGTCCCTGGCCCCTGCAGCTTTGGGGCCGTGGCTGGGGGGGGTTTGGGAGGTGCCGTTCTCCCCTGCGAGACCTGCCGGCATGTCTGCCCGCTGTGCCAGCACCCTTTGCTAAGGGAAGGGCTTGATGCATGTATTTGTGTGGCTTGTTGTTTGCCAAATGGGAGCACGGGGGCCATAGCGGTTATTGGTAGTGGTATTTTTTTGTGCGGGAGTATTTCTGGGCCTGGGAGGGGGACAGGCTCACATCTGTGCCCAGAGCACCGGTTTCTGCATGTCACACTGTACTTGTTTGTGGTTTGGGATTCGGGGGACGGGAAAGGGATACTAGCGGGAGAGGGTGAGGATACTCGGGCAAGCTCCAGCTTGTTCCGTGCATGCATGTCAGGTTGGGCGAGCGTGTCTTTGTCCCAGGGGTGTGTTGCTGGAGGCCAGTCAGACAGATGGTCATCGTTCTGGGGCCAGCCTTGACAGAGCCTGCCTTTGCCCTGGCCCGGGCAGTGACAGAGTCCTGGCTCTGCTCGGTGCTCCTTTTGTTGCCCACGCCCTGGCGAGGTGCCACAGGGAGGGATAGGAGCTCCAAGCATGCATGGCCTCTTGAGCGAGCGTTTGGAGATGGTGTTAGCTGCCCTGGAGGTGCCCACCTTCCTCTGGCAGCGTGCTCGCCTGCAAGCATTAGTCTGTACCAGGAGCACGTATATCTAGTAAGGCTGTGAGAAGCAGATAATGTCTGCACAATGTTTGATATATTTTTTTTTTTTTCCCCCTCCTGTAATCCATGACTCACATAGACCCTCAGGTAGCATGGAAGCATCGAGCAGGGGGTCAACCCAGTGAAGCACCAGGAGGGGCAAGTGGTGCCTCACGCATGGCGGGGATAACGTGACGGATGTGATTTTGCAGGCACTCTGCATCATGTTCTGCCGCTCTTGTCCCACTCCGTGGCACAGTATTTGTAGGCAAGAGTAATTGAGGGAGAGCCAGGCATCTCCCGTTGCCATTGCCCAGTGTCCCCCGCCGCTGTCTGGAGCTGGTGGCGGGGGGGTGGTCTCCTGCAGTCTCAGCATCTGCAGAAGGTGCTGCTGTCACCTCAGCCCAAAACTGGGGAGGGATGGCTTGCAGCCTTGCGAGCGGGCGGCAAATGCCCAGTTGTGGGAAGGCTTGTCTTGGATGCTGCTGTTATTTTCAGATTTCTTTTCCTGGCAGCTGTTGGAGCTGGCATTAGCGGAGGGGAGAGGTGCAAGGCTGCTGGTAATAGGGGATAAGGTCATCTCCTTGTCTGAGCAAGGAAGGGCCATTGGCAGCCTTCCCGCAGCAGAGCTCGTCGGGGCAGCGCCGTCGGAGCCAGCCGGCTCTGCTCCGAGCGTTAACTACATTTTCCAGTGGTTGCCAGCGCATGCTTTTCATTTTCAGATTGTCGCTTTCCCCTGAAGGACTCAGACAATCTCCCTCTGTTGTAACAGACTGTACTTCTATATTAATGTGTCAAGTTGCTGGGAAATTTAGTACCTTGCAGGGCCCATCGGGCTGCGGAGACTGCACCACGGCTCATCCCGCCACGCTGCCTTTTCCGTGCTGGGGAGGGATGCGGTCGGGAAAGTGGGCATGGGAAAGCCTGGCCTCTCCTCGCACCCAGAAGGCTGCCTGGGAGTGAAAGGCTTGCTTGGGTTGGGGTTTTTTGGGTTGGGGTGTTTTTTTTTTCCCCCAGCCCTGGTGAGGCTCAGAGCCTGGTGGTTATAGGTAGCTTAGACCTCCTCAGAGCATGTTGTTGTGGCCATGCTGGTCAGTTTGGACAATGATGTGGCACATCCAGCCAGGCAGGGATGGTCCCTGGGGGCAAGAGGGGAGCTGGCAGCCCTCACGTCCCCTTCCAGGCAGTGCTGGTGGTGGCCCCAGTGCTTTTCAGGTGATCATCCCAGCATCCCAGAGCCCTTGGCGCGAGGGTTGGGTGAGTGATGCCTTGTGATCTGGGGCTCTCGGCATGTTGTGTGTTCGGGGAGGGGGCACAGGGCATCCTTTCTGGCATTGTAGGAGTGGTGTTTAGTTTTGGGTGGGTTATTTTGTACTGCCTCATTCACTCCCTGGGGCAAAGACCCTTTTGGGAGCTGTGTCCAGCAGCCTGGAGCACCAGGAAGCGGCGTCGGCGAGCAGGCTTTAATTGCTTTTTGCCAGGGCCGGGGATATTTATGGATACGGAGATTGCCAAGTTATTTATTAGATGGAGTATCTGGGGATAGAGTAATATAAATCACCGTGGCCGGTATTGAATGGAGCAGACGCTCAGTAATTTAAACAGCTTTAATAAATATGCTAAAATATGAGCCTTGTTGCAGGCTGTAATGAGAGCTGGTTATCGGGGTCTCGGCCACAGTCGGGGGGTGTGTGGGTGTGTTTCCAGCCCCCGCCTGGTGCAGGGGACCAGCGAGCAGCCCCCGGGGCTGTGCTTGGCTCTGGTCTGAGATGCTGGTTTGGAGACATGCGGTCGGCAACTGAACAGGGCGATGGGGCGGATGCTGATGTCCGGCACTGGGGGGGAAAATCTCGCAGCTGGGGCTTACCAGCAGCACGCTGATGTATTGATGGTGCCTCCGCTCTTCTTTGTGTCTTGCAGTCCCCCCCCAGATCGTCAACATCTCATCAGACATCACCGTGAACGAGGGCAGCAGCGTGACCCTCATGTGCCTGGCCTTCGGGAGACCGGAGCCCACCGTCACGTGGCGGCACCTCTCCGGGAAAGGTGAGACTACGCTCAGGGCTCAGTGGATAAGCTGCCCGGGTCCGAGGAGGGGTCTCACCCAGCCTGTGTGGGGTGGATGGATGTCCCTGTAGAGGTGGCTGGGGTGGCAGGAAGGTGGTCCGTGGTTTGCTGGTGTCTGTTTTGGAGGGTGGAGGTGCTGGCCCTTTGCTGCATCCTGGTATGAGGGTGAGGATGCGTGTTAAGGGATGTTCCAAGTTTCCTGGGTGAAGGGCGATGGTGCCACGCATTCGGGACGTCTCCCAGGGCAGGGCTTTGTGAGCGAGGACGAGTACCTGGAGATCACGGGCATCACACGGGAGCAGTCCGGGGAGTACGAGTGCAGCGCCGTCAACGATGTGGCCGTCCCGGATGTGCGGAAAGTCAAAGTCACCGTCAACTGTGAGCACAAGGGATGGGGGAATCGTGGTGGGGCGGGCACGTGCGGAGCCCGGTGTGACGCTGCACCGTGTCTCCGCAGATCCGCCGTACATCTCGAACGCCAAGAACACAGGTGCCTCGGTGGGGCAGAAGGGCATCCTGCAGTGTGAGGCCTCGGCCGTCCCCGTGGCGGAATTTCAGTGGTTCAAGGAGGACACCAGGTGAGGGGCTGCGGAGGGGGAGCCCAAAGAATGGTGCAGCAGGGGCGGGGGGCACTGCGCCGGGGCCGGAGGTGGCCAAGGGAAGCACAGAGGAATGCTGGGGTCTACCCACAGCACAGGCTCTGAGCGCTCAGGTAAGGGCCAAGGGGGTCCCCAGGGTCATTCCTCCCGGGGACGGTGGCCGTGGCTCATGGAGCTGGGGTAATGTGGGCCACGTGGGTCAGGCTGCGAGATAAGTTTCAGGACAGGGAGAGCGGTGGGGTGCAGGGAGTCTGGTGGGGGGATATGTGAGTGCTTGGCTGGTGGGAGGGGAAGGGGTGTCCGGGGAGGGGGCAGGATGTGTCACAGAGTGCCGGCACAGTGCTCTGAGTGCCATCATCCACTTTTCCCCGCAGGTTAGCAAATGGGCTGGAGGGCGTGCGGATCGAGAGCAAGGGACGCCTGTCGACGCTGACCTTCTTCAATGTCTCAGAGAAGGACTACGGCAACTACACGTGTGTGGCCACGAACAAGCTGGGCAACACCAACGCCAGCATCATCCTGTACGGTAGGTGCCCTGTTTTTTTGCAGCAAGGTACAGCAAGGCGGAGGAGGAGGAGGAAGAAGGGGAAGAGAAGGAGGCGGTGGCAAGGCGGGCAGCTGGTCCATGACAGAGCAGCAAAGCTGAGCCGGCCGTATTTAATGTTGCTGGCCCATCGAGGTGCAGAATGGCACGAGATTGGAGCAGCAAGGTCCTACAGAGAGGATGTGTCAGACGACGAGATCCCCATTAGCCCGAGTGGGCACACACAGCCGGGCAGTGGTCGGTGACGGGCATGGCGCTCACGGGTATTTAGGGGCACGCAGCAAAGTTGGCCGGCACATGGCCATTCGTCTTTGCGGATTTGGGGTCATGGGCGGAGAAGAGGCCATGGCGTGGCGTCGCTGGAGCACAGGGCTGAGGAGTGGGCCCGGGCCAGGTGAGCACGCGCTTCGGGTGCATGGTGTGAGGTTTTCCCTGGGGTGTTGTACTGGCAGGGCTACCGGCAGTCGTTGTGTGTGCAGGAGCCTGATTTGTGCAGGGAAGGGCAGGTTCCCGTTGTTGTTTTGTTGTGGGAAGCGTCCGCTTCCTGAAGAAGAGCAGCCATGTGTGTCTGCGGAGCCCTTGTGCCTGTGCTTGCTCATAGGGGCACTGCAGCGTGTGCCATTGTCCTTGGTAGTGCCCGAAACGGGGCGAGTCGGTGTGCGCGGGTGTTGCCGAGAGCAAGCCTGCCAGTCATCGAGGGGTCTGGGGTTTGTGTCTGTGGTCCTGTGGCTGCACACCTGCTGCGTCTTTGCCATTACACACAACTTGACGGGAGCAGTGGGGACTTGGGTGCTAGTCCCCTATGGCACCGGGTGTCATGTCCCCAGTGGCTGCAGACCTGTCACTGGTTGGAGAGCAATGGGTGGTGCAGGCCAGGAGGTTGGTCCCTATGTAATAGAGTGCCTCTAGGCTAGAGCAGCATTTTCAAGGTGCTGGAGCCTGTCTGCGCCTCTGTATTTGCAGCTGCCTTTCTGCTTCCTTCCATGCCTCTGGCTCCCTGTGTTTGCCAGCTGCTTCTTTTCTCTTTCCCTGGCACTCTTGCACTTGCTCTTGGGTTTTGGCCTGCACACGTTGCTCTCTGTGCAAGTGCCCTGTGTAGTTGCAAGAGGGCCTGCTGACGTGTCTCCCAGCCCTTGCCATGGCATCAGTACCTGTGTGTCAGGGCGTATTTGTGTAGGTGCCCGTCAGCGTGTCTGCTGGGCAGCCTTGGGCACCAAGTGGCTGGCCACGTGGGTTTGGGTGTGTTAATTGGGGTCAGCATGGGTTCTTTGGACTGCAGCTTGGTGTGTGGCCATGATCTGCGTGTGTCTGTGCTCAGTGCCATTGGTCAGACCGGCGGGTGAGTGTGACTATGGCGTGGAGTCTCAGGGTGCCTCCTTGCCCTTCTGTCGCTCTGCATCTCCTGCAATAGTTGTGTCTTTCCTCTGTCACACTTGTCCTGGTTGCAAATGGAGTCTGTGTAAGGCTCTGCGTCTTTGGCTGCACCGCCCCTTGCCATGTGCCGCAGGGTGGCTGGTCATCCCTGTTTCTGTTTGTCTGTCAGTGTATTGCCGTGGCTCAGCAGTTGCGGGTCTCAACCCCTCCTGTAGCGCGTTGGCGTCTCCCAGCCCATCAGGCACAGCCTCTTTCTAGCAGTGTGTCTGTGCATGTCTTCTGTGTGGTGATGAGGCTCTTTCCTGGTCTTGCTCTCTGTGTCGGTCTCTGTAGGCGTGCATGCATGCCCTTTGGGTCTGCAGCAGTGCAGAGCGCCCTTGCTTGTGTCTTGCGAATCTCCCAGTTGTGTTGCATTGTGCGTGTTGTCTGTCTGCCTCCCTGCAGTTCTCTCCGAGTCTGTTGTTCTCTCTCTGTCTCTCTGCCTGTTCCGGTTGTGTGAGCGTGCAGGTTGGTCCCGGTGCGTATGCGCCTGTCCGTCTTTGGAGGTTTTGCCTCAGGGTGTCCGGATGCTGTTGTAGGTGATCACTGTAGGCTACCTGTAGGTACGGGGAGGCCCTGGCTGTTTCTCTTGGTGTGGCTGTGCCATTCTTTAGTGGTCTGTGACGTGCAGGCATTTGTCTTGCCCTGTCTGAATGGGTTGAGGTCTGTGGGTGTGTCGGCAGGCTTTGGTTGGAGCGCTCATAGGTGCTCTAGCACGTGTTGTTTGGACTCCGTGCTGGCGGGGCAACACGTGGCGCTGTTTCTGGTGCTGACTCGGCACCCCCGTCTCTGCACCCCTTTGCAGTCGGGTCTGTCAGACAGCTCCCCACGGCACCACCCCTCTCTCTGTGGGCATGTGTCTGTGTGCCTAGTTGTCTGGGACTCTGTCTTGGTGTCCATCTGCATTTGTTCCTGTCTTCCGCGTCCGGCTGTTTCACGCCTTGCCATTTTTCCCTGTACCCTGCTCTGGCCGTGGGCTTCTCCCTCGGTCTGGCCTATTTGTGTTGGCAGTCTCCACAATGTCATCTCTGTCGCGTCTCCTCTTGCTCTCATCTGCCCTGCTGGTCTACATCTCCTCTCTTCTTCTGCTATCGGGCTCTGCTCTGGTCCCCTGTTTGTCATTCTTGGTGTGCTTGTCTGGTCTCTCTTCTGATCCTGTGGTTGCGGTCCCTTAGTTCATGTCCACCTCTTGGTGTCCGTAGATTCCCTTGGGCCCATTTCTTGGCATCGGGGCGCGGTCCAGCTCACGTTGTCTCTGTCAGGCAATGGGTGCTAGGCACTCTTTTGCCCCAAGGGGGGCCTGGACCCCCTCAGGGATGGGCAGGGCTGCCCGGCCCCCCAACCCAGTGGCTGGGGAGCAACTGGAGATGGCACTTTGCAGGGCAAGGAGGGGGATCCCCCATGCTGCCCAAGCCTGGGCAGCCCAGAAGCCATCCCAAGGTAAGAGCTTGGCAGGGGCTTGGGGTCACCGGGGGAGCCGTTTCTCTCACTCCCCCACCTTTGGGTTTCTCTTCAGTACCACCTCAGGGGCTGCGCGCGAGACCAAGAGCGACGGTCAGCTTCTTGCCACGTAACACTCGTCCGCTCACACATTGGCGATGAGGTCTCAGTATGGGAGCTACTGGGGTGCATTGCTCTCCTGAGTGGCTTGTCCACCAAGGCCTCGTCCCCGATGTGTGCGCGACCGAGTCTTTACGAGCTAACGACTGACCATGTCCTCTGGTCGCCAGGCAGTTGACAGATTGCGACGCGCTGCCCTCCAAACGCCGATGAGCAACTCGCTTGTCTCCCTAAGAAGCGCCCTGCACCAATAAAGAAATGATCTCCCCTTCCCTGCTCCTGTGCGCACCCACCGCAAGACACCCAGATGCAATCATCCATGGTCACTCTGCGAAGGGTGTCAGAGATGATGCCCCAACTTAGTGGGAAGGGCCAAGACCCCCAATGGTGCAAGGTGATGTGCACCCGGACCTGGAAAAAAAAAAAAAAAACAGGCAATAGCCTGAGAGCTGCACACTCGGCTCAAGAGACAGGCAACCAAATGAAGCACACCTAGAAGACAATGAGATCTCCCAGGGGAAAGCCAGACACAGAGAGCAAGACACTCACAGAGTGCGAGATAGGGGGAACACTGAGGGAGAAAGAGAGGCACAAAGCAAGGAGAAGAGAACAGGGTACAGACAGACAGAGATACGCAGCAAGGGACTGAGACACGCGGAGATGGGGAGAGAGGCTTCAGGAGGGAGGCACGGAATGAAAGATAACTACACGCCAAGAGAAGATAGCCAGGGCAGAAAGAGGCAAAGGCACGGAAGAGGGCCAGGGAGCACAACAGAGAGGAATAGGGGCCGGGGCAGTTTGTGGAAGTGATAGAGGGAGGCACACGTGGTCACACAGACAACGAGGAGGCAGAGTGAGAGGTGGACAGACAGAGATGAGCAGTGGCACAGAGAGAACTGGAGAGGGATGCAGAGGGAGCAAGAGAATGTGCAGAGAGGGAGGGAGAGATGGGCACGGGTGGATGAGCAGAGACAGACACCCAAAGACAAGGGGGTGGGGGGGGCAGAGTGCAGGACACAGGACAGCAATAGAGATGGGAGGGCACGGCTGGTGGGAGGCCTGTACAGAGAACCCAAAGCAGCCAGGAACAGAGAGATGAGGCTCCAGACAGAGACCAAAAGAACGAGGCGGCACCAAAGGGGAATGCACTGAGCCACAGAGACACCCGGGCAGAGTTAGAGATGGGTCAAAAGCCCCAGGAGACATTGAGAGAGAGAAGGGGAGGGAGAAACTGTGAGTGTGGCTGAGGTGGTGACAGAGGGACGAAGAAGAGATGGGGAGAAGGCGATGCCAAAGAGAGGGAGACAGCAAGAGGGACTTGGGGGCGGACAGAGACAGACACCCAGAGACAGACAGAGGGAGACACGGCACAAGAAGAAAGGGAGGAAAGGAATGGCAAAGGAAGGGGAGACCAAGACAAGGAGGGATAGAAATGGACAAGGCAGCATCCAAGAAACAGAGGGAGCCATCTCAGACAAAGGGAGAGAGAGGAGGAGAGGGGGATGAAGAGCAGTGGGGCAGAGGGAGAGACACGTAAGCCAAGAGAGAGATGACCTGAGAGGGAAGCATCACAGAAAGAAGAAAAGATGGAGTGATTCGGGGTGGAGGTCAGACAGAGAGCATGGGGCTGAGCTACAGGGGGGGGCAGAAGGATGGGACACAGAGAATGGAGGAGACTGAAATGGGGTGGTGGGGCAGAAGGAGGAGTAGGGACACAGGGGAGGACAAAACAACACAGAATGAGGGGGATGTTAGAAAGAGAACAGCCACAGAAAAGGGGGGAGACAGTCAGGGAGGCATACAGAGAAAAAGGAGCACAGGGAGAGAGGGAAATACCAGGAAAGAAAGAGATGGAGGGTGGGTGACTGGGCAGAAAGGGAAGCAATGGGAGAGGGAGACATGCAAACGTGGAGGGGGGCCAGAGACGGGCAGACCCGTGCAGAGAAAAAGGAGGGTCGTGGGCAAGGCAGATGGGTGGTTACCGAAGGGAGGACAGACACACCATGAGACAGACAGGAGGAAAGACCCCAGGCAATGGACAGAGAATGGGAAATGGAGGGCGGGAGAGGAAGAAAGCCAGGGAGATGCACACAAACATCAAGAGGGAGACCCAAAGGGGGAGAGGGAGTGGGACAGAGACCCAGAAGGAGGGGAGGGGGTCGGGGAGACCAGCAAACAAGGGGGGAACTTGGCAACACAAAGGGCCACGTGCAGGGAGACCGAAAGAGGGAGAGAAACAGATGCAGAGAAAAAGGGCCCCACGGCACCACACAAGGACAGAGATAAGGACTCAGGGAGAGAGGGGGGACGGAGATGCAGGGAGATGGGGATCCAGAGGGAGATGTGCTGCGAGGCGGATGTGTGCAGACAAACGCCACAGAGAGAGATGGAGGGAGAGACGCAGAGAGATAAAAAGCAGGAGATGGGGGAAGATACAGACAGGGAGGCAGCAGGAGATGGGGAGAGAGAACGTGAGTCACAGAGAGCTGGACAGACACATGGGGAGGCGGGGGAGACGGAGGCACACCGGCATACAGGGGGAGATGGAGAGGGAGCGGGAGGCAAAGAGGACGGGAGAGGGAGACAGAGGCAGAGAGACGAGGAGAGGGATGACAAGGGACCAGCACAAAGAGGGAGACGTGCAGAACACATAAACCAGCCACTGACAGAGACGGAGAGAGAGAGAAGGGCAGAGGCAGGGGCACACAGAGCTGGGGGCGACAAATAGGGAGGGAGACAGAGAGGGCCTGAGATGGGGAGTAAGGGACACGCGACAATGGAAATAGGGGAGGGGAGAGAGGGAGATGGGGAAAGGGAGACCATGAGCAGAGAGAGACACAGAAGGAGTGATGGGGCCAGAGAAAGACCAAGGGTGGCAGACAGAGCGCGGGGGGGGGGGGGGGGGGGGGGGGGCAGAGGGGCAGAAGGGGGGCAGGAATGTAGAGAAGGGGGTAGGATGAAGATGGATAGGGACCACAAGGCCCACACAGAGAGAGGGGCTCGGCAAGACAGGGACCCAGGGACAAATGCAGGAAGAAACTGCTACAGGGAGACACAGCAAAGCTAAGGGAGACACAAAAAAAAAAAGTAGGGAGGGGAACAACAGAGGAATGGACAGGCAGGCACTGAGAGGGAGAGGCAGGCACAGATGGTGACAGACCTGGACACTGAGAAAGGGGACAAGGGACAAAGAGGGACATGGACCGGGGGGGTGGGTGGAGGGCCAAGGACTGACAAAGGGAGCCTGGAGCCAAGGCAGATGGAAGGAGATGCCCTGAAAGACAAAACATCCAAGACATGAAGAGATGGAAGCAGGGGAGAGACTGAGGCAGACACGGAGGCAAAGGATCATAGAGAGGGAGATGCAGAAGCTGGGAGGGTGCCCAGGCTGAGGGTGCCCGATGCGGGGACATCGGGAGACTGAGCCAGATGTATGGGTGGTGCTGGGAGAGATGGAGGGTCCCTGAGGGAAGCACGACAGGCACAGGGAGAGACTGGGATGGAGGGAAGGGGGTAAATAGGGAGATGGGCAGACAAACACACCAAGAGACAGTGGCAGAGAAACACAGAGCTGTAAGGGCAGAGAGAGCACGAGAGACCCGGGGAGGGAGAGGGGCAGAGACGGATGGGGGGGACAGAGGTGGGGAGGAAAAGACAGACAGGGACAAATGGGGAGACAGAAATGGGGACAGAGGAGGATGCTGCAAAACACAGGCAGAGGAAGAGAAGGGAGACAGAAGAAGAGAGATGCACAGGGATGGAAGGAGGGGGCAGATGGTGCCACAGGCAGATGCAAGGAGACATGGACACAGAGGGAGACAAACAGATGCAGAGTGGGGACAGAGATGGGGCGACGTGGAATGGGGCCAACTGGGATGCCAAGAGAGAGATGCAGACAAACAGAGCTCAAGAGGGAAAGCTGGGGACAGAATCAGAGGCAGGGAGACAGCAAAAGACCTCATCTCGTGCTCAATCTACGCCTGCCCACCCACCTTGCCGCCTCTCCCTCTGCTGACCCGCACCGCACACGTGGCCTTCCCTCCCTGTCTCTGTCCCTCGCTCGGCCCGTGTACCTGCTCAGCTGCCTGTCCAGTCGCCCGCCTCTCAGCAATGACCGGCACCAACCCTCCTAGGCTTCTGCGTCTTGCCAATCCTGAAGTTGTATTTGCACCCTGTGCCATGACCCACCACCCAACCTCTCACAGTGGCATGTCGCTGTTGCTCATTGGCATGTCTCTCTTGCTCTATGGCATGTCTCTGTCAGTCATGTCTCATCCGCAGCCCTAGACGTGCTGGCCAAAATGCAGGCTTCCTCTGCACAACGGGCATCCCAACAGCCTCCCTCACCAAGCATCCTCTCCACTCCACCCTGGGAAAGGGCGTCCGGCCATTCCGCTTCGCCGCTGCTCCCTTGGCCACCCTAAACACCTGCCTGACAGGAACAAGCCCTGCATCAGCCCCCTGCGATTGCATGGGCCCTGCACCCTTCCCAGCACCCCAAACCCTGTCTGGGTGGCCCAGAGAGCCGGTCTCCCAGCCACCCATGCTGCACCGGGCTCTGCCCCCGCTATTTGACTGATGGACGCACACGGTGGCACCACCTCCTCTCCCCAAACTTGGCTGGCAGGTCTTGGCGAGGCTGGCTCCCACGCCAGCCCTTCCTGTCCCATGCCAAGGGCTGACCTGCGGCAAACAGCACACAGGCGTGCCGCCTTGCCAACTAACTGCGCTGCCCAGGACTAAAAAAACCTCAAGGTGTGAGGCACCGGGGTCCTCCTGGAGTGTGCTCCTCTCCCTAGTATATGCCTGACCGGCCAAATCCCTTAACCCACCTTGGGTGCAAACCTGCCGCGCTTCCCGTTGCCTGATGTGCGGCCGCCCGTCCTCCCGGCCCTCCTCGGCCATCGCTACCTGCCCAGCCACTCCTGTACTCCACGGGTGGAAGGGTCAGGCCCGCCCAAAAAGAGAGAGATGCCCTGCTCCTTGGCTCCTCAAGACCACCTGGACCCGACACCAACAACTACACTGGCAACGCTCTTCAAACGATGGATAAACCCACCATCCCCACCTGGGAGGGGAACGCAGCACCCGGCACCGCGGGCTGCCTGGGGCGGGCGGGATGGGGAAGAGGATGGGGACACGCAGGGATGATGGGGAGGGCGGTGCCCTCCGTGCAACAACACAATCACTTACTCTTACTGCCAGCCCTAACGCTGTCCCTTGTTTTCCCCTTCTTGTCTCTCCTGCGCAGGGCCTGGAGCGGTGCACGACGGCGGCAATGCGGCGTCCCGGGCAGCCGCCGGCCTCTGCCTCTGGGCTGCCCTCCTCGCTTGCCTCCTCCTCAACTTTTGATAAGGGAGCGGAGGGTCCCGGGAGGCCCCGCCGCGCCTCTCCCCCGCCGTGGGCTCAGCCCGCCGCGCCGCCCGGGGACTCCTCTCCGTCGGACGGGCGATGCGCCGGAGGACGGGCGGCGGCGCCGAGCATCCGAGGACAGCCGCGTCTCCCGCGTGCCGGGATTGTTCTCGCCGCCGGTTACGCTGTACAGATCCCACCACGTGCCACCAGACTGTCACCCGCCACCATCACCCCGGGGATGCGGTCCGGCACGGATGGGGCTCCCCGCAGCCACCTCGTCCCCAACGCGGGGGACATGGAGCCGTCACCACCCAGAGCCGTCGCTGGGGATGTCCGTCTCGTCATCTTGCTAAGCCGCCTATGCCCAAGAAGACCCCAAGGTTGAAGCCTTCTGGCTCTGCCTTCAGCCCTCTTGGTCCTGAATGTCAGTTCTCGCCGCCAAAGCTCCTCCCTAAGCGCCCTTGACGTTGCCGGCCCCCCATCACCGGGCTTTGCCTTCGCTCCCGGGCCCTTCCCGCTCCCCAAGGCTGCGGCATGGCCCCACGGGACAGCCGGACCGTCACGCTCGCTGGCCCTTTCTGAGGGGTAAGCCAACACAACCGGTTATCCTTCAAGGGTCATGCACCTCCTGCTACTCTTTCTCCCAGCTAACATCGTAAATCTGGCCCCTCTCTGCCCCAAACCCGCTTCCCTGAGGGCACAAGGCTGCTCTCCCAGGAATAGGAGCCCTGGGGACTGCTGCCGGCCATCACTGGAGCTAGAGCCTTCCTGCTGCCCCAGCTCGATGCATCGGGCGGCCGAGCCATCGCCCCTCCTAATGGCAGGACCTGCCCCATAGCTCTTGCCCTGATGCGCTGCCAGCACTTGTTGGGGAGGTTCCTCCAGGCTTGTTTTTTCCAAGCGCTTTCCAACCTGCACATCTAAAGCACAGCGACACCGGCAGAGGCACTAAACCGCACAGCAAAACACCAGGTGAGAAGCCCCTTTTCCTACAGCTCTGACACTCCCGCCCGTCTGCAAGTGCCCGGAGGGGACAGGACCACGCGCTCCTGGCCTCAAGGTCTGCGTGTCGGCTGCTCCACGCCTCCCCGGTCCATCTGCTGGTGTAGCCTCCCCGTACCATTCGGCCAAGCATCTCTGCCTCCCCGAGGGATGGAAGAAACATGGGACCCACCCCGCCCTTGAGCTGCAACATCCGCACTCTTGCCTTTTTGTCCAATGCATTTGACCCTGAGGAGGCTCAGGCTCCGTTGATTTGCTCCGCCAGCACGGCAGGGACAAGGATGGCTCCTTCTTGCCTTCGACAACAAAATGGATGCGTCCAGACTCTACCCTCTGCTTCCTCCAGCCACCCTGGGAGCCTCTGCCCCCTCCCCTGCCACCCACGACAGCGTGGCCTCCCTGCGTACAGGCTCACGAGCCCTGTGCCGCAGTCCCCCTCGCCAGGTACGTGGTGGAACCCCGAGCCTTCCTACTGCTCCGTGGCCGCCCAGGAACACTTTGGGGGCCACGGTCCAGGGACAGACCGTCCCATCCTGCTCCTGAAAAGTCATGTGTGGCACCAGACCCTACACCTGCGACAGGGACACAACTCTACAGCGAGGCACTGAGCAAGCACACAAAGCATCCCCCTGACCCAACACCTCCCCGTGCCTTGCCTCTTCCTTCTCCCAACATAAGCAAGATGGCTTAAGAGCCACGGCTCTGCGCACACCATCTTTCCCACGCAAACTCTGCTGCTGCCAAAACCTCCTTGCCCCACCGTCCCGCTTTCTGTGGCTGTGAGGAAGCTGGGGCTGATGATCCTCAGCACACAAGATAGAAAAAAAATATCCCAACCTTCAGTGATGTGCCACTGCCCTGTCCTCTACACGGCTGGGACCCCTCCTTGTCCCCGCTCTCAATGGGCTGCCTGGGACCTGCACCGACTGGCACATGGCGCAAGGCTGTTGCAAAAAAAAAAAAAAAAAAAAAAAGCAACAGCTACAAAATCTTGATGGATGCTCCTGCCCCTACACCCTGGACATTCAATATGTACCATGGCTGATTGGCAAAAAACCACGTGGCCCGAAGCGGGGGTCGCTGGCCCGATGCGCTGGCTTACCTGATGGGCTGGGATCTGGCATGGCACGGCACTGACCGGGCACGTCCGTGTCCTGTGGCTCCTGCGGTGCTGCTCCGCTTCTCCACTGGCATCCCGGAAAGGTGGCAGTGGCAGTGATCCGGGTCCTACCCCGTGGCCCCGGGTGCCTTTGCAGAGCTGGGATGTCACCGTCTTCAGCCGGCACGTCCTTCCCCGCGTGCCCGCGCCAAAAGTATCCTTGGGGCGCAGGAGCTGCCTCGCCCCGATGCCTTCCCTGGTCTACACCTCCCCATGATGGCCCCCCCCACTGCCTCCCCACGCCAGCCCCAAATTCCTCTCTCCTCGCGGCAGAAATGCTGAATTAGCCCCAGACACGCAGGGCTAGAGGCCGTGGCGTATCAGAGAGTGGAGACGACGACGAGATGCTGCGACGCGCACCGAGGCCGGCAGAGCCGGGGCCACCCTCCCGTGCCCACCCCCACCCCAGTTCTTCTCCTCCCCAGGCCAAGGTTGGCTCTCCTGTCCTCCTCCGCCGGGACGGCGTTCGACTTTCTCGTGCCGTGTAACGTGCCATTGTGAGGAACGTGTTGGCTGTCCGAGACCGGCCCCACCGCGGCTCGGCCGGGCGGCGGACCCCGTCGCGACCACCGCTCTCCGCGTTCGGACGCTTTGGGGAGCGCGGCTCCTGGGTCTCTCCTGCCAGCGGCCGCGATGGCCAGTCTTGAGTTTCCGTCGATCATTGTATTCCAAGGGTGGCTATACTACCTGAGATTTGTGCATGTTACATTGTAGTTGTAACCTTTTCTAATTCGGCAAGAATAAGAGATGGTTGTGATTGTGCAGTGTATCAATAAAGTTTGACGAACTTTGTACCTTCGGGGCTTTGCTTCGCGGTCCCCCGGGGAGGGACGTGGCACCCGCCACGCTGAGCCGGGAGGGCTCCCAAGCACCCGGGACCTCCCGTCACTCCTGTAGCCTTGCCTGACGCTTAGGTGGAGCCTCTTTCGATCACCCCCTGCGATGGTGATGTTTCAAGCTTCCCCCAAAGAGGGGTCCGCTGCCGTTCGGGACATCCCTCACCCCGTCTCCCACCTCCCTCGGGAACCGGCCTTGTGGCTCCATCGATGGGTCCCGGGTCCCACCCGCCGCCATCCCCCGGCTCCCGATGAGCACGTACCTGTCGACGGAGCCCCTGCAAGGTAAGGACCGGCTTTGCTCTCATCGCTCACCTATGTTCGGCAGAAGCGGCGCGATTGGGGGCCTCCTCCTGGCGACTGAGCCGTTCCCAGCATCTTCTCCATCGTCTTGTAACAACGCCCGCGCCGACAACTAAACCTAACCCCCCGCGGCAAGAGACGCCTCTGCGGACGACACGCTTCTAAGGATGGTTTGCTCCTATCACGACTTGACGGCACGTGACACGGACAAAATATCTTCCTCAAAGGACAAGGACGGCAAAGACCATGAGGAGAAGGAGCTGCGACCCTTGGCATCTCCCCAGCATGGCTACCATCTCGCCCTAAAAACACAGGGCGGATGCGGCAGGCTGTGCCCCCTGCTCCCCTGGGGATGCCACGCCTTTCTACCCCATCAACCAAGAAAAAAACATTCAACAAGCTCCCCCAGCGTGGGAATGGTGGCCACCAAGCGTCGAGACCCACGTCTTGCCAACCAGAAAAAACCCGCAAAAAACCCCGCAACGGGAATTTGGAAAGGTGCGAGCCAGAGGACGGCTGTTGCCCGATTGCGTCTGAGTGCCTGGTCCCCTCATTGCTGCCTGCCGACGACAGAGCTTGCGTGACCAGCGAATGGATGAGAGTCCCTGTTTCCCTAGGGAAATTCCAAGGCTGACGTCCCTCGGCCGTATGTCCCAGGATGCAAATGCCGCTGGGGGCACCCGGGGTGACCGTGGGGGGACTACGGGCTGCAGGATGATGCCGGACACATCCGGGGGTTGTTTCCTTTGTGCAATCCCCTCATTGGGAGTGGGCTTCTCTTCGCCTTCCCTGAGATACAGATGAAAACCCTGGTCCCGAGAGTTTATCCCCGAACCCCGCAGCAAAATGCCCTCCCGCTGACGGCGGGCGCTTGTGCGCAGCAGGCTCCCGAGCAAACGGCTGCATCCCGGCACCGCCACAAACTACCACAGCTCCATACATCGGGAACATCTCTGCTGTCCCCCTCAGGTGACCCTGGCAGAAAGGTAAGTGCTTCCAAAAACCCAAAGCTTCCAAAAGCCTCCCTAGGACAGGGAGAGAGCCGCACCGCCTTCCCGACGCTGCCCCGAACACCGCTGGCCCTGTGGCTCTCTGACCCTGGCAGAAAGCCTCCGGACCTCGAGCGTGGGATGAGCAACATCCTAACCTCCACGCTCCCTTTTGCACCCATGCTAGGGTCCCAGCCAAGAAGCCTTCTCCGATGTTCCCTGCGGCAAGGTGAGTGGCATGGGCGACCATTGTAGGAAACCCTCTGTTCTGAGCCGCTTCCAAAAAATAAAACCCCATCAGGGAGCCAGGACCGGGGCAATATAACTACACGTGCCACAAAGGAACGCTCACCTCTAGCACGCAGCCCCCTACGTGTCCCACTGCCGGCGGGGCCTCACTAAAACCTGCACGGGAGAGAAATGCCTACGGACGCCCAAATGCCCCGGCTCACAGCACGTCCCGATGCCTTGCCTACATCACCCCCTTTTATATCATTGCTGGGTGTCAGGGGAGGCAACACAGCCCCTTCCTGCCATGAGCCCAGCCATGGGTGTGTGCTGGCTCCCTCCCCGAGTCAAGGAGGGGTTTTCTCCGTGGCCCTCGGCAACACCCAGCCTGTGTCTAAGGACAAGGACCGCAGCGGTTACATCCAGAGGGACAGAGAACATATTTCAGGCCATGACATCCATCCCACCAAGACACACCAAGACATATGTCAATAAATCAATACATAAATACATCCGTCGACCAGCCTCTCCCCTTTAACTTGCTTGTCATCCCTCAAACCCCACCACCGGACACCCCTTGCTATCTCACCTAGAGCACCAAAAAATTTGACATTAAAGGGAGGAGGGAGGGGAGAGAGCCCCCAGAACCTCCATACCCATCCTTGAGTGCTGGGTCGGATCCCTCCCCACATCCCCGAGCATCCGGACGCTGCTTCTCCTGCCAGGCTTGCTCTACCACGAACGACCACCCCTGCCTGGGAGTCCTAAGACTCCCCCACCGTATTTTCCCCTGGGAGAGGCAGATCTGCTGCCAAGGACAGAACCGGCTGCAACGCGCTGTCCTGTAAACCACGCTCTCCTATAAACCACGCTCTCCTTATAAACCACGCTCTGCTATAAACCACGCTCTCCTTATAAACCACGCTCTGCTATAAACCACGCTCTGCTATAAACCACGCTCTCCTATAAACCACGCTCTCCTTATAAACCACGCTCTTATAAACCACGCTCTCCTATAAACCACGCTCTCCTTATAAACCACGCTCTCCTATAAACCACGCTCTCCTTATAAACCACGCTCTGCTATAAACCACGCTCTCCTTATAAACCACGCTCTGCTATAAACCACGCTCTCCTATAAACCACGCTCTCCTTATAAACCACGCTCTTATAAACCACGCTCTCCTATAAACCACGCTCTCCTTATAAACCACGCTCTCCTATAAACCACGCTCTGCTATAAACCACGCTCTGCTATAAACCACGCTCTCCTATAAACCACGCTCTCCTATAAACCTGTGGGGCTGCGCTGGCCGGCCACCTCCTCCTGTGCCATCCTGACCCTGCAGAAAGCTGCCTGCGCCCAGCCGTCCTGTCCCCACGTCCTCGCTACCCTGTCCCTATTTTGGGATGTGCCACGAAGCCTTAGTGGCACGGCTCTCCCCTTCCCCGGCACCGCTCGCTCTCAGCTGCCACGTCACGCCGCAAAGCAACTCCTTGCCTTTGTTTTGCTGTCTCTCCATGCCCGTTTCTTGAGCTGCACAAACCTCATCATAGGGTCAAGAAAATAAAACCAAAAACCATTCTGCCATCGCTACCGACCAGCTTCTGATCCTACAAAAAACCATCCGGGCACCTTAGGGAGGCAGGCGGCCTGGGGGCTACGGTCGAGGCTGAGGACCAAACGCAAAGAACCTTCTGCAAATCGGCAAAAAAACCCCAAAACACCATCCCAGGGAAGCGCCGACACACCCTGGCCTGTGCGGGCAGTGAGGTTGCACCTACACCCCAACATGCGGCGCCATCCCGCCGTGCTTCGCCCGCACGTGGCTTTGCACGGGGGCACCCGACTTCCTACACCCACCTCGCATCGCCGTGTTGCTCCTTCCCGCGGGATTCGCTTCGGCCGCTCCGCGAGAAGCCCTGCGGCGCTGCGCCATGGGGGCGGAGGGCTACACGGAAACCTTTTGGGGGGCCGCGAGGGGCCCTGCGTGGGGGGGAATAGGGCAGAGCTGCGCCCCACACCCTCCCCATCTACTCACCAGAGCCTTACCTCGCGGCAGCATCCCCGGTGAGGTCCAGGTGCCGGCTCTCCGACGCTCTCCCAGCCCGTCGCAGCCATTTGGTGCTCCCACCCGGCACCCCTCCCCGCCGGCGTCCCTCCCCGCGTCCCTCCCCGTCCCCGGCAGCGCAGGGGGAGAACGCGGGGCGGCCCCCGCCGCAATGAGCACCACAACCAGACGGAGCGGCCACATGGAACAATCGTTTTAATGGATAGGCAGAGAGAGCCCCCTCGCCGCCCGCCCACCCGCCCGCGCCCGGGCCCCCCGTGAGCCCCCCGCCGTCGGCCACGGGGAAGGAAAGGAAACTGAAGGAGGAAAACCGGCTGTGGGGGACAACCCCCCCGCCGAAACGTACCGCGAGGCGACTGGTCCCGCGTTTCGGCCGATGGCTCGGCCGCGGGGGGCGGCCGGGTGCCGATCGCTTTGCCTTTTTTTTTTTTTTTTTTATATATATATATATACACACACACACACGCACGCGCACACACACACACATATACATATATATATATATATATAAAAAAATATAAAACTGAGCTATATAGATCTCCCTCTGTCCCTCGGTTCGCTTTATTCTGCCGCGAAGGGGCCGGGGCCACACGGCGAAAGGCGACGGAGAAGGGCCCCGGTCCCCCATGGCCCCCTGTCCCCGGCGAGCCGGGGGCGGAAAGGCAAGGGGCTTCGGGGATGCGTGGACCGAGACGCTCGTCTCGTTGAGGACCGATACACACCTAACTCCATATACAGCATGCAGTAATGGCAGCGGAAGGACCCTGCTGGGAACCGTGGCTAGAACGCTAACAAAAAAAAAAAAAAATTATATATATATATGTATATTTATATATACTGTATATATATATATCCCATAAAAAGATTCAGCGTCTCCCTCCGCCTCGACGCGCGGCGAGCGTCGCCCGTGCCCTCGGCAGGAACTGTTCAGAAGACCGCTTTTTGGGCCGGTTTTGGGGGGGGGTTTGGCGCGGGACTCCTCCTCCTCCTCCTCCGTGCCAACTCGCCGGGCTCGCCAACCTCCTCGGCCGGTCGCCTCCTCGGGTGCGCAGCGCTTGGCGAACTAACTTCTTCTCTCCGCTTGCTCCCCCTCTCCTTTCTGGATTTATTTCTTTTTCCTTTTTTTTTTTTTTTCTTTCTTTCCTCTTTTTTCCCCCCTCTTTTTTGCATTTCTGTTTTTTAGGAACTAAAGAGTTCTAGACTCGTATCAGAAAATATAATTAATAAAATTAACCATGACTCAGAATCTCTTATCATTCACGATGTCCGCGGGTGGTACGATGAACGCGTGGCTCGACGCCGGTCTCCTTCCTCCCTTACTGTTCGTGGCGGCTCGGTAACTGTTGAAGATCTATATATCTATACATATATATATATATGTATACGTGGATATATATATATATATTCTTGAACACAAATGGCGGCACGGCCCATGAGAAGATGGGGAAATCTCGGCAAAGAAGAAAACCGGCGCATCCAGATGGAGGGGTCCCCGCAGGAGGGAGCGGGCGGGCGAGGGGGGCGGTGAAGGGGAGCGGGGTGGGGGGAGCGCCGCGCCCCGACGGCCCTGCCTGTCCTCCGCGCCGGCAGAGAACGGTGAAACTGGGGCAGGAAAAAGGGGTGGGAGACCAAAAAAAATCGGGGGAAAAGAAAAAGACTCAGTCGCGTTGCATCTTCAGCAGGAAGCCTTGGATTTTTTTTTTTTCCCTCTCTCCTTTCCAAATTCCCCTTGCGTTTTTTTTGTGTGTTTTTCCTCTCTCCCCCTCCCCCAGGTGGCCTGGCTGGATACTCTCTCAATTCTTATGATTATTTTCGGAAACGGTGAACACTTCTTCTTCTTCTTCTTCCTCTCCTTTCTGCTCGCGCTCGCTGGCCGTGGTCGTCGCCGCCGCTGCTCCGCGGGCCGGCTCTCGGGTCAAAACTGGCGGGCGAGCTGGGCGAGTGGGAGGGCCAGCAGCCACGCGCAGACGCCTCGCCGCCACGCGCCGTTGTTCCCGTCGTGCACCGCGCCGGGGCCTGCGGGAAGGGAGAGAAATGCCTGCGCGGTTAGCCACCGAGCCGATGAAACCCATAAAACCAAAAAACCCGCGCCCATTTGGGCCCCCAGTGCTAGTGGCGTTGCCCTGCGTGAGAGCAACCTGGGCGCCCCGTGCCGTCCTTGAAAAACGCGGCTGCAGCCATCCCCATCCCCATCCCCATCCCCATCCCCATCCCAATCCCCATCCCTGTCCCCACCCCGGTCTTCGGGACACAGCCCGCCGTGGTCCCGCTTCAGCCCTGAATCCCCACCCCAAGACCATCCCCGGCTCATCGCCGCCAACCAACCTCCCCCAATGCCCTTTGCCCCTCCTCCCGAATTTGTCCAAGTTCCCAGCCACATGATCGCTCTTGCCCAACGCTGCCCACACTCTGCCAGCCCCGGCGAGCCGGGTGCAGGGGCGACTTCCCCGTTGTTCCCCGCTTGTCTCCCTTGGTGGGGCACAATCACCACTTGCCCAGCCAGCAGCACCGCGCTCAGGACGTGGTGTTTTGCACCTCCCCAGAGCCTGTTTGGGGCTCGCCATTGACAACGCGTTCTGCCCATGGGCCCGGACCATCTCAAGAAGAACGAGATGGGATGAGGAGGGGGGTCCAATAAGAGCCAAGCCCATCCACACCTTTGGGGATGACGGTGGGTGAGGAGCTCATAGCTCACCATGTGAAAGGATGCAGAGGGTGCCTGAGCTGGTGGCTTTCACCAAAACACCCCAAATAGTTGGTCTGGGGGAACGCTAGGCTGGGAAAAGACCTCAGGAAGGCATCCAGGCTGGGACCCGGCTGGAGCAGGGCTGCTCACAAGGTCTGATTGACCCACACTTCTTAAATCCCAGGACACGTCCCCTTAGAATCATAAAACCATAGAATCATTGAATCATTTAGGTTGGAAAAGACCTTGAAGATCATCCAGTCCAACCAGTAACCTCACACTACCAAGTCCACCACTAAACCAGTTAAGGAGAGAGTCATAATTTCATGTTTCCTGGCTTGGTGGCTGCATTATTTTTTAATGAAAGTAAAAATTAGGAATTGTTAAGATTGGAAAGGATCTCTAAGATCATCAGTCCAACCATCAACCCAACCCCCCCCATGCCCACTAAACCATGTCCCAGAGTGCCACGTCTGCCCGTTTTCTGAACGCTTCCAGGGATGGTGACTCCACCACCTCTCTGCGCAGCCTGTTCCAATGCTTGACTACTCTTTCCATGAAGAAAAAACAAAGCCCGACCGGGGCACTGAGAACCATCAGCCATTTGGTCTCCCACCAGTAGCACTCTTCCAACACACTCACAGACACCTCACAACGCTTCCCACTTAGCCCCAGATCCTGGCACGGCCGGGAAGCCGTGCACAAGGGCAGATCTGGAGATGCGACTGTCTCTGCACTACATCCGTGTAGCCCTCCCGACATCTACAAGTCATCCCGAGGGATGACCACTCAATACACCACAAATGAAGCCGCCTGGCTATGGAGCCCCAAAATCAAGATGACACCAAGCCAGCTGGCCGGCCGATAAGATTGCATGGCAGAGTGCCGACCGCCCTGACCACAAATAATGCCGGGAAGAGGACCGGACGCCTCTCCACCCCTACCACATCCCGGAAAAAAAGGTATTAGAAGCATCCCAGAGGAGGAAAGACCGCCAGAAGACCCATTTACACAGCAACACGGGGAAAGCAGACCACGGAGACATCCCTGCTTTCGCCCCGGCGACAGGGAGGAGAGCGCAGCGGCGATGGGGAGGGAGCGCGGGAGCCGGGGACCGCGGCAGGGGGACAAGGCATGCAGAGGGCTCGGACCACCACCAGACGGGCACAGTAGGCTGGCGGGGAGGAGGCAGGACAGGAGGGCAGCTGGACAACAGCGAGAAAGCCCTAATTCATCGCTATACCCGTGGGAGCGGTGGGGCAGGAAGTTGAGGCAGTGGGTGCCGTGGCTCCCACCGGGACAAATTGGGGCAGGAGCTGGAGGGGCCCATGGGGAAACGGAGCGGAGGGAGCGCTGGCATTGCAGGGGCCCCGAATTACTGACCTTTCCAGGGTGTCAGAGCGGTAGTTGTCTCTTCTAAAAATTAAAGAACAAGCGAAAGTTAAGGCAAAAGGGCAATGGGAAGTGCAGGCTCGAGACGCTTCGCTCAGCCTGCCCTCCACCTGGGGCCGGGGAAAACAAGGAGACGGGGTAGCAAGTGGGATGCTGCTGCCCGAATCGCGCCCTGCTCCTCTGGGGCCACGGTCCCCCTGTTCGGGAAGAATACTACACGAGCTGAGACGAGCCGCCTGCGGGACCCCAGACCTGGGCAGGGGGTGGCCTGGCAAAGTCCGCAGTTGCACCCCGAGCAAAAAGCAAAGTGCCGGGGCTGCCATTTGGGGGATTTTGGGGGTTTGGCTCTCCCCCGTGCTCTTCTTATTGCCCTCCAGCGCAGGTTCAGGGCCCATCCCTCTCGCAACATCCCAAACGGGTTTATTGCCCGACACCAGCCTCTGGGAAGCGACGCAGACTGCGTGACGGGGGGAGAAGTGGAGGGCTTTTTTTTTTTTTCCCCCAACTCCACAAAATTATGTGGCTTCACCGAGCGCTCCATCACATCACAGACAGCACCAAATGAGCTGCTGAATGAGGTGGCAGGCCTATAATAACCAGTGCTACATGTTAAATAAAGCACTAGTTGACCTCCCTGAAAAATTAGATTAAAAAAAGGATTAAAAGATGTACACTACATTAGCCTCTGTCGCACAGCCCCAGAAAGGCTCATGTCGCAGTACCCGCAGGGATTAAACCTCCATTTGGGCGTGGGGGGGGGGGGGGGGGGGGGGGGGGCAAACCCCAGAACACTCTCTTGGCCTCAGGAAAAGGGGATACACACAAAATCGGTCCCCCAAAACTGCACGGGTGAGACCTTTCTCACGCCGCAGGTAGCGCATGCCACTTCCTTCTCATCTGTCATTACAATAAATAAAGACACATTAATTGCTGGACCGAAGGATCCGGTTGCTTAGGGACGGGTGAGCTTGGCCCAATGACGCTCGATAGCTGTGTGCGGGGCCACCCGCGTTGCTGCTAATTACCGGGGGGTGTTCCCAGGGGTGCCGGGGAGCCCTGCACCAGGAGACGGGCGACCCTTGCACTTCACGGTCCCCTCGGGTCCGCCATGGGGTAGGGGAGCCGTTGTCCCCCGAGGGGATTCAATTAATAAAGACTGAAAGGATCGTTCAATCAATGTGGCTTTATGGCAATTACGGCCGGTCAAAGGACTCCGATTTCATTCCCTGATGGGAGGCACAGTCAGATCAACAAAGCTAAGGGGGATCATGAAATAGGCTTAGACTTTGGCAGGACGCAGTGAAGCAGGACGCTGCCATGATGGCACGAGTCATACAAAACATCGCTCATGGGTTAGAAACTAAATACCTGACAGCTCTCAAAGCCGTCAGCGGGGAGAAGTTGTCTTTAACCTGGGGGGGGGGTTTCATCCAGGCTGCATCTGCAGATGCCAGACCGAGGCGCCATGCTACTTAAGATTTTAACCCCGTAGACCCGTAGGGAGCCTACAACGTCAAGGCTAAGGATGTACACACAGCCAGGCTACGCCGGGAGCTTGGCACAGCCACCCTAAGGATGGACCTGGGCTGGGGTGGCTCTGCGATGCCAGAGGTGTCCATCTTCCTGAAAAATGGGGTTACTGGGGACACCGATTACCAGGAAGCCCGTGGGGAAGAGAGCTGAGGTAGTTCCTAGGCAACGCTAATGATGGCTTAACGGGCAGGTAAAGACGCTAATGTTCATCACTTACAGCACGGACTTTTTTTGGGAACCAATGGTTGTTAGGCTCATTACCATCCAGGGTTAGTTCTACACTGGGGCTGCGGGCACAGAGCTGAGCATCCGAGATGGGATGAGCTCTTCTGCTGCTTCCCGGGAAAGCCTGGTATCCTCTGCTCTCTGCAAAGAAACCGCTTCCCTGGCCTGGGGTTCTCCTGAACCACATCCAGCCCCTCCCCGAGGATGGCGAGAAGCGGACATCGCTTCCCAGGGTCTCAACACACCTTGCTGACCGTGCTGCGATGACACGCTCAACAACCCGATGCACACTTTGGGATTGCCTGCTATCCCGGTGTGCTCTGCACCGCTAAGTGCCCAGCCTCCCCTCCTAGCCCTGAGCCGCCCCACCGAGGGACCTGGGGATGAGGAAAGCTCGTTTCCCCCTCCTTCCCCTCCAGACATACAACAAGAGGTGAGGAAAACACAAGGCAGAACAGCCAGGGACACAATGCTTTGCGGCACAGAGCTTTGCAAGTCACCCGTTGCTTGAGCTTGTGCGCTCAGGGAGAAAACGATGGAAGAGAAAAATTACACGATAATGCATTATTTACGACTTTGCAAAGACACTGGCATGCGAGATGCCTGGGATGATGGCAGCTGGTTGCCAATACATTGTTCCCCTTCCAGGGAGAACAAAGCTATCCATGAGGAAAAAAGGGTGCGCCGCTTTGGGTGAGGGAGTGACAGAACACACCGCATGGCCATTGCAAAAGAGTGACAATGACCACAGAAGTGCCTACCGAGCCCCTGCCAAGCTGGCCACCACACCCACTCACGCTGAACCAGAAAAGCTTCCCACGCACGTACAGGACGACAGAAGGAAGACACGAGATGGGCATTGCCTTCTGCAAAGATACGCAGGAGGACAGTGGCAAAGAGACCGCCTTTCCAGGGACACCCTTCCTCCCACCCCGCAACGCTTCTTTCCTCTTACTGGGTTTCCCTTCCACTTCTTGCAACCATCGCACACCTACAAAGCCAGCCGAGCCCCCATGTTTGCACCCACCTGGACCCTGCTGCGCTCCAGCCCCGTCTCTCCGACAGAAGAGGGGGTCTCCTGCACGGTCTCTGTGGGTTTAATTAAATGCTTTGTACACACTAGGAAAGGGTTTGCAGCACCAGGATGGCTCGAGGCTGTGGGAAACCAGCGCTTTCCATCAAACGCTCTTAGCAGTGATTAATGCCAGCCCGCGCACCGCTCCACGGTTCGCTTACCACGGGCCGGGATTAATGTCACCCACGGTCAGCGCTTGCCATGGGGTGGGACTGCCAGGGGGAGGGTGGGTGGCAAGGAGGAGGACAACGTCGGGGTGACGTCGGGAGAGAACAGAGGTCCCCACGCCCTGCTCCTCCCATATGGTTCAGCAGCGAGAACCTCCCGCCCCACATCCCTGGCAGGGAAATATCCCCACGGCAGTGGCCGGGGATGAGGTCTGCCATCCATCTCCTGCTCTCGCTGGCCATGAGAGGGATCTGGGGAGCACGGCCCTCTGCTCTGGCTCTGCCACCACCTGAATGGGCTTGACAAATGTGTTGAGCAATTACAGCCGTGAGCGGTGGCAGATGGGTGCATCCGTCTCATCACAGCTCCAGCACGCAAAGAAAACAGCCCCCGGGTGAGGGTACAAAGCTGCTCTTGCTCCCTGCCCTCTGCACCTTCCCACCTCTCTCTGGCACCATCAGTAAGAATATATCTGCTTGGCAGGAGCGGAAAATGTGACCTGGAAGGTGGCAGAGCCACGGGGGCTGTTTATTCCCGGGCAGGCACAAGGTGCACTGCATGGCAGCCTGCGGCGTGGTCCCGCAGGTTTGCCATGATGACCCCGAGTGCCACCTCTCCTCCCACCGATCAACACAGGAGGATGCCTTGACGCAGAGACTCTCCTAGGTATTCATCACAGCGAGAAGATGGAAACCTGCAGCCGAGTCCTAACTTTGCATCGACGGTGGACCCTGAACGCGGTGCCAAACACCTCAGAGCAGCGGCAGACCTGGGACCCGAGTCAGGAGTTAGGTTTGGAGGCTTTCACACTTTCCCCGGGCTCACTGCAAACTCTGGCACACATGCCGGGGCAGAAAGGATCAGCAGCAAACGCACCTCTCCCCCAAAAGACGAGAGAGACCCTTCCCATGTCCCACACATCAGCGGTCTCACTGTTACGCCGTGCCCCCTCGGCGCTACTCACCGTAGAGGATCATGCTGGCGTTGGTGTTTCCTAGCTGGTTGGAGGCTACGCAGGTGTAGTTGCCGTAGTCCTGCTCGGAGACGTTGAAGAAAGTCAGTCTGGAGAAGAAGGCTTTGTTCTCCACTTTCAGTCCTTTCTGTCCTTCAGCCAGCCTGGGAGAACGGCAGAAGGGGAGAGCATCATGGGGATGGTGTCAGGAGGAGAAGTACCCGCTCTTTTCCATGACCTGCTATCTCCTGGTCCTGCCTGAGAGCGGGGACATCAAGCTTGGGGGCAAGATTAGGCATGAAGAGGGAGAAGGGGAGGTATTGGGAGAGATATGGGAGATGGACGCTGCTCTGCTGGGTCTCGTCCCTTGCCTGCCAGCCCACACCGTCCCCATGATGTCTACAGGCATCCTCACATATGCGGAGTCACTGCTGAAGGGGCTGTGGGGCTGGCCAAAGGCCGTGCAGAGGGAGGGATGCTCACATCCCCAAGGAGGGTACCTGGGAAAGGCTCCTTCCCACGCAGCAGAAGAGCCCAGCTTCCCTCTTGCATCGGCCTCGAGGGCTCCTCGGTCCTCCCGGCTCTGCCGGATACCTCCTCGCACCTTCCCCTTCCCTGACCCCCGCCAGCTCCCCGCATGGCCCTGACGGGGCTGGCAGCACGTTGGGACAGCAGACGCTGCTGCAAACCCCTTTGGTGGGACCCAGATGCCGGCGCCGCCACAAACTGTGAAGCCCTAACCAAGTGCTTTGACTTCCCTGAACTCGCGTCCCCCTCCTGCTTCGCTCCCGTGGCTCTTTTATTTGCTAATTCTTCCCGGGAGGTGCCGGATCTCCATTATCACCTCTGCCAGGCTCTGACTGCCGATCCGGGCGGGCTGAGCCCGCTCCTGCCGCCGCTCCGCGGGCCCTCGTGATCTGACCTAGTTCTGAGCGAAGCCTTTCATCCGCCGCGCAAACATCCGCCGCTTTGTACGCTCTGCCTGCTCCTTTCCTCCCAAAACAGCCGAGGCAGGCGGCCTCAGCCTCCCCGGTAGCTACGGTAGCATCTTTTTCGGCTAAAACATGCTTCCTTATTAGTGACCTGTGTGGCTCGTCCTGTGTTTGGATGCACCACGGCCCCTCTGGGCTTCCCAGGGAGAAGCGATGCAAAAATGGGTTAAAAAAGCTTTGCCTGGGGTCAGAGTGAGAAATTTACGCCAGAGCGGGGCTCTACCCCTGCCTGCGCTGCTCCCCTCCTCGCTCCCCGGCCATGGCCCCGTGCCGCTGCTTTGGTGGGACAACGGGAGCTGCTGGTTGACCAAAAAGGGTGACTTTCACCCCAGTGCCGGGCAGGCCGTCTCTGCGGCGTAGCAAACCCCGTCTCTCGACCGACACCACATTTCTTCTGCTTTTCCAAGAGGCTGATGCTGCCTTCTGGCCAAAGCGTTTAAAAAGATGACAGGGATTTCATCCGCTCCTAAGTACTTGGATTTGCACTGCCAATATTGCTCTTGGCCATTATACTTCACCCAAGCGGGGATTTACCACGAGACCGTAAAACGGAGGCATGGGCAGCAGCGATCCTGCCCGCGCTGCCTACCTAGACAGAGGCCAAAACCCGTCTGACAGAGGCTCCCGCACAAATCCACCCCCCTCAAATGCTCCTTGTCTATTTTTCACCGCGCAGACAGCGCTGAGTTGAATATAAAGCCCTGGCCTGCTTTTAATGGATACCGAGCAGTGGCCCGGTTCGCAAACGCCGAAGCTGCCGGCACTGGGCACAGCTCGCACGGGGTCAGTGCCCGCCCTCCCGTTTTGCTCCCCGGGCTCTTACCGCTTGTCGTCTTTGTACCACTGGAAGTCGGCAGAGGGGACGGCGGAGGCTTCGCACAGCAGGATGCCCTTCTGTCCCACCGGCACCCCGCTGCTCTTGGCGTCCGAGATGTACGGCGGGTCTGCGGGGAAGACGGGAGCCTGGGTTCAGTGCCTGGCAGCCCTGGGCCGTCCGCCCCCTCCCCTTGCTCCTCAATCTCCCTTTTCTTTCCCCGTATTTAGGAAGGAGTTAAAATCATCTCTGAGCCCCTCCTGCCGCTCTGGCACTGCTGTCCAGGGGGTTTTGGGCAGGTGGGGATGCCCACGCCGCAGCCCAGTGCGGGCTTCTCTGAGGACTGGAGCCCCACGACTCTTGGGAACCTTGTGCGACCCTGTTGCCCACCCCCCTCTCCACCAGAGAGGCGTTTAGGAGGGTCTCCACCTCTGCCTCTGAGCACAAATGGTGCTGCTTTCTCTTCCTCACTCTCTTTCCCTCTCGCGTTTTTTCTAAACGAAAAAATTTCCTATTTACTGCTCACTTCTCTCCTCTCCCCGGAGGTTATCAGCACAGCATCTCACCATGGGCGGAAAACCCAGGTTGATGGAGACAGCTGAGGAGGAGGTGGTGGAAAAAAAATGGAAGTCAAAAAGAAGGGGGAAAAAAGGGCAAAACACCACCTGCTCAGAAAACTGCCGCTGCCTGTCTTGGCCCCAGGGCCCACAGGATGGGTTCTCCCCATTTCCCACCGCCAAAGTCCCATCCCCTTGTGGGGTGGCACGGTGACCCGCCCCGTCCCCGGTCCCCGACAGCCCCCAGGCGACTCACAGTTGACGGTGACTTTGACTCGCTGGACGACGGGCGCTGCCACGTCGTTGGAGGCACTGCACTCGTACTCGCCCGACTGCTCCCGCGTGATGCCCGTGATCTCCAGGTATTCGTCCTCGCTGATGAAGCCCACGGCTGCAGGGTCAGAGGGAGAAGGCTGTGAGTGATGGGAAGGCATGGCATGGTCTGTGACCGTGTCACGCTGCCCTAGGACGCACGCCCCGCAAATCCCGGCTCCCGGGAGCCTGTGCCCCACCACCCCAAGAAAACCCCTGCCATAAATGTGTCTGCAAGCGCTGGACCTCTGCGGTGGCCCCGGCCCCGCCAAGTGCATCACTTGCTGGAGACAACGTCCCCAACGTGCACAGGATGGGCAAAGCCAAACCTGCACCCTGCTAGAATAACCCGAAATCATCTCTTCTTGGCGTCTGTGCATCCCACCCCTTCCTCCTGGCTGGGAGGCACTGCCGGGCTCGCCCAGCTCTACACAGACACCCCTCTCTTAATTTTTCAGTTTCAATTCACAGCCAGCTTATCCCCATTACTTGTGCTGCCAGCATCTCCCTCCAGCTGAATTGCTTCGTCCCTGCGCCGCTCCAGGCTCATTTCTGCGGTACCCGTGGGGGGCCGCGCTCGCCCCCCTCTCTCCCGCCCGGGCTGCACCACAGCTCCTGGGTCCGCTCAAAGCCGGGCAGATGCGATCGGCAGCTTCTCCTTTAGTCTGGTGCCTTACAGCCTCCCCCCTCTCCTTCCAAGAGCCCGCTTCGCTTTGAAGCGCGCCTGGAAACCCACGGTGCTCGGCTGGCGAGGCGCAGGTGTTGGGCCGCGATAGTCTCCAGGTTGACGGAGACGGCGGCGGCACAACAAACGCAGGGTTAAATAAAGAAACCCGTCAATTAGGACGCGCCCGCTAAACATCCCGGAGAAACTCCGCTCGCCCCTGAATGAAGGGCACAAGCGGGTGTTCGACAGCCCCCGAACGGGGACAACTTCTCCCTTCCTTTCGTTTACATCTCTCCATCGGATCTCCCGCAGCCGAGACGCTTTAATTACTGTGCGAAGCATCTCCGAGACCAGTGTCACACTTAATATTCCTATAAATTTTAAACGGTAGTCCTTGGTACATATGTGTGGCAATTGGTGTCATATTTTAATTAGGCTTGCCCTACACCATCTGAAATTAATAATAGCTCGAATTACCAGTGTAATTTATAAATTAACATTGCTGCAGCATTAGGAAATAAATTAGCTCTGGACAGCTGTTTCTGGGAGCGAGTGCCAATGGCAGAGAGGCCGAGCGCAGGTCCCCAGTCCCCAGGGGACGTGGCGAGCTCGGCCGGCAGATCCCACGCTTCCCATCCGGCTACCAGGGTCTCTGCGCTAGCGTGACCCGACGGGCCACAGCTCGCCACGCGTGACCGGTCAACCATACGCATCTTGCTCCTAACAAATGCATGCAAAGTATCCACGCGGGAGGCTCCCGTCGGGGCACACGCTGTCTGCATCCCACTGGCTGATACATTTATAGCATCTCTTCCCGCGGTATATAAATAGCGAGCGCGGTCGCACGCCAAGGCAGACATCTTGAAAGCACCCGCACGCGGGGGTTCGCACGCGGGGTCCGGAGCCAGCGCCGACACGATTTCTGCAACGCCCTTGCACAGCTCGACACGGCGAGCTCCTGCGGCGAGCAGCCCGGGCGCCCGCTGGCATCCTGCTGCTGCGCTCCCAGGTGCTGCCGGTGTCAGCTCAAACTACTGCAAATACGCTCAGCCGTGACGAAATCACACCGTGGCTCTCCCCTGCACCAGACCGCGCGGCGGCAGCCCCGGGTCTTTGCACGTCCGCCGCTCCTTTGCACAGCCGCACGCTCGGCAGCCGAACCCAGGAGCCTGCGCGCACACAGGCGTGCGTCCCGCCATCCCAGGCTGGCCCAACTGGAAAGGCAGCCCCAGGCTGCCCTGCCAGCTTCGGAAAGGGTTGAAACGAATTTTCCCGTGCAACCCGCCGCGATGAACTGCTGGCGTCCACCCGCGCCCTCAGCCCCGCACCGAAATCCAAAATTCCCACCCGAGCGACTCACAGTCAAAACTGCTGAGCTCCTGAGTACTTAGCGCAACCGAAGGGCAAGATATGAAGGCGTTACCCCAAAAGGAACATCCTTTGGAGGCACACAAATTGCAGCGTTACATCCAGCGGGCCTGCAGTGCTATGTGCTGCAAAAAAAGGAGAGAGTGGGGGGAAAAAAAAAAAAAATTCCTTTTATGGCTGACCTAGAATCGGCTTCTCTGTAGCACAGCGCTGCCTGCTGATAAAATAACGACACAGCTGGTGTCCTTCAGATGCTCCGCGTGCAAATCTCACTCCGGTTTGTGCAAAGGCTCAGATAACACTCCGCTTCCTAACTAACCAAAGGCCCTTCCCTGAGCATGCCGGCGCCGGCTCGCACGCGGCAAGAATTAGCTCTCGCCGTAGCCGAGCTGTAGCGTGTGTCCCCAGTTTGATCCGGGAGCAAAGCACCTCGAGTGCGTTTCATTACCCAGCAAAAGACTTCATTAAAGTAACTGCGAGGGTCAGCTTTCCACCTGCAAATGCTCCGGAAATTGAGAGATGAAGGCTTCCTCTGTGCCGGCGTAGCACTGAAGTCTGAGATACGTGTGTGGTAATCGGCGACGGGGAGGCAGAGCGCAAAGAGTTCAGGGTTTCAGGGTCTGGCACGCTTTGCGTTGGCACCCGCTGGATTTCGGGTATTGCCCATCGGCCCTGAGGCGCAGAGCCCACCCCGGACCGAAATGGGATGCTTTTGCACCAGAGCTGACACCGGCTTTTGCCCTGAGCACGATGTGGCATCACTCATGCTCAGGTAACGATGATGAGAGCATCAGGAAGATCGTCCCTGCTCAAGGCTCTGGCCAGATCCCGTCTCGTTAGTGCCAGCTACTACACCTCAAGGAACAAGGTGACACGAGGCTCCCCGCCCCAAGGGCACCGCTTCACACCGGCGAAGTGGGCGACGCCAGGCGACCGGGACACCCGCCGTGTCCCCCCGTCCCCTCCTGCGCAAGGTGCTTTGCAGGAAAACCGGGTCCATAAAGCCGCTTTGCAGCCGCCTGCACCGCTGGATCGTGCCGGCACCCGTGTTGGCCGAGGGGTGAAGGCGCAGACTGAGAGTAATTGCCAAACCGCTCGGCTCCCTGGCCTCTGCATTTTCGCCTATTAATAATGGGAAGTCTTGTTGATAGTTGGACAAATCTCATTCATGAGTGACTGCCCGGAATGGAAAAACAAATAGATGGGACTGAGGGAGCAGGGCTGGGGTTAAGTAAACGCAATCTGTAAGTGCAGACCTTGCTTTATAGAAAGCAACAGGGTGCCCATGTCACCGTGGCCGCTGGGGTCCCCTCGGGGCTGGCGGGGCACGGGAGGGACATTTATCTGCTCACCGGGTTGCACGGGGACACAAATGCTGCTTTGGGTGAAGCTCGGCTCCCCGGGCTTAGGAGCGAGGCAAGCCCGAGCCCAGATTTTGGATGAGGCTTATCTCTCCAGTCAGCCTCACGTATATCAGGCCCTTTGGGATTGCTCCCACCGCTCGGCTGAGGCTGGAGCTAGATCAATGCAATGGGCACCCGACTGCCGCGGTCCCTGCCTCCGAAAGCACCCGGAGCTCGGGGATGCTCGGGGCCCAGGGCCCCGCGGCTCCGGGAGCTCTCCCAGGGGTACCAGCCCTGCTCCGCCTGAATTGATGATGGGAGCTTTTCGAGGCTGTCTCTGCTCGAGCACAATTAGGAGCTGAAATACTGCAGGAATTAATGGGAGAGCTCTCATCTCCTCAGGAGCTAGAAAACCAGCACAGCCAGCACCCACCATTATTATTATTAATACTAATAATATCGTACAGGCCAGAAATGGAACAGCCATGGACTAGGCAAAAGCGCAATCCTCGCTCATCAGCTGAGGATGATGAACTAACCCGGTGCGAGCTGGGGAGATGGAAAACCAGAGCTTGAATCCAGCTGCTCGGCAAGCGGGAGCCTGCGCACAGACCACCACGCGCTATTTAGGACTTGCTCTCCCAGGCTTGCAACTCTGCAGATCTCCATTAAAAAAAAAAAACCTCAGGGAAGGGGAAGCACAAAGGAGCAAGGGGGAAAACTCATCCCGGAGCTGCAAAATAGCTAAGACAGACTGGATGCATAACGAAAAGCCCACATCGTGAGCAGAGCCGGGGAGCTCAGCGGCGTTCGGGAGCCTTCAGCCAGAGACCACCGAGGGCCACGGCAGCGAGCAGCCCGAAATGCAGAGGTACAGATAACCCAACAAGGTCTCTCGCGTGGCGCAGATAAGCCACCGTGGGTACATTAGAGAGATTGCCATCAAGCAGGCAGCGGTCGGTGCCGCGCGCTGCAAGGCCCCCGGCGCAGGGGAGCTCGGTGGCGGCGGTGGGAGAGCTGCGGAGGCGAGATCCTGGTCTGGCACGGAGCACCGAGGCAGACGGCGAAGCTGCGCTTGGGGTCCCACACAGATGCGATGAGGTGCGGGCAGATGCCTCCTGCATCCATATTCCTCCCTCCTTGCCTTTCTCCTTCCCTTGCTTCTCCTCGTTTTCCCAGCCCGACTCATCTCCCTTCTGCCTCCTCCTACCCGTTTGCTTCCGTCGAGCCTCTGACAAGATAATAACTCACTGGAAAGCGAACACATGTTCCCAAATTAATTACGTGCCACTGTCCCCCGGCTCGCCATCGCAGCCATGTTCAGGTCTCTAAGACACATCTCTTACAGCTTTCCCAGGCTGAACGCTGCCCACGATGCCATTAAAAAAGCTTCGAGGAGCGAGGCACTGCTCTCTGCCGCCGTGCCCTGCCAGCGACCCGCGGTGCACCGAGGCAAGCGGCACGGCCGCCGTCATTGCTTCTGTGCACCGTGCCAGCTCCCGGCGACCACGACCCTAACGAAGGGTTGCCACGTGGCACACCACGCCGACCGCATGGCATGCAGCACCCGGCAACAACGGCGTATCTTCCGTGCTGCCATGTGCCCATGCCAAATCCCTGCACCTCGGATCGAGGCGAGCCAGCCCAGCCATCCAGGACCACGATATTTCCACCTCTAAACCTCAAAGGTGCGACCTCAGCAATCATTTGCTATCGCAACGGGTTTGATCTCTGGCTGCCCAAAATCCAAAGGCCAATCCCGAGGCACTACCCTGCCCGCTACGCCGTGCCGCTGCGTTTTCCAGGCACCGATCCTACTAGCCAGGATCGGCCAGGAAAGGAGAATATTTTATGGAGATAATTTTATTAAAATGTTTACAACAATGCAGATATTGACATCTCACTTCAATCAATAGCACAATTTATTGTCCTTCAAGGTGAACATTAAGCCAAGCTGCCCATTAGTCAATATTTACCTCCAAGGTCTATAAATCTTTATACGGGCTTCAGCGGATGTTGACAGCAGCTGATTCCGAATAAGTAAAAGTAAGAGCGTGAAACATTGCTCCTTTTGGAGGTGAAATAGTAACTAGTTAATTACAGTCCCTACAGCGATTCTGAACTATCAATTTATGGCTACTTCTGGCAATAAAAATTAACATCGCGCAGACTCCCGGCTCCAAGTAACGCACTAAAACCGAGAGCCATATATTTCAAATGTCGCTCTGATGCGGCAGTGACGGCCGTCCTATAACAGTTTATAGTAAATAAATAAAACGCACAAAGGTAATAAGAGCGAATTGTCGGTGCCTGAGACCCGCTTCACCTCTCCTCCGCTGTGGCAGCGGACGGAAAAGTGCAGGGCGGGTGATTTAGTAGCATCGCATGGGCAGCTCGGCTCCCCGTGTGCAGGGAAGGCGCTGGGGGAAGGAATCGCCCCAAAGCCGGGCTCTCAAACCCGGTGGGACAGCCCCGGTGCCAAGGGTAAAGAAGAGCCAAGGCTGCCTCCAGCACATGCCCTGGCCCAAGATGGGGGAAGCACCTGCTTCACCTCTTATTAATCAGTATTACCCGCTCCGGACTGCTTAATTAACACATACAGAACAAAGTTCAGGCAGTTCAAAAATTCCCTTTCCCTTTTTCTTTTCATCAGGCGAGTGATACCGGTTAGGGCACCTTCTCCTCTGCGCACCCCCTCTTTCCGACTCCCCGGTGCTGGCTTAACGCCGCCACGCTCCGGCGGAGAAAGATTGGGGGTAATTAACCTGCTGGAAATCATCCAGAGCAATCATTAAAAAAAAAAGATTTTTTTTTTTAAGATTACCCTATCGACCCGGGCAAGCGCCGCATGCTCCTCTCCTCCTCTCGCAAAAATTACATCCCCGTATCACAGGCTCCAGCCCATTCCCATCGGCGACCCCCCTTAGAGGAGCGATCCCTAGGAGATCGCTCGATATTTCCTGATAGAGACAAGCTCACGGCAGATGTGGGGTAAGAACCTCCGCTTCTTCAGTTTTCACGAGCCTTCAGAAGAAGGACCGTAACCCCAGAAACAGGCACGCAGCATATCAAAGACTGCATCGTGCCTACACGGGGCCGAGTCGCTCTCTTTTTGAAGTTTCCCAACGACAAGGCAAGAAACCTCTCCTCTCACGTGTTTTTCCATGTTAATTAGCATGTTTCCGTGGCCTGACGTGGTGCGAAGCCCCAAGGGACGGTGCTCTCGCTGCCTGGCTTTTGCGCGGCGCTCAGAGCTTTGCAGTAGCTCCCTCCGCTGCTGCAGCCTGGGCTCCCTCCTCATCCTCACGCCCCAGGGGTGGGGACTGTCACCAGCTGTGCCCAGCATCACCAAAGGGAGAGGAAACATCTCGTTTTCCTGACTTGCACCCCTCATTAAATTGGCTTCGGCAGAACTCTCACAGCCAGTTTTGCTCCGTGCCCTCGTGCGCAGCGGCACAGGCTGCGAGGGAGAGGGGTGGCCGGTGCCGATCGGCACGCGGAGGGCTCCCAGCGCACCCCAGGCAGGTGCAAGCTGAGCGATAGATCCGTGCTTGCCACAAAGTCCTTCTCCTGCACCAGTATCAGCGTCCCCTCCTCCCCTGGGCTGCCGGGGCCTCTCCTCGTGCATGGCCATGCAGTGCCGCGGCTTCTCTGCTCCTTGCAACTATTTTGGGCATAACAGGGAGCCGACGGTGCCTCGCGTTTCTCCTTGAGATGCGACGGACGAGCCTCCCAGGCATGATTTTGGGCTGACACGAGCAGAGGTGAATATTTCTGAAAGCCCCATCTCTGGCTGCCTGTGAGCACGGGGACAGGACATGGGGATTTCCGAATGCGAGCACCAACCGGGAGCCATCATGAAGGCTGCGGCTCTGCAGCCCGCTGCCGAACCTCCGCTCTTTGCTGCCGGGGAAGACATTTTCTTCCACTTTTTGTGCTACTCGGAGCTTAGATCTGAGACAGGACCCACCTTTGTGGCTGCGTTTGCTCAGTGCATCTGTAGTCAGCCCCAAAACCACGCTTGGGGCTCACATGTCCTACAACAACTCAAATATTTAACTATTAAGTGGGTGCATGCAACACATCCCACTAGTCACTGGGACGTGCAACTTGCAGAGACCCTCCAGATGCCACCACATCGCCTGCTCCTGGTTGCTCAGCCTACATTCACAGCCTATATTCACCATCCACACCACGGGCAGCCAAAGCAAGGCACGGGGAGCCAAAACGTGAGCAGGCTCCTCCGGCACGGCCACCTTGCCGCCGTGCCCTGCGTCCAGGGCCGGACCTCCCGTGCAAAGCCACGCCACGGCACGCCGGGGATGCCTGCCTGGTCCGCTCCCCTCGCCGGCGCTGTGCAGCGCAGCCGAGTCAGTCGAGCTGCCCATTATAGCACCATTGTGAAGAGTTTTTAGCTTATAAGTCCTTGAAAGTTTCCCACTGTGACTCGTCGAACAAGATCTTTTTCACTTTCCCTCTCTTCTCCACTAACGATATTTATACTCATTTCTTTTATTGAAATCTATCTGCCGCCTGTTCTATTAAAGCCGCCTGAGTGGCAGCTCCTATTCTCCGGGAGCCCGCAGCCCATCTATTCTCCAGACAATGAGGTACAAGCAGTCTATCTTCTATTGTGCTTCCCGGCCTTCGGCTCTCAAATCTTCCATCTCAAAAAGGCATGTCAGAGCTGCCTCCACACAAAAGATTGGAATCCCGGGCTGCACGGGGGCTTCCCGGTGCCGGCCGGGCTCGCTGCCCTCCCTCTCCGGGCAAGCATCTCTGGGGAGATGCTGCCGCGGTACCCGCGATCCCTCGGGATGCTTCTCCCCCATCCCCTGCGCACCGCAATTTGTACTTAAACGCGGTTCGTCGTCCTCAGGCGGCTGCTGCACACGCGCGGCTCGCTGCTGCCGGGATGTTTGCATGCCTCAGACAACTTATTTGTTATTGGGACTAAAAGAGGAGCATTAAACCTTTTGTTTGCAAGAAGCCGTTTATGGAAATTAATATTTAAAGAAACAAAACAAAACAACTCGGGGACCAACCACCCTTGAACGAGGCTCTAACTCAGGAGCAAACGAGTCGAATAAAGAATGAGCCCTTTTGTTTCGGCACGCAGGAGAGCTGGGCGAGCTTGGAGGCAGCTCAGGGCTCGGGAAACTGGCAGCAACTCTCCTCGGCCTCCTCCCGGGGGGCTGGTAAGGATGCTGACCCCCAGGAAAAGATCCGGACAGCACGTGCCAGCCCGTGAGAGCAAATTAGCGACGGTCGCAGTTCACAAAGTGCCTAAGTGGTGTCAGATCTATAGCAAAGATGGGTGTAGGGCTCATTAGAGGGCTGCTTGTCTTAATGATACTCATGCCTTATTCACAAGCACAGAGCCGGACATCATCCTCCTCAGCCCCTGGGGTCCTCCTGCTCGGAAGGCGAGGTGGTGGCCCTCGGGGTGGCACCGGGAAGGATGGATGCTCCTAGAGGAAAGGTTCGGCAGAGGCTGCGACCGGCACCGAGACACTTCCCATGCAGCTTTTCTGCCTCCTTGCAGGAAGGCATGCAAAAGGCACATGAAAACCAAATATCAAGACTCCCACGGAGCCAAGCCTTCTCCAGAGAGTTACTGATGAGACAGCATCTCCCGGCAGCTCCGCGCTCCCGCTCGAGCACCGATGCTGCTCTCGCAGCACCCGAGCCGCTCTTCCTCCCATGCTCTCTCCCGCAGCCTAGAGCCAGACCCTAATGAGCCGCCCATCAAGAAGCCCCCTCTCCCTTCTTTCCTTACTCTTTCTTCCTCCCCACGACTTTTTCCCTGTTGCCGCTTGCAAGGTGAGAGAGGACAGCGTTGCCAGAATGAAAGATTCTCCTGCGTGCCCTCTCCCAGCAGCGGCCCTAATTCATTTTTCATGGCTCCTTGCAGTGACAAAAGCCGCTGCTTCTCTCTTGTAAGCGTGCGCCATGCAATAAGTCAAAGCTGATGTGCATTTTCCCCCTGGGTGCCGAAGCTGTGCTTTTGATTTAATTTGTCCTGTTGTTTGGCTCTCAGCCTTTGCCGGTGAGTTCCTTTGGAGAGGCGGCAAGGTAGGGCCCCATACGCGCGGAGGGGCTGCCTGACAGATGGGGTACGGTGGGTAGCGTTCAAATAATTTGCTGCAGCGATACCAAGATGTTCGAGAGTGACAGATGCTGCCAGAGAACATCGCTCAAACACACGCATCCTGTTTGCGGGAGCCCTGCTCCTCGATTAAATCCTGGTGCAACTTGGCTTTCCTGGAGTCCAGCCCATTTCTGGCAGCTTTCTCGCTGGCTCTAGGAGAAGCTGTGGTGCACAAGGCTTGGCGAGGAGAGAGAACACCAAGAAATGAGGTGCTCCTGCCTGCTAGCTGCAGGACTTTTGCAAAGCACCCCCCAAAAAAGTACCCAGCTGGGATACTGGTGGCGAGATCCACCCCATCCCCTCCCAACCACGTGCCCCTGCGTGTGACCGGCATTGCTCTGCAGGCGAGAGCATCCCCGCCCGCAGCCAAACTCGAGGAGCCCCGCTTTCCTCCGGATTTGTCTGAAAAACAGCTGCTGGCGGCCAGGACCGTAGGGCCCCTCCGGCTGCAAATTTAAACCCAAAGGCTTTCTCCGTAGGACAAGCTCTTAAGAAGCAATTGCAATCCAAAGCGTTAAATGGCTGTAACCTCAGTTAAGCTGTATTTCAGCCGCATTAAGAAAATATCCCTAGGACGGGAAGCAAGTGGCATAATGGCATTAGAGTGAAAAAATAAGCATCAAGTGCCGGCTAAATCCATCCCTGGCGCTGGCAAGAAGTCACGGGGATCTGGGAAACTTTCCCTTCTCCCTGCGTATCCCTGCATGCGGCTCCCGGCAAGCCCAGATGCGGCTTTCTGCAGATGGGGCGTATTTTCCTTCCCTCCTCTTCCCCTGGGACCCCCTGACCCCTCTTTACCCCCTGGAGCCATCCGAATCACGGCAGGGTGAAGCTCGCTGTCTCCTCTCCATCATCCTTAGCCCGTCTTTATTTTTTCAGACACGCTATTTTCCAGCCCAGTGGCCTTGCTCTGTCCCTTGTGTTTTATGGCACTGATGTCTCCATTTCTGGAGGATCATTCGCAATATTGTGGCTTACTGAGAGAAGCTGGGGAAACGCACGGGCGGTGAGACGGACGGGCTCGGCGTGGCCGGGGGGCTGCGGGGGGCTGGCGAGGATGCCGTGAGCCTGGAGAGGGGAGATGGGGAGTGGGGGGGCCGAGCCTGGAATTGCAGGGATGGGTGATGCTGCCCTCCGGGCACTGGGAGGGACTGGGAGCAGGGGGATCGGAGCATGGGCTGAGCCCCTTTGCTTGAGCCCATCGTCCCCTCTCCAGGCCTCCTGTGAAGGTATTGGCCCCGCTACGGGCGCTGGGAGGGCAGCGAGAGGCATTGCTCTGCAAGGGAAAAGCCATTTTAAATAACAGCAGTGTATCACAGGAAGGGGAAAAACCCATGGGCTATGGCATTGCTCTGGCTTTAAATTATACTGTAGGAGGATAAAAATAAAAGAGAGGAAGACAGAGAGAGAGCGAGACCAGGAGGAAAAAGAATTGCCATTGTTTTACCAAGCAGATGGGAAAGTTCAGGGGATCAGAAAAAGACTATTATTATCTTGACTCGACCGAGAGAAGATGGGAAAGGAAGAGGCATTTTTTTCCCCTGCAGTGAGGAATGCTGTGGCAGAAGTAATATCAGCAAAGAGTCGGAAGGAACCGGTGCCGTCGGCTCTGGGCAGCGCCCGAGTTATCCCCACGGCCTGGGCACACCACTGGCATTTGGCTTTTTGTCCTCTTCCCCCTGGCACTGATGCCACAACACGCACCCACTAGTGCAAGGACGGGGCGGTGGGCAGGGGAGGGGTAACCGGGGCGCGCATCCCTCACCGCCTCCGGCTGCGGCAACGTGCCAGCTGTGCCGCCAGATGTGCCCGTTGCCAGTGGGGCTGCAGCTGTGGGCAGCCCTCCGTGGCACCACCGGCCCTGGCGCAGGCTGCCTGCCTGCTGCCTGCCCAGCCTCGTGGCAGGACCACCTGCCCCAAATACCCAAACTCCTGCTGCACTGCCCCAGAGCGACCGTTCAGTCTGCTACAAACCATTAAAGAATACGCTAAATGCACAACAAATCTCCCCACTTTTCCTGCTGGCCATTCAAAAAACGGGCAGAGGTGGCACTTGGGGACATGGTTAAGTCGGCATGGTGGTGTTGGGTTGATGGTTGGACTGAAGATCTTAGAGCTCCTTTCCAATCTTAATGATTCCTAGCTTTTGCTTTCATTATAAATAATCCAGCCACCAAGCCAGGAAACATGAAATTTCTACTATACCCTTAAGTGGTTCAGTGGTGGATGCGGCAATGTGAGGTTAATGGTTGGACTGGATGATCTTAAAGGTCTTTTCCAACCTAAACGATTCTATGATTCGATGAGTCTATGTAACCATGAGCAGAAGGTGATTTTTTCCCCCCCAATTCATGTGACAAGCCCTTTTTCTTCACGTGCAACAGTGCCTGCAGCGCCGGGGCTACTCACTGCTGCTCTTTAGCTTGGTACGGGGCAGCCGAGCAGCTCCCTCCGGCTCGCGAGCACGTTTCAGCTCCTTGCCCGTACAAGTGCCGCAGCATTTCTCAGCCTCACCAGAGACAAGGAAACTCTCTTTCTACCCGTGCTCAGGCTAGGGGAAGGGCACAGCCCCAAAGCCAAGCACAGGCACCAACAAGTGCTTTACAAACCGCAGCAGACAGTGGTGCAACATCTTCCCTGCCAAGTACATAGGTCATGGGACAGGGAAACGAGGAGGTGGAGCGCAGATCTGCTCCGTTGGAGCATCCTTCGCCCACCACATCCCTCCTTGCAGCCAGTCTCTGCCACTCTCCAACTTTTCTCCCTTTCTCTCCAGCATATTTTGCATGGTTTCTTTCTCTCCACCCCCTTTCCCCCTTCCTCCCTCCGCCGCCCAGTCCTTCCCTCGCTGCCTAGACCTCGCCTTGCCCCCTTTCCTCCTCTGCACCCACGCCTCTCCCACGGCCCCGGGACGTGGAGAGGGGCTGGCAACCTGCCCTGCCTAATCCTGTGGCTACCAGCTCCTCGGGCACTTAATATTCACGACAGAGAGAAACATTTCACGGCGAATTGGACGCACATTCAACTGGAAATGGAAATTTTATGACTCTTCTCACTCTACGCCGCAGATTACACCAGCTGAGAAAACACGGAAGCAAATGAACAACCTGTGAACTGTAAAGTATATTAATAATGAAATCACAGCCCGGGAAATGAAAGCTTTATTCTGTTTATATTCTGCTCCATTAATAGAGAGCGCTCACGCTAGCTCCACCCCATTAGCCGGCAATCTGCACCGAGGAAGAGCGCAAGGACGGCAGGGCAACGGCGGCGGGGGGGGCAAAAAAATCCTTCCCACCGGGGCAAAAACACTCCTTCGCACTGGGGCAAACATCACAAGGGCTGGAGTTTGGCTCAAAGCATTTCCTTACGCTGCCTCCGCCGACGGACGGCGTGGGCAGGTGGACACGGGGGATGTCTTTGGCTGCGGTGCCCTGCCCTGTGCGAGCGTGGCGAGCGGAGCAGATGTTGCAAGGGAAGGAAGGGAGAAGAACGCGACGCTGGGAAGAAGAGGAGCGTGAATTCAGGGGAAAATCAGCTCCAACACCACCAGAAGCCCTCCAGAAAGGTGCCGGCACCAGGAAAACCATCCACGTGCAGCCTCACGGCAGAGCCGCGCTTCCTCCCTGCGCTGCTCATTGCCATCGCCCTCCTGCTCGGGTTTGAGCATCTCCACCACCTCTCCGGGCGTCCTTCCCGGCCCTCGTCACGACAACCCATCCCTCCGGGGATGGAGGTACCCCGCTTGCATATCCGCAGCCCCGAGGCCGTGCCGATGGCCGCGGGAGAGCGGCGGCACACCGAGCCGGGCTAGCAGGGCTCAGGCAAATAAAGATTTGGGTGCTATTCCCCCGCAGCCAGCCCTGCCCTTGGCTCAGCAGACCTGGGCCACATGCGAGGGCTCTCTCCTCCCCGAAAACAACTGCGGCAGCTTATGCAAAGCACATCACGGGAGCTAAAACGAGCCGCGAGTTTTCTATAGCTGAAGCGACCTGGTGTTGACAGAATGGGGACGCGTTTCCACAGCTCAGATTTTTATAATAATACCTCGGGGGAGTCTCTGGCAAAGTTTGGCCCAAATATAATTAGTTTGCAGAGCTATTAGGGGCTGATAAAAGGTTTTAATTTGTGTGGAGATCTCTCAAATCTCAGGCACTCCTGTCCCTTGCTCTTCCCCACGCCAGCCGAATGAAAGGCGAGTCCCAGGCAGGGAGCGAGCCGCTGACACAAAGCCACGCATTTACCGGGGAAGGAGGGGGCTGAAGAAGAGACAAAATCCAGCAAGCTGACGCCAGCGGCGTGTTGGGTTTTGTCCGCCTTGTCCCACCATGCCAAAGAAACAACTCACATAGCCCATGGTTAGCCGAGGCACCGCTGGGGATGGAGAAAAGCCACCGGCGCGGGGCGATGCTGCCGGTGGTGTGAAAATCGCCGTCTCCGCACAAAGCCGGAGCGCGGGTTGCGAGGGCAGAGGGGGACAGGGCATTATCCCGGGCAATGGGAGCGAATAGAAACTTCCCCGCTGCCCTAACCCGGTCCCGCCGCCGCCGCTTCGCGCATGCAGGGCTGATGAGATTGTCATGCAAATGTCGGCTCGGGAGGGAGAAAAATAAATCTCTGATATTCTTATTAGTACCGCTTTGTACGGGGTGCCAGCTCCCTCGCGCCGGGCACGGCGGCAGCGCCGATCGGGGATGTTTGTAACACCGCGGCGGCTCTCGCCCTTGCAGGAAAGGCAGCCAGCAACCGATGGGATGAGCCGAAGGATAAAACGGGGGGGTGCAGGCAGAGCTGCTTGCTTTTGCCCCCCCCAGGATGGCAGCAACCGGCAGCAGCGCTGCTCCACGAGAGCGACTGGCCCACCTGCTTCCCCGGGCTGAGATAAGAGGTTGAGCACACTCTGCCTCTGGCGAGGAGGGAAAGCGTGACATTGCAAAGCTATGTTTAGGGAATATGCTGAAGCAGAGAGGGTTTGGGTTTTTTTTCCCCCTCCTTTTCTTAAGGGAAAGACATTGCCTCTTTTGTAGCTGGTAGGGGTCTTGTTATTTTTGTACCAAGATGCATATTTTAAAGGCAGCTATGCCAAATATGCAAACAAATCAGCTCAGAGAGTTCATTTCCACCATGCGGGGAATCAAAAATATTACTTTTATATATATATACACGTACAAGTACATAATCTCCCATCGCTTCGAAAAAGCAGGAGGAACCAGGGCACATCAGTGGAAGGGAAACGCTAAAAGGAGCTACCCACAACCAAGCGCTTAGCACGTGGCACGCTAACCGTGTTTAAGTCATTCCTTGAGGAAAGCAAACCCTGGAGCCCGTGATGCAATGCTGCCGGATCCTGGCTCCTGCTGGGCCAGAGCCTGCTCCCATCACGGGAGCCGACGGGGAAGCTGTTGGCACTCAAGGGGCTAAATATTCACCCCGCTCCTTGCAGGATCCTGTTGCTGGTCACAGCACACGTCCACATGCTTTGCGAGCAACCCCTGGCAATGCCAGCTGCCAGCTTCTCCTTCACCACGACCACGCGCAAAACTAGCGTCCACCTCAAAGTCCTGCTTCTCCGAGAGCGCCGCAACCTATTTATCTGCACCCCACGTGGTGCAAATGGAGCCGGGCCACCGGTGACCCTTTTCCCGGCCGATCTGTCCAGCGCGCGCTGATTAAGCGCGCATCAAAACCAGTGGCAGATTTACAGGTTAACAATGATTTAGTGGAGTGCACCGCAGCCAAATTAATGCCGGCTATAATGTAGTTTACCTCATTAAACAATGCACACCAAGATCCTGTCTGTTGTAAAACAATTGGTCTCTGAAGCCTAGTGTTCATCTTCCAGGGTTGCTGGGAGATAATAAATGGGTAATATTCCGGCGATAATGGTAATGGAGTCACGGCTCAGAGCTAATATTATGGCAAAGCAGTAATTATTTCAACAGTAAACAAGGGGACGGTTGAGCTGCCGACAGGATTGGAGCCGGTTGAAATGCTTCAGTTAATTTAGCTGGAGCCCAGGCCTGCAACTGCCTCCTGGAAGGAGGACGAGGTGCTCGGCCACCGAACGAGTCGGACGAGACTCCGCGAGACGCTTGGCCACCACGAGACCGGGGGGACGGACGCAACGAGGTGAGGTGGGACATCACGTATGGCACGGCAACTCACCCAACCCAACCCAACCCAACGCTGCAGCTCAAGGCTGGCTCTGTGCTCCATCATGCAGCCAGGGTCCCTTCTTTGAGACACCGCTTGCGTTGGCTCACACAACATCTCCCCCAGTCCTTCCTCAAGAGGGGCTCAAACCCCTCATTTCCACAAGGCACTACAAGCTTTGGTTGGCTCTTTGGTTGGCTCTTTGGTTGGCTCTTTGGTTGGCTCTTTGGCATGCGTTCAGCCCGAGGCAATGCAGACAAACCCTCCCTGTTCCTAAACACCAAGAAGAGAGGAGAGGCAGGTGCTTGGCCTCCTCCAAAACCTCCCTCAGCAGGAAACCCCCCAAAACCCCTCAGCAGGAGACAAGAGACAGTGCAGAAACACGAGACCCAGGATGAACACAGAAGCAGCCTTACACAAACCATCTGCTCACTCCGAGAGAGATTTCCCTATTAAAAGGACAAGCAGAGAGCACAACTCTCTGGTCTAAAGTTAATTAGGTGACTCGAGGCAGGGTTACAGGGAGCAATGTTGCGGGATGCTGAGCCGATCACTGCGAGGGACAAGGCAGCATGGAAGCAGGCGGAGATTTTCCGACCCAAGTGGATCCCCCTTCTCTCGGTGCCTCCTGGCCAGGCTCCAGATCTGATATCCGACCTACAAATATCCCCTGCCTCCCGTCCAGAAAGGATCCTGGAAGGATGAAGGACAGCAAGCGATGTGCTTAATGGACAAACCTCTGAGAGGGGAGGACGTGTCCCCTTCCCAGGGACAAGCAACTCTTCAAGCTGGATTTTTTTCCCAGTCGCTTGTCCTCTTGTTTTAAGCCCCGCCAAGAGCCAGAGAGAATCAATATATCCAAATACACCGGACTTCTCCCAGAGTCCCTTCGCTGATTTGCTGCTGATGTATAGACAGATGATCTCATGAGACCTCTGCCACATTAGGCCACCATGTCTCATCTATCTTAAGTGCATATCCGAGCTGTGATTACTACTGCGTCTGAGCGCCTCATGTCTTGAATGTATTTATCCTCCCATCAGTCCTGCGAGACAAGGGAGCTATTGTACCTCTTCCAGGGAGGATGCAGAGGGCCATGGAGGTTAAACGGACTGATCGCCAAGGATATCCGGGCCGTGGCAACGTCGGGACCCTCCGAGCATCTCCCCTGTCTCGTGCCTCTGCCTTGCGAAGCACCCAGGTGGCACCTACCCCACAAATCACAGCTTGGACTCAGCTCAGGACTCTGGCTCCGCACGGGATCTAGCTTTCAGCGCCGAGCCTAATCCTGAGATTAATGAGGGATTCCCGCTATAAAGACCTCTCGATCAGACCTCTTACGAGTAAATACACCATCGAGCCAAACCGTAATGTTTTCCTACCCTGGCAGCCGCTGTCTTAAGCCTTACACCAGAATCCATCATACTACAGCAATAATCAAAAAGCAATTAGACAAAAACCATGGCAGAAAAGTCCATCAAGGGTCATTAAGGATGACGACTTGGATGCAGCCTCTGGCTCAGGATGACCGCGCATAGCAGACCGGTGCCGGCCAGGCAGATGTGCTAGTGAAGGTATCTGTGTGCAAACACCTAGATTTTACACCCTTTCCTTGTGTCCCTGGCCCCGTCACGGCAGGATAACCACGCCTGCCGTCCGACCACAGAGCCCATGTTGCCAGCACTGCTAAGCCATGCCTGCTTCAACTGGCCAGGGGCTGCCAAGCCCTCATCCCTCCTGGGAGAGCCCTCACTGCAATTCCTCAGCACGTGTCCTGAGCTTAGCGGGAGGCCTGACGAGTCTTGTGCCTACAGCACGGATAAATATCCCCCCGTTAGCTCAAACACGGTGCCGCTCGCTCTGCTAGTGAGCAGCTCCGCGCGCTTCGGCGTCGCCCTGTGCCCGGCAGCTCGGGACGCTGCGCTTTTTCCTAGCCAAGGAATTCCAGCCCTCGTCCACCGAGAGGTGAAAACCAGCCTGACAACATGGCAATCACCATGACAACATCAGAGTTACCCCAAAAAATAAATAAAGAGCCCAGTAACTATGGAAACACCTGAGTGACCAAAACCAGAGTATTAACTAGAAGACCTCTCCGCAGTTTACAGATGGCATCGGTGCCGCGAGGCTGGGGGCCGTAACACATCCGAAGCCTTCGAAACAAATAGATGCTCGGCACCTACGGGTGCAAACACAAATGTGCGTGGGCACGCACAACACTGCCTTTCAGACCCCAGTGTCCAAGTCCCCTGAACAAGCTACATCTCCTCTGGAAAGATGCTGCTGCTTTCATGCTGGATGTTATATCCTGACCATGGTTATCTCCACCTTTCTCTCCCTCTTTGCCCTCCTCCCTCCCTTCACCCTGCTCTTCACCTCTCCTGACCACCGTCCTAATGGTGTTGGCACCGCAGGGGTGCCAAGGGGGGATGGAGCTGCCCCATCGCGTGCCACAGCTTGGCTTCCCGGTATGGTTTTGGTGAGCTGCGTTTTGAAGCCCTGGTGCCTGGTGTCCTAGCCCAGGGCAGAGCCCCAGTGCGGTTAAGCCTCCTCCGCCGAGGCAGAAGCAGCTGTGACTGCACCAGCTCCCCTTCTTTTTCCACCTCAACCTGTTCAGCTGCATTAACAGGAGTTGCCGTGGGTTAGTACAGCATGACTGGGAGAAGAAATAAAAAAGGACAGAGAGGGGTGAGGCAGAGGGACAGAAGATAGGCTGTAACGCATGTTGACGGGACTGGCCACGGGTTCACAAAACCCTTCTCCAGAGCCAGCATCCTGCTTTTGCTCGCGGCAGGAGGATGAGGATGGGCACAGGTAGGGCCAGCTACTGCGCAAGGCTCTGCGCGGCGATGGAGGCACCGACAGGGCCAGCACTTGTGCGATTCATTAGCAGAAAACTCTCTTGCTCAGGTTCACTCAGCTCTTGAGTTACACAGGGAAAACGCTCTCCTGCTCCCGGCTGTGGGGAAGTCTTCCAGCCCCCAAACCAAACAGAGCCTCAAAACCAGGCTTAACAACTTCCGTAACGTGGCAATAACTGCAGATGCGAAAATTCAGCAGAGCTCACCAGACCAAGCCGCTAAACGCGTATTACACCAGACCAAAGCAATGCACGGTGGAGAAAACAGCCGAGCGGTCAAGGGAGCTGGGAGGGGCTGGAAAAGGGTCTTGAGTGAGATCAGTCACCACGGGGCCAGGCTGCTCCCGGTGTAAATCCTCTGAAGGACCCGACCGCACGCTCCTCCGGTGAGCAAACACTCTTATTTGCTCCATTTCCCACCAAGAGTTGCACAGTAGACTTACAGCTGCCAAGAAAATAATAAAGCTCATGAAGTGCCTTTGCACAGAGGAGCACTTGCCGGCGTAAGCGTGGGCACCGGCTCCTTCAGCTACCGGTCTGCCCGTGCCTGGCACAGACAGCGTTATCAAAGCCGCTCCCCAGCGACATTGGTGAGAGCCGCTTACCCATCCGCTCTGTAAACCCTTAAATTATGCACCAGCTTTCCCTTAACCAATTCTCCCTGGTCCCTTTTCTCCACAACTCCAAGTGAGATGGAGAAAGACAGCGAGAAGGAACAGGAGGCGGCTCGCTCAAGACCTCCCCGGGGACAAGAAGCGAAGCAGACCTACAACTGAGAGAGGAGCTGGCAGCCAGCTTTGGGTCCCCGCTCGCTCCTGGCTCTCCAAATTAGAGTATAACCTACTAGGGAAAGGGTTACCGTCTCGGCATCTGCTATAGCACCTCTGTGCACCTGCCCTGGCTTTCATTTCAGTCCCCACGCTTCCAATTCTCGTCTCTCCTACGCGCGCTGAATGCAAAATGGAGAAGCAGAGGTCCCCCTTGGTGGCTTGGCAGACCCAGGGAGAGAAACAGAGGGGCTGCCTACGGAGACGGGCAGAAGTTGTGTCGGGCCACCTCTGGGCTCAGCACCCTCCATCAGCAGGAGAGCAGACTCAAGTAAATCTCTGTGATCATTTGTTCCCTGTGAGTTTTGAAAGCAGAATGCCTAATCATGGCCAAAATCAGGTAAGAGCTGCTGCTGCAAATTACACAGCACCACAGGTAATTTCTGATTAGCTCACTCTTCCTCTCCTGGTGCATCCTCAGTTTCCATAGCAGCTAAGTCCTAAGTAAAATGGAAACATCTGGTTCAAGCGCAGGTAAAGATTCCCTGGGGAAAGAAACCTGCTGGATGGCAGCAAACACAGAAAATAGCCCTCGCGAAAGACGGAGGCATCGTAAGCCGGGAGCCTGGTTAGGAGAGGATGGATGGCATGTGGGAGAAGGCAGCGAGGGGCACGGCAGTGGGAGAGGAGGGTCCTGGGGGAGCGGGAGGGGATGCGGGAAGGAGAGCGGGGCTGCGGGGAAAACAAGCTGCACGTGAGAAACAGGCGGCAAGGAGCTCAAGCGAGACAAAAAGACATTGTCAGGGTAGACAAGGGGAAGAGGAGAAAGAAAAAAAAGGCTTCAAGGTGGGAGCACATGGACTGCCTCAACCATAAACGCTGCCTGATGGTGACAGATGCAGCGACAGCTACTTCGGTGCCATGGATAGATGCTCGGGGCCGGAGAGGAGCACACGGATCTGGGCCCTGCATTTCATCACCCATCCGTGCAGACTCCGACCGAAGGCCGCCGTCTCGGAGGCACGACCACCTAAGGCGGATAAGCCAACACGTGCACCGGGGGGAATGGTTTTTACAGAGGCTCCTGTCAAGGGAAGGGGCTGAGATGCCGCCGACTCAACTTGCTCTCTGCCTGGGCTATAGAGAGTGATGGATCTGGCCCAGCAGTTTGCTACAGCGCAGACAAATAGCAAAAAAAATCAATGGAGCTGCACCGAGACACCGCAGCCATCGTCAGGCAGCTGAACAGAGAGAGCAGACGTGGCGCCATCCATCACCGCCGCCACTGCGCCGTCTCCTTCGGCTGCCGGACAGCCCGGCCGGGGTGGCCCCGAGGAGAACTTGAGGCAGTTGGCTGGGACAACAGCCCACGGCGGTAAAATCCTCGGGGGAAAAACGACTGAGGTTGAACTTAGCACGGGATCCGATGATCAGAGCCAGGCACTGCCCCTTAGCCGGAGGGCTCATCCCACCCCAAGCCCCCAGATCTCATCCCCAGCTCACCGGTGAGAACCTCGCAGCCTCCTGGGAATAACAGGGCAGCAAAACGCAAAGCAAATGCCAAAAACCATCTGGGAAGGGATTTTGAAATAATATGCTCCCTAACGGGCACATGTGGGAATTTGCTTCCCAGCAGTCACACCCACACAGTTTTTGCTCACGTTTTGTGTACCAATTAACAAGGCCACCAATTAATGCTTTGTGTGCTTTCCTGCTCATTTTCACTATTTACAGTCCTCCTTTGAAGTAACGTGTGAGAATTCCCTGAAAACTTTTCAAAACAGGGCCGGACAAGCACATTCAATCCCTAAGCACGAGAACCCCGACCTGGTACCTACTACCAGCCTTCCACACGAGCAAAACCGTAAGCTCCTCTCCCAAGGAAACATCCACCAAGATGGATGTTTCTCCACCGGAGTCACCAATTAAGTCACGTCTTTTCCATGCACGTCACCTTCTCTTTGCAACTGAAGCGCCACGCAAACCCAGCCGACGACACCTCCCCAGCCGCTCGCAAATGGTGCTGTGCCCTTCCCAGAATATTTCTGGTAAGGTTTGGCTCTTACCTTTGGGCGAGATGTGTCTCCAGGTGATTGTTGGATCTGGCCTGCCCGTGGCTATGCAGGTGAGGCTGACGTTGCCACCCTCATTGATGGAGATGTCAGAAGAGATCTCGGTGATTTTCGGAGACACTGCAATGACACCAAGAGGGAAATGAAAATGCAATCGGTTCTGCTCTGACTCAAATCTCAGAATGTGGGTGAAGGAGGCTGAATTGCCTTCCTCCCTCCAGCTCGACAAGCTATGCAGGAGCCCATCAGTCCCATCTGACTTGACAGGAACACACAGGGGAAAGGAGGGGCTCAGATAAGTCAGGGTTGAAGTGGGAAGAAATTGTAGCCAGGGGGGGATTCAGTCATTTTAGGGAGGCTCAAGACAGCTCCTCCATGGTGTCTGAGATGGTACTTCTTCCCCACCCTGCTTCCAGCACTCATCCTGTCCTCCCAGCCGTGATGAACCCTTCCCAGCAGAGCTGCATCCTACCGAGAAAACACCATCCACCCCCTTCAAACTCCCCCAAAGGCAGCAGTCGCTCCTGGCACAACAAGAGCACCCAAAGTACGCACATGGCTTGCAGGTCTTTCTGCAGCTGTGCAGGCTTTCCGTCACGCCCTTGCAACCAGAAAAGCACCAAGAGGAGCTGGGCATGAAGATGACAACTCTACTGAGGAGCCTCTAAGGTCTACCGCTGTGCGAAGGAAGGGAAATTCAATCGGGGATGAAAGCCATCCCGCTGCATTGGCACTGCCGTCGTGAACACTCGGGAGCCGGCCAGATACGAGGGGCTCAGACCCGAAGAGGGGACACACACACAGGACGGGGGGTGATGAGAGTGGGGCTGAGAAGGGGAAGGGATGAGGAGCAAGCAGGGAGCGCTCGGCCGTTGCCGCTGTGCGAGCGGAGGACGCGATGCGGCTGCCAGGGAGGGCTGGGGTTTCTACGAGAAAAACGATCGGCTGCTGTTATCAGCCTGCACCTGCAGAACATAATAAAGACCATCACCTTCCTCGGTTTATTTTTTTTCAGGCCATTCTCCGGAGCCTAGCAGCGGATTGGCACCCTGCTGCGGCGCTTTGCAGGAGAGTCACAAATCACTTGCAAAGCATCCTGCTCCTTCCTCCCTCCCTGGGCGAGCCCCATTCATCGACCCGCTTGAAGCTGCAGCCCAAACCATTGCAACACCCCTATTCCTGACTTGGACCCCACTCCCCAGCACCCCTCGCCTGCCTCTCCCACCTCCCCGGGGCTGCGCCGAGCTGGAATGACTGCAATGGCCTTGCACGCATTGCCTCTGCTGTGCAGGTAAGTAATTTATTGATCAGTAAAGCACTCCAAGACGCTCTGGAAGGGATTATGTCATGCCAGTGCCGTGCAATAAAATAAAAAATGATGGATTTTTTGTGAACATGAGGGTGATTTAGGGTTTGTAGTTGGAAGTGTAGTTAAAGTACATTTTAAGTGGAAATCAAGGTGGGTAATGAATTATTCTCTGTTTTGAAGGGCTTCTGGGAGTTCATTTTTTTGCTGCTCTGGGCACGACGGCTAATCTGCTAATCATGCACCAGAGGACAACTACAGATCAGATGCTCCCAGAACAGTGGGGGCTGTGGGGCAAGACGGTGGAGGGCATGAAGACGACACCGAAAGAAATATTAATATGCATCAGTGTCATTAAGCCCAGCGTAAGGGGACAGCACATGCCTCCTGGGACCACCCGCCCGCACGGAGCTGGGAGATGCTCTGCCAACAGCCAGGTAGTCCATTGAGGAGATGCAATTAATTACAACGGCGCTACGATTGCCCTGCCGTGTTCCTGGCGAGGCTGGGACCGCTAGCCAGGAAACCCATGTGCGCTTGAAAAAGACCGGGCTTACGGTGTGGACAACAAAAATAGGCCAAGGAGGTATTACCGTTGCCATTTCAGAGAGGTGGGGAGAGACAAGCGGAGGAGCAGTGAATTGCCCGCCATCGCCCAGGAAGAAGCAATAGCTTCCAGCCGCAAGTCCCGAAAAAAACTAGAGCAATACCTATCATGTTCAATGCGACGCTTGCTAAATCACACAGGAACCTTTCTGATGTTTTTAAACTACTGAATCCACATCAACCCAATGCAGCTTGTTTTGCAGAGCTCACCGAGACTTTAAAAAAGAAAAAAAATCAAGTCAGACTTTGCACCACGACTCTGGTACCGCACACGTGGATTTGCACCTGCCCAGGTGAGAGACAAAAATCTGCAATCAAATCCACTGACCAGATTCTAAAACACAGAAAACAAATTAAATTTGGATTTCCCGGAACACAAGCGTTACAGCTGCCTCCTCAGCAATACAGCAGGCAATTTAAATTTTGCTAAGACCAGGCAGAGGAGGAGAGGTGATTGCGTTGCTGCTTGGCCGGGCAACGGGAGACTTTGCAACTCTCTCCGACAAGTGCAAAAGTAGCTCGAGCCACTCGTGCGCTGGGAAAAAAGCCCACCGTGCCCCGGCGAGTTCGGGACACGCTCGGGGAGAGGCAATTTACTGCGGTCCATCTGGGACAAGATGAGGCAGGAATGGCTGGGAAGTAAACCAGAGCGACAACGTCAGCAAAGTCGTTAGCTAACCCTTAAATTAAATGTGCAGTGGTAGGATTTAGCACGACAGTTATTGTATGCTAATTAAACGTTTGAATAATTAACCACACAAACTATTTAAAATGCCTTTCTGGAGACTGAACAGGTATGTTGTAAGGCTTTTACCACACTAGGGAGGGAAACCTTAATAAATAAGTGATCGCAAGTATATACTCAATATTTTTTAACCACCACCAGCGCTCCCATTCCCTCTGCATTAGAACGCTTTCACCGTCAGTTGGCATTGCTGCAGCAATGGGGCAGGGGAGAAATTTCTTATGCTGAACGCAGGACGCAGATGGAGCTGTGCCCCTATGGGAATGAATAAATAAATAAAGCTAAATAAATGCAGGCTTCCCAGGTGGGAACCCTCTCCTTGCGGGCAGTCCTTTTGTGTTCAGCATCTCTCTTGCTCAGAAGTGATTAAACATGGCAGTGTTGGCCAAGCTGCTCCAGTTACACAGCGCAGATTTCCCCAGAGACAGGCTGCTGTTTTATCGATCTGACGACTTCTTTTTTTCCCCTATCCTTGCCACGATGATGGGAAAGGTCTCTGGGCTGCTCTCAGCCGCTGCAGCCCTCCGCAGGTGCCCAGGGCATGCCCCCAGTTTGCCTGGACTCGGTGCCTGCTCGCACACACGGAGTCCCCGGGACAGAAAGCAGCTTGCTTAAATATTTAACCAAACCATATGGCGCGTTACACATTCGAGGATGTTCAGTCAGGTGATATATGTCTTTACGGATCCAAGCATATGCACTTGCCTACACAGATATACTCCCCGGCGCGCAGACACCCTCCTGCCACTGGCACTGACTATATTCCCGCTATGTTTTCACCTCCAAACACCCGTCCCAGAGCCAACGCAGGTGCAAAGCTCACACATCCCATGCACATAACCCGTGGCCCTGCCATCTCCTATCTTCGTTACTTCCCCATCCATCTTCCTTGCGTGCAATGGCCATGCTGCTGCCCGTGCCTTCCTCTCCCCGACACCGCGTCCCTGCCGCTGGCTCCTGACACACCCCTTGGCACAGCCGGGCTCCCCAGGCACCCCAAATTTCAGCCACGCATCAGGCAAGGAGATCCCCGGGTATTAGGGAAGCGTGGATCTGGTGCAACCTCTCCACCGGAGACAGGGAAGGAGACCTCAGATGAGCCTCACCAAGCTGGGTGCCTTCAAGGAGTAATTGCATTTTTTTGCCTCAACCACCTCCTTTCTACCCCGTTTTGGGAGCCAAGCAAGTAGCGCAGAAACACACGTGTGACCTTTCCAGACCTGCAAATCCTTTCTTGTGCGGGAGCTGGGCAGAGCGGGTGCTTGCCCCAGCCAAGTGCAGCCCCCAGCAGCAGCCTGCGAGTGAGCGGGCTCTCCCGGTAAACCTAGCAGTGCCTTGCTTCCCCCTCATAAAACATGCAAACCTCCATCTTCCAGCACGAGCAACATCTGCTCCAGATCAAAGGGAACAACAAAGAACAACTATAAAAGCATCTCGAAGAAAGAAAAAGAGGGAGATTCAGACTTGCGTTCTGCAGGCGATCTGTGATGTGCACTGGCAGCTTCCTGAACATCAGGCTGCTGCTGCTCCTGCTTTTAATAACAGCCTCTTACCGCTGTCACCCACAGACTTCCCTGTGTTTTGCAGAGTGCCGCTACCACGGGTCCTGCCTCTGGGACTCGGCGAGCGAGAGCCCTGGGTGCCCCAGCCCTGCTCGCGGCGATGCTAGGCGCTGGACGGAGCCCGTGCTCCCATACTGACAATGGAGGGGTCCACCGAGGCCAGCTGGGACGGGGTGCTGGGCAGGGACCCCAACATCGGGCTCCCCATCTAACTCCTCCGGGTTGCAGCCAGAGCGGGTTCCGCTCCTCCGGCAGCAGCCGCCGGGTCGGGAGAAGGTACGGCGGTCCGGCTGCGGCAATGCCAGGCACCTCCGTTGTGCCTTCTCCCTCTTTTGTGTTCAAAAGCTTTGTGCTTTTTAAGGCAGAAAGCAAACCGAGAGACCTGCGCCTTCAATTACAGGTGTATTATAATGGGCTTTAAAATCAGTTTGTGCCACTCGAACACAGCCATAATTAAGAGAAAAGCAGAGAGGGCTTCATCCTTCCATCACATCAACACAGCTCAGGAGCCGTATTGAAGTCCACGGGGTACGAGGAAGGGCAAACGCAGCCTCAGAGCCTGCTTCCAGCTACGCTGCTCCGTCACGTAGGCTTGTATACAAAAGCCTTACAATCACAGGAGCTGATCCTGCCCCGGGGCTGCCTCTGCCCTGGCTTTGCACAATTACCCCCCTCCCCACCCGCCTGCGGGGTTCGGCTCAGCTCTGCCGAGGGACCGAGCCCCCCTCTGCGCAAACCTGGCGGCAGCCAAAGATGTGAAGAAAGCAGCCTGGAAATGAAGAGGACATACGTAACGACTTTAATAAGCAATTAATAAATAACTAATGGCAATTGCTCGTTTTAAAGCAAGGCATAATGAGATGTGTCATACGGCACAGAGATGTGTCTAAATGATTTCCCAAGTAGATAATGGCTCCTGTTGCAGCAAAGCTCTTCCGAGCTTGGAGGACACAAAATTTTTTACGCCCGTGTCTGCAGCAGGTTATACAGCACGGCATCGTAATAAGTCAGAGGAGGAGGGGGGAAACAAGACGTTTCCAATCATTCATTAGTAAAGTATTTGTGAACGCGGGTATAATTCACCACATAAGCAGCAGGGTTTCTGCAGACAAACTTTATAGCTAAGTGCCAAAAGGGAGCCCAATCTGATTCCACTTACGACAGCATAAATCAGTGATACTCCTACCGCAGTCAACAAGGGATACGCCAGAATAAACATGGCACGAAAGCAGAGTCAGGTCTCCAGCATAAGGACTTTTTTCTGACTTTCGGATGCGTCCAGGTCACCAACCTGGATCCCGATTGCCATTACCCTAAGGGGTCGGGGTGCTGCCTGGCTGGATTTGGTCCCCTGCTTTCAAGGCTCTGAAGGGATCTACATCTTTTTTCCTACCACAAAAAGGAAGAAACAGCTGACACCAAGCCCCACGCCTTTGGGGAATCAAGCAACAGTTTGCTTAGCATGACTATTAATAAGCAGCTTTAAAGAGCAGGTAGAATCCATCATTCGGGTTTGGGAGACCTGAGTTCTGCTTTCACGTTACAATGCCCGAAGGAACTCGTGGCACTGCTCTGGATTTTGTTGCCTTCTCTAAAAGGAGTCTAATGATGCTGATCTCCTTTACAAACTACTTCATACTCCTCTTTTAAAAAAAAAAACCCAAAACCACAACACCCAAAAGGCCAAAGAACCCCATAAAGATGGAAGAATAAAGTTTTTGCATTGCTAACCATGAAGAAATGCAGACGAACGAGGACTGTTCGATGGTTCAACTCCCTGTCTAGACAGATCTCATTTTCAGCTCCATGCACGCCACACGGAGCAAGGATCTCGTTTCCAGTTTTTGCACCCCAAGCCACTTGGGATTCCCCCCTGCAAGTCAAGCAACGCTTCATAAAAAGCAGAAAATTGAAGGATCTCGAAACCTTAAGACACCTGCATCATCTTTCCAGCAGCACTGACACCTCTCCTCAAAGCACGACAGCCTCTCTCACAGCTACCCCCACGGCGACCAGCAAACCGACAGCGACTCCGTCTCGCCCTGCTCGGGGCTGCAGGGTCCCCAACTCTGCCCCTCGCATCGCCCCAGGCGCTGGTGGAGGCTCCGTCAGACCCCCTGGGAAAAGTCCCCGCATGGGGACGAGCCGCGGCATGCCAAGGGCACCTGAGGAAGTTTGAACGCGACTTCTTGTTAATACAAAGCTTGTCAAACCCATCACCCAGAAACGCTGAATGTCTTTATTAGATTCCTTTATCTCCCCCTGAGATCGGAGGGACACGACGAGATGATTCTCAGCGGAGATGTCATCATCCAGAAACTAATTAAAGGCTGTGCGGGAAGTCGGGCCATACGCACTCTGGAGAACAAAACGCATTAGCAGCCCGAGTCGAGAAAAATATTACAAGTGAACTTCAGATCAGAAAGGGCGAGCTAGGGATTTGACAATAGCTTTCCTCTCCCCGTCTTTCCTCCCGCTCGTCCCCACACTCCCTTGTCCTCGATAGCTGTCCCCCAGCAGAAGCAAGCTGTCGAGGCTGCCTGGGACCAGCCCCTGCACTGCCATCTCCTGAGGGGTGCAGGATAACACTGGATCCTCTCCTCTACCGAGTCACATTCCAGGAGGAGATCGTGATTTGTGGAATTTCCTTTTTTTTTTTTTTTCTAATGTTATAAAAGCCTCCTTGCTGCAGGTCAACAAGCTGCAGAGAAGGATGGCTTGATGCTTGCACCACTCCCCGCTCCAGAGGAGTCCTGGGCAAAACACTCCATGTCTTTGGGTCTCATCTCTCTATCAACGCAGCGACAAGTATTGCCCTTCCTCGCATGCTTATTACGAAGACAACAGCATACAAGATGATAAGATACCCAGAGCCTATGGTCACAGGAACTGCAGGAGGGGAGATTTCTGCATAGGGACAGTCCTACTAGCCACGTCCTTTGCGTTGCTAGAGCTCACGTAAGCCAAGATGCACAGATCTAGTTTAGGGCACGCATCCCGAGCGGATGTTCTTGCAAACAGCACTTCCCAGCCAACCTGGAGTCTCCTGTACCAACGAGCAGCAAGTTTACACGATATTCCTCATCGGGTCCATCAGCACACGCTGTCCTGCTGAACTCGGTGTGAAACCCCAGCTCCTCTCCCCAAAAACAGCCAGAGGGCAAGGGGCCATGCCCTGCGCTGACGGTGCAGGTCCCACTCCCAGCCCCGCTCCCGGAGAGTGGGGGGCTCTCCCCGTGCCCCCCCAGCTCTCCATCCACAAGGAGCGAGCGTCACGCAGAGGGCCGAGCACGCCGAATCGGCCCTGCACCACTTCGTTTGTCAAAAGGGACCTGGCAGGAATAAAGGAGCTCAAACATCCTTTCCAAAGATAAATCAGATGCTCTAATGCAGCCTGCATCTCCAATGAATATAGGGCAGGTGTCTCTGAAGTGAAGTATTAGTTAAAATGATGCTCTTTAAATTACATTTCGGCTATTTCAGGCAGACAGGTTGTGTGTGGGTTGGGTTGGGTTTTTTTATGATCTATCTAGAGGCTTAAAAAGACACAGAGAGAAATAAATCTCCCTTCCATTAAAAACACACTACACTCTTGCATATTTGTTCTTATCTCTGCGCTCTCGCACTCGTGCTCCCTCTCCCCTGACTCGAGCACAAAGTAAGTGTTTATGATTACACTTTCCACACTGACACTAATCTAATTCGAGGAGCGGCGCAGCCCGTGCCCAAGAAAAGCGTGGCAGCTTGCCCGCCCTTGCAGGAGGATGAGCGGCGCTTCCCCAAACACTGCGACGGACGCCGGGCGCCTGACAGTTTTACTTCAAAAACCATCGAGATTCGTGGCGTTAATGTGGAACCAAGTGAAAGCCCCAGGTTTTGATTGAACTGCAACTGAAGGCTCTTTGTATCTTCTGGGTCTACCTGTGCCCCTTTCGTCTCTATTTATCCAACTACTTACATCCCGCCTCCCCTCCCACGCTCCCCTACGACATCTTTGACACCCTCAGACCCCACTGCACTAGGTGCTGTACCGATAAGACACAAAAATACAGCCTTTGCCCCACGGGGCTCTCGATGAACACGTGAAAAAGGAGACATCACCACTTGCACACTACCTTTAGGCACCATGCCGGTATCCAGCTCAGGGGAGGGATGCAATGGGGAGCAAGAGGTGGATGTGCAGAGAGTTGCCCTCGTTGGTGCAGGGAGCAGGGCTGGATGCACAACATTGCCATCGCCGCTTGTCCCCAACAGCCCCTTTCCTCCTGTCCTTCCCAAGCCCTCTGCTCGCTGGGCTCCAGCCCTTGCAGGTGCCTCCTCATGCTCCAGCCGGAGCCTTTACCTCTGCTTGGGCTTCCCGTGATCGCCTTTGACTCCAGTGAAAAATTAATGCATCGGGCAGGGCGCACAGCCCTATTATTCTCTGATTAGGTGGTCTGGAGGCTTCTCTTTATGACCAGACCCTTTGTTCGTCTGCTTATAAAGCGGGAGGTCAGCAGGGCCCAGCAGTTCAAAATAAACTGCAGGTGAGGTGATTTATGCCTCCAGATGCTGCCGCTCCTCCTGTCCCCATGGGAACACATCTCTTCAAGAGTTGTGAACCCATCCACCGCTCCGGCAGAGGCAGGTCTACCTTCCCAAAGCTGCCTTGGTCCACTCCTCCCTCCCCTTAGTCACTTCTTTACACAACCCAGCTCTTGCAGGCTCTCCTCCCTGGGCTCCAAGAGCTTCCCCAGCCTTCCTCGCTCCTCCCGTGAAGTACTTCTGGTCCTGCACCCTGCTGCGCAGCCAAAGGTCACGAGGCACCTTGTACCACCCCGACCTGACACACCAACCGCCCCAAACCCAGGGGATCAACCCAAGGCTTGGCCAAAACTGCCAGAAAGGAGCAGGAGAAACACCAACAAGCCGGAGGCTGTGTGATGATGCACACCATCCTTCCCACACCTTAAAATGCCCTTAAAAGAGCAGTCTTGGCACTGCAAGGTTCAGCTCTCAAAGTTCAGCACAGGCAGAGGTGGGGTTGGTCTCTGCTGCCTTAATTCACCTCCCCAGCTCATGCTCCCCGAGGACGACACCTTCCCGCAGGTATTTCCAATGGGCCTCACAGGACAAGAGCACTGCGGTTAAAAATTAGTCACCGGGTGGTAGAGAGCACAGCAGTGAGATCTGCGTACGCAGAGGGGCAACTAAAATTTCATTACCAAATTTCAACCCGAACAGGCGATGTTTGACAGAGTTAAAAGCAAAGGAAAAGGAGGGAGTGACGCTACCGCAAGGCAGGGATGTCGGCGTGCCTGGAGTACGCGGGGGCTGTTCTCCTTTTCCGCTAGGACTGCTCCTACATTTCCCGTTCCTCCTAAACGAAGCCCTCGAGCCTTCTTCTTGGCCACCCTCGCGCCTCCGAGAACGCCAGAAAAGCCACAGGGAGCTATCTCCCCCCAGAACATCCTTTAATTTCCCTATTTGTCTTTCCAATGCCCAGCCCCATCAATGGCACTGTATATTCCCCATGTGCTCCTGCTTTTCATGGAAGCCCTATTTTTACCCCTTCCTTCCTATGCCTCCTTCTCCTCCCATTTAATCATTTTGGAGGCCCTTTATCCGCATTTTCCTTTCCTTTCTTTCCTCTTTCCCTTTCATTTTTAAAACCTGTGGTTCTCCGATTCAAAATCATTACTGTTTTTAACTTGGCTCGAGCCTCTTTAATTAAGTTACTTTCCATTATTTTTTATCTAGCCCATTTGTCTACATCCCCTGCACCCTCCCTCATTCTTCCTTTCCTCCCCAAGGCAGGCTGGGTATGAAATCTTACATTTCCATTTGGCTAACAATCACTTTGAATTTTTAAATGCTATTAAATTGGATCACACCAGTCACTGGACTGGAGTTGTCGAGCTGTGATATTTACTCGCGCCAGTCAAAGGGAAATGAAATTGCGGTGGTGCCGGGGGGGAGGCGATGGGGGAGCGCAGATTTATTCTGCCCGCGGTACTTGCAAACAGGCACAATCCCTTTGGATTTTCGAGCGAGTTCAAAGGAAACTCTTACGCTCAACCATGAATGTATTGTAATGTCTTTAATAAATCAATTACTTGTTGGCAGGGAAGTGTCACTGCATCTCCAATCCTTGTAATCACCTCAGCCTTGCTGTGTTTTAAGTGCTGAAAAACCACAGAGGTAGACGGGGAGCCAGAAGAAGCATTGGCGTAGGGCAAAACACAGAAAGCACTTCTGCTTCATCTTGCCAGCAAAGGCTGAAAGATGCAGAAAGCCATTTGCATCATGCAAAAACACACCCGCCCAGTGACCCCCAGCACCAGAATATGGAAGTCATGGTGCCGGGGGGACTCTGCCAGCACTGCACAGGGCTCGCCCTTCCCAGGGCAGCTCCTGGGATGCAAAACCTTGGGAGGGACGACCACGACAGGCTCACCAAGAACCCCAGGGATTAAACCCGTGGCGATGGGAGCAGCTCCTTGCTCCCGCCTGCCTGGGGCTGAGCATCGCTCTCCCAGGCAATTTGCAAAGCAGCGTTTTCCTACCACCCCCACGAGCGAGACAACCTTTTGCTGCGTGTTAATTAGGGGCCTGAGTTTTGTACTCCTGCCTTCAGGAAGGTGCCGGTATTTCAATTTTGCTAAAAGACGTCTTTTCCACTCGAAAATTTGCTAAAAAGAAAGAGAGCGGGATTTGATTGCAAAGCAGTCCTGGCCAAATCCAGCCCCTCCTCCCCTCTCTCTGCTGACAACATCCTCCCCTCCACAACAACAATCATCTGAGCACAAACAGACAATGAAGCTTTTCAGAAAGTAATGAACTCTGGTCGGAGCCAAGGCAGGAAGGGTTTAATGTTCAGCTCAGAAAGCTTGGCGAGGCCATCAATTATATAGCCCTGCTGCTGAAGGAGCAAAAAAAAAAAAAAAAAAAGTATTTCAGACTCGGCCAAAAAGAAAAGATAGGGAAGGAAAAAACACTGCGAGAGAGATTTAATTCCACGAGCGGAGAGAAGTGTTTGCAAAAGAGGAGGAGGATCAAAGGCTGAAGCTCTTGGGCTGGCTGGGAAGAGGAAGGGATTACAAGGAGGGCAAACCATGGCGAAGACATCTCTGTTGACCCCTCATCTCGAAGCGGGCGCAGGCAAGGACAGCCCTGGGTACAAATCGGGGAGCACGTTCGCTGTGAGGGCTTGGTGATGGGGAGGCTTTGGCAGGGAGGGGGTGGATTGAGACCTGTTGGTCTCATCTCACGTCGGACAGCAAGCCAGGACGGGGGCTGCCACCTCCACTGCCTCGTCCCGGTCTCACACTAGATGCTCCAAGAGAAAGGAGAGGAACCCAGAGCTGAAATCTTCTGGGCGTCTCTACTGCTGGCATGATGGGACCAGCAAGCCAGACGTGAAAAATGAGCGCATGGGCCCACCTACAGCAACGAGAGCTCCCCGTCCTCTCGCCTGCACCCGGTGGGGCCGTGCTGTAGGGCTCTTCCAGGGATCTGGCCCCGCACTAATGAACAAAGCCACCTCGTTTCCGAGGGGGGGGGGGCAGAGGGGACTCACTGCTATCCCACACCACCAGCTTCTCAAGCAACCAGCCAGACCCGGAAAACCCATACCAGAAATATTTCAGGACGACATTTCCACGTCTTGTCTGAAGGACCGTATTTCTATGTCTTTTCTGAAGGTCCTTACCTTTTTATTCTCCGCTTCCCACTTTTCCTCCCCTTTTTCCTTTTATAAATCTCTTTCTCCTCCACTGCAGCACCGGAACAGGCAGCAAAAGAAGGGTAAAATGAGACCACAACTCTCCCAGTATTTCAGTGCAACTCCCCTTCTACAAGCTTCAACCTCTCCTTCGAGACCAAAGCAAAACCAGTGCAGAAACCACCACGTTTTGCCCCTGCTCCTCCCGTTCATCATCCCACCGGCTCAGTGAGCCCCTCCAGCCCGTTCTTAAGCTCGTGGATATTTGCTGGAGGTTTTCTAGCACTCGGTGCCCGCCATGGAAGGCAGCAGGGCCGGGCTGGCTCTTCGGCAGCTGTTCCCTTGGCCTCTCCTTTATCTCCAGCATTGTGTTCACATCTGCTTCCCCCTCTGCCTCTTTCCCTGCCGCTGGGAGCCTGGTTTTAAATCACTGCTCAGCGCGCCGGCTGCCAGGCATTGGTTTTGTGCTGCCCAGCATGCCCCGTTTGGATGGGTATCCAAAAGCCGTTTGCAAGCCTGCTCTTTGGGTTTTTTTCCCTTTTTTTTTCCTTTTTTTTTTATCCTCCTGAACCTGCCAGCACTGCCACACTGCTCTCCCCTCCTCCTTTTTGGCCGTGGAGTTATCTTGGCTCTGGAACCATGTTCAGACACCTGGTTGCTGGCAGCGCGGGGCTTTGGCAGCGGCTGGCTGCATGCAGCTCTCTGATAGGGAAGGGGAGGCGAGCGGGGCCCAGCCGGTGCGGGTCAACGCAACCCACCTTGGCTATCGAGGACGTGCCGGTGGCCACCTGCACTGCTCCCACCTGGCCAGGGGCTTTCTGGAGCCTGGTGCTGGCGGCAATCCCCCCAGCCGCATCTCTCTGGCTTTGCCTGGAGTTTTGGCCGAGGCCAGCTTCTGGTTTTGCTGGGGATTTGCACGGTAGAAAAGCGCAGCTTTGCACAGCATCGCCCAGGAGCTGCGTTTTAAGAGATGCATTTAGGACAAGACATCGCCATCTGCGGCTGCCTTCCCCGGCAGAGAGCACTGCTCCTGAGCATGGCAATTTTAGCAGAGCAAGGCAGCAAAAACGCCTAGGGAGCAAACAGAGCAGGGCACGTGGAGGGATGCCTCGCTGCCACTCTGCCCACGCAGTGGCTCCAGACGAAATTCCCCTTTCAGATTGCAGTCTCTCCGCGCTATCAAAAAAAGAGAGGGCTATGTCCTTCCCCCAGCCGATAACATGCAAACTTCCCTGAAAAGCTTGGCCGATGCCTCCCCAAAATCCTTTCACCCGTGGTCTGTGCAGGATTGCAAGCCAGGATCCCCATGGATGCCACTTTTGATGGCAAAGGCTGCACCAAACAGACCAAAGTCCCTTGGGCAGAGCCCCCTGCTCCTGCTCTCCAACTCCCCGAGCCTCTGCAACAGGCTTTCGCTTCTGGACTCGCCTCTGGGGGGACCGGCCAGAAAAATCAGCTCTAAAGGCCAAAAAGAAGAGCCAGATTAAAGTATCAACTCTGAATTTATGCTCGGGACTTAAGGTTTAATAATGCAACAGAAAATCAATATTTAATAAAGCAAATGATGGAGAAAAACACTGAATGGGAGATGAGCCGCTGCTCATGTTTTCAAACATGTAACTCCCGGAGGAGCCGGTTTGGCAGGATGGATGCAGTACCAGATTGCCACGAAGAGCTGGCATGCAGGTCGCCCCAGGTCCCACCGATTCCAGCTCGGGTGTCAAGGGGGCTCACGGGTCTTTTATTAAAGGACAAACAAGGAATTACTGCAGTGGTCAGAGTCCAAATACCCATGGAGAGAGATCAAATGCTGATGCACATGGGGAGCCGAGCAGCTGCCTCGCTGAACAGGCCCAGATTTGTGCGAGGGCTGGAGGCTGGGCTTGCGGAACGTGGGCAGGCATGCAGCAGCGCACGCACATTCAGGTTTGAAATGCACCCAGAAGAGCTGTCAAGGGACGGAGATCTCCCGATAAGCCGGGAGGGAGCACAGGGGCTCAAAGGAGAGGATAAATCCCTGTCTGCCAAGCAGGAGAGGAGGTGGTGTAGGTAGTTCAGGGGGGCAAGCGAGCAACCGGGGCATCAAACCCGGCTGGCAGGCGCGGTGGCACGGCAACTGCGCATCCCTGGGCGGTGCTGGGCCTGGGCAGGACGAAGGATGCAGCAGGGATGCGGCCGCGATGCTGGGGACAGATCAGCAGCTCTGACTCCCTCCCCTGGAAGCTGGAGAAAACTGCAGCGAGCCCATGCATGGCACAGAGATGTCACCTGCAAAGGATTCACCTTGTGCAAATCAACAGCTACCCCAGCAGCCACGCTCTACCAACGTGTACGAGTTGCCTCAGAGCATTTCTGTGGGGCGTGAGCCCCCATGAAACCCAGCGAGCCTGAGGAAGAGATGCTCCAAGACCTTGAATCCCGCAGCCCCAGCCAGGACACCGCTCGCTCGAGCCGTACCCGACCCCACCTCTCCCACGCCTGGGGCTGCACGAAACCCAACGCCGAGCTGCGGAGCGAACCGCGCAGCGACCAGCATTGCAATAACAAACGCCTTTTGCAGCGGCAATTCTGCCTGGCTGCCTACGCTAAGCCTTCCCAGCCCTGACACAAGCTGTGCTGCCGGGTGGGAAGGGAGGGGAGATTTCCCCGTGCCCACCCAGGCGACGGCGGCTGCTGCCTGGAGATGCACAAAGACCCCCAGCTCTGCCTCTGAAGTTTGGGGGCTCTGGATAAGCCCTCTAACCGCAGGAGGCTCTCGGGTATGGGTGCTCGGCTCTCTCCGGGGCAGCAAAGCGAGCCCCGGTGCCCTTGGATGAAACCCCCTCCTCTCGCACGCAGCGTGCGCCGGGTTGCCTGCCTGGCCCTGCAGCACGGCAATAATTTGTAGCTTGTGCCGGGATCCTTCACGATGAAAGATGACATATAAATATAAAACGTTATCGCTCCATAACAGCCACATGCTATAAAATGCCGGGCAGAAGGATCTGGAACTAGATGGAGGCAGCGCTTTAAATCCTTCCCCGCAGAGTCACTGTTGCTAGAACAGACCCGCTCCGAAGAGCGCCGGCAACAGCGGGAGAAGAAGAAAGGCCCCGATAAAAACACCACAACTGTGGAATTAGGCAAATAAGGTGACTTTATACCGGCGTGACCTTCCTGTACTGACAACCCTGGGGTAGCTGTAGTACCGGCGTGCCAGCGACGTCTCCTCCCCTTCATCCCCTGCCGCGACTTTCGGCGGATGCTCCGCGTTACTATAGCAACAATAAAGCGCCGGTACCAATGTTACACTACAACGAGTTGACTCTGCTCCCACGGTTACAATAACAACGCTGTTACTGTAGTAACATTACATTGTTGAGGTCTCACTGTTCCACCCTTAATTTTATTGTCGCAAGATTAAATTGCAATAATGTTATCGAGCCGCCATTAGCGTCACCATGGTAACTATAACATTAAGGTAGCGATATCGCATTACAGTGGTCCAACCGTTCCACCACAAATATTTTAATGTAGTAAAACAAAAGAGATTACTGCAGTAACATTAAACTGCAGCGACCTCATTAAACCGCCACCGGCTTTATCGCGCCGAACGGCGGTACGTTGCAAAGCGTACGCAGCGGCGGGGAGATGCCCGACGTGGCATCCCGGAGGCGCGGGTGCCGCTGCTGCCGTGCCGCCCCTTCGGCTGGCAAAATCCTTGGGGAAGGACCCCGCCGTGCAGGGGCTGAGCACGGGACCTGCGGACGACTCGAGCCCTCCTCCGGCCCCGCTGGGAGAGCTGCCGGCGCGGCGTGCCGCCGGCCTCCCGGTTTCACCCGCTCCGCCGAAGGGATTAGCGGAGCTGCTGCTGAATGGCTCCGGGTGAGGCAGGCGACCTCTCCCTGAAAGCGTTTGGAGAGGACGGGTGAGCGGGGCTGCGGCAGCTCGCGCGCTCAGAAAGGCTCAAAGAGGAGTAGGCTCTTATTTTCTAGAAGAGGGGCGATCGGAGGGTGAGGTACGCTGAGCTCGCCTTGCCGCCGCAAAAGTGCATGCAGCTGCAGCTGGGGAGGGGGGAAAGAGCAGGGCCACGGGGGTGTCGGGGGTGGAAACGGCCCCCGCAGCATCGCTGTGCTGTCCCAGCACCAGGGCACGGCGGGGACCACGAAGGGCTCGTGTCGGCGCCGCTTAGGGCAACCCCGCAACGCACCGGATTACAGCGGCGGCGGAGCGACAGGGGAGGAAAACAGAGGAATTAGCCGCGGCCTCGGTGTACGCAAAAAAGAACACGAAGGAAATGAGAACGGTCCGTGTGTCCTATGAATCAGTGGTTCCTTCCTTCCCCTCGCTCCATTCTCCTGCCAATTATTTCTCCTTGGGAACAGGATTCATCCTCCCATGGGTCTGGCGGTGCCCAGCCCGCCAGCATCGCCGGGATGCCAGGCAAGCATGGAGGACGCCTTCCCTTCATCACTACTCCGTTACCAACTTGCGTTTGTAAGGAGGACGGTGGTTAATGCACTCCAGCACTGTTCACCTCCCCATCCTTCCCAATCTCACTCCGCCCGCGGCAGCGGGGCTCGCCCCCGTGCTCCTCCGGGAAGCAGGACGCGCCGCAGCACGAGCGGGACACGTTCCCGGCGGGACGCGGCGTGCCCGGCTCCCTCCGGCAGCGCAGCCCCAGGCTGCAGCGAGGGCAGGCGTGTGAGCCCGGAGCAAGCGCTTCCAGCACGGGCTCCGGAGTCTCCGCTTTTCCCCTCTCCCGCCCCACGATATAATTGCTAATTAATAATAACGTTTAGCTCTCAGATAGCGCGTTCCATCTTCAAAGACCTCTGTCGACATTAACGAATTAATCCTCATCAACCCCCCTGTGAAGTAGGTGACAATTATTATCTCTGCCTCGCAGATGTTAAATTGATTTGCAAAGAGGTCAAGTGAGTTGGGGGAGGCCGGAGGGAGCCTGCCCGGCCGCACGCCGGTACCTACGTACGTACCCACGGGCACGGCTGCGGGTTAAACCCACCCACCGGGCTGACGGGCCCCCACGGAGAAGCGAGGACCTTGGGAAGGAGCTGGAAAGATCCGAGGGCAGCGATGGATGCGGGAGCAGCAGAGAAGAGGGGATGCTCGTGGGGGCAGAGAGAAATGGGGATGCAAAGCCAACAACTAGGACAGCATGCGAGAGCGCGTGGGAGACTTCCAGTCCTCAACAACAGCCCTGATACAAAAGGAAAAGATGCTTTGACGGACGGACGGTGATTAGCAACACAAGAGAGACGGGGAAAGAACGCATCAGTCAAAGGAGCCGAGAGCGCCGGCGAAGCGAGGGAGGATTTCGATTTCGTGCCACTGGTTTCCTCCCCCCGCCACTTTGGGGAGGCTCTCCACGCTCTCCGCATGCCTTTTAGAAGGCATTATGGAAACCTGCTCTTGCTTCCAGAAGGGACAGCTGCTCTCACAGGGGAAAGGTGCGGTCGCACCAGAAAAACCCATGCCAGAAGCAGCTCCCGTGGTTTCTGCTGGGAAGCATCCCTACCCAGCGTGAAACCCCAGCCCATGGCTGGAGTCTGCACACCCTCACTGCCGCTGGGTTATCGAAAAGCCCTGGGCAAATCCCTCTGCCCCTCCTCACCCCCAGCGCGGTGGCTTTGGTGGCGCAGGGGACAGGCTCAGCCCCACGGGTGCCTGGTCGGACCCCCCAGCTCCGGCACCAAAGCTCCTGGGCGGAGCGCGGTCAGGAAGGCTCTGAGCATCTCCAGCAAAAAAAAACCCCAGGCGCAAGCAATGCATTCCCATCTACTCTGTTTTCCCTGCAAGCCATCTTGAGGCCTTTGGATGAGAGCGATGATGACTGCAGGGACTGAGCCTTCCTCCCAGCCTACGCTGCCACGTGAACCGCTCGGCAGGGCAGGCGTTTCCCCCGCACCCCGGTGCGAGGCAGAAAAGCGGCCGCAAAAAAAGTCATCCTTGTTCTCCCGCGGGCGAAAGGGGCTTATGGCATCAAAGGAAAATTAATTGGGCAGAGTTTGGCGCTTGAAACAAAGCCGGCTCGGGCACCGCAGCCCCACCGGCAGCTTTATCTCACCGGCGCACACCTTGGCAGCGACGCTCCCGGGGCGGGACGAGGTGCCACCGGCACCCCACGTGTGCCCCCGCCACCGGGGCAGCCCCCCGAACTCCGGCGAGCGGGTAATTAACTCCCAAACAAAAGCAGGGATTTGCAGATTAACCCGGGCCTGGGAAGGAGTGGGAAAACTCATTTACACCAAACAAAAGGGGAGGGGTGATTAGTTGCTCCAGTGACAACAGAAAGAGCCAGATAGGGCCAGGGAAACTGATAAAGAAGCGAGAAAGCCTAATATCCCCCAGTTGCCTGCCTTTTTTTTTTTTTTCTTTTCCTCTTCTTTCTTTCTAAGCACTAAAATTCCACCATTTTCTATCATGCAAATTTGTGTGCCTAAGTGAGATTAAACTCCCTGCCTCCTTCCCCAAGTCCATTTCCCACGCTGAGATAAGGCCAACTTTCCTTAATGCATCTTACCAGGCAGTGGGAGTGTTTTGCAGGCGCGCATTGGAGATGGCTTATTATCAATACAAATAAGAGCTTGCCAGACACCCTCCTCCTCCTCCTCCCTCCCCTCTCTCTTTTAAACCCAGGAACCCGGAGAACAGCTTAAAGAGCTGAAGGATCTTACCAGGAGCGGGGAGAGGGGGGAGGCTGGGCCTGAGATGCTGCTGCAGGGGCAAGAAGTGGGACTTGCTAAGGAAACCACAGTGGGATACAGGAGAGGAGAGGAAGGGAACTCCTCAGAGGTCAAGGGGGCCCAAGTCCTTTTTCTCGCTTTGGGTTTCTGCCTCCCTCCAAGTTCAGAGCTTGCTTATTGCAAGTGGGGCTTCCCTGGATTCTGTCTCTGTGGGATTTTCACCCAGAAACACCTCTCTCTTCCCAAGCAAATTCCTGCAAACACGGGCAGTGCTGCTTCCTTGTGCTTTTTCTGGTCTTATGGCAACTCCTCCTAAGAAGAAATGAGGGCTGAGCAAGTGGGACAGGCAGGGACCACCTTCCAGACGCTGCAGACGACATGGGCGCTCCCCGAGCGGTTCATTTTAGGTCCAGCTGTAGCCTGGGATCTCCTTTCCTGGGGAGATCCAGGTGCAAAGAACCTCCTCGTACCTTTTGCAGCTATGTTGGCTCACATCAACTTGGCATGGCCAACACTGAGCCTGACCCCATTTAAAGCAGTCTCTGAAATAGCAGGTCTGAACTTTGAAGCATTTAATGCCAAGGGTCTGTCATTTCGTTCCTGGGCTTATTTGTCCCACATTAGCGCAGAGGCTCACCGGCAGCGGGAAGGAGAGATGCACCAACCTGCTATTCCTGGATCGGCAGCAATCACCTTTTGCAGCAGGATTTCAAGACTGACAAGTGTTTCTGAAAGCCTGACCGATGAGGAAAGGTGGGAGAAACGGAGCGTGCATAATTTCAGAAAGAAGGGGGCTAAGGGGCAACACGGTAACAACCTTCCCAAAAGCTAAAGGTTGTTACAAAGGGGACATTGATCAATTGTTCCCCACGTCCACCGGGGATAGGCTGAGAAAAACTCCACTTCATTTGCAACAAAGAAGGTTTAAGTTAGATATTAGCTATACATTTTCTAATTATAAAGGTAGCGAAGCAGTAGAATAGATTGTCTAGGGAGACTGAAGAACCTGCTTTGTTAAAGATTTTCAAGAATAGCTTTCCCACGTGTTTGCCAGCAATGTCTCTGCCTCGTTGCAGGGGGACGGGCTAAATTAGCTCTTGAGGTGCCTTCTACCCACCTATTTTGGGATCTCAGCCATCAATACAGTCAACCTAGAAATAAATGTGCAGCACTTCCCTTGCTGCAGCGTAGACATCCTTGGTTGGTGGTGGTTTCTAGCTGATTCTCTCCTGCTGCCTTGGGGGACCATCCCCAACCCTCACACCCTAAAGGAAGCTCCTTCTCCCACCCCATCCCTCTTCTGTTTTTTGCTCTTTCCCCCCACAGCACCGCTTCCTCCAGCAGCCTTTGGCAGACGCCAGGGATGCCCCAGCTCCTCGTTCCCTCCATCCATGGCTGTTTCCCAGTGAAATCACCCAAATTTGGGGAGAAGGAGGGATGCACAGCGTGGGCTGAGGGTGTTTGGACCCTGGCTGATACACATCCCGCCCGCCTCGGGGAGCAGCAGGCTGTTGAAATCCCGGCTGGAAGGGGAAGAGCTCCTTGCCCCCCCCCGCGGCCAGTCCCTTTGGAGAGCGCAGCCTGCCCCGGGGCACGATTTAATTGCATCCTGAGAGGCTGGAGTGCTCCTGCCTGCAGACCTGTGCCCCCAGGCCCTTTCCTGGTGCAGCAAGGGGACAGTCAGGACCTGCTTAGAGCAACCCGCACACCTCCCTCTTTCTGGCTTCACCTGGACTAACCCTGTCTAAAAGGGGAGACCCCCTTTCCTACCTCCTCTCACCGCTTCTCCATGCCTATCAGGCTGCGGGAAGGGGCAGGAGGTCCCACAGCCACGTGCTGAACTTGGCACATCCCCGAAATCCGGCGCTTGGACACCCTGCTTTCCTGGGAGGGAAAGGTAAGCGCCGCTTCCCACAAGCTGAATGTCTTTCACGACAGGATTATACCAGCTTGCGTATTTATTGGGCCCATTTTCCAAGGCAGGAGAGTTAATCCTGGCAGCCCAGCCGAATTTTAGTCAGGGTCATTAAGGCAGGCTTCCCTTTAATGGGACACGATATTCACTTTCATGTCCTGCTCCAGTGCATTGCTGCACGTCATGCTCTTGCCACCTTCCACCCGAGAAAGGGCTGGGTGAGTGTCCTGGTTTCGGCTGGGACAGAGTTAATTTTCTTCCTAGTAGCAGGCACAGTGCTGTGGTTTGGATTTAGTAGGAGAAGAATGTTGATAACACGCTGATGGTTTAGTTGTTGCTAAGTACGGCTTATGCCAGTCAAGGACTTTTCAGCTTCCCATGCTCTGCCAGGGGCACAAGAAGCTGGGAGGGGGCACAGCCAGGAGAGTTGATCCCAACTGCCCCAAGGGCTATTCCATACCATACGGCGTCATGGGCAGTATAGAAACTGGGGGGGTTGGCCAGGGAGCCGCGATCGCTGCTGGGGAACTGGCTGGGCATCGGTCGGCGGGTGGGGAGCAATTGCATTGGGCATCACTTGCTTTGTATATTGTTATTATCATTCTTATATTGTTATTATTATCATTACTATTTTACTTTATTTCAATTCTTAAACTGTTCTTATCTCAGCCCAGGAGTGTTTCTCACTCTTACTCCTCCGATTCTCTCCCCCATCCCATCGGGGCAGGGGCAGTGAGCGATGGCTGCGTGGTGCTGAGCTGCTGCCTGGGGCTGAACCACGTCAGCGAGCCAAGCGATAGCTCTTGAAATTAGGGGGCCTGCTCCCGAGAGCCGGTATTTCTTTTGGCAGTGGCGAGGATATTCAGCATGTTACAGGACTGAGCCCATCACTGAATCCTCCAGTGCTTAACTGTACTGCTGCAAGGAGTTAAGATATGACCTTTTCCTCCAGTACCCAAACATCTCTTCCTAATGATACAGCAAGACACAGGAGGGATGGACCTGGATGTCTGGCGATATGGGAAATTTAGGTCAGGAAACAGGAATCAGAAGAGAGCCGATAGAAATTATCCTGCATCACCCCAGCGCCTGATAGCGGCTTCAGAACTTGTGGGTGATCGACTTCGGCTTAAGAAACTCAGGCAGGTATTAACAGATTGCAAGATAAACGGCAAGGACCCAGGCTGGCAATGCATCCGCTTTTTCTCCGCGGTTAAAGGAGATGGAGAAAGCCCAGCTCTGTTTAGCTTGCTTGATTGCTCGAAGAGGAAAGAGAAAACGGAAAGGGAGGGAGGGAGGGGGGAAAATAAAGGCCCTGGGTTTGGGTTTTTTCCCCCCTCCTATTCATTAGGCTGTCAATAACACTCAGGGCCTGGCACATTGATGGCGGATTAGCTCAACCCAACTCTGTGTACAAGACCAATACCTTTTTAACCCAGCTTGTTTCCAAATCAATACACCCATCAGCATTCAAAAATTAGCCCGAGATGAGATTCCAATACTCAAGCCGGTGTGTCATGCTAAGAGGGCTCCTGGCCAAATCACAGAAGAAGGAGGAAAAAAGGTTGCTAGCAAAGGATTAGAAATTTTCCATTAATCTTCCCCGAGGCTGCCTCCAGCGGGCCCCATACGTCCCACCACGCGGGCTCCCCTTGCCCAGCACATGTCCCCCCCAGTCCCGCAGCGTGGGCGCAGGAGCTCCCTTGCACGAACGTCCATCTGCTTGACCGTTGCACGTGGCCACGCTTGCACGTCCCCTCCCGAGCGCCCGTGCGTGCTTGCACGCTTGCTGAAGAGCACACGCATGCACCCGGCGGACTGCGCAGCCTCGGCGAGCACACGCTTAGCCACCGCAAGCGCTCTGCCACCCCATGCCAGCCTTCCTCCTCCTCCTCCTCCTCCTCCCAGAAGTGCGGTTTCAACACACAAACACATATTGTTGCTAGGCATACACACACCCCCGCAAAGTACACAAATCTGCCAGCTCGCTCTTTTCCCCCAGCACAAGTTTTACTTCAAGCATTGCCTCCAGCATGGAAAACAAGAAAACCCATCAAAATACAACAGCAAACGGCAACACGGGTTTGCTGGTGACTACTTCAGGAGGCAGAGCTGCCTGTATCAGAGCCCCGTGACTGCTCCAGGAAGGTTGGGTAAATGCATCGCCCGGCTTCACTGGCACTCTCCAAGCCTGTCCATCAGCCTCTAGGTTTGCACCAAGCTCATGCTCAACGTAGGAGCAATGGGAGGAGAAGACACCAGGGCAAAAGGGAGGAACAGAAATCAAAGCACCAAGCCTAACCCCTCTATGAATTCCCTTCCTCTTACCTTGCACGATGAGATGGACACGCGATGTCTTGGGGTGATTGTCTGTCTGCACGGAGCAGGTGTAGGGGCCCTCATCGTACACGTCCACATCTTGGATCTGGATGCTGTACTGGGTTTTGGTGTTGGCCAAGAGCACCACCCGAGGGTCCACGCACCACTTGTCATTGCCGGCATAGAGGATGCTGCTGCGGTTCAGCCAGGCCACTCGGGTGACTCGGTTATCCACGGAGCACCTGGGGAGAGGCAGAGAGGTGACCCATCAGCGCGCTGCTCTTGGGCGCTCTGCCCTCCCTTCCCCAGCCCCTCCTGGTCCTCCCGGCACTGTTTTTAGCTTCGCTGCCAGAAGCAGTTTCAGAGACCAAGTGCTTTGAGTGCCCAAAGAGGACAATGTCAGCACTTCACCTGCGGTGCTCAGGGCACCGATGTGCATCTAAACTGATGGCTCCAGAGATTTGCCCAAGAGCTTCACAATGATTCCAGACGTACAGAGGTCAGAGCCACCCGGCACCAGTCCCCAAAGGACCTTTTGCTTCTCCATTCCCATTCGCTTCTTTGCAAACTCAGAGACAGCCAGAGCCAAGCCAGAACCTCCATCCCAAGTCCAACCCCCGCTTTTCAGCGGGGGCACGCAGGTTGCTACCTCCTGCCCAAACCCATCGCTCGTCATTCTCTCCGCAGACTTTCATATCCCTGCAGCCAGGTGAAGAAATGCAAAGCGGAGCTGGGAAAGCAGCTCGCGCCGCTTCACAAAGGAGCAAGGAAAATTTATCTCGGGAGAAAGCCAGCTCTGACACGCCTCTAAAGAGAAACCTTGAGCTTCCTGCCATTTGTCCCTTCTGTCAGCTCTTCCTTCCCTACCCATCATCTGCATCGCTGCATCTCCCTCACTTACCCCACCCAAGCATTTCACCCATCAAGTGATGTTTTGGAGGCAGAAATCTTCTATTTCCAGCCTCATTAGGAAACTGAGCCCCCGCCCCAGAACACAACGTGGCACAAACCTAGAACAGACTTTGCTCCTGAGGGAGATTATTTTCCTGTCCACATTAGCTGGGGCCAGTCTTGCTCCCCTCGAAGGTCTCTGCCAGCCCTGTAACCCTCCATCCCCACATGCCCAAGCAAGGTTTCGATCCTCCATTTCCACGAATCATCTCCAGACAAGCGAAGAGCGGAGGGCCTGGAGGCTGCCTGCTGTCCAAGCCCTCCCCTAGGCAGCAGAAACCCGCAGCCCTCCAAGCCAGCTAAAACCCCGCTTCTCTCCGAGCAAGTTTGGGATTACGGAGCTGCTGGACTTAGCCGCGCTTTGCTAGACGCCAGCGACAGAGGATAATGTCCCCGCATAAAACCACTCAGCCTAAGATCCACTGTTTGTATTCTCCCCAATCTACTTCATTACTTGTGTAGCGGCTGGGATGCAAATTAACTTGGGAGGCACCGAAAAAGAGCACGCCAGCCTCTGGGAGGTCTCGCACAGGGTAAGCTCAATGAATGCAAGGGGCTTAATGGGCTTGCAGAGCCCAGTAGCAGGGGAGTTAACGGCCAGGATGAATATATCTGCGGCATGCGCTCCATCAGGGACTTACCCTGACACTTTAGGGATTGTTTCTCAGGGCGAGCACGCCTGGGCAGAGCCACCGAGTGAGTAGGAATAATAAAAGCAACCTGCAAGACAGCTCGAGTCCTCGCTGCGATTCAGGCAGCCGTCTACAGCCTCTCTCGCTGCATCTGCCCGTCTGTCTCCTCGCTGGCGAGCTGCTTCTCCTCCCGTGTCTGCTACGGGTGCCAGCAAAGACACAGGTACCCACCTGGGGACAAGCTGTCTTGTCTCATCTAGCCTCTTTTTGGAGGTATCTCTTTGGCCCCAGTGATTACAGGAGAAGCCTAGATACCCCTCTGGGCCTCAACAAACACCATTTGGAGCTCAGGGATGACGGGTCCCCAGGAGGTGACGTGCCCAAGGCGAGATGGGTCGTCTGCAGCCCAGGACTCCCCTGCTGATTTGCTAGGCAAGTACCCAAGCTGCTGCACCATCCTCCCTCTCTGGTGTGAAAAACATCCAATAAATTAAACAATTTTACTGCTGTTCCATAATGATATTACGATAATAATAAATTAAATGTGAGCAGATTTTTATTATCTGCATAAAAAAAAGCAATAGATTCAGCCTGGGCTGAACACCAAGAACTCGGCTCTTGCTCTCAGCTGCATTACAACTTGAGCAAAACCGCAGAGTTTAGTTGCTCAAGTTGAACAAAACTTGAGATTCCTTCCCAGAGGATGGTTTTACTACGTTGTACTCTGGACCTCAACTATCCCGGTAGCTTAGACCTGCAGGGTTTGAATAAAGTGCAGGTGGATATTTGATGCTTGGCTCCGGCCTTCCCATCGCAATGCCATGAAATAGGCTCCTGCAATTGCAGCGAGCAGCGCTTCTGCACAAACACAGGGATGTCTACCCTCTGCCAAAGCCGTATCACGGAGAAGGACTGGGTGATGAGAAGCCAGATGTGGCTTGAATTTCTCGGACTGGTCCCTTCTGTGGAGATTATCCCTGAGGACCTGTAAGCAGGCTGAACTAAAAATACCTATTTCCTCTCTCCTCCTCCCCACCTTTTTTTTTTTGTGAAATGCAACAGCTTGGAGATCCCTGGATAATAATGGAGCCAGACAGTGTGTAATCCAAGCATTCCCTCTATCATATGGGCATTTAAGTGCTTTTGAAAAGCAACGGGGCTCAGGTAATGCATGAGGCAACAGTGAAATAAGTGCTTTCGCCCTTCACAGCACCCGGTCACAATCTCTTCTTATCACCTAGACACGCTTCTCTGTCCCTGGGATCAGCAAGCTTAAAGTTGTTATTTTATTTTCTTCCCTGCCTCTTAAAGCTCCCAAGCCAATATATATATATATATAAAATAAAGTGCAGAGACAGCTCCTGGGAAAGACGCGCTTTGACCTCTGGATACGGTGTGCTGTTTAGGGGGCGACGGGTTGCGCTCCTCCCCGAGCTCCTTCCAACAACCGTGCCAACCCCGCTCCTCCTCGCACAAGCGCCGGTCGGGGTCCCCGCGGCCGAGGCTCGCCGCAGTGACCCGGTGCTCTTCCAGCCCCTCCATCTGCTCCCCCTTCCCTCCTCCGGCAGCAGCTCTCTCCACCAGCCCGGCGCGGGGGTGGGAAGCCCTTCCTCTCCCAGCACGCAGGCAGCCGAGCGGAAAGCCTTCGGCTTTGGCCGGGAAGCCGGGCTCCAAGCGCAGGTGGAGAGCAAAGCCACCGCCGAGCCCGCAGCCGCTCCTGGCAAGGTGCAAAGCCCAGGGATGCTTCCTCCACCTCGCTGGAGGCTCTCACCCTCCCTCTTGCCCCGTGAAGTGCCAGGGAGGGAGGGGAGAGAGAGGTCCCCGGGGTGCCAGAAAACAGCGCTTGCCTCCAAAAAGATGTAAAAATAATTAAGCACAGATGAGGTGATTTTCTCTCTCAAGATCCTTAATCTTTGTTACACTCCCGCTTGGAAGGCAAGGCCTTCTCCTCCAGGAAGATGAAAAACTGCTGTCTGTCAGCACAAGGAGGGGACGACACTGCTCCCTCTCTCCGCTATTTCTCTCCCTCCAAACCCAGAGTCCCAAGCCCCGGGGTTTCTCCTCTGGGAGGTGGAAACACTGCTAACACACCACTGCTGCATCGTCCCGGGGGCAGGCAGCGATGGTTTGCAGGGAGATGTAGCTCCACACACTGCACCAGACCCTCTGCTCCCTGCTGCCACTGAGGGCACCTCAAAATGACCACGAGCGATGGAGTCTGGGCATTTTAAGACAGTTATGTGCACCGACCGGAGGCGAGAGCTGCGTGCGTGCATCTTCCCTGCTCGTCCCAGCCTGCTTTTCATGCCCTTGTCCCAAGCTCCCTGGGCAATGATGCCCGGCGGGTGAAAAGGGGATACAGGCGCAGGCTGGTGCTGCCCTTTCCAGACCCGGTAGCATCGCTGCAGACAAAGCTCTTTGGCTTTGCTGTCTGCCCTCAGCTGGTCCCTTAGGACTGGCTGCTCTCCCCCAAACCAGCCAGCATCCCTGCAGCCTGACGGGCTGCGCTCGTACCGCCAAAGTCCACACACCCGTACCCTCCACACCCCACGCAAGGGGCCCAGGGGTGCAGCCGACAGCCCGCCCGGCCGCAGGGACAGCAGCTGGAGATGGAAATTGGAAGAGGGAAAGCATCGCCATCAGGTTTCTGCCGCCTCAGGTAACACACGCACGAAGATGAGCAGGGCTGAGAACGCCAACAAAGCCCTCGGTAGGAGCAAAGCAGCCCCGGCCGTAGGGGAGCAGGCTGCTTTGCAGACGTAGACCCGCCACCAAAGAGCCCACGACCAAACTGCAGCCGCCACAATCCAGTATCAGGAATAAATAAGCAACAGGGTGCCAAAGCTGAGCGCCCCGACCACTGATCCCGCCCGTGCTTCACGCAGCCCCCGGTACCTCCCTGCATTTTCGGTGCAGGCACAGATGGCGTACGCCAGCAATGACATGCCCTCCTGAATTTCTCTCTTTGCTTTCGCGAGTTTGCACATAGAAAATGACGGGAGAGGAGGTGGCCCGGCAGTGGGGGAAGGAGGTTTTTAATTACTGAAGTGTAGTAATTGGCACACAACACTTTTTTGTTGCCTCTTATGCAGATCGCTGGTGTTCCAGAGGGCTGGGCTGGAGAGCACAGATTGTCTCAACCCAGCAGGACACACAAGAAATGAATAATGTTAATTAGAACTGAAAAGAGCTCAGCGAAATTACCAACCTGATTGCCGCTTTCGTTGCAATTATCAGGGTACAAGCTCCATCGCAGGGAGGCAGGGATGGGGCTAAACCTGGCTCACCCCAGAAAACTCAGTGGCCCCACCTGGGGCCGTGACCAAGCTGACCCCCCCCCGCGCTCGACACCTCCCTGGGCTCGCTTCTCCTTCCCCGATTTTCATTGTATGCCCGCCCTAGAGAAACCCCCTTCCCAAATCCAGGCCACCTGATGGAGCCTCGCACGCGCTGCGCCACAGCACCGACCCACCATCGAGCATCCCTAGATGGCTCCTCTTTGTCTCCCCAGTCTAACTCAGCAATTCCCTCTGGATTTTGGAGCAACCCCTTCCACACCAACAGCGTTTTGTCTCTGCTACGGGCTGGGCCAAGCTGGAGATCAGTTTGCAGGAACTAGCTTGGGAGTTAGTTTAAAACTGGGTGCAAAAGCCTCCCACTGAGGCTGGGCAAGGAGACAAGCTGCTCCAGCCCTGCCTTGTCCCTCTGCACCATCAGCCTCACCATAAATGATCAACTAAACTAGACCGCTGCCGGAGGCAGGAGCGTCACATCTCGGATTTATTTGTGTGATTATCACATTTTATTGTTATTTATTAGGATTAATTAAAGGCCGGGTTGTGAACAACTCAATCCCATTCAAGCACAGTCCCACCGCTCTCATAGACTTTCCTGTGATGTTTATGCTCCAGAAGTTTGCCCATCAATTCCTGAGGGAAAGCCGGGGTCAGATTGTCCCTGGGACACGTGCTGCCCACAGCCCCGTAAGGCTGGGATGCACACACCATGGACAGCCCGAGCTGTGGTTATCATGGAAAAGGCGGTCCGGAAGCTTTTTTACTAATAAATATTAACCCTCGTTGCCACAACCCAGTCTGGCTTCCCCCTCCTTACTCTCTGCTGTATTGGGCTAAGTCACGCACTAGCAATTTCTACCAATCCAGCCCTCCTTCAACAGGATTTACAGCATCTGCTCGCTTTCCGTGCACATACAGACTGCGTACGCTTACGCACGCTCACTGCAGCACCGTATGCTCACGTAGGCACCAACACGCAGACGCTACCCTACACGCCAGCGCCAACCCGACAGGCAAGGCTGGCGCAGACACACTGCATTTTTTGCGGGTGTTGCGTGCACGCGACACACGTGACAGGCAGCGTGTACTGAGAGCACGCGTGCTCGTCGACACACGCAGCAAACGGCGCGCGCGCCTCCGGCAATAATCCCGTCCCGCTGCCCCCTCCGCACGCTGCAAGCGGGGCAGCAGCAGGGACGCCCGTCTGAGTCGATGGACGACGAGGCTTGACGTGCAAACCCATTCAGCCGCCTGCAGGGCTAAGCAGGGGACATGCACAGGGGCAGATGGACTATGGGATTCAAATGGTCCATAGGTTTGGTCCCAGCCTGCCGATAGCCCCAGCTGCTCACCCAGGCGGCTCTAACAGGGGCTCAAGGCTCATCCCCACCGGGGTCTGCATGCCCGTGTAGTTGGCGCAGCGGTGGGGGGTTCTTGGCGTGCCCGTCCTCACCTGCGCCCCAGGACCATCCTCACCCTCAACTGCAAGACCCTCTGGAGGGCATCCCTCGGGCGCACCCCAATGCGACACCACCAAAGACGCGGCGCGAGGACTTCTTGCCAGCACGGCACGGCTGTCAGGGTTGAGAAACCGCTTCCCTGCACGGGGAGCCCGCCGCCTGCCAGGCAGGAGCTGACCCCACGATTAACCCGGCAGCAGGGTCCGGCAGGAAAGGGGGGGCCCCGCTGGGGCCGGTGCCTACCTCCAGTCCCCCCCCCTGCAGCAGCCGGAGCATCTCCAAAGGCTGCGGGGTGAGGAGGTGCCCTCAGATCAGCTGCCACCCTGGTGCCTCTTCAAAATCACGCTGAGCTGGTCAAAAGCAGCGCTCAGAAGCAGAAAATAAAAACCCTTTGTGCTTCCCCCTCTCTTGCCTGCCCAGAGTTCCATCTCAGTTCTTGCAGAGGGAGTCGGGGCTCAGTCCTGCCTTTCCCACCGGCTCACGCTACAAACCTGCAGCGAGTTCCTTGCAAGTCCCTGCCCTTCAGTTCTGCCCTGGCAAGGCCGTGCTGTGTGTGCTGCAAAGGTATGTGGCACCTCCTCGCCAGGGAGGGCGAGTTAACGCGTGTTTGTAAAGTACCTGATCTCCTCGACTGAAAGTTTATACATGCAAATGATTCACACTAATTACATTAATAATAGTATACCGGGCTCGGAAAGATCCGCCTTGGTTCGTTGCCCGGGATTCACAGAGCTGCAAACAACTCCCAGTATGCTGCCTTAGACGAGTTTATTGGCAAATGCCAAGGGAACAGGAGGAAACTGGACTGGGGAGGAAGGAAGAGCTGCAAAAAGAGCCGGAGCTCCCACTTTGCAGCCTGCTGAGCGAGCGCAAGGCAGGGTACGGAGCAGCCACGAGCCGCGCCAGCACCGCTGCACGCACCCAGCACCCCGCCGGTCCCGGGAGACCCCTGCGCCAGCACCGAGGACTGGTGCGAAGCAGGCAGGTTGCGATGCAGCAGGCGGGGATGGCTCGTCTGGAAAAGTCTTTCTCTCTCTGCAATGCAGCAGTGTGCTAGCACCTTTCCAAGTCCCCTGCTCCCGTCCTCGGCTCATCTAGCCTTTCTATTTATCCTCCTATTGTCTCCGCTAACAACAGGGCTCCGCACATCTATAGCATCTTCCATCTCAGCATCTCGGAGCGTGCCACAAAACAACAATGAGGGCAGCGGCTCCGAGACCGCGCGTCGAGGAAACGTGTCCCTAACCTGTGCTCCCACCCCTGCCGCTGAACCCGCGGAGCGGCACCGGAGCGTGCTCCTGGCCCATCTGCTTGGGTGCCCTCCAAAAGTGCTAATGGCACCGGGGAACGGGGGCGACGCCAGCACCAAACCGCCTGTAGGCAGCTGTGCAGGGACACGGCCGGCTTACTAATGAAATGCCACCCTGCCGGGGAGCTCCTGCAGCGCCGGCATCCTGCGCTGAGCTCGAAGGACGTTTTGTTCCTCCTGATTTTCTCCTTTTGCGCATTCCCTCAGCCCAAGCAATCGCTCAGGGGGGTCCTGGATGCCAGCAGGGTGAAAGTCACCCCTTGCCCGGCGGTCTTCCAGGGTTACCTCCGAAAGGGTCCTCCCTTCTGCAGGGAGGGCATCGCCCCGGACCAGGTCCAGGCTCCGGCAGCTGCCGGCACGCCGTCTTGAGAGGCTTCAAAAGGAGGCGTGGGAAATGCCACGAGAAGAAAATAACTCTGTAATGATCTCATCCTCTCCCCCCCAAGCGTTACGGAGCCGTTTAAACCCTGTAAAATATGGCCTCCTCATCTGAGGAGGTGTGGAGAAGAAGTTTCCTCTCTCTGCCTCCAAAAACCTGGAGAGATCTCTCCTTGCTGTGCACTTTTCTCTAGAAAAATGCTCCTTTACCACCTGCAAGCCCCGGGTTGAGCCACTCAAGACGCCCCAACTCCCCATCCTTCTTGGTCGTCGCCCCCCCCCGCCCCAGCAGCTCCCGCTCTCCTCCTCCAGCCCAGCGGGGAAGTTCCTCCAGGCTGCATTCCCAGCAGTTAGCGCCGATCCCTGGCACTGAACTCACTCAATTACGAGCTGTGCCCCCTGAATAAATCCTGGTTCTGCTTTGCGCAATTGACACTAATGGCCCAGGAATAACGCGATGCCATCCACCCCAACGGTCTGCAAAGGAGCACGTTTAACTAAGCACACAGGCAAGGGACTGCTGAGCTTAACTGCACTGAAAATGTATTCGAAAGGAAGCGATGCACTTAACTTATTACAAGTGGGAAATTATCACTAAAGAGGCTTTTCTTTAGAAGTTGAGGCACAAAACAGGAACGGCGAGCCGTGAGCGCTCTCTGCCAGGACTGCGGAGAGGAGCGAGCAGGAGCCGGTCGCTAAAGGATGCTGTGGGGCAGGAGGAGCAAGGGGCAAGGGGGAGCAAGAAGTGCTGCCAACACAGGGCTGAAGGGCACCGACGGGGACAACACGGGGAGATCAACCCGGGGAAGAGCACAAGATGGGGTCTCAGGTCTTCGAGGCACTGGCAGAGCTCTGCAGTAGCCCAGGGCTCTGCAACGCAGGGCTGCGATGGGGAGATGGGGGCAGCTTGCGCTGGTACCGGCTGTGGCTCACCAACTGGGTCTACCTGTAGCAAATATATCCTGCTACACGCTGTCCATATATTTGTAGTCTGAGAATAACTGCAGTTACATCACCTTCCTACACCAGCTCTCCCTCACACTCCTGATTGCAATTTCATCACAGCACCCAAGCTCACATTCCTTCTACTGGCAGATGGGCAGAGATGGACAGAAAGAGGACGATGAGCAAACCCTTAAAATTAAGAGATAGTGGTGGTCCAGGCAACACAAGACTGCATGTGAGGAGCAGGACATCCCAAGCCTTTGGGGACGAATCCCCAAGCCTTGCGGCACCACGCTGGGTCCCAGGGCGATGGGGAGAGGACCTTCCCCTTTGGCAGAAGAAGCAGCTTCCCCATCCAAGGTCACAAGAGACCGAGACAAGAAGGTAACCCGTGCCTCTTGCTCCGACATTTACCTCCTTGTAGAAACCAGCTCCCTAGCAAGAACCTACACAGCTTCTTACAGCCACTCAAAACCCACTGCACAGCCAGATCTTCCCCATCACATAACCAGAAGGTTGTCTGGCACCTGAACAAAGTGCAAGCGCCCCATCTCGTGACCTCCCATCACGATGGGGTGGGGACTTGTTCCTGAGAGAAGGTGCTGGAGGGGCACTGGTGGAGCAAGGAAAGTGGAGTACCAGGGGAGGGGAAGTGGGGGGACAGGAGGGATGTCAAGGAAGGAGACATGATGGAGCCAAAAAGCGATGGGTCCTTCTCCGGCCATGCCATTTGCACCTATACCCTCTTCCCATTTAAAAAATGGCACTAATGAGAGCGAAAACAAGAGAGGGAGGGAGGGAAAGGACCCTTCCCAGTACAGACCCCCCCTTTCCTCCCCTCTCCCCTTGAGGACATCATCCTTAAAATATATTTCATTTCACAGCTGCATTATGGTACCACAAAATCCTGCGAATCCAATTTAAGAACAGATTACCTCCTCACTTACTTCATTTGAAGCAATTACATGTTAATTTTCATTGAGACCAGCCTAATGCATACCAATCTGATGCTGCAATCTCATTTGAATACTTGAGGGAACACTAGTTGGGCTCCGGGCTCTGGAGGCTCATATTTAAAGGGCCACTTCACATTTCCTTTCCCTTTTCCCCTGGTTATTTACGCTTTCGTCGCACTTGCGGTGCTCCCTCCCTCCCTTCCCAACGTTCCCAACAGCTGGCATCGCTCCTAAGACCGACTAAAAAGGCCAAATAACTCTTGCAGCAAACCTTGCAGAACGCTGCCATGCCCATCACCAGCCTGGTCCCCAAGGCAGGACCTTCCCCCGGCCAAAATTCAACATCGCCAACGTCTTTCTGCATCGAGTAAATAACCTTCCAGCATCAAAGTCACTGGTAGACATGTGCTGTTACTGCACATGTCTCTGCAAAGCGGCGACTCCTCCTCCTCCCAGGCCAAGAACAGCCCCCGCCAGGTTTCTAGCTGATGGTTATCTCCTGCTCCCTCACGCTCACTATCCAGCCAGGCCCACGGTATCGATCGGCGTCTCAGACACCAAGCTTTGAGTAATTAATAACGCCACGAGAGTGTGGATTCAGCTCCTGGTAGAGCCGTGGAGGCATGCCACCTCTGTCTCGCCGTACGCATTTCGGTGATAAGCATTCATGTTGGAGGCTGCACCTTAATTAGATTTCTCAGATTGCAAAGGGCCCTGAGACACTTGTGCAGACACCATATAAACGTATATTGCATTGTACTGTAATTAATCCAAGGTGACGCAGAGGCAGATGGAGCAGGAGCACGGGACCGATTCACAGGGAGACAACCAGCCCCAAGACTTCAGCCCATCGCAAGCCCAAGCCCACCCTGCAGCCCAAGCTCCATCAGCTGCAAACCAAAAAAAGCTCCCTCTTCCTGCCACCCACCGAATGCTCGACTACCACCAGAGACATGCTGGACAACGGGTATTTGGATGAGCATCTCGGAAAGGTTTCCAACAAAAAGCAATAGAGACAAGAAGAGATTAATTGCAGCTCTCCCTCCCCAAAAGAAATAATCGATCGCATCGGGCAGTTGTCTGTGCCACTGCTGAAAGCACTCGGACGTCACAGCCGTAGGCTGCGGCGGGGGGTCCCCAGATGTTCGCATCCCACCTCAGACAGGAGGATGCTCCGTGAGCACCGACGGAAGTGACAGGATGAGGCTGGGGGGGATAGTTTTGTTGGAGAAAATCTTTGGGGAAGGAGTTTGCGCTGGGGATAACTCAGCAGAAGATGATGAAGCGATAAAGGAAAAACTATTGTCTGAAACATTATTCAACCTCCTAAAGCCTTCCGCGCCCATGCAAGTGACCTGCCTAGAGCTGGGGGAAGGCTTCTGCATGCTAAGAGCTGCGGGACTTAGCGCTGGTCATTTTTTTGCCTGACTGATACGAGTTCCCCTGAAAACAGAGACGTGAAATCCAGGCTTGGACAGCATGCAATACTCGGTGCCCACGGGTATCCTGCCTGCAGCAGAGATGCCCCGCTGACCCTGGACGCACGCAAACCTAGAGGTGAGCTCGCGTTGCACATGGCGGCCTCACCGTGACGCTGCTCCCTTTGCAGCGGGCCAGCCGAGAGGTTTCACGCGCATTTGGGAATTCCCTTTATTTCAATTAATGCAATGCAACTGCCGCTGCTTGAGTCCAGCAGCCTTTGCCTCCGGGAAGCCAGCTGAAATACCAAGCAGGTGTCAACCTGAAGCTACAGCACTACCACTGGCACATTGGACCCTTTATGTACAGTCGCTGGGCTGGACGAAGCATCCCTGGAGAACATCAAGGCTGCTCCAAGCCCCACGGTAGCTTGTTTGATGGGTCGCAGCGCGGTGGGCGAGATCTCCACCTCCCCGCAAACACGATGTCTCAGCCTCAGCTGTGCCCAGGTACTGACCCGCACCACCCTGGGCTGGGAGGCTGCGCTTGCAAAAGGGGAGCCTGCTCTCTGCCGAGGCGCCGGTGGCTTTGGACGGGATAAAATAAGTCGCGGGGCCCCACGGGGTACGGCGAGGAAGCGGATAATCAGGATTCAGGGGAGGAAAGGCAGTTACCTGGGCAACAGCGTGCCGCTAACACATCTGCCACCCCGCAGGACTTCCCAGATGCTGCTCAGCTGAGAGAGCAGCCCCACAGACCAGCCTGCTGCTCCAGCGGCTTCCACGGCGTCACAAGGACGAACGCACAGGGGTTTTCCCCAACGCACTTCCAGGCCAGGTGGGAAACCAGAGGTTTCTGCCTCAACGCAGTCCCCAGCTGTGGGCAGCCTTCGGCAGGGCCAGCAGCTCTTGCTGTCCATGCCCACACCCCATCACTGAGACACAGAAGGAGCTGACGTCCCCCGGCTCTGCTGTCCCACCCTGAGCAGCATCCCTTCCTAACAGACTCGCCACCGGGTTTTTCCTACTCTGCTTCCTATCGTGCTTGCTTCGCAAAAGCTCCTCTGCAGCGAGGAAGGAAGGAGACGCCTCTGTGCTGGCAGACACGGATGCAGATGCCAAGGTGACACAAGGACACGGCGAGTGCCAGCGAACAGTCGTCACCGAGCGGGTTCCTGCGGCCCCAACCTCTTCCACCGTTTCACCCTCATCTCCCAACACCATTCCCATCGCCCGCCTTTCACCAGCGACCCACCCCGCCGCGGCGAGGCGGGGACCCTCCGCTGCCCAAAGAGCTGACTGCAGTAGGTGTTTGGCAGGCGGAGCAGCACCCGCGCTCCAGCTGCAACAAGGGGGTTGCGGTGGCTCGGGGACACGCTTTCAAAGCGCCAGGAGAGACTCTGGTTGCCCGTTTCCCACTGAACCAACTCAGTCCCTGCACGAGTCTTTGAAAAACATGTCCTTTGTAGTTTTCCATTTTGATGTCACAACTGTAAGAATATACGGTGGGGTTTTTTTGTTTGTTTTTTGGGGTTTTTTTTCCCCTTCTCCACACCCTCTTCTTCTTTTTAAGAGGAGATGTTCCACTTTGAA